>NW_027507758.1:19812818-20412818 GCF_037356315.1 Lithobates pipiens
GAATGGAAGGGAAGGGAAGAGAAGAGAAGGAAATGGAAGGGAAGGGAAGAGAAGGGAAGAGAAGAGAAGAGAAGAGAAGGGAAGGGAAGAGAAGAGAAGAGAAGGAAATGGAAGGGAAGGGAAGAGAAGGGAAGGGAAGGGAAGAGAAGAGAAGAGAAGAGAAGGGAAGGGAAGGGAAGAGAAGGGAAGGGAAGATAAGATAAGGGAAGGAAGAGAAGAGAATTGTTCAATTTGTATACTGCTGCTGAGAAAGAGGGAGAAGAGAAGAGCTTGTATACTGCCGTTGAGTCACCACCTTTGCCGTATGCCAGCAGTGCCATTCCACCCTCCCCGCCCTGGGCTGAGGCTTATCAACAAGATACAGTGTAGATCAGATGAGATAAATCCTGAGATGTTCCTCAGATCTCCGGCTGATCAATGACCTTCCGTAATATTTGCAGCATTTACAACCCGCAGTGTGTCAGGGAACCGACTGTGGAGACGGCAAACATGTTGGAGCGGCATGAACCAAGATCCGAGGTCATCGCTTGCGGCAGGCTGCCAGTGACGAAGGGGTTAACCAGACAGCTATAATGAGTTGAGGGTTCACAATTTTTGGGGATCACAGAGACGCTCTTCTGCGTTCGTGAAATAAAATAATTGGGATAAACCGAAATTATTTCGGCAAAGCAAAATGTTTCTTGGAAGTGAAAAGTTCTCTCTTTTTCATTTTTCTTACATTTAGAGGGTGTCATGTGTATTAAACTCTTGGTGACCACATGACGCATATGTGTGGCGGCGTGGGCAGGGGGGGGGGGCTTTAACTCCCACAGATTGCATATACACTATATTACCAAAAGTATTGGGACACCCGCCATTACACGCACATGAACATTAATGGCATGGGCATCCGCAGGTAGGGGCAAGGGAGGTCAAGTGCCCCCCCCCCCCCCTGGAATCAGGGATCGGATCTTAAATTCAACACAGTTGCATCGCTATCAGGGTGCAGGCAGCCCACACCCGTGTGCCACCTCCCAGTGGGCTGACACCATCAAGGTGTTGTCAAGCCCCCCTATCAGTGTAGTGTGACTTCGGGCTAATTTCCCTGCTCAGTCCAGCAAAGAACTCGGCGGCGCTGTGACAGGAGAAAGGCGAGCTGCAGGCTATCAGAGGTTTCCCCCGGTTGCCCCCCTTTCTCCTGTTAGGGAGAAGAGACGACGACTCTCACCAGGTTCGCCTACAAACTTCCTGCCGTTCTGTTTCTTCCCTATTGGTCATAACTGAGGGCCAATCAAAGGAGACTAGGAGAGGAGCGAATCATGGGACATGTAGTCCCAAAGATTGGCGGCCCCATTTTGCACAGGGAGGAGGCTCTCCTCCACTACCACACTCTCCTGCCACCCCCCCCCCCCAGTTCTCTCCTCCCCTGTTCTTGCTGCCCCCCCTGCTCTCCCCATCCTTCTCTAGCCACCATCACAGTGCTCTCCACTCCCCCCCATTCACCCCCCAGTTCTCCACCCCACAGTGCTCTCCACTCCCCCCAGTGCTCTCCCCCTTGTCCCCCCCCCAGTGCTCTCCTCCACCACACTCTCCTGCCCCCCCCAACAGTTTTCTCCTCCCCTGTTTTTGCTGGCCCCCCTTGCTCTCCAGCTCTCCCCATCCTTCTCTAGCCACCATCCCAGTGCTCTCCCCCCCCCTGTCCCCCCCAGTGCTCTCCCCCCTGTCCCCCCCAGTGCTCTCCCCCCCCCTGTCCCCCCCCAGTGCTCTCCCCCCTGTCCCCCCCAGTGCTCTCCCCCCCTGTTCCCCCCAGTGCTCTCCACTCTGCCCAGTGCTCCCCCCCGTTCCCCCCCCACAGTGCTCTCCACTCCCCCCAGTCCTCTCCCCTCCGTGCTCTCCCCCTGTTCTCCTCCCCAGTGCTCTCCCCCCTGTTCTCCCCCCCCCCCCAGTGCTCTCCACTCCCTCCAGTGCTCTCCCCCCTGTTCTCCCCCCACTGCTCTCCCCCAGTGCTCTTCCCCCCCATTCTTTCTCCCCCCCAGTGCTCTTCCCCCCCCCCAGTGCTCTCCTCTGCCCCCCAGTGCTCTCCCCCTGTTCTTTCCCCCCCAGTGCTCTCCGCCCAGTGCTCTCCACTCCCCCAGTGCTCTCCCCCCTGTTCTTTCTCCCCCCCCAGTGCTCTTAAGCTCTCCCCATCACTCTCCAGCCCCCACCCCAGTGCTCTCCAGCCCCCCATTCTCCCCACCCCTGTTCTTTCTGCCCCCCTGGTGTTCTCCAGCGCCCCCCAGTGCTCTCTACCCTCCGTGCTCTCCACCCCTGTTCTTTTTGGCTCCCCCCAGCACTCTCCACTCCCCACCCCTGTACTCTCCACTCCCCCTGAATTTTGCCCCCACCCATGTGCTCTCCAACCCTACCAGTGCTCTCCACCCCCCATAGTGCTCTCCACCCCCCATAGTGCTCTCCAGTCCCCCGTGCTTTCCACCCTTGTTCTTTCTGGCCCCCACTGGTGCTCTCAAGCTCCCCCCCATTTCTCTCCACTATCCCCTGCTCTTTGTACCCCCCCCCCAGTACTCTCCACCCCTGTTTTTCTGCCCCCCCCAGTGCTCTTCACCACCCCACACTCTTAGCCCCCCCCCAGTGCTCTCAGCCTACCGTGCTCTCTACCCCTGTTCTTATTGGCCCCCCCAGTGCTCTCAAGTTCCCCCCCAGCGCTCTCTGCTCCCCACCCCTGTGATCTCCACTCCCGCTCGCTCTTTTCCCCCACCCATGTGTTCTCCAACCCCGCCAGTACTCTTTGCTCCCCCTTCTCTCCAACTCCCACCCAGTGCTCTCCACTTCCCCAGGACCAGAGGACAGGCTGACTGGGGCTGGAAAATGAGGACAGCTGAAGGTCCAGGTGGCCAGGGACCACTCCATCTCACAGCAGACAGATCCTCTGGAAGGAGCACCGTCCCCATCCAAAACGAGAACAGACCCTACCTGCAGCTGGCCGTCATTGATATCCTGCTGACATGCAAGGTACCGTACCAAGCATCAACAACACACCTTCCCACAGACAGGGACTGCAGACTGGGACATGGGGCACAGGAGGGGCTGCAATGATGGGCACAGTGAGACTGCATTCACGGCACAGTAAAGCTGCATTTGATGGACACAGTGAGGCTGCATTTGATGGACACAGTGAGGCTGCATTTGATGGACACAGTGAGGCTGCGTTGGTGGGCACAGTGAGGCTGCATTGGTGGGCACAGTGAGGCTGCATTTGATGGGCACTGGTGAGGCTGCATTGAGCTCTTGCATCAAGTTTGCAGTCTCTGACCATCTCCTGTAGCATGTCTGCAGTCTCTGAGGTACTCTGGAGAGGAGTCAAGAGTGGGAGCACCGCCAGGATGGGGGTCATGGGAGAAGTCAGACTTGTGTGGACTGTGGACAGGAGACTATAGGATAAAACCAGAGCCACCATGCTGGAGCCGACTGACTGAGCCCTGCACAGTGCACCTGAGAGGAGGTCAGTGAAAGCACCGCCAGGCCAGTCGGGGGGGGGGGGGGGGGGGTCACTGATGTAAGGGGGAGTGAATACGATAATGTAAGGGGCACTGATATAAAGGGTTTCCTCCTTATATTAGTAACCCACCCCCCTTACCTTTCGAGTATTCTTTCTGCAGAAGGTGGTCCCCCCCCCCCACGTTCTGAGTTCCTGGGGTCCCCCTTGATGATTGATTACTTACCACTATTAACTGGTAAAATGTATGATTTTCCCTTTCATGAACAAGAAAATAATGACGTTATGCTGTTGGGCTGGTATAATAATGCTGTGGGGCTGGTATGAAATTTTTTCCAGGGCTGGTTTTTAAAAAGCATGGACGTCCGCAAGGTTACTCAGGTGGCTGCGTACCATGCCCATATAGCCTAGAGAATGTACATCTTTTTACATTGCAATACATCTGTTGTTGCCATATTTTTATCTTTATGAAAACAGCCTATACAGTGACAGTATGAGATCAAAATATGGCCACAACAGATGTATTGCAATGTAAAAAGATGTACATTCTCTAGGCTATATGGGCATGGAACACAGCCGCCAGAGTAACTTCCAATACAAAGTGAAGATGAATTATCTGTTATATAACACATTTATATTACCAGTGGAAAGATTTTCATGAGATTGTCGAAAAGGAGCGGAGTATGAGCGGCCTTAAAATCATGCCCCCCCTTGGAAAAAGTTCTGCGGACGCCCATGACCACGCCTCTGCTAAAAGGGTAGGGCATGTGTGATTTTGCTCCCTAATCCTAGCCTTCCTCGGATTTTGCTTCTTTATTCCTAAAGGCACACCCATAAATCTGCACGTTTTCTGTGCGCCAAAATGCATGGTGCTGCAGCATCATACTGTTCAGCATGGTGCAATTTCTCGAAAGGGTCTGGAATTTCTTTTGAACATTTCTTGCACATAGGGCAACCCATCTAAACAAATAGGTTGCCTTACACATGATGCTCAAAAAAAAGCGCGGAACTGCATGCGTGATCCAATGGCATGAATGGAGCCTTGTGGATGACTGTGCTGCTTGGCCCCATAGCAGGTGCATGGTCTTCTATTGCTGTAATACATGGTCTTCTATCGCTGTAATACATGGTCTTCTATCGTTGAAATACATGGTCTTCTATAGCTGTAATACATGGTCTTCTATAGCGGTAATTCATGGTCTTCTATCGCTGTAATACATGGTCTTCTATCGTTGAAATACATGGTCTTCTATAGCTGTAATACATGGTCTTCTATAGCTGTAATACATGGTCTTTTATAGCTGAAATACATGGTCTTTTATAGCTGAAATACATGGTCTTTTATAGCTGAAATACATGGTCTTTTATAGCTGAAATACATGGTCTTCTATAGCTGTAATACATGGTCTTCTATAGCTGTAATACATGGTCTTCTATCACTGAAATACATGGTCTTCTATAGCGGTAATTCATGGTCTTTTATAGCTGTAATGCATGGTCTTCTATAGCTGTAATACATGGTCTTCTATAGCTGTAATACATGGTCTTCTATAGCTGTAATACATGGCCTTCTATTGCTGTAATACATGGTCTTCTATAGCTGTAATACATGGTCTACTATCGCTATAATACATGGTCTTCTATAGCTGTAATACATGGCCTTCTATTGCTGTAATACATGGTCTTCTATAGCTGTAATACATGGTCTGCTATAGCTGTAATACATGGTCTGCTATAGCTGTAATACATGGTCTTGTATCGCTATAATACATGGCCTTCTATAGCTGTAATACATGGTCTTCTATCGCTGTAATACATGGTCTTCTATCGCTGTAATACATGGTCTTCTATATCTGTAATACATGGTCTTCTATATCTGTAATACATGGTCTTCTATATCTGTAATACATGGTCTTCTATATCTATAATACATGGTCTTCTATCGCTGTAATACATGGTCTTCTATAGGTGTAATACATGGTCTTCTATAGGTGTAATGCATGATCTTCTATAGCTTTAATGCATGGTCTTCTATAGGTGTAATACATGGTCTTCTATATCTATAATACATGGTCTTCTATAGCTGTAATACATGGTCTTCTATAGGTGTAATACATGGTCTTCTATAGCTGTAATGCATGGTCTTCTATAGGTGTAATACATGGTCTTCTATAGGTGTAATACATGGTCTTCTATCACTGTAATACATGGTCTTCTATCACTGTAATACATGGTCTTCTATAGGTGTAATACATGGTCTTCTATAGGTGTAATACATGGTCTTCTATAGCTGTAATGCATGGTCTTCTATAGGTGTAATACATGGTCTTCTATCGCTGTAATACATGGTCTTCTATAGCTGTAATACATGGTCTTCTATAGGTGTAATGCATGGTCTTCCATCGCTGTAATACATGGTCTTCTATAGGTGTAATACATGGTCTTCTATAGGTGTAATACATGGTCTTCTATAGCTGTAATGCATGGTCTTCTATAGCTGTAATGCATGGTCTTCTATAGGTGTAATACATGGTCTTCTATCGCTGTAATACATGGTCTTCTATAGCTGTAATGCATGGTCTTCTATAGCTGTAATGCATGGTCTTCTATAGGTGTAATACATGGTCTTCTATAGGTGTAATACATGGTCTTCTATAGGTGTAATACATGGTCTTCTATAGGTGTAATACATGGTCTTCTATCGCTGTAATACATGGTCTTCTATCGCTGTAATGCATGGTCTTCTATAGGTGTAATACATGGTCTTCTATAGCTGTAATACATGGTCTTCTATAGCTGTAATGCATGGTCTTCTATAGGTGTAATACATGGTCTTCTATCGCTGTAATACATGGTCTTCTATAGCTGTAATGCATGGTCTTCTATAGGTGTAATACATGGTCTTCTATAGGTGTAATACATGGTCTTCTATAGCTGTAATGCATGGTCTTCTATAGCTGTAGTTGCACCCTTGGGTGACTATCCAACCATCAATTATATTTTTATTTCCTCTCATCCTGTGATTTCAGGTGATTTCTTAAGCGCGTCCATAAAACTCAGTCGGCGGTGTCAGCGGCCTGTGCTGTGTGAGTGCTGAGTCAGCTCCTCTCAGTAACTCTCAGGTCGTTCAACCCTTGTTGACAAGAGTTTGTATTCTGCCGGTAATGACTGGGGCCGACACACACTGTACTTCCAGAATGTTTTTTTTTTTTTTGCCATTGTGCGGGGTCCAGCCACCCCCTTGTTTAATAAACTCAGACTGGCACACAAGGCAGCTGGCACTGGCTGGGCACACTTCAGCTAATAGTGGATTTGACCTTTTTATTGTTGCTCTGTCGTTTTCTTGCCAAAACCTGCAGTGAGGGGGATGTACTGCAGAAGACCCCCAGAGGACCCTGAGGTTTTTTTGGGGGGCTTAGTCGAGAGGATCAGTCCTGGGCTGGAACCCTCCAGGGGGTAAAATCAAAGTGGCATTAAGAGAAAACAAAATTCTAAAGAGCGTTTGTGGATCGTTCTGCCAGTCAATCGAGCATTACAAAGACGCTTTGTTGAGGATTTAAACTTTCCAGCTACCTGTGCGCTTTGTCTGCAGCGCATTGACCTCTTCAAAGCGGATTTAAGTCTTGTATAGTGGACAATAAAAGTGCTGATTCAAGCTCAGTAAGTTTCCTTTTCTCTCTGTCTGATTTGTAAAAATTGCATTAGATGCGGCTGTTATCAGAGACGCTAGAGGGGGTTCTGTATAAAGTGTGAGGGGGAGGGTTAGTTAACCCTAACTCTAAGGCCGCGTACACACGCGGGGACTGTTCGCCCAACTTTGTCCGTCAAACAGTTTCGGCAAACAGTCCGCTCAAAATTAGCATGGACGGACATGGCCACACACGACGGACGAACAGTTTGCTGAAACCGTGCGCGATGACGTGAACGGCACGTACGACGGGACGAAAAATACGACGTCCTATACACTGCATTATAACTTTCGGCGTGAAAATCCTTTCTGAGCATGCGCGCAACTTTGTTTGACGAACAAGCCTACACACGCGACTGTCCGCTGAAACAAGGTTTCAGCGGACAGTTTTTCGGAATTTCCGAAAAACCTTGTTCAGCGGACTGTTCGCTGAAACTGTCCGCTGAAAGCCCACACACGAGCGGACTGTCCGCTGAAACTTGGTTTCAGCGGACAGTTTCAGCGAACAGTCCCCGCGTGTGTACGCGGCCTAACACTAACCCCCTAGACCTAACACCTTAACACAAAAATTCCATGCAAAATGACAGGTTTAGGGTTATTTAACCCTAACTCTAACCCTAACCCTTGACCTGAAAAGTCCATGTAAAGTACAAGGGTTAGTTACACCCAACTCTAACTCTAACCCCTTGACCTGAAAAGTCCATGTAAAGTACAAGGGTTAGTTACACCCAACTCTAACTCTAACCCCTTGACATGAAAAGTCCATGTAAAGTAAGAGGGTTTGTTACCCCCAACTCTAATCCCAACCATCTAACCCTAAGTCTTTGACATGAAAAGTTCATGTAAAGTAAGAGGGTTAGTTACCCCTAACTCTAACCATAACCATCTAATCCTAACACCTTGACATGGAAAGTCCTTGTAAAGTAAGAGGGTTAGTTACTCCCAACTCTAACCGTAACAATCTAACCCTAACACCTTGACATGAATAGTCCATGTAAAGTTAGAAGGTTAGGGTTAGTTAACCCAACTCTAAACCCAACCATTTAACCCTAACACCTTGACATGAAAAGTCCATGTAACGTAAAAGGGTTAGGGTTAGTTACCCCCAACTCTAATCATAACCATCTAATCCTAACACCTTGACAGAAAAGTCCATGTAAAGCAAGAGGGTTAGTTACCCCTAACTCTAACCCCAACAATCTAACCCTAACGCCTTGATGTGAAAAGTTTATCTAAAGTAAGAGGGTTAGGGTTAGTTAACCATAACTCTAACTGTAACCATCTAACCTTAACACCTTGACATGCATAGTCCATGTAAAGTAAAAAGGTTAGGGTTAGTTAATCCAACTGTAAACCCAACCATTTAACTCTAACACCTTGACATGAAGAGTCCACAGAAAGGGAAAGGGTTGGGGTAAATTGAATAAATACTAAACACTGCACCACAACCTTAACACCTTGACATGAAAAGTCCATCTAAAATAAGAGGGTTAGGGTTAATTACCCCCAACTCTAACCTCTAACCCTTAACCTACTAACCCTAACACCGTGACATGAAAAGTCCATGTAAAGTAAGAGAGTCAATTACCCCCAACTCTAACACCAACCATCTAACCCTAATATCTTGACGTAAGGTAAGAATGTTAGAGTTAGTTACCCCCAACTCTAACTCTAACCCTAACCATCTAACCCAAACACCTTGATATGAAAAGTCCATCTAAAGAAAGAAGATTAGGGTTAATAACCCCCAACTCTAAGCCCAACCATCTAACCCCAACTATCTAACCCTAAAACCTTGACATGAAATGTCCATCTAAAGTAAGAAGGTTAGGGTAAGTTAGACCCCAACCATCTAACCCTAACACCTTGACATGAAGAGTCCACGGAAAGGGAAAAGGGTTGGGGTAAGTTGAATATATACTAAACACTGCACCACAATCTCCCCTCAATACTTAATTTACCACCCCTGCAGCTCTTCCCACTATCCTGTGCAATATGCACACCGACGATACATCAAAGAAACAAAAAACAATTGAGCGCTAGGTAGAGGCGTTGCTCGGTCTACAAAAGATCTGGGGCTAGAGCCCATAGCAGTGTAGTAAAGAAAGTCATATTCTTGGGCAGGCATACGCATGTATATACAGTAATATACACGGGCCGTCTTTAATATTGATTGGACCCTGGGCAAAATTTTTCTTGGGGCCCCCCATGCAATTTCACTCCCCACCTGCTCTGAGACATACAATAAATAGCAGCTAGACTTAAAATCAGTTTACTGTATCAGATCAGGCAGCAATTGCGATTGGTTGCCAGTGGTTACAGCAGATCATTACTGCTCAATGACTGGTTGCCAGAGGTTATAGCACACATACGGCTCACTGATTAGTTGCTAGAGGTTACAGAAAATTATTTATGCTTGTTAATTGGTTGCTAGAGATTACTGTACAGTAATACTGCTCACTGATTGGTTGCTAGAGGTTACAGCACATCATCTCCTCACTGCAGGGGGGCATGATATGCATATGAATGCCGCCTTTATTTACATATCAATGCCACCAGCCACAGCTATTTGCTTAGTAATGCCACCACTATTTACATATGAATCCAGGTTATTTACATGTAAAAACAGGGTCTGCAGGTGAGTCATCTGTACACAACAATAGGGCAGAGCTGGGCAGCATTAGTACCAGCACTTCACACTGAGATATCGGGACACAGCACAGGACTAAAACTTCAAGGGACAAGGGAATGTAAACTGGGATTGTTAGCAAGTATGAGGCAGCTGATTTGGGCCCCACAAGAATAACAGGGCCCTGGGCAGCTGCCCCTTTTGCCCTGCCTTAAAGATGACCCTGAATATACATACGTGTGTATCCCCAGACAGCCCCCCCCTCATCAGGGTCCCCAGAGAGCCCCCCTCTCATCAGGGTCCCCAGAGAGCCCCCCTCTCATCAGGGTTCCCAGAGAGCCCCTCCTCTCATCAGGGTTCCCAGAGAGCCCCTCCTCTCATCAGGGTCCCCAGAGAGCCCCCCTCTCATCAAGGTCCCCAGAGAGCCCCCCTTTCATCAGAGTCCCCGAAGAGCCCCCCCTTTCATCAGGGTCCCCGAAGAGCCCCCCCTTTCATCAGGGTCCCCAGAGAGCCCCCCCTTACATCAGGGTCCCCAGAGAGTCCCCCTTACAACAGGGTCCCCAGAGAGCTTGCCCCTTGCATCAGGATCCCCAGAGAGTCACCCACTTATATCAAGGTCCCCAGAGAGCAGGAGGTGCGTGCGCGCCACTTCTACTGTGATTATTCGGGCAGAGACTTACAACAGGGCTCTGCCTATGTAAACAAGGCACTGGCTAGGCACACAGTTAACCCTTTGATTGCCCTAGATGTTTAACCCCTTCCCAACCCATGTCAATAATTACGTGACAGTGTACCCTAGCATCTTGACATGAAAAGTCCATGTAAAGTGAAATGGTTAGGGTTACCATAACTCTAACCATATCCTTCTAAGCCCTTGTACACACGGTCGGAGATTCCGACGGAATGTGTCCTATCGGACCGTTTTGTCGGATATTCCGACCGTGTGTGGTCTACATCGGACTGTTTCCATCGGAGTATCCGACGGACCAAGTTTTCCAACTTGTTGGTAAAGTTTTCCAACAAAATGCTCCGATCGGACATACTCCGATCATGTGTACAGAATTCTGATCGGACAAAGTGCCACGCATGCTCAGATCAAATTCCTACACCAAAGCTATTGGCTACTAGCCTGAACGTAGTCCCGTCGTAACGAAATAACGTCATCACGTCGGATTTTCCGACAACTTTGTCCGACCGTGTGTATGCAACAGTTTCGGACAAAATCCGTCAGCCAAAATCTGACGGATTTGGTTGTCGGAATCTCCGACCGTGTGTACAAGGGCTAAGTCTAATCTAAACCATAATTCTAAACCTAAACCGTTAATCCCAACCCTAACATCTTGACATGAAAAGTAAATGTAAACTGAAAGGGTTAGGGTTAGTTAACCCTAACTGTAACCCCACCCATAATACTTTGACTAACCCTATCTCCTTGTCACAAAAAGTCCTTGTAAAGTGGGACAGTTAGGGTTAGTTAATACTAATTCTAACCCCTAACTCCTTGACACAAGAAGTCCATGTAAAGTGAGAGGGTTAGGGTGTCAGAAACCATGAATCAGACTGAGACAGAAGTACAGTTAAATCACACTTGTTTAATAATAATAAAAAAGGGTAAACTGTAAACGTAGTCAAAACATAGCCAGAGTTAAGGAACCGGAACGGATAGTCAGACAAGCCAAAACTTCAGGGAGCCAGAGAACAGCGTAGTAGAACAGCAAACAGGATCTGGAGCCAGAAGGAATGGCAGCCAAGCAAGTCTTTAACAGGAACACAGGAGAGCGTCTCTAGAGATGTGACCAAGGCGAAGGCAAAGATCATCTGGATTGGACGGCTTAAGTAGGCAGGACTGACAAGCAGGATATCATCAACAAGTGAGTTACTGTGGGGAGATAGGAGCTGGTAATTAGCCGACAGCTGAGCGGCCAGCTCAGAGAAGGAAGGGCTGAGCCCAGCCCTGACATAGGGTTAGTTAATACTAAATCTAACTCCTTGACACAAGAAGTCCATGTAAAGTGAGAGGGTTAAGGTTACTTAACTCTAAGGTCGCGTACACACGGGCGGACTGTCTGGCCAACTTAGTCCGTCAGACAATCCGACGGACAGTCCGTCCTACTTTCGAATGAACGGACTTGACCACACACGATGCACAAACAGTCCATCGAAAGTTTGCGCGATGACGTGTACAGCACGTACGACGGGACTAGAACTAGGAAGTCCAATACACAGCAAAGCACCCTTCCGCTGTGTAAATCCTTTCTGAGCATGCGCCATACTTAGTCCGTCCAACTAGCCTACTCACGAGCGGATTGTCCGCTGAAACCAAAGTCTGACGGACAATATTACGGAAATTCCGAAATACTTAGTCCGCCAGACTGCACGCTGAAAAAGTCTGCTGAAGCCCACACACGAGCGGACTGTCCGCTGAAATGTGTTTCGGCGGACTAAGTTGGCCAGACAGTCCGCCCGTGTGTACGCGGCATTACCCTAACAATTTGACACAAAAATGAATGTGAAAGGGTTAGGGGTAGTTTGCATTAACTCTAACCCTAAAGCCGCGTACACACGGGCGGACTGTATGGCCAACTTAGTCCGTCAGACAATCCGACGGACAGTCCGTCCTACTTTCGAATGAACGGACTTGACCACACACGGATGCACAAACAGTCCGTCGAAAGTTTGCGCGATGACGTGTACAGCACGTACGACGGGACTAGAAATAGGAAGTCCAATACACAGCAATGCAACCTTTCGCCGTGTAAATCCTTTCTGAGCATGCGCCATACTTAGTCCGTCGAACTAGCCTACTGACGAGCGGATTGTCCGCTGAAACCAAAGTATGACGGACAGTATTACGGAAATTCCGAAATACTTAGTCCGCCAGACTGCACGCTGAAAAAGTCCGCTGAAGCCCACACACGAGCGGACTGTCCGCTGAAATGTGTTTCGACGGACTAAGTTGGCCAGACAGTCCGCCCGTGTGTACGCGGCTTAACACTCTGACATGAAAAGTCCATGTAAAGTATGAGAGTTAAGGTTAGTTAGCCCTAGCTCTACCCCTAACCCCCTAACCCTAACTTCCTGACACGAAAAATTGCCTACCATATCAATACAATGAGGGTATTATCAGCCTGGGATATTACTGAGGGATGCTGAGGGAGGAAAAAGATCCTGCAGCATGTGGTGATGAGCTGGGAACAGGAAAACAACAACTGGAAAGCCATTGTATGTTGACAGGGTCTCCACATCTATAAACAGATTAGGATGCTTATTGAGTCCTTTGTGATTGTCTTTTGATCCTCTTCCCCATATGTCCTTCATGGATGGGTTTCCGTGATATATATTATTGTTGTGCACTTTCGAAGTAATAATGATCTCCAGAAAGAGTCTGGAAGCCAATTGTCTTTATCGATGTTCCAGCAAAGAAGACTCCGGTCATTTTTGGACACCTTGAACCTGTGAAGATAATACACGTTAAAACAAATGGCAGGTGTCCATGATGAACCTAGGCCATTCCTTACCTTGACGAGCTCTGTTCTCCGCAGGAGGCCTTTACCAGAAAATCTAGGTTCTATGAAAAGAGCTGAATTCAGATGGTGGAACAGATACCTTTCTGATGGCAGGATGAAAGAAATTGCTGATGTCTTCATCTAGGCAGGAGCTTAAAGGGAAACAGCCAACTTGGAGAGGTTGATGGATGTGGTGGAAGATCCTTCTGTTTTTGATGTATCCTCATTAACATTTCCGACTGCAGAGTTGTGTAATACTTACCCTGAGCTCCGAGGAATGTGCAGATTGTGGTAATGAGAAGAAGGTGAGTGTTTATTGCCTTCCTGACTTCTCTAAGCTCTTGTACACACGGTCGGAGAATCTGTCGGAATGTGTCCTATCGGACCGCGTCGTCAGATAATCCGACTGTGTGTGGTATGCATCGGACGGATTCCGTCCGAATCTCCGTCCGACCCAATTTTACAACATGTTGGAAATATTTCCCGACCAACTGGGCCGGACGGACCTAATCCGATCATGTGTAGAGCATTTTCATCGGACCAAGTGCCACGCATGCTCAGATCAAATTCCTACATCAAAGCTATTGGCTACTAGCCTGAATGTAGTCCCATCGTAAAGAAATTACGTCATCATGTTCTGAAAGATCAGATTTTTTCGCCAACTTCATCCGACCGTGTGTATGCAACAGTTTCGGACAAGATCCGACGGACAAAATCCGACGGGCAAAATCCTACGGATTTGGTTGTGGAAATCTCCGACCGTGTGCACAGGGGCTAAAGGTGAACAAATTGTACATCTTCTCACACGTTCTTTCTGATATTCCATGAGTGTATGGTTGGGTTTTTTTTTTTTTTGTTTAAGCTGAAGATGAATCTGTTTATTTATTGCCTTTTCTGGTTTCTTTCTACTGTAGGAGGATGGCAAGCTGTATCGCACAAGGCTTAAGCGAGCAGCCAACCCCCAATGCAGAATTGACCTTCTGGGCATTGAGCAATACAGGACTTTGCCCAATGACTAGACACGTGCCATTCGTTTCAGTCCGCATCTGATTTCGGACTAGGGATGAGCTTCGAGTTCGAGTCGAACCCTAACCAAGACGGATACATGGATGGACTGCGCTGGACTGAAAATCACCTGTCGCTGGATCAGATCAGCCATCGCTGGACCCCGGAGAGATGATCATCCATCACTGGATAGCAAGAGTGGATTAGCACCGCTGGAATCTTTTTTTTATTTTTTTTATTTTTAATAAAGGAATTTTTCAAAAGTGTGTTTGTCTTATTTAACAATTTTTTAAATTTTCTTTGTGAAATGGTAGGGGTACTTTTGTACCCCCTTACCATTTCAAACAGGGGGGGCCGGGATCTGGGGGTCCCCTTGTTAAAGGGGGCTTCCATATTTTGATAAGCCCCCTGCCCGCAGACCCCCACAACCACCGGCCAGGGTTGTGGGGATGAGGCCCTCAAAGCATCCTCCCAATGTTGAGGGCATGTGGCCTGGGGCTGTTCAGGAGGGGGGGGAGTTCTCTCGTCCCCCCCTCTTTTCCTGCGGCCTGCCAGGTTGCGTGCTCAGATAAAGGGTCTGGTATGGATTTTTAGGGGGACCCCCACGTCAATTTTTTTTTTATTTGACACGGGGTTCCCCTTAATATCCATACCAGACCTGAAGGGCCTGGTAATTGAATTTAGGGGAACCCCACGCTTTTTTTTTTTTTTTATCGATGAATGAATTGTCGGCTCTGTAATACTGAGAACACTCATTGAGTGTTCACTGTATTACAGGAGCCGACAATTCAAAGTGATTTTAAAATACTTTTTTTCCTTGCGAAATGACACTTTGTGCAGGGACAGTTCTAAGCACGGGAAACATGCGCCCCTTCACAGGCATACTATAGACACCCCCCAGGTACGAAATGTAAAGGAATATTACACTTTTATTGTTTCACTTTAATCATTATTAAAATCACTGCTCCTGAAAAAACAGTCGTTTTTTAAAACTTTTTTAAATTTTTTTGCATTGATCCATGTCCCCTGGGGCAGGACCCGGGTCCCCAAACACTTTTTAGGACAGTAACTTGCATATTAGCCTTTAAAATTAGGACTTTAGATTGTGAACGTTCGAGTCCCATAGACTTTAATAGGGTTCTAAAGTTCACACAAAGTTTAGGTCTGTTCGCAGGTTATGGTACGAACCGAACAGGGTGTTTGGCTCATCCTTATTTCGGACAAATGTTGGGTTATTTCGGAGATTCAGATGTATCCAAATTTCCGAATAACAATTGTAACGAATTTAGCTAAAATTCGTTTTGTTTTGTTTATTCATTTTCTAACGAATTCCAAATTTTCACAACGATTCTTATTCAAGACGGTCGGAAATGTATCAACCAATCCAAATTCTGTGTGCAGAATGGCTGGTTAACAACCAATGATTTATCAGCTGTCAGTGGGTTTCCCCATTGACTATAAACAAAAGAATGCCGGCAATTCAAAATAAAGAAAAAAAAACAGTGTACCCTCCCCCCGCATCAAAAATTTATTCAAAAACCGGCGTGGGGTCCCCCTCAAAATCCATACAAGACCCTTATCCTAGCAAGCAGCCCGACAGGTCAGGAAAGGGGACGGAGGAACGAGTAAAGGCCCCTCCCTGAACCATACCAGGCCACATGCCCTCAACATCACAAGCTTCTTAACAACCAGCTACTCTTCACACAGAATTCGGATCAGTTGATAAATTTTTGACCAATTCGAATCGCTCTGAAAATTTGGAATTCGTTAGAAAATGAATAAACAAAACAAAACCAAAATGAGTAGCATAATCAATTTATCCAAAACAAATTGTTCCGTTCTGCACATGTTTACCGACGACCAGGGGCACTGCTAGGTGGCAAAAAGACCAGGGGCTTCAGCCCGAAGTCCATAGTGGCAACCCCGGGGGGGGGGGGGGTGTCCAGGGTGGTCGTGGCACAGGGTTTGCTGGGTGAGCTCACTTGCTGGTTGCTGCCTGGGGCTTACCAGTGCCCATCAATTTTGACCACTCAGCTACCTGACCATTACACTGACCTACCTGACATACATACACTGACCTCACCTACCTGACCTACATACACTGACCTCACCTACATGACCTACATACACTGACCTCACCTACCTGACATACATACACTGACCTACCTGACATACATACACCTACCTAACATACTCTGACCTACCTGACACACATACACCTACCTAACATACATACACTGACCTCACCTACCTGACCAGGAGACAAACTTCATGTGTCCAGCAGCTCAGTTCAGCCTCAGCCGTAGTGTGCGGTGTGCAGCGCACCCATCATGGGGCACAGCAGACAGCCAGAGGAGGAGAGGAGACTGCTTGAATTTCATCGCCTGGACCTTGGAGCTCCGGGCTTTGTCCTGCACGTAGTTATACAAAGTAGAGCCCGCCGCCCAGTCCCAGCATGGCCAGCTGCATACACCGGTGCCCATGATTGGACACACTGAGATATTCACTCTGCCATCTGCCCCCAGCACAGCTCAGGTCATCAACACACCCCAGCAGGCTCCTATTCCAGTTATCCTCATCCCCTCCTCTACAATCATCTGTGCAGTCACTGGCAGATCTCGCCCGATCGGTCCGCAGCTGACCAGATCTTTCTGTGCGCTGAGCGGGGATCTCAGTAATGTGTTGTAATTCGCGACTTCTGGAGCCTGCAGCGCCTATGATGGATGTCACACGTCCCGCGGTCCTGGAATTGGACCAGTGGGACGTCCATTATAGCTCCAGAAGGCAGGACCTGCTATGTCACTCACCTGCACTTGGCCGCACTCAATCCCCACTCAGATCGATCCCCACTCGGCGGCGCTCTGGGCTAACAATTGGACGGTGCCTTCCTGAGACTCTGGGCTTTTCGGGGGACCCATTTGGGGCTCCAGCCCCCCCTAGCCACCCCCTCCCCTGTGTGGGTGGCGGGTGGAGACCGACGACCAATCCACCCTCCTAATTGTGTCATCCCCTGACACTGGGTATCTTCTCCAGGCCCGAGAGCCAGAGGAGACTAGTAGAACAAATGCTCAGTCTCTTTAGAGCAGCATTCTTACCAAATAAATGCACCACCATGCTGGATGTGGTTAACGTTATTTTACGGAACGCCTCAATCAATCATGGCTCCAGTTCAGTCATGTAATGGGCTCTTGATTCCAGGCCCTGCTGGCGGTTGCTCTTGTCCTTGTAAATACATGGGCCTATGTTTTTCCTGACCCAGGATAGAGGAAACGGAGGGGTAAACCAGCTCCATGGCTCTCTCTTCTCTCTCCTGGAACTAGGATGTTGGAAACGGAGGGGTAAACCAGCTCCATGGTTCGCTTTTCTCTCTCCTGGAACTAGGATGGGGAAAACAAAGGGGCAAACCAGCTCCATGGCTCTCTCTTCTCTCTCCTGGATCTATAATGGGGTAAAGAGGGGCAAACCAGCTCCATGGCACTCTATTCTCTCTCCTGGAACTAGGATGGGAGAATTGGAGAGGTAAACAAGCTCCATGGCACTCTCTCCTGGAACTAGGATGGGGAAACGGAGGGGTAAACCAGCTCCATGGTGCGCTTTTCTCTCTCCTGGAACACTAGGATGGGGAAAACAAAAGGGGCAAACCAGCTCCATGGCTCTCTCTTCTCTCTCCTGGATCTAGAATGTGGGAAAGAGGGGCAAACCAGCTCCATGGCACTCCCTTCTCTCTCCTGGAACTAGGATGGGGGAAATGGAGAGGTAAACAAGCTCCATGGTACTCTCTCGTGGAACTAGGATGGGGGAAACCGAGGGGCAAACCAGCTCCATGGCTCTCTCTTCTCTCTCCTGGAACTAGGATGGGGGAAACGGAGGGGTAATCCAGTTCCGCGGCACTCTCTTTTCTCTCCTGGAACTAGGGTGGGGGAAACGGAGGGGTAAATCAGCTCAACGGCTTTCTCTCTTTTCTTCTGGAACTAGGATGGGGGAAAGAGGGGCAAACCAGCTCCATGGCACTCTCGGCGGACCAGATGGATCCCCACTCATCGGCAGCGCTCTGGACTAACAATTGGACGGTGCCTTCCTGAGACTTGGGACTTTTCGGGGACCCATTCGGGGCTCCAGTCCCCCCTAGCCACTCCCCTCCCGATGCCCCTGCCTACGACTCTCCCCAGTGTGTGGGTGGCGGGTGGAGACCGACGACCAATCCACCCTCCTAATTGTGTCATCCCCTGACACTGGGTATCTTCTCCAGGCCCGACAGCCAGAGGAGACTATTAGAACAAATGCTCGGTCTCTTCAGAGCAGCATTCTTATCAAATAAAGGCACCACCATGCTGGATGTGGTTAACGTTATTTTACGGAACGCCTTAATCAATCATGGCTCCAGTTCAGTCATGTAATGGACTCTTGATCCCAGGCCCTGCTGGCGGCTGCTCTTGTCCTTGCAAATACATGGGCCTATGTTTTTCCTGACCCAGGATAGAGGAAACGGAGGGGTAAACCAGCTCCATGGCTCTCTCCTCTCTCTCCTGGAACTAGGATGTTGGAAACGGAGGGGTAAACCAGCTCCATGGTTCACTTTTCTCTCTCCTGGAACTAGGATGGGGAAAACAAAGGGGCAAACCAGCTCCATGGCTCTCTCTTCTCCCTCCTGGATCTAGAATGGGGTAAAGAGGGGCAAACCCAGCTCCATGGCACTCTATTCTCTCTCCTGGAACTAGGATGGGAGAATTGGAGAGGTAAACAAGCTCCATGGCACTCTCTCCTGGAACTAGGGTGGGGAAACGGAGGGGTAAACCAGCTCCATGGTGCGCTTTTCTCTCTCCTGGAACTAGGATGGGGGAAACGGAGGGGTAAACCAGCTCCATGGTGCCCTTTTCTCTCTCCTGGATCTAGGATGGGGAAAACAAAGGGGCAAACCAGCTCCATGGCTCTCTCTTCTCTCTCCTGGATCTAGAATGGGGGAAAGAGGGGCAAACCAGCTCCATGGCACTCCCTTCTCTCTCCTGGAACTAGGATGGGGGAAATGGAGAGGTAAACAAGCTCCATGGTACTCTCTCCTGGAACTAGGATGGGGGAAACCGAGGGGCAAACCAGCTCCATGGCTCTCTCTTCTCTCTCCTGGAACTAGGATGGGTGAAACTGAGGGGTAATCCAGTTCCGCGGCACTCTCTTTCCTCTCCTGGAACTAGGGTGGGGGAAACGGAGGGGTAAATCAGCTCGGCGGCTCTCTCTCTTTTCTTCTGGAACTAGGATGGGGGAAAGAGGGGCAAACCAGCTCCATGGCACTCTCGGCAGACCAGATGGATCCCCACTCATCGGCGACCGGCAGCGTCGGGGCTAAGAATTGGACGATGCCTTCCTGAGACTCTGGGCTTTTCGGGGACCCATTCGGGGCTCCAGCCCCCCCTAGCCACCCCCTCCCACGCCCCTGCCTTACGACTCTCCCCAATGTGTGGGTGGCGGGTGGAGACCGACGACCAATCCACCCTCCTAATTGTGTCATCCCCTGACACTGGGTATCTTCTCCAGGCCTGGCAGCCAGAGGAGACTAGTAGAACAAATGCTTGGTCTCTTCAGAGCAGCATTCTTACCAAATAAAGGCACCACCATGCTGGACGTGGTTAACGTTATTTTACGGAACGCCTCAATCAATCATGGCTCCAGTTCAGTCATGTAATGGACTCTTGATCCCAGGCCCTGCTGGCGGCTGCTCTTGTCCTTGCAAATACATGGGCCTATGTTTTTCCTGACCCAGGATAGAGGAAACGGAGGGGTAAACCAGCTCCATTGCTCTCTCTTCTCTCTCCTGGAACTAGGATGTTGGAAACGGAGGGGTAAACCAGCTCCATGGTTCGCTTTTCTCTCTCCTGGAACTAGGATGGGGAAAACAAAGGGGCAAACCAGCTCCATGGCTCTCTCTTCTCTCTCCTGGATCTAGAATGGGGTAAAGAGGGGCAAACCAGCTCCATGGCACTCTATTCTCTCTCCTGGAACTAGGGTGGGGGAAACGGAGGGGTAAATCAGCTTGACGGCTCTCTCTCTTTTCTTCTGGAACTAGAATGGGGGAAAGAGGGGCAAACCAGCTCCATGGCACTCTCGGGAGACCAGATGGATCCCCACTCATCGGCGACCGGCAGCGTCGGGGCTAAGAATTGGATGATGCCTTCCTGAGACTCGGGGCTTTTCAGGGACCCATTCGGGGCTCCAGCCCCCCCTAGCCACCCCCTCCCGCGCCCCTGCCTACGACTCTCCCCAATGTGTGGGTGGCGGGTGGAGACCGACGACCAATCCACCCTCCTAATTGTGTCATCCCCTGACACTGGGTATCTTCTCCAGGCCTGACAGCCAGAGGAGACTAGTAGAACAAATGCTCGGTCTCTTCAGAGCAGCATTCTTACCAAATAAAGGCACCACCATGCTGGACGTGGTTAACGTTATTTTACGGAACGCCTCAATCAATCATGGCTCCAGTTCAGTCATGTAATGGACTCTTGATCCCAGGCCCTGCTGGCGGCTGCTCTTGTCCATGTAAATACATGGGCCTATGTTTTTCCTGACCCAGGATAGAGGAAACGGAGGGGTAAACCAGCTCCATGGCTCTCTCTCTCTCTCTCTCCTGGAACTAGGATGTTGGAAACGGAGGGGTAAACCAGCTCCATGGTGCGCTTTTCTCTCTCCTGGAACTAGGATGGGGGAAATGGAGAGGTAAACAAGCTCCATGGCACTCTCTCCTGGAACTGGGATGGGGAAACTGAGGGGTAAACCAGCTCCATGGTACACTTTTCTCTCTCCTGGAACTAGGATGGGGGAAACTGAGGGGTAATCCAACTCCATGGCACTCTCTTTTCTCTCCTGGAACTAGGGTGGGGGAAACGGAGGGGTAAATCAGCTCGACAGCTCTCTCTCTCTCTTTTCTTCTGGAACTAGAATGGGGGAAAGAGGGACAAACCAGCTCCATGGCACTCTCTTCTCTCTCCTGGAACTAGGATGGGGGGAAATGGAGAGGTAATGGCTCCATGGCTCTCTCTTTTCTCTCCTGGAACTAGGATGGGGGAAATGGATGGGCAAACCAGCTCCATGGTGCTCTGTTCTCTCTCCTGGAACTAGGATGGGGGAAACGGAGGGGTAAATCAGCTTGACGGCTCTCTCTCTTTTCTTCTGGAACTAGAATGGGGGAAAGAGGGGCAAACCAGCTCCATGGCACTCTCGGGAGACCAGATGGATCCCCACTCATCGGCGACCGGCAGCGTCGGGGCTAAGAATTGGATGATGCCTTCCTGAGACTCGGGGCTTTTCAGGGACCCATTCGGGGCTCCAGCCCCCCCTAGCCACCCCCTCCCGCGCCCCTGCCTACGACTCTCCCCAATGTGTGGGTGGCGGGTGGAGACCGACGACCAATCCACCCTCCTAATTGTGTCATCCCCTGACACTGGGTATCTTCTCCAGGCCTGACAGCCAGAGGAGACTAGTAGAACAAATGCTCGGTCTCTTCAGAGCAGCATTCTTACCAAATAAAGGCACCACCATGCTGGACGTGGTTAACGTTATTTTACGGAACGCCTCAATCAATCATGGCTCCAGTTCAGTCATGTAATGGACTCTTGATCCCAGGCCCTGCTGGCGGCTGCTCTTGTCCATGTAAATACATGGGCCTATGTTTTTCCTGACCCAGGATAGAGGAAACGGAGGGGTAAACCAGCTCCATGGCTCTCTCTCTCTCTCTCTCCTGGAACTAGGATGTTGGAAACGGAGGGGTAAACCAGCTCCATGGTGCGCTTTTCTCTCTCCTGGAACTAGGATGGGGGAAATGGAGAGGTAAACAAGCTCCATGGCACTCTCTCCTGGAACTGGGATGGGGAAACTGAGGGGTAAACCAGCTCCATGGTACACTTTTCTCTCTCCTGGAACTAGGATGGGGGAAACTGAGGGGTAATCCAACTCCATGGCACTCTCTTTTCTCTCCTGGAACTAGGGTGGGGGAAACGGAGGGGTAAATCAGCTCGACAGCTCTCTCTCTCTCTTTTCTTCTGGAACTAGAATGGGGGAAAGAGGGACAAACCAGCTCCATGGCACTCTCTTCTCTCTCCTGGAACTAGGATGGGGGGAAATGGAGAGGTAATGGCTCCATGGCTCTCTCTTTTCTCTCCTGGAACTAGGATGGGGGAAATGGATGGGCAAACCAGCTCCATGGTGCTCTGTTCTCTCTCCTGGAACTAGGATGGGGGAAACGGAGGGGTAAATCAGCTCCATGGCTCTCTCTCTTTTCTCCTGGAACTAGGATAGGGGAAAGAGGGGCAAACCAGCTCCATGGTGCTCTCTTCTCTCTCCTGGAACTAGGATGGGGGAAATGGAGAGGTAAACCATCTCCATGGCTCTCTCTTTTCTCTCCTGGAACTAGGATGGGGGAAACGGATGGGCAAACCAGCTCCATGGCTCTCTCTTCTCTCTCCTGGAACTAGGATGGGTGAAACGTAGGGGTAAACCATCTCCATGGCACTCTCTTTTCTCTCCTGGAACTAGGGTGGGGGAAACGGAGAAGTTAATCAGTTCCATAGCTCTCTCTCTTTTCTCCTGTGACTAGGATGGGGGAAACGGAGGGGTAAACGAGTTCCATGGTGCTCTCTTCTCGCTCCTGGAACTAGGCTGGAGGAAACGGAAGGGTAAACCAGCTTCATGGCTCTCTTTTCTCTTTCCTGGAACTAGGATGGGGGAAACGGAAAGGTAAACCATCTCTATGTCTCTCTCTTTTCTCTCCTGGAACTAGGATGAGGGAAACGGAGAGGTAAACCAGCTCCATGGCATTCTCTTCTCTCTCCTGGAACCAGGTTGGGGGAAACAGAGGGGTAAACCAGCTCCATAGCGCTCTCTTTTCTCTTTCTTGGAACTAGTGTATCGGCGGCTCCTGAAGAGCATGCGCTATGCGGTTTTCAAAGTTAAAGTTATGCCTAAACTGCAGTTTGGTTTGGGTACAATTGTCTAAATTTAGACTTCAGCATCAGTCTGACTGGACTGTGAGATGTTCAGCCTGGCCACAGGGGGCACTGTCTTTTCTGGCAGGCATGGAACTATGGTCTGGTTAGGTGCTTAAGTTACTCTCTCTCGGATGCCTGCCCAGTGGGAGTGGTGCTCTCGCTGTGCTTTCTGGGTATTTAAGATGCGGTCATCATGTAGTTCGGGGTGCCGGTCCAGAATGACGTACTGACTTCATGGTCCTGGTCCTCCTGACCAGCCCCCAGGAAGGCTATGGCCTTGGGTGCGGATCCACCCGATTTTGATGTCTCGTGGCTGGCTAGCCCGAGGCAAGGAAACTAAGGGGGGATTCTGAGGTGGTTGGATGCCGTCTCTGGTTTGGGAGAGACCCAGTGACTTCAAGCATTCCAGGGGAGGACTCTTCAGAAGAAGACAACGTACGGGTTGGTTTCTTAGTAAGAGCCTGGAAGGGCTGAAGTACCCAAGAGAATCAAGTCTCGTGGATTTCGCCAAGCTGGCTGAAAGATCCAGGTATCTTACAAGTGTTCTTCAAGTTTAGTTTCCCTACATGTTCTACAACAATGTCTGTGGCAGAGACTTGTTCCTGAGTAAGCACCTTGTTGGCTGCTAAGCCTTATGAGAGAGGGACTGTCCAACTTGAGTGAACATCCAGTTGTGAATGGCTATCCTCTGAATGCAGTCAAAGTAAGCAAGTTCTTCAACATTTGGACTTTGACACTAAGAGTACCTGAACTTCCTTTCCAACCCTCTGATCCCAATTTAAGAGACTGTTCATTGTCTACGTTTTGAAAATAAAATCCATTCAAGTGGATCTGTTGTCGGTCTCTCAAGTTGCTGGGCCATTTACCACAGACACCCCTGGACGTGAAACAAGGAGAACAGAAGGTAACGATAAGCCCAAATCTAACCAGCAGCTCCTTCGGGGGTAGTGCTACACTAGGATGGGGGAAACGGAGGGGCAAACCAGTACCATGGCTCTCGCTTCTGGAATTAGGATGAGGGACCCCATGGCACCAAGAGGGGGCAAAGCAGCAGAACAGCAGATGGGTGTTGCCGCTTTCTCTTCATCTGCAGTCCCACCTACCTCCTAGGTCCTGCCTAGTCTAGTAATGTTCTCACAGTGGGAGGCGGCACCTTAAAGGAGAAGAACCCGCTCTTCCACCTGCCTACACCCCTATCATCATCCTAATAATTTTTTTTTATGAAACCTGTCATTACATACCTTATGTTATCCCTTGTTACATCACCACCCTGTGCTTGTCTATACAACGCAGGCATATTAGTGGCTGGTAGTAGGGACTGGCAGGGTGGTGTACAGTGTCGAAACAAAGTCTTCTGGTGCCCAGGACAAACATGCTAAACTACAACCCACCCCCCAAGGTGTATGAGCACTATGGGGCTGATTTACTAAGATGAATGCACTGCACCATTTCATACCTTAATTTGTGCGCTAGACTAATTATTAAGTGAGCGTATGAACCGGCGCACGCATAAGCGTAACAGATTATAATATACCCGCGCATGCAATAATAATATGCCATTGATAATAGCGCACATAGGGGCAACACGACTTCCAGCGCGACTTTGGGAGGCAACTTGGACACGACTTGAGTGTGAATCACAGCGCGACTTGGGGCGACTTACAACAGGACTTGGGGTGACTTACAACACGACTTTAAGTCGCCCCCAGGCCAGGCGACTTTAACATAAAAAAAAACGGAATGGGTTCCCCTCCAAGAGCATACTAGGTCCTTCCGATCTGGCATGGATTTTAAGTGGAACCCTGCGCCAAAAAAAAAATGGCGTGGGGGGTCCCCCTCAAAATCCATACCAGGCCCTTCAGGTCTAGCATGTTTTTTTTAGGTGGAACCCTGCGCCAAAAAAAAATGCCATGGGGGTCCCCCTCAAAATCCATACCAGACCCTTGTCCGAGCACACAACCTAGCAGGCTGCAGGAAAAGAGGGGGGGAGGAGAGAGCGCCCCCCCCTCCTGAACCGTACTAGGCCACATGCCCTCAACATTGGGAGGATGCTTTGGGGTCCCCCCTAAAGCACCTTGTCCCCATGTTAAAGAGGACAAGGGCCTCATCCCCACAACCCTGGCCAGTGGTTGTGGGGGTATGTGGGCGGGGGGCTTATCGGAATCTGGAAGCCCCCTTTAACAAGGGGACCCCCAGATCCCAGCCTCCCCCCCTGTGTGAAATGGTAAGGGGATACAAAAGTACCCCTACCATTTCACCAAAAAAGTGACAAAAGTGTTAAAAATGACAAGAGACAGTTTTTGACAATTCCTTTATTAAATTCTTCTTTCATCCTCTTTCTTCTGGTCTTCTTCTTTCCTTCATCCTTTGGTTTTTTCCTCCATCTTCTTCTCCCTCCATCTTCTTCTTCCTCCGACCCTCTGCCTCTTGCTCTGGTGTTCTCGTCCGGCATCTTCCTCCGCGGCGTCTCTTCTTCCTTGCTTCCTTCCCGGGCCGCTCCGTTATATAAGAACTGTCAGAAGAAGAGAAGCGTCACACAGCGGGAGCCTCCCATTGCACGGAGCGGCTCGAGAAGGAAGAGGAGACGCTGTGGAGGAAGATGCCGAACGAGAACACCAGAGCAAGAAGAAGAGGATTGGAGGAAGAAGAAGATGGAGGAAGAAAGCGAAGGATGAAGAAAGGAAGAAGGAAGAAGACAAGAAGAAGGAAAGAAGAAGATTTTAATAAAGGAATTGTGAAAACTGTCCATTGTCATTCTTAACACTTTTGTCACTTTTTTTCGCCCCCCCCCCCCCCCTCTTTTCCTGCGGCCTGCCGGGTTGCGTGCTCGGATAAGGGTCCCGTATGGATTTTGAGGGGGACCCCCACGCCATTTTTTTTTTTGGCGCGGGGTTCCCCTTAATATCCATACCAGACCTGAAGGGCCTGGTATGGAATTTCGGGGGACCCCCACGCATTTTTTTTTCTTAACCACTTCAGCCCCGGAGGATTTTACCCCCTTCCTTACCAGAGCACTTTTTGTGATTCGGCACTGCGTCTCTTTAACTGACAATTGCGCGGTCATGCGACGTTGCACCCAAACAAAATTGACATCTTTTTTTTCCCACAAATAGAGATTTATTTTGGTGGTATTTGATCACCTTTGCGGTTTTTATTTTTTGCGCTATAAACAAAAGAAGAGCGACAATTTTGAAAAAAAAAACACAATATTTTTTACTTTTTTCTATAATAAATATCCAATTAAAAAAAAAAAATCATATTTTTCCCTCAGTTTAGGCTGATACGTACTCTTCTGCATATTTTTGGTAAAAAAAATCGCAATAAGCGTATATTGATTGGTTTGTGCAAAAGTTATAGCATCTACAAAATAGGGGATAGATTTATGGCATTTTTTTTTTATTACTAGTAATGGCGGCGATCTGCGATTTTTTTCGTGACTGCAACATTATGGCGGACACATTGGACACTTTTGACACATTTTTAGGACCATTCACATTTACACAGCGATCGATGTTATAAAATTGCACTGATTACTGTGTAAATGTGACTGGCAGGGAATCGTTTAACACTAGGGGGCGCTGCCGGGGTTAATATGTTCCCTATGGGAGTGATTCCAACTGTGGGGGGAGGGGATTCACAAGGGGAGGAGACCGATCGCTGTTCCTCTGTACTGGGAACGCACCATCGGTCTCCTCTCCACTGACTCCTCTACACAATTCCACGGTCCTGCTGTGTTCCCGGGCAATCGCGGGTGCATGGCGGACATCGCGGCCGCCGGGCACGCGCACTGGGTCCTGAGCGATGCCGCGGGTGCGCGCACGTGCCCCCTAGATGGCTGGGAATGAGAGGACATCATATGACGCCCACCCAGGATGGGAGATCCCATCTGCGGACGTCATATGACTATACACCGGTGCTGAAGTGGCTAATGCTAACATGACCTGTGTGCAAATTGCCTTAAAAAAAACGTATAGAAGTGAACGAGCGCAAAAAAAAAAGTCAAGTTGAGAGGTGCGCCTGTTCAACTTATGCAAATGAATCTACGCGGCTTGACATTTACAAAGATTTTGCTGGCGCATTGAACCAGAGCACTTGAACGTGCGCAAATGCCGCTTGCGCATGCGCATGCGCAGTGCATAAATATTTGCAGGCGCAGCAGGCATGCTCAGAGAAAGTTACTTTTCCGTTCTATTTTGGGCATATTTGTTATAGATAGTTATATCTATACTTCCTCACATCACCCCCATAATATTGGCACTTCCACCTTCTTTTAATTCTGAGTTAAATAATGCGTGCGGCAGGTCTATAGAGGAGCACAGATCGCGGCTGCCCTTGTGCCTGTTAATAGTAAATGGGGAATTGCGCTGTGTTACAGGCGCAAATGCTTTGTGAATACGAAAACGGCCGTTGCACATCGGCGTGCGCCGCAACTCATGGCGCAAACCCTTTGTAAATCAGCCCCTATTTGTCAGCAAAAAAAACCCCCCACAAAAACGCAAAGCACTAATCTGCAGTGCCTACCGCCTAAGTGTAAATCCCCCCTCCTACAAGTTCAAATCCAACCCCATGCTAAATTCCCCCCTCACAGCACAAATCTTTGCACCCCCATCCCCCAAATACCCTCAACTCAAATGCCCCCTCCCCCCCCCCCAGCACGCATCCTTTACCCCTAAAATTTCTCCTGCTAGTCCACAACTTCCCTCCCCCCTATAAATCCCCCCTCCCAGCACAAATTTCCCCCAAAACCCCCCTATTAGCACGAATCTTCTCCCTCCCCCCTCCCAACACAAAAATTTCTTGGGGTCCCCCCCCAATGCAATTTTGCTCTCCACCTGCTCTGAGACATACAATAAATAGCAGCTAGACTTAAAATCAGTTTACTGTATCAGATCAGGCAGCCATTGCGATTGGTTGCCAGTGGTTACAGCATATCATTACTGCTTAATGACTGGTTGCTAGAGGTTACAGCACACATTACGGCTCACTGATTAGTTGCTAGAGGTTACAGCAAATGATTTCTGCTTGTTAATTTGTTGCTAGAGATTACTGTTAAGTAATACTGCTCACTGATTGGTTTCTAGAGGTTACAGCACATCATCTCCTCACTGCAGGGGAGCATGATACACATATTAATGCCACCTTTATTTACATATCAATGCTGCCAGCCGCATCTATTTACTTAGTAATGCTTCCAATATTTACATATGCATGCAGGTTATTTACATGTAAACACAGGGTCTGTAGGTGAGTCATCTGTAGACAACAAAAAGGCAGAGCTGGGCAGCATTAGTACCATCACTTCACACTGAGATATCAGGACACAGCACGGGACTAAAACTTCGTTGGCAAGTATGAGGCAGCTGCTTTGGGCCCCACAACAATGGCAGCTGCCCCTTTTGCCCTGCCTTAAAGACGGCCCTGCAAATGCCCCTTAGCCCTTGTACACACGGTCGGACATTCCGACAACCAAATCCGTCGGATTTTGTCTGAAACTGTTGCATACACACGGTCGGACAAAATTGTCGGAAAATCCGATCCTTCAGAACGTGATGACGTTATTTCGTTACGACGGGACTACGTTCAGGCTAGTAGCCAATAGCTTTGATGTAGGAATTTGATCTGAGCATGCGTGGCACTTTGTCCGATCGGAATTCTCTACACATGATCGGACAAGGTCCCATCGGATCATGTTGTCGGAAAGTTTTATAGCCAAGCTGGAAAACTTGGTTCCGACGGAAACAGTCTGATGGGGCCCACACACGGTCGGATTATCCGACAACGCGGTCCAAGCGGACATTGTCCATCGGACCGTGTGTACAAGGGCTTACACAGATCATGACATAGTATTCGTGGTACTTCAGGTATTACTTGGAAGACATCAGTGCACCAGAACTTTCAAAAAGTAGCGCAGGAACTACTTTCAAAATCAGAGCGACTCCGACGGAAACTGGATAATACAATGTTGGGTGTCATTGTTCCTTCTATACAGCACTGACTTCGCCCTTTTCTGTCTGTGTTATTCCAGCCGCTGATGCTGATTATATTCTGTTTTATTGTTTTCTCCGGATTCTCAACAATTCCCACATCATCTCCACCAGAGCTGGAGAGATCGGTCTGATGTTTCCTCCAAGTAATAACGTGTTTACATAACAGAAGGTTTGTATGGAATATACATAAATGTGTAAACATTTCCGGAAGTCTGTCAGATAAAGATTGTATGGAGATCTGCTAAAGGAAGATACCGGTATCTAGGTAAACACTTGATGACATTGGGGCCCCATTCACACCTGAGCGTTCTTGGAGCCTGAAGCTAGAGAACACTAGAGCTGCGTGATTAACCGATTCAGCGCCGGAAGATTTGGCTGCTCAATGACCAGAGCATTTTTTTGCGATTCGGCGCTGCATCGTTTTAACTGACAATTGCGAGGTCGTGCGGCGCTGTACCCAAAATTGATGCCCTTTTTTTCCACACAAATAAAGCTTTCTTTTGGTGGTATTTGATCATCTCTACGGTTTTTATTTTTTGCGCTATAAACAAAAAAAGAGCGACAATTTTGAAAAAAAAAAACACAATATTTTGTACTTTTTGCTATAATAAATATCCCCATTTTTTTTAAAAAAAGCAAATTTTTTCTCAGTTTAGGCCGATATGTATTCTTCTACATATTTTTGGTAATAAAAATCTCATTAAGCGTATATTCATTGGTTTGCGTAAAATTTATAGCGTCTACAAAATAGGCGATAGATTTATAGCATTTTTATTATTATTTTTATTTTTTTACTAGTAATGACGGCGATCTGTAATTTTTATTGTGACTGTGACATTATGGTGGACACATTTTTGGGACCACTGGCATTTATACAGCGATCAGTGCTATAAAAATGCACGGATTACTGTAAAAATGGCACTGGCATGGAAGGGGTTAACACTAAGGGGCGATTAAGGGGTTAACTGTGTTCCCTAGTGTGTGTTCTAACTGAAGTGGGGATGGGACTGTCTAGGGGTGATGACAGATCGCTGTTCCTACTTTGTAGGAACAAACAATCTGTCTCTTCTCCCCTCAGAGAACCAGGATCTGTGGGTTTTCTCTCTGTGTCACGAGCGATCGCGGGAGCCCGGCGGTCATCGCGCCCGCCGGGCACTCGCATCAGCTCCGGGGGTGAGCAGCAGGTGCGCACCTCCAGCGACGTCAGGGGCGGACTGACCATTGGGCCACTCGGGCACTGCCTGAGGGCCCCGTGCCACTAGGGGGCCCCATCAGGTTTGCCAGCCTCATTAAAACCAGGGAAACTATGTCAAAATCTGTGTTATTTTACATTTGTCTCTGAAATGTCCCTTACCAATATCCTTTTGGTCTAAAAATCCTTAGATTATAGCTGCCCCACCTCTCCAGTACCTTCTCTGGCAATAGAAACATGTCTGTGTATACTGTGTAATTGTATACTGTGTGTGTGTGTTTGTGTGTGTGTGTGTTTGTGTATACCGTGTGGCCCCATAATGTCTGATTGCCTGGGTCCCCCATAATCTCCTATTGCCCGAGGCCCCATAATCTCCTATTGCCCAGGGGACCCATGAGTTGTCAATCCACCCCTGAGCGACGTATGCCCCTGGTGTCTACAGGGCGAAGTGACGTAAGGTAACGTTGTTTTGCCCAGCCTTGCCATTCTGGTGCAGTAAAACTGCAGAGGCTGGTCGGCAAGTGGTTAATCGTTAAAAAATTGCAATCTCGATACAACCCCCCCTCACAATCTTAATCCGATATTTCCACGATTCATACAGTGCAGAGCAGTTCTCTGCTCACTCACAGCCAGTGGCGGCTGGTGATAAAAAATGTTGGGGGGGCGCAAACCCCTCCAGGTCCCTATCTACCCATCCTCTGCTGTCATGGCTCCGAATACCCGAACACATACACAGAGCGCACAGTACATACAGAGCACACAATGCATACACAACAGATACAATACACACAGTACATACACAACACATACAATACACACGGTATATTCACAGAACGCACAGTGCATACACAGAACACACAGAACATACAATACACACACAGTACATACAATACATACACAGAACACACACAGGACGCACAGTACACACAGTACACACAATACATACACAGAATACACAGCACATACAATACATATGATACACACACACAGAACACACAGTACATACAATACACACACAGTACATTACACACACACACCACACAGTACATACAATACATACACAGAACACACACAGGACGCACAGTACACACACTACATACGATACACACACACAGAACACACAGTACATACAACACACACACAGTACATACAATACACACACACAGAACACACAGTACATATAATACACACACAGTACATAATATACACACAGTACATAATATACACACAGTACATACACAGAACACACACAGTACATACAATACACACACATACACAGAACACACTTCTTCCCAGCCTGAATGTTCGTTTTGAGTTTTCCACATTTTAAAACAACCTGTTGCTGTGAAGCTTCCCCATCTTATCACAGAGTCCCACAAAGTAGCTGGCAGCTGCCATGCCATGAGTTAGGGCCGGTTCACACAGCGAGGCGCGGCGAGGCGTCTCCGACTTGCCTCGCCGCGACCTGCGGGGACCTCAGCGGCGACTTGCAGAGGACTTCTGTATAGAAGTCAATGCAAGTCGCCCCCGAAGTCGCCCCGAAGTAGTACAGGAACCTTTTTATTGAGTCGGAGCGACTCGAGTCGCTCCTCTCAGAACGGTTCCATTGTACAGAACGGGGGCGACTTGCGGGAGCGAGGCGAGGCGAGCCGTGTCGCCTCGCATCGCCTCGCTGTGTGAACCGGCCCTTACTGTATCCGGAGCAGTCTACCTGAATGGGGGTGAAGAGCAGAGTGACATACAGAGTTCTGATGATATCAGCCGATTTGTGAGCAAAATTCAGTGGAGTAAATGCAGGAGGGTTATAATCACACTTGGATTAAATTTTTTGGAATGTGTAGTGAAAAGGGGGGAGGGGGAGGGGGAGGGGGATCTAATCTGGCTTCACCAACAGCTGAATAGATGAAAAGTAAAAGCAATCCTCGGGTGACATAAAAATGTGATCTTTCCACACAAGCAGGCTTACAGGCAAAACACTCACTTGCCTTTGCATGGACAGGAATCTCCACAATAAAATTCTCCTGGTGGGAGTGAGGACAGCTTCGTAAAGAAGTATAAGAATTGAAGGCATAATTAGCAGGGTCAGACAAGAATGCAAGGGCAGTAAACTAAGGCACTACAATTACACATCAGCTAGGCAGCTGAGCTGGCAAATGTTCCTCAGCACACAGTACTAACAAAATGCCTCAGGGCTGCAAGGCACTTACCTTGCTTCCAGCTCCGCTTGGGCCATGCAAAGAATGGAGCTCTGAGGTCACTTCCGGTTTTCGTAAAACCCGGAAGTAACCTCTAAATTAAACAACAATGCTCCTGCCCATAGTGATTCTACGGGCGGAAGCGAATTGGCACTTTCATTTGCGCCACAAGGCGGGTTAAAATCCCGCAAATGAAGCTCCACGTCTGCAGTCTCATGATTGCATTGACGTGGTGTTTCCCATACTGCACTGCGCCCGGCGCCCGGACACAGTGCACTTAAAGCGGTTCTTCACTCTAAAGGGGAAGTTCCGCTAGTATTATCCCTCCCCCCCTCCGGTGCCACAATCGGCACCTTTCGGGGGGGAGGGGGGTGCAGTTACCTGGATAATCCAGGTAACTGCACCCACTTCCGGCCAGACCGCCGCATGGCTCCGCCCACCGCCGCATGGCTCCGCCCCCCGTTGTGTTCTGGGAAACACACAGTTCCCAGAGACACAGCGGGGAACCAGCGCAGCGCGACTCGCGCATGCGCAGTAGGGAACCGGGCAGTGAAGCCCTCTTGCTTCACTTCCCGATTCCCTGACAGAGGATGGCGGCGGTGGCTGCAGCGAGACGAGCGATCGCTCGTCATCTGCCGCCGACATCGCTGGAACCTGGGACAGGTAAGTGTGATATTATTAAAAGTCAGCAGCTGCAATATTAGTAGCTGCTGGCTTTTAATATTTTTTTTTTTTTGTGCAGCTCCTCTTTAAGGACCTTTTTTCAATTTTTTTTTTTTTTTTTTTAAAGGGCCAGTTTTAAAAAAAAAAATTTTTTTTTCATTTTTTTTTTTCTTTGATGACTGGGGGGGGGGGGGGGGGCGGCGCCCAGGCGCCCAGGCGCCCCCTATGGACGGGCCGCCACTGCTCACAGCTGTCAAAAAAAAACAAAAAACGAAGAGCAGCCAGCAAAGTTTATCACAACATTGCTCAGCGCAGAGAGATAAAAAGGAAAAAAGAAACATTGTATCATTTGGTTCTTTTAGATCAAAGGAGATGAACTTCGGTCTGCAAATGAGGTCGGTTTAACCACTTAAAGCAGAATTCCACCCACTTTTACAAGGTGGTCTCCACCCCTCGTTTTTGGGTATCTATTTTTTTTTTCTTTCTTCCTTTTTTAGAAGTACATAGTGTACTTTGGTCAACAGCCAGTGCTGGGACAAGGTCATCCAGAGCCCAGGGCAAACCTGCCAAATTACGCCCCCCCCCCAAGAGGTATTTGCATTATGTCAGCAAAAGTCCACCACCCCCCAAAAAAAATTCAGCACCAATCTTACACCCTAAACATAAATTCTCCCTCCTTCCTCTCAGCGCAAATCTTCCCCCCTGCTAAAATCCCCCTCCCAGTACAAATCTGCCCCCCTGCTAAAACCCCCCTCCCAGTACAAATCTTCCCCCCTGCTAAAACCCCCCTCCCAGTACAAATTTGCCCCCCTGCTAAAACCCCCCTCCCAGTACAAATCTGCCCCCCTGCTAAAACCCCCCTCCCAGTACAAATCTGCCCCCCCTGTTAAAATCCCCCTCCCAGTACAAATCTTTGCACTCCCTTCCCCCCAGCACAAATCCCCCCCCCCCCACCAAAATCCAGTGGCGACTGGTGGTCAGTCACCAGCCCTGCACTTACCCCATCATCTAGGTCGCCAGCGGCGCTTCCTCCGGCAGCGGCCTTACCCTGCATCTCCTTCTCTTGGTGCTTAATGTCGGCTTCCCCTGTGTCTGCTCCCTCCTCCTGCTCGGTGGTCAATAGGATCCCTTCTCCTCTAGGCCAATCGGGTGATGGGTCTCCTCCCTCCTCCTCCTCCTCGGTGGCCAATAGGATCACTTCTCCTCTCGCCCAATTGGTTGACAGGTCTCAGACCCGCTTCCTGATTGACCAGAAGGAGAATCAGGAAGAAAATAGGTAATATTAATTTACTATCGTCACACAATTGAGTGGGCTCGGGACATAGTGCTCTGCGCTTCGAGCCCACCCTTTTTGAAGCCTTTGAGAGCCTCTGGCTCTAATCATGTGCTTCTAAAAAAAAAAAACCATTGGAAACCATGCATCTGGCACTCTGCATGTAAATTAGGGGGTTGTACACATGGATTGCGCCCCGTATAGGCGGGCCACCACTGCCCAAATCTCCTTCCTAACACAAATGCCCCTCCCTAATCCCCCCCCCATCATCCCTACTAGCATAAATTTACCCCCCCAAAAAATTCCCCTTCTAGTACAAACCTCCCCCCCCACCATGACCCCTATCCTAGCACAACGCCCTCAAATCCCCCCCCTCCCAGCACAAATCTTCTTCCCCACCCCCCCTCCCATCGCAAATCCCTACCCCGCCCCCAAATATCCCCTCCTAAGATGATTCGTATCCCCTGCCGCCCCTGCTCAAATTTCCCCTTCTAACACAAATCCAACCCTCCTCTTTGTGAGTAGCCTGTGAGGACCCACCCCTGTCTCCAATTGTGCTCCTGCGCTGTCACACCCATGGAGACTACAAGCAAGCGTTGTAGCACACATTACTCAGATGTGATCCTCTGTTGCCACCATCATGAAAAATGCCATTGCTGCAGTGAGTGTGCACCTGAAGTGGCTGCAAAGAGAAGGCAGGAGATCAGCAGCACTGAAATTGAACAAAGCATGAAAAAAAAAAAGAAAAAAGATGAAGATAGTATTAAAAAATGACAGTTGTTTATAACACACCACATGTATTTTGATTTAAAGGATATTGTACAATCCAGTTGTACTGTTTAGCGTGTGGCCCCCCCAGCTCTGACGAGATTCGGGTCATTGTTAGTGATGGCCGAACGGTTCGCCCGGCGGTCGTTTCGCGGCGAATTTCCGACATTCGCGGTCCGCACGTTCGAACGCCTTTTTCCGTCGTTCGCCGCGGCGGACTTACGTGTTTAATGTATACAAGAACTTTAACCTTTGGTGACACGTTTATCATGTGATACAGGACAGCCAATTGAGACATGACAGCACATGGACACTTGTACATTCCCCCTAACCTATAAATACACCCGATCCGGTGGCCATTTTACATTCTTTCTTCTGTTAAGATAGGGACAGGTTCCTGTGTGGAGTAGGGAGAGATAAACCACTAGCTATTTGGTACACAAAAGTTCTTTTCAGGACTGGTATAGGTGTTAGGTGTTGATAGGTTTGCTGTGCTGCTGATTCTTGCAGCAGCCTGAGTGTCTTTTGTTAGTTTAGAGAAAGGGAAAGGACGGTGTATGCTACAGGGACAGCCAGATTAGTCTTTCATCATCATCATCATCATCATCATCATTAGCTGTTACTATCAAGGTCCACAAAAGAGCTGTTCCAGTAACCACTAATCGTTCTCTTTTTTTGCCAATTTGTATAGGGACAGGAAGGAAGCAGTGTTGTCAGGCAGTGAGGGTAATTTTAAAGACTTGCTGTTATTATTAGTTCCACAAAGGTTCTTTTCAGGACTGGTATCAGTGGTACAGTAATAGGCTTGTACATGTATAATATTCTTTCTTCCAAATATAGAAAGGATATTATACTTGACTGCTGCCCTTCTGCTGCAGTCTGCTAAACATTCACAACTCACTTGTTCCACAAAAGTTCTTATAAGGACTGGTAACTTGGTATAGGGTGCTACGGTACATAGGCTTGAGTGCGGTACAGTCTGCTGTTCTGTAAGGACCGCTATCGGTCCACAATAGATAGGGTTGACGTGCACCACTGCTGACCGCTGCCCTATACTGCAGCAGTCCTTCAGCGGTATAGGGACTGACGTACAGTCTGCTAATCACTAACACACAACCTGCTTGTTCCACAAAAGTTCTTATAAGGACTGGTAACTTGGTATAGGGTGCTACGGTACATAGGCTTGAGTGCGGTACAGTCTGCTGTTCTGTAAGGACCGCTATCGGTCCACAATAGATAGGGTTGACGTGCACCACTGCTGACCGCTGCCCTATACTGCAGCAGTCCTTCAGCGGTATAGGGACTGACGTACAGTCTGCTAAACACTAATACACAACCTGCTTGGTCCACAAAAGTTCTTATAAGGACTGGTAACTTGGTATAGGGTGCTACGGTACATAGGCTTGAGTGCGGTACAGTCTGCTGTTCTGTAAGGACCGCTATCGGTCCACAATAGATAGGGTTGACGTGCACCACTGCTGACCGCTGCCCTATACTGCAGCAGTCCTTCAGCGGTATAGGGACTGACGTACAGTCTGCTAAACACTAATACACAACCTGCTTGGTCCACAAAAGTTCTTATAAGGACTGGTAACTTGGTATAGGGTGCTACGGTACATAGGCTTGAGTGCGGTACAGTCTGCTGTTCTGTAAGGACCGCTATCGGTCCACAATAGATAGGGTTGACGTGCACCACTGCTGACCGCTGCCCTATACTGCAGCAGTCCTTCAGCGGTATAGGGACTGACGTACAGTCTGCTAATCACTAACACACAACCTGCTTGTTCCACAAAAGTTCTTATAAGGACTGGTAACTTGGTATAGGGTGCTACGGTACATAGGCTTGAGTGCGGTACAGTCTGCTGTTCTGTAAGGACCGCTATCGGTCCACAATAGATAGGGTTGACGTGCACCACTGCTGACCGCTGCCCTATACTGCAGCAGTCCTTCAGCGGTATAGGGACTGACGTACAGTCTGCTAAACACTAATACACAACCTGCTTGGTCCACAAAAGTTCTTATAAGGACTGGTAACTTGGTATAGGGTGCTACGGTACATAGGCTTGAGTGCGGTACAGTCTGCTGTTCTGTAAGGACCGCTATCGGTCCACAATAGATAGGGTTGACGTGCACCACTGCTGACCGCTCACCTATACTGCAGCAGTCCTTCAGCGGTATAGGGACTGACGTACAGTCTGCTAATCACTAACACACAACCTGCTTGTTCCACAAAAGTTCTTATAAGGACTGGTAACTTGGTATAGGGTGCTACGGTACATAGGCTTGAGTGCGGTACAGTCTGCTGTTCTGTAAGGACCGCTATCGGTCCACAATAGATAGGGTTGACGTGCACCACTGCTGACCGCTGCCCTATACTGCAGCAGTCCTTCAGCGGTATAGGGACTGACGTACAGTCTGCTAATCACTAACACACAACCTGCTTGTTCCACAAAAGTTCTTATAAGGACTGGTAACTTGGTATAGGGTGCTACGGTACATAGGCTTGAGTGCGGTACAGTCTGCTGTTCTGTAAGGACCGCTATCGGTCCACAATAGATAGGGTTGACGTGCACCACTGCTGACCGCTGCCCTATACTGCAGCAGTCCTTCAGCGGTATAGGGACTGACGTACAGTCTGCTAAACACTAATACACAACCTGCTTGGTCCACAAAAGTTCTTATAAGGACTGGTAACTTGGTATAGGGTGCTACGGTACATAGGCTTGAGTGCGGTACAGTCTGCTGTTCTGTAAGGACCGCTATCGGTCCACAATAGATAGGGTTGACGTGCACCACTGCTGACCGCTCACCTATACTGCAGCAGTCCTTCAGCGGTATAGGGACTGACGTACAGTCTGCTAATCACTAACACACAACCTGCTTGTTCCACAAAAGTTCTTATAAGGACTGGTAACTTGGTATAGGGTGCTACGGTACATAGGCTTGAGTGCGGTACAGTCTGCTGTTCTGTAAGGACCGCTATCGGTCCACAATAGATAGGGTTGACGTGCACCACTGCTGACCGCTGCCCTATACTGCAGCAGTCCTTCAGCGGTATAGGGACTGACGTACAGTCTGCTAATCACTAACACACAACCTGCTTGTTCCACAAAAGTTCTTATAAGGACTGGTAACTTGGTATAGGGTGCTACGGTACATAGGCTTGAGTGCGGTACAGTCTGCTGTTCTGTAAGGACCGCTATCGGTCCACAATAGATAGGGTTGACGTGCACCACTGCTGACCGCTGCCCTATACTGCAGCAGTCCTTCAGCGGTATAGGGACTGACGTACAGTCTGCTAAACACTAATACACAACCTGCTTGGTCCACAAAAGTTCTTATAAGGACTGGTAACTTGGTATAGGGTGCTACGGTACATAGGCTTGAGTGCGGTACAGTCTGCTGTTCTGTAAGGACCGCTATCGGTCCACAATAGATAGGGTTGACGTGCACCACTGCTGACCGCTCACCTATACTGCAGCAGTCCTTCAGCGGTATAGGGACTGACGTACAGTCTGCTAATCACTAACACACAACCTGCTTGTTCCACAAAAGTTCTTATAAGGACTGGTAACTTGGTATAGGGTGCTACGGTACATAGGCTTGAGTGCGGTACAGTCTGCTGTTCTGTAAGGACCGCTATCGGTCCACAATAGATAGGGTTGACGTGCACCACTGCTGACCGCTCACCTATACTGCAGCAGTCCTTCAGCGGTATAGGGACTGACGTACAGTCTGCTAATCACTAACACACAACCTGCTTGTTCCACAAAAGTTCTTATAAGGACTGGTAACTTGGTATAGGGTGCTACGGTACATAGGCTTGAGTGCGGTACAGTCTGCTGTTCTGTAAGGACCGCTATCGGTCCACAATAGATAGGGTTGACGTGCACCACTGCTGACCGCTGCCCTATACTGCAGCAGTCCTTCAGCGGTATAGGGACTGACGTACAGTCTGCTAAACACTAATACACAACCTGCTTGGTCCACAAAAGTTCTTATAAGGACTGGTAACTTGGTATAGGGTGCTACGGTACATAGGCTTGAGTGCGGTACAGTCTGCTGTTCTGTAAGGACCGCTATCGGTCCACAATAGATAGGGTTGACGTGCACCACTGCTGACCGCTGCCCTATACTGCAGCAGTCCTTCAGCGGTATAGGGACTGACGTACAGTCTGCTAAACACTAATACACAACCTGCTTGGTCCACAAAAGTTCTTATAAGGACTGGTAACTTGGTATAGGGTGCTACGGTACATAGGCTTGAGTGCGGTACAGTCTGCTGTTCTGTAAGGACCGCTATAGGTCCACAATAGATAGGGTTGACGTGCACCACTGCTGACCGCTCACCTATACTGCAGCAGTCCTTCAGCGGTATAGGGACTAAGAGTTTTGTCACAGGGTCATTTAAAAAATGACATGCAGAGGAAGAGGCAGGCCCTTCCGCAGGGGTGGTAGGGGTAGGGCAGGAGCAACAGGCTTGAGCCAAAGTGGGAAGTTGCAGAAGGTGCGTTCAATTACTTTAAAGGATGCACCAGACTTGGTTGAGTGGCTCGCTCAGCCTTACTCTTCTGCACCCTCCTCATCCTCTCGATCTGCACCCTCTTCTTCACTCTCTGCTATGTGCACCCCCAAAGACACTACCACCAACAACACGACCACCACCACCACCACCACATACCTTCCGCTTGAGTCACTGGAATTATTTTCCGATCCATATCAAGAGGACATTTCTGATGCGCAGCCACTCTTGGTATTGGATCAGGAAGAGGAGGTAGCAACAAGCGCTACTCAGCAGTCTGACGCCAGTACCCAGATCAGCCCAAGGAGGAGGTTGGTCCCCGGTGTTGCTGCCTACTCTACTTATAGCGGTGGGGAAGGTGACGTTGATGATGACGTGTCTAGTGATGTCACGTGGGTGCCCACAAGAGAGGAAGAGGAGGGGAGTTCAGAGGGAGATATGGACCAGCAGATAGGGAGGAGAAGCAGCAATGACTTACATTGCACAGCAGGGACAAAGCAGACTGCAAATGTATCAGGAGCGAGTCATCGACCATGTACGGTCACATCTGGCGCTCCCAGGACACCGGCACATGGCTCCGCAGTGTGGGCTTTTTTTAACGTGTCCGCTGCTGACAATAGCGTTGCCATCTGCAATCTTTGCAGTCAACGCGTTAGTCGCGGTAAGCCCAATACTCACCTAGGGACGACCGCCTTAAGAAGGCACATGAGCAGCCATCACCGAGCCCAGTGGGAGCAACGGAACACACAAAGCCACACTGCAGGCTCTCACCGTCCAGCCTCGTCTTCTACTTCTCCTTCTCCTCTCTCCTCACAATTGTCCTCCACTCCACCTTCCATCACGCCAAGCTCACATTTTTCTGCAAAAAGGCAGGCTTCCGTGGGCCTAATGTTTGAGCGTAAAAAAATGATGACGCCGGATAACCCTCTTGCCCAACGGTTGGCGGCTGGCTTGTCAGAACTCATAGCCCGCCAACTACTGCCATATAAACTGGTGGACTCGGAGGCCTTTCGCAAATTTGTGGCCATTGGAACACCACAATGGAAGGTCCCAGGAAGGAAGTATTTCTCAGAGAAGGGCATCCCAGAGCTATATGGCCATGTTCAGCGGCAAGTGAATGTATCTCTGGCACACAGTGTCGGTGCCAAGATACATCTGACCACAGACACGTGGTCTAGCAAACACGGGCAGGGAAGGTATATCAGTTTTACTGCCCACTGGGTGAACCTTCTGACGGCCGTCAAGCATGTAACCCGTGGCACCCGTGTAGATTTGGTTTTACCGCCACGGATTGCATGCAGGCCTGACTCTTCTTCTCCTCCTCCTACTCCATCCTCCTCCCTCTCCTCCTCAGCTGCCTCCTCCTTTTCCGCTGCTAGCGTCTCTTCCACTGCACCGCCCAAGCTCCCCAGAACCTATTCCACATGCCAGGTGAGACGTTGCCATGCCGTGCTGCGTCTGTTGTGCCTGGAAGCAAAGAGCCACACTGGCCCGGCACTCCTTTCAGCTTTGCGTTCACAGGCAGATGAGTGGCTAACACCGCTCAATTTGACAGTTGGTAAAGTGGTGTGTGACAACGGTGCCAATCTGCTTAGCGCATTGAAACAGGGCAAAATCACGCACGTGCCGTGCATGGCACACGTCTTAAACTTGGTCGTGCAGCGATTCCTTGTCAAATACCCTGGGGTCCAGGACATCTTGCGGCAGGCAAGGAAAATCTCGGCCCATTTCAGAAGATCTTACACGGCCATGGCTCGCCTTGCTGACATTCAGCGGCGACACCATCTGCCGGTCAGACGTCTTATTTGCGATTGCCCGACGCGATGGAACTCAACCTTCTATATGCTTGATAGGCTGCTCCAGCAGAAACGTGCAGTTAACGTCTACCTGTATGAACTCTGCGAAAGAAACGGTTCTGGGGAGCTGGGTTTTTTTTCACCGCGCCAGTGGCTGCTCATGCGCGACACATGCAGACTTCTGCGGCCATTTGAGGAGATCACCAAACTGGTCAGTCGCAGCCATGGCGCCATCAGTGACATGGTACCTTATGCCTTCTTTCTGGAGCGTGCATTGCGTCGTGTCATTGATCAGGCTGTGGAGGAGCAGGAGCGGGAAGATGAGGAAGTCGCAATGCTGGATGAATTCCCAGGGGGGGCTACTCTATCTGAGACAAGTCAACAACAGGAGTCTGATGAGGAGTCAGAGGAGGATGGTGCCGGGGCGGATGAGCAGGAGCAAGAAGAGCATGCTTTAAACCTTTCTGGGATCCCTGTTGTGCGAGGATGGGGAGAGGAGAATGAAGAGGACGACATTATCCTGGATGATGAGCAGGAGCCAGGCCACCACACCGCTTCCACTTTAGTGCAAATGGGGGCCTTCATGCTCCAGTGTTTTAATAGGGACCCCCGTATAAAAAGCATGAGGGTCAAGGACCAGTACTGGGTGGCAACGTACTTAGACCCCCGGTACAAACACAAAATGGCGGAAATGTTACCGCCGTCGCAGAGGGCTGTCAGAATGCAGCACTTCCAGGCCTTGCTTCGAGAAATGCTGCATTCTGCTTTTGCGTGCGCTGGCAGAGGAGCAATTCCCACTCCCAGAGAAGGATTTGCGGGTACCAATCCAACAGCGCCTGCAAGAAGAGGCCGGTTTGAAGATGTGTTGGTGACTTCGGATATGAGGTCATTCTTTCAGCCGACCCATCGACAGGTGTCATCCGGATCCAGCATCAGGGAACGCCTAGACCGTCAGGTGTCCGACTACATTGGGTTAACGGCCGATGTGGACGCTCTGAGGAGTGATGAACCCCTAGACTACTGGGTGGGCAGGCTTGACCTCTGGCCAGAGCTTGCCCAATTTGCAATCGAACTGTTGGCTTGCCCCTCATCCAGTGTCCTGTCCGAAAGGACGTTCAGCGCAGCAGGGGGGATTGTGACCGATAAGCGTACTCGCCTAGCTCACCACAGTGTTAACTACCTCACATTTCTAAAAATGAATGAGGCATGGATCTCGGAGGAATTCAACACATGTGATCAGTAGACCATGTATATGTCTATAAACAATTTTTGGAATCAAGCACACAGACCTTCTTAATTCATTTGGCTCACTTCCCTGACCCAAAAAAGCACACCGTACTATATGCCCCTACCCTCCTCTTTGAAGAGGTTGAGCGGTGTCATATTTCTACTGGGGCTGCTTATTATGAGGGGTTCCCACCATCCCTGTGCTGTGCTGACTTCCTCCTGGGTGTTCTTATTATGAGGGGCTCCCACCATCCCTGTGCTGTGCTGACTTCCTCCTGGGGGTTCTTATTATGAGGGGATCACACCATCCCTGTGCTGTGCTGACTTCCTCCTGGGGCTGCTTACGGTGCTGCTGTCAGCGCTGTATGTCACGGAGCTGCTGTCAGCGCTGTATGTCACGGAGCTGCTGTCAGCGCTGTATGTCACGGAGCTGCTGTCAGCGCTGTATGTCACGGAGCTGCTGTCAGCGCTGTATGTCACGGAGCTGCTGTCAGCGCTGTATGTCACGGAGCTGCTGTCAGCGCTGTATGTCACGGAGCTGCTGTCAGCGCTGTATGTCACGGAGCTGCTGTCAGCGCTGTATGTCACGGAGCTGCTGTCAGCGCTGTATGTCACGGAGCTGCTGTCAGCGCTGTATGTCACGGTGCTGCTGTCAGCGCTGTATGTCACGGAGCTGCTGTCAGCGCTGTATGTCACGGAGCTGCTGTCAGTGCTGTATGTCACGGAGCTGCTGTCAGCGCTGTATGTCACGGAGCTGCTGTCAGCGCTGTATGTCACGGAGCTGCTGTCAGCGCTGTATGTCACGGTGCTGCTGTCAGCGCTGTATGTCACGGAGCTGCTGTCAGCGCTGTATGTCACGGAGCTGCTGTCAGCGCTGTATGTCACGGAGCTGCTGTCAGCGCTGTATGTCACGGAGCTGCTGTCAGCGCTGTATGTCACGGAGCTGCTGTCAGCGCTGTATGTCACGGTGCTGATGTCAGTGCTCTGTATTACGGTGCTGCTGTCAGTGCTCTGTATCTCCTGCACCCTCTTGTTTGCCTACCCTGGTCCCTGACCTTCCCTCTCCTCCATTGCCTTCATTAGCTCCATAGTCCTGAATTGTCAGAACAATTTCCCAAATAAAAAAAAAATGCTTGTAGTTATCGATCCCAAATTCACCTCATACATGTATTATGCTATTGTCCAGGTGGTGGGACTACGTGCTACCCCCTAATAATTACCCCGTGGCCGCAAATTCGACCTAAAGGTTTGCGAAATTCGCCTCCCATTGAAGTCAATGGAGCCCGCGGCGAACGGTCGTTTTCGCGAACGTTTGTGTCCGTTCGCGTTTCGCGTTCGCGAAACGTCCCGTCGGAAGTTCGTCCATCACTAGTCATTGTTGGACCAAAACGCGGATATTATTTTGAATACGGACGTCTCTCTCTACCTTCCCCTCCTCATACTCAGCTACCGATCACTTTATCAAAAATAAACTTTCCTGATTGGAGGCAGCGAGCCGATTCTCCGCTTCCGACTTTTCCTGCCTCTGATTTCATTTCTGGGTGGAAATTGAATTTGTTAGCCGAGCCGCGGAATGTTGTGTTTCTGCTCTAATTAAATCAGCCGGATTACCTTGCAAGAAAGATGAATTCATTAGCCGGCACAATGAATTGGCAGGAACCTTTAATTGTCCACTTCAGTACATCATGTCAATGGGAAGTCAAATTCCTCCGTATGTGGAGGATGCTGAAGGGCGGATGGCACGGAACGCTGATTCGTATAAGTATATTAGTCTCCCCCCCTCCCCTGTTTAAGTGTTTGGGGGGGCTGGGGACTTCATATATTGTCCATGTTTTGCTCAAGCACTCCATGCAGCTGGTCTGCATGACACCAATTTTATGTACACCCCAGCAATGACCTTCTCTTATTTGCCCCCTTTGGTTAAATACCCCAATTGGAAGCCTTTTTTTTTATATCTGTTTAATGGGTGCAAAAAAATAACTGTTGATCTTGCCAGAAATCCAGCAAGCTGATGACTTCCTGTGCTCTCTGCCTGTGCCGATATATGCCAAAGAGATATTTGGTAGCGCTGGACCAGTAGCAATGAGGATTAGTTCTGGTGTAACTCTGGAGGACAGGGCATTGCCTTTGAGGACAGTGAACCCAGGATGAAATATGGCGTGTGTGGACCCAGCACTGGTCTTACCTTGTTGTCTCTTGATGGCTCATCAAAAGATCAAAATCGCAATCTGTGATTAGGAGTGCCTAGTAAAAACGGTCTGGGATTACCTGAAGAAAAAAAATATCTGTGTATTGCCCCACCCATGCATATTGTTCTGTGCATTGCCCCACCCATGCACATTCTTCTGTGTTCTGTCCCACCCATTAATATTGTTCACTGTGTTCTGCCCCACCCATCAGTATTGTTTTGTGTATTCTCCCATCCATGTATACTGTTCTGTGTATGCCCGACCCATGCATACTGTTCTGTGTATGCCACACCCATGCATACTTTTCTGTGTATGCCACACCCATGCATACTGTTCTGTGTATGCCACACCCATGCATACTGTTCTGCCCCACCCATCAGTATTGTTCTGTGGATTCTTCCTCCCATGCATATTATTCTGTGTTTCACCCCACCTATTAGTATGGTTCTGTGTATTTTCCCGCCCATGCACATTGTTCTGTGTTCTGCCCCACCCATCAATATTGGTTTGTGTATTCTCCCACCCATGCATATTGTTCTGTGTTCTGCACTATCCATCATTATTGTTCTGTGTATTCTCCCACCTGTGCACACTGTTCTGTGTTCTACCCCACCCATGCATACTGTTCTGTGTTTTGCCCCACCCATGCATACTGTTCTGTTTATGCCCCACCCATGCATACTGTTCTGTGTTCTGCCACACCCATTAGTATTGTTCTGTGTATTCCCCCTCCCATGCATATTATTCTATGTTCCACCCCACCTATTAGTATTGTTCTGTGTATTCTCCCATCCATGCATACTGTTCTGTGTTTTGCCCCACCCATGCATACTCTTCTGTGTATGTTCTACCCATGCATACTGTTCCATTATCTGCCCCACCCATCAGTATTGTTCTGTGTATTCTCCCTCCTATGCATATTATTCTGTGTTCCACCCCACCTATTAGTATTGTTCTGTGTATTCTCCATCCCATGCAAATTGTTAAGTGTATGTCCCACCCATCAATACTGGTTTGTGTATTCTCCCACCCATGCATATTGTTCTGTGTTTTGCACCACTCATCAGTATTGTTCTGTGTATTCTCCCTCCTATGCATATTATTCTGTGTTCCACCCCACCTATTAGTATTGTTCTGTGTATTCTCCATCCCATGCAAATTGTTCTGTGTTATGCCCCACCCATCAACATTGGTTTGTTTATTGTTCTGTGTTCTGCACCCCCCATCAATATTGTTCTGTGCATTCTCCCACCCATACATACTGTTCTCTGTTTTACCCCCACCCATGCTTATTCTGTGTTTTGTCCACCCATGCGTATTCCTTTTTTTTCCCAACCCATGCTTATTCAGTGTTTTGCCCCGCCCCATGCATATTGTTCTGTTCCACTTAACAGTATTGTTCTGTGTTCTGCCCCACCCAACTGTATTGTTCTGTGTATTCTCCCACCCATGCATACTATTCTGTGTTCTGCCCCACCCATCAATATTGGTTTGTGTATTCTCCCACCCATGCATATTGTTCAGTGTTCTCCCCCACCCATCGGTATTGTTCTGTGTATTCTCCCACCCATGCACACTGTTCTGTGTTCTACCCCACCCATCAGTATTGTTCTTCTGTGTATTCTCCCACCCATGCACACTGTTCTGTGTTCTGCCCCACTCATACATATTGTTTTGTGTATTCTTCCACCCATGCACACTGTTCTGTGTTCTGCCCCACCCATGCATATTGTTTTGTGTTCTGCTCCACCCATCAGTATTGTTCTGTGTATTCTGCCACCCATGTATACTGTTCTCTGTTTCCCCCCACCCATGCTTATCCTGTGTTTTTCCCCACCCATGCGTATTCTGTGTTTTTTCCCCACCCATGCTTATTCAGTGCTTTGCCCTGCCCCATACATATTGTTCTGTTACACACATCAGCATTGTTCTGTATATTCTCCCACCCATGCATACTGTTACGTGTATTGCCCCACCCACACTTATTTTATCTTTTGCCCCATTCTGCATATTTTGTGTATTGCCCCACCCATACTTATTTTATGTTTTGCCCCATTCTGCATATTTTGTGTATTGCCCCACCCATACTTATTTTATGTTTTGCACCATTCTGCATATTTTGTGTATTGTCCCATCCGTGCATATTGTTCCATTTTGCCCCACTTGCACATATTGCTCAATGTTTTTCCCACCCATGCATATTGTTCTGTGTATTGATCCACCCATGCATTTTATTCTGCATATTGCCCCATTCGTGATTTTTGTGTATTGTCCCACCCATGCATATAGTTCTGTTTTGTGCCTTCCATACATACTCTGTATTTTGCCCCACCCATGCATGTTTTGTGTATTGTCCCACCAATGCATATTTATCCCTCAGAACCAATGTAGTAAAAGATGGGAGTGTGATGATATCATGTGATCCCTCAGAACCAATATAGTAAAAGCTAGGAGTGTGACGAAGTTGTGTGATCCCTTAAAAACAAAGCTGGGAGTGTGATGACTTCATGTGATCCCTCAGAACCTGAGAGTGTAATGATATGTAGGGACCCTGCCTTAAGCTGGAGTGTCCCTGACAGTGTTTGCAGCTAGACTGTGGCCAGCCTGAGATTTTTATGTTATCTGGGCTTGTTGAGTTTCCCTTAAAGCGGGGTTCCACCCTAAAGTGGGACTTCTGCTCATCGGAACCCCCCCCCCCCCCTCCTGTGTCACATTTTGCACCTTTCAGGGGGGAGGGGGGTGCAGATACCTGTCTAAGACAGGTATTTGCACCCACTGCCAGGCATAGACTGCCACGGGAGTCTATGCTTATTCCTGTCCCACCGCGCTGTCTGCTGGGACACACACGGGTCCCAGAGACAGCGCAGACCATTCCTAGTGCGCTGCGCGACTCGCGCATGCGAAGTAGGGAACCAGGAAGTGAAACCGCAACGCTTCACTTCCTGATTCCCTCACCTAGAATGGCAGCGGCAGCAGCCGAGAGCCGAGCGACTGATCGGTCTCGGCTGCCGGCATCGCTGGACCCCGGGACAGGTGAGTGTCCATTTATTAAAAGTCAGCAGCTGTAGTATTTATAGCTGCTTGGCTTTTAATATTTTTTTTTTGTAGGTGGAATCCCTCTTTAAGCTCAAGAACATTGGAGTGTTCTCCAATTGATAAAGTAAGAGGTTGAAATATATTGGGTTATGAAAATTTAATCTGCCTTGGCAAATCACTTAGAGGGGTTTATACGAGTGGCGTGGGCTAAGGAAGAGAATAAATATTTTGAGAGACCTTCTAGAAGGGTTCTTCCTCCCAGGCCACTGTCTGGAGAGAATGGAGCTCAGGAAGGGTCCTTGCCTCAAAGGCTCTGCCTAGTGAGGGTGTAATTGTAGGACATCCAGTCTTTGTGAGGGGAAATCCAGAATCTAAAAGTGTTTTCCTTGCTGCCCAAAAAGCCTTTTGGGATCCAAGCTGGTCAGTGGCAGATGGCTAAACATTTTTAGGCTGGTCTGTGGCACAGGGGCGGATCCAGAGTCTAATCTCGGGAGGGGCACTGCTATAAAATATGTTTTTTTGGGGGCAATTTATATGGGAAATGGCTGGTATTTGTGCTTCAATCATTACGGCACCATGGTTGTTATGGTGTCAGGATGATTGAAGCGCATTATTTCTATTAATACATTGTAATATAAAATTAAATGGTTCAACTCACCATAATGCAGAATCAGTGGGAGCCCTGAGGATGTCACTTGCCATGTCGCCTGCCACCAAATGTGGATTGTCACTTGCCACGTCACTTGTCACCAAATGCGGATTGTTACTTGCCACGTCACCTGCCACACATTGCGGATTGTCACTTGCCACGTTGCCTGCCACACATTGCGGATTGTCACTTGCCACCTCGCCTGCCACCAGATGCGGATTGCCACGTAGCCTGCCACACATTGCGGATTGCCACTTGCCACGTCACCTGCCACACATTGCGGATTGTCACTTGCCACGTTGCCTGCCACACATTGCGGATTGCCACTTGCCACGTCGCCTGCCACACATTGCGGATTGCCACGTGCCACGTAGCCTGACACACATTGCGGATTGCCACTTGCCACGTCACCTGCCACACATTGCGGATTGTCACTTGCCACGTTGCCTGCCACACATTTTGCGGATTGCCACTTGCCACGTCACCTGCCACACATTGCGGATTGTCACTTGCCACGTTGCCTGCCACACATTGCGGATTGCCACTTGCCACGTCACCTGCCACATATTGCGGATTGCCACGTGCCACGTAGCCTGCCACACATTGCGGATTGCCACTTGCCACGTCACCTGCCACACATTGCGGATTGTCACTTGCCACGTTGCCTGCCACACATTGCGGATTGCCACTTGCCACGTCGCCTGCCACACATTGCGGATTGTCAGTTGCCACGTTGCCTGCCACACATTGCGGATTGCCACTTGCCACGTCGCCTGCAACACATTGCGGATTGTCACTTGCCTGCCACACATTGCGGATTGCCACTTGCCACGTCACCTGCCACACATTGCGGATTGTCACTTGCCACATTGCCTGCCACACATTGCAGATTGCCACTTGCCACGTCGCCTGCCACACATTGCGGATTGCCACTTGCCACGTAGCCTGGCACACATTGCGGATTGCCACTTGCCACGTCACCTGCCACACATTGCGGATTGTCACTTGCCACATTGCCTGCCACACATTGCGGATTGTCACTTGCCACGTCACCTGCCACAGATTGCGGATTGCCACGTAGTATGCCACACATTGCGGATTGCCACGTAGCCTGCCACACATTGCGGATTGTCACCTACTGTGTCACTTTTCTGCAATCTCTCTGCTGCACACAGCTTCCTACACAGTGAGGGTGGAACTGGAGGGATGCAGGGCAGTGAGAGATGATGTCATCTCCCTGCTCCCCTGCCTGCTGGCTTCCTGATTGGCCAGCAGCCCTCCTAAGCCGCCCAGCTGCCCCCCCCCCCCTCACCGTCCACTCAGCGCGGGTACCCGCGGAACCGGTGTCTTGTCAAATAGGGTCCTCCATCAGATGTTGTCCCTTGCGTACTGCGCATGCGCAGTACACAGGAACACAGATTCCGAAAATTGCCGAGGATGAACGGCGCCTGCGCCGTGAGTCCAGGTTCTATCCCCACTATCCAAGTGGACATAGAGTTAGAATAAAAAAGAGCCGAGCGCAGCGAGGCCGAGCCCGAAGCGTGGCAAGCGAAGCTCGCCAGCGAGGGGCCCTCTAAAATTCACAACCCTATGTCCGCTTGGATGGTGGGGCTACCACCTCCACTCACGGCGCAGGCGCCGTTCAGCTTCGGAGATTTTCCGAAGCTTCGTCTGCTCCGTACTGCGCATGCGCAGTACGGAGCGGACACATATTGATGGCCGGACTCTATTAGGCAGAACACCGGCCGCGCGGGTACCCGCGGAACCGGCCGCGATTGGACCCGCGGAACCGGCCGCGATTGGACCCGCGGAAACCAGCCTGCCGGTATTCTCGGGGGGGGGGGCAATTGACCCGTTGCCCCCCCCCTGGATCCGCCCCTGCTGTGGCAGAGGCCGAAGAAACTGAAGGTAGCCATCCATCTGGGCCTACAGAATCAACACTTGCCTGTGGCAGAGGCCAAAGAATCTGAAAGGTAGCCACCCATCTGAGCCTACAGGATCTACTCTAGCCTGTGCCAGAGGCCAGAGAAACTGAAGGGTAGCCACCCATCTGGGTCTACAGAATCAACACTGGTTTGTGGCAGAGGCCAAAGAATCTGAAAAGGTAGACATCCACCTGGGCCTACAGAATCTACTCTGGCCTGTGCCAGATGCCAAAGAATCTGAAAGGTAGCCACCCATCTGGGCCTACAGAATCTACTCTGGCCTGTGCCAGATGCCAAAGAATCTGAAAGGTAGCCACACATCTGGGCTTACAGAGTTGAAATTGGCCCGTGGCAGAGGCCAAAGAAACTGAAAGGTAGCCACCAATCCGAGCCTCAAGAATCAACATTGGCCTGTGGCAGAGGCCAAAGAATCTGAAAGGCTGCCACCCATCTGCACCTACAAAGTCGACAGTGGCCTGTGGAAGAGGCCAAAGAAACAGAAAGGTAGCCACCCAGGTCGAAAGATACTGTAAGATATTAGCCCACCTGGGCCTAAAGACTTCATTGAGAAGTCTATTTTGCTGAAGGGATTTCCTGCTTTTTTTTTGGGTCAGTTGAGCCAATAAGTTGCAAGAAATGGTTTGAAGGATCTGAACTATGTTTGTCACCATTGGTGGGTCATGAGTTGCTTGAGTGCAACAACAGGGCAGGTTATCATTAGGAAGACAGGATCCAGCAACTCTTAGCCCTTGTACACACGGTCGTAGATTTCAACAACCAAATCCGTCGGATTTTGTCCGAAACTGTTGCATACACACGGTTGGACTAAGTTGTCGAAAAATCGGATCTTTCAGAACGTGATGATGTAATTTCCTTACGATGGGACTACATTAAGGCTAGTAGCCAATAGCTTTGATGTAGGAATTTGATCTGAGCATGCGTGGCACTTGGTCTGATCAAAATTCGCTACACATGATCGGAGTATGTACGATCGGCCCAGTTGGTCGGGAAATATTTCCAACAAGTTGGAAATTTGGGTCAGACGGATATTCCGACGGAAACATTCCGATATATACCACACACAGTCGGATTATCCGACAACACGGTCCGATAGGACACATTCCGACGGATTCTCCGACGTGTGTACAAGGGCTTACACACGATCGGAGATTCCGACGGAATGTGTCCGATCGGAGCGTTTTGTCAGATATTCCGACTGTGTGTGGTCTGCATCGGACTGTTTCCGTCGGACCAAATTTTCCAACTTGCCGGAAATATTTTCCGACAAAATGCTCCGATCGGACATACTCCGATCATGTGTAGAGAATTCCGATCGGAAAAAAAGTGCCACGCATGCTCAGATCAAATTCCTAGACCAAAGCTATTGGCTACTAGCCTGAACGTAGTCCCATCGTAACGAAATAACGTCATCACGTTCTGAACGATCGGATTTTCCGACAACTTTGTCCGACCGTGTGTATACAACAGTTTCGGACAAAATCTGTCGGACAAAATCCGACGGATTTGGTTGTCGGAATCTCTGACTGTGTGTACAAGGGCTTACAGGGGTAATGCTACAGATGTCATTTGAATACTCCGACCAACGTGTTGTGATGAAAAAAGTTTCTAAAAAATTTTTAGATACCAAAATCACCAATATTATATATTATATTCTAAATTTCCTAAATTGATCCTACAGTATGTTGACTTGCTAGCATAAGTACGTAAATCTGGGTCATCACAATCTTCTTTCTCACCGTAATTCCAGAGGTAGATCCTCACCTGAAGTGGCCTGTTCTCTCGTACAATACATTCACACCAATAATGACTTCTCTCCAGGAATTAAGTGACAAATGAAAAGGACCCCGGCTGGGGCCAATTTTATAATTGTTTCCAAGAAAGCCCTTTGTGAAGCTGGCAGCACTTTTTAAAACAAGGCTTAATGAGGAAGAAACTCTGCACTTCTGCAGGCTGATTGAATTACTCTTCTAGATGGGAAGAATGGGGGGTCCTCTGCTTAGGCATCATTTGCTAACAAAACAGAAGTTGTCTCAGAAATTTGTTAAGAGTAATTGTGGTGGAGATTTGTCCTAGTTTCAGGGCCCTTCAATTGTGCCGGGAGTAACATTAGATGGAGGCTGGGGAAGTGTATGGGAGACCCCTCTCTACGATGGTTATCAGGGCCGAAATGTCAGAAGAAATAACTCCCCGTCTCCTGTTCAGATGTGGAACACACTCTGCTGCATGTGTCACTGTTTACAAGAACAAATTACTCGCAGACGTATTATGCAATCAGGAAAAACACGAGAGCTGGTAAATCCTGGCACAACCCATCTGTCTTGGGTTAGAGTGTTTGTCCGCTATTGTGGAACTCAATCAGAGGCTAATGGGCTGCAAAACATGTCAGATATTCAGCGCACAACACCACACAGGCTGTGAGCAGGACCCTCATACCTCCTGTTCCCTTTTAGATGTAAGCTGTAACAAGCAGGACCCTCATACCTCCTGTTCTCTAAAAGATGTAAGTTATAATAAGCAGGACCCTTTTACTGCCTGTTACCTATTAGATGTAAGCTGTAATGAACAGAACACTCATACCTCCTGTTCCCTAATAAATGTAGGGATTAATAAGCAGGGCCTTCATACCTTCTGTTCTCTATTAGATATAAGCTGTAAAGAGCAGGAACCTCATACTTCCTGTTCTCTATTAAATATAGGCTTTAATATGTGGGGCCCTCATACCTTCTGCTTCTTATTAGATGTAAGCTGTAAGGAGCAGGACCCTCATACATCCTGTTCTCTATTAAATGTAGGCTTTATTGAGCAGGACCCTCATAACTTCTGTACCTTATTAGATGTAAGCTGTAATGAGCAGGACCCTCAAACATTCTCTGTTAAATGTAGGCTTTATTGAGCAGGACCCTCATAAATTCTGTACCTTATTAGATGTAAGCTGTAATGAGCAGGACCCTCAAACATTCTCTATTAAATGTAGGCTTTATTGAGCAGGACCCTCATAACTCCTGTACCTTATTAGATGTAAGCTGTAATGAGCAGGACCCTCAAACATTCTCTATTAAATGTAGGCTTTATTGAGCAGGACCCTCATAACTTCTGTACCTTATTAGATGTAAGCTGTAATGAGCAGGACCTTCAAACATTCTCTGTTAAATGTAGGCTTTATTGAGCAGGACCCTCATAACTTCTGTACCTTATTAGATCTAAGCTGTAATGAGCAGGATCCTCAAACATTCTCTATTAAATGTAGGCTTTAATGAGCAGGACCCTCATAACTTCTGTACCTTATTAGATCTAAGCTGTAAGGAGCAGGACCCTTATACTTTCTGTTCTCTATGGGGCCTCATAACTCCTGTACCTTATTAGATGTAAGCTGTAATGAGCAGGATCCTCAAACATTATCTGTTAAATGTAGGCTTTAATGAGCAGGACCCTCATAAATTCTGTACCTTATTAGATGTAAGCTGTAATGAGCAGGATCCTCAAACATTCTCTATTAAATGTAGGCTTTAATGAGCAGTACCCTCATAACTCCTGTACCTTATTAGATCTAAGCTGTAAGGAGCAGGACCCTTATACCTTTTGTTCTCTATGGGGCCCTTATACCTTCTGTTCTCTATGGGGCCCTTATACCTTCTGTTCCTTATTAAATGTAAGCTGTAAGAAGCAGGTCCCTCATAACTTCTGTTCCTTATTAGATGTAAGTTGTAATGAGTACAACCCTCATACCTCCTGTTCCTTAATAAATGAAGGGATTATTGAGTGAGACCTCATACTTCCTGTTTCCTACTAGATGTAAGCTGTAAGGAGCAGAAACCACATACCTCCTGTTCTCTATTACATGTAGTGGGGCCCTCATTACTCCTGTTCCTTTTTATATGTAAGCTGTAAAGAGCAGGACTCTCGTACATCCTGTTCTCTATTACATGTAGACTTTAATGAGCAGGGCACTTAAAACTCCTGTTCCTTTTTAGATGTAAGCCGTAAGGAGCAGGGTCTTCATACCTTCTGTTCCTTATTAGCCCTTGTACACACGGTCGGGCATTCTGACAACCAAATCCATTCGGACAAAGTTGTTGGAAAATCCGATCGTTCAGAACGTGATGACGTTATTTCGTTACGATGGGACTACGTTCAGGCTAGTAGCCAATAGCTTTAGTCTAGGAATTTGATCTGAGCATGCGTGGCACTTTGTCCGATCGGAATTCTATACACACGACTGGACAAAGTCCGATCGGATCATGTTGTCGGAAAATTTAATAGCCCTGCTCTAAAACTTTGTTGGTCGGATATTCCGACGGAAACAGTCCAATGGAGCCAACACATGGTCGGATTATCCAACAACACGGTCCGATCGGACATTTTCCGCCGGAATGTCCGACCGTGTGTACAAGGGCTAAGATGTAAGCTGCAAGGAGCAGGGTCTTCATACCTTCTGTTCCCTAATAAATGTAGGGATTAATGAGTGAGATCTCATACCTCCTGTTTCATTCTTACTAGATGTAAGCTGTAATGAGTACGCCCCTTATACCTCCTGTTCCTGATTGAATATGTGTAGAACCCTCTACCTAGGTAGGTGCTAGAGTAGGGTTTTTTTTGGTAAGTGTAGGAGAATTTAGGCAAGCCTATGCCTGTTTGTTTTGGATTGAGTGGGCTGGGAGTGGCTCAGAGCAGCAGCTGGTGTTTTACCAGCAGCATTACTGGGACCTTCCTCTTCTTTATAGAGCCTTCTGGAAGGTACTATAAAAAGAGCAGGAGAGGTGAAGCTGCCTGGGGTGTGTTAAGGAGCCCTGACCAATCCCCAACCTGGATGAACAGGGGGCAGGCCCCCTTAAATACCTAGATTCAGCCCAGCTGGGAAGGAGTTGTCGGGTGAAAGAACTGAGGATAGAGTACTAGGCTGTCTGGGCCTTTGAGGGAGCACCCCACTCTGGGGGTGGGGGGTGACCTTGGGCCTGGGACTCAGGTGTAGGATGGAGCCCTTCCATAAAGCATGAAGGATCTACACAGGAGGAACAGGAGAAGTCAGAGAGGACAGCAGGAGCTAGTACTGCCGGGCAAGTCTTCAGGAAGGAAGCACCGGTTGTAGCCAGGAGGGCTGATGAGTGACATGTGCAGTCAGAAGGACTGGAGAAGCATGCCAGAGAGGACTGAGAGGAAGCAGTCAGAGCTGGATGTGGAGCCAGTGAGGATTGCAATGTCATGGGTGGGGATGTTGGGCAGCTGCAGCCAGGAGAGCTGGCAAGGCCTGAAGATGACTGGGAGCAGAAGTTCACCAGTAGGACAGCTAGCACTAAAGCGACTTTCCATATTTTCTGCTACACTATAAGTACTATAGGGTGGTCCCTGCCTGCTAAAGGCTATTGCTAAGGCCTGGCTGAGCCAGTGTCAGGCCTAAACACCATGTGCTAGCTGATCCTGGAACCATTAAATAGGAAGCGACATTCAGGAGGAATGGAGCGAACCACTAGATAGGAAGTGAAGAGTTGTGCTGGAGGAGTCTGGAAAAGTGTAAAAAGAGTGTACATTGTTGTCCCTAGCAACTTTGCAATAATTCCACTGGGCATCTCATAATTCCCATACCCCATCCAAATTAAATTCTGGCAACAGCTTCCCCTCTACCTCTGACCACAACAGGTTCTCCGAAACGTCACTTCTGGTTGGACTGCAAGCTGCAGTCTCAACCCTACGCTGCTCTCTTGCTTCTGGATAGGCCCTCAGACAGACTAGCAACCAGATGTCCCCAGGATAGGCTCTGGCCAGCAGCCCAGGGCAGCGCAACACACACCCACCCCCCACCCAGACAGCAGTCCAGGTGGCACCAAACCCCAATCACCTGACCTCACCCAAATAAATAGGCTCTCCCAGCAGGCCAGGGCACCCAAGAAGATCCCTGCCTATTGGCTGAGATACCCCATCTATTCCTAATCTGTCCTTGCAATGCCCTTGTCTTATCTAATGTCGCCAGATACCCTGCCATCTAGTGACAGAAGAGAGAAGTGCAGCAATTCCAGAATTAGGGTGGAATCAGTTGATCTCCTATCAATTGGCCAAGGCAACTATACCTGTCAGGTAAATTTACTAGCAACCCTGCCTAAACATCAGGGTGCTACATAGGGTTTAATGAGTGGGCATCCATACCTCCTGTTCCCTATTAGATGTAAGCTGTAAGGAGCATACCTTCTGTACTGAAAAGCAGGAAATTCACCCGATTAGATTTTGTACAGTCAGTGCGTGAATCTTTATACCAGATTCAGGAGAAAGGTGTTCAGGCAACTTGCAAGGGCTTCAAGTGTGTAGGGAGAACCTCGTCTGTTGAGTGATGCTCATTAATAGTCCAATCAAAAAGCTGGAAGTGGTGCGATGATCCAGGGAGACCCAGAGTTGATTTTATTTTAAAAGTTCCTATAGGTGTTATTCACATGATCATATTAGTTACACATTACATTGATTTTTGGTTACATTTAGTTACACTTTACATTGGCATGCATATATGATGGATCTGTGATCCCGGTGTATCCAGCATATCAGATTGGTAGCCCATGGTCAGTTTGTCCTGCTGGTGGGAGAGGTTGGTACCATCCCGGGCACAGCACAAACTACAGAATCTGCATGATTCAGACCTGTTGGATACAGATAGAGGTGACCCCCCATCCTCCTCTTCCGTCATTCTCCAGACATTGTGAATACAGTAAAAGGAGGAGTCCTAATTCATCTCCCGCACAATGACAAGAAACAGCTGTATACACAGGAATGGCGAGTCCCACTTCCAGGGCCTGAATGTCACTTGTACAGCAAAAGCTTGGCAAGGCTCGGAGCACCACCCAGCAAAGGGCCCTTCACTAAAGAACTGGCACTTCTCACACTGCGGCCCATGCCAGGACCCAACACAAAGAAAGGAGTCCCAAGACATAAAACAGAACGTTACTGCAGATATAAAAGACACAAATGAATGCAGCTCTGTGTTCATTAATATATCATATCATTCATATCAAATGTATTATTTTTTGGTGGCAGTAACCACTCAAAGTTTAGTTGCAGAAATGGAACTTGTATTACCGTTAAAGTTTATAACAAGCCTGATGGGAAAGCACCTGACCTGGAACAATCACCGGATGTAACAATGATGGGTAGCAGAGCAGGTTTCAGATGTGCCGAATGCCTTGAGGGGTGGATTGTAGCCTGGTCAGTCTGTACCCGAATAGGGAGGCTTCCAGGAGGGATGGCATGTCCCTGTCCTTTCCCTACTCATCTGGAACCTCTCCCTACACTAATCACTGTCCCCTGACAGAAGGTTGACCTGTCCCTACCCTACACAAATGCGAATCTTTAAAAGACTCTGCCTGAAGATGGCTGCCAGAGTCACATGGGACAGCAGCAGCCAGCCAGATTGCTTCCCTAATGACCCAGGAAAGCATAGAGGAACCATGTTCCTCTTGACTTCCCCTCCCTCTGCAAATCTGCTGTGGTTGAGCGCCACCGGAATGTGGAGAAAGTAGACTGCTTCTGTCTACAAGCATCAGGGCCGTTTTTAAGGTAGGGCAAAAGGGGCAGCTGCCCTGGGCCCTGTCATTGTTGTCGGGCCCAAAGCAGCTGCCTCTTACTTCCCAAATATCCCAGTTTAAATTCCCTTGTCCTTTGAAGTTTTAGTCCCGCGCTGTGTCCCAATATCTCAGTGTGCTGGTACTAATGCTGCCCAGCTCTGCCCTATTGTTGTGTACAGATGACTCACCTGCAGACCCCGTGTTTACATGTAAATAACCGGCATTCATATGTAAATAGTGGTGGCATTCGTAAGTAAATAGCTGTCGCTGGCGGCATTGATATGTAAATAAAGGCGGCATATGTATATCATGCCCCCCTGCATTGAGGAGATGATGTGCTGTAACCTCTAGCAACCAATCAGTGAGCAGTAATATTGTACAGTAATCTCTAGCAACTAATTAACAAGAAGAAATCATTTGCTGTAACCTCTAGCAACTAATCAATGAGCCAAAATGTGTGCTGTAACCTCTAGCAACCAGTCAGTAAGCAGTAGTTATATGCTGTAACCGCAATCGCAATTGCTCCCTGATCTGATATAGTAAGCTGCTTTTAAGTCTAGCTGCTATTTATTGTATGTCTCAGAGCAGGTGGAGAGTGAAATTGAATGGAGGGGGGCCCAAGAAAATTTTTGCCCAGGGTCCAATCAATATTAAAGATGGACCTGACAAGCATATAATGTGTACAGTTCAACACCACATATACATTACCATGCCACGACCCTTCACACCCCTTTCACCCAGCTGAACCAGGTTCCAAATGAGAATAGGCCAGGAATAAAGAGGAGACAAGTTTGGTTGATTTCCGATGCTTTACTTGAGGAACGACTTGGCAGATAAGATCTCACATTTCTGGCAGTGGTTGGCAGTACCTTCCCCAGGGTGGGAAAACTTCATCCTGACCCTGCAACTCCTCCCCACTAGAGTTCTAGGATCTCTTCAGCCATTGCTTGGCTGGGGAATGCCTCACACTTCTAGGCTACATGGCTAAGAATAGGGCCCCAACCAGACTCATAGGGGCCAACTCCCATAGCTATCTCCTTTTTCTTCTACGACTCTGCCTGAATGTACTCTGTCTCACTCTACACCAACCTTTCCCAGCCTTGTTACCCCAGAGGAACCCTTGAAATAATTTTGAGGTCTCAGGGAACCCCTATTAAAATGAATTTATTGTGAGTAAGTGAAATAATGTCCTTTACACTGGTGATGTGAGAAGAATGCCCCCCTTACATTGATGGTCAGAATGCCACCCTCCCAAACAGATAAAAAGATCACTGGTGTCATGATACTGGCTCTGTCAAGTGGTTTTCTACCCAAAACTATGCACGTACCTTCAGACGGGAGGTCAATCAGCCACAGCATAATGAACCCCTAGCAACCCCTGGAGGAACCCTAGGGTTCCATGGAAACCTGGTAGAGAATAGCTGCTCTACAAACAATTTATCAGTTACTAGAAGGCGCTAGACATGTGCATTTATTTTCGTCCGAATGCATTTTCGTCCGAATTTCAGGTATTTTCGTTATCGAAAGTGCAGAATCCGAAAAACGAAAGATCCGACATAAACAAATGCTTTATTTTGGTTTTCATTCTGACAACAGTTCGATATAGATAGGAGATTCGACATGACGCTGACAACAACAATCTGTGTCTATGGAACCTGTGGTCGAATGTGCCTAACCTTAACTCTATGCCCTTGTACACACGGTCGGAGATTCCGACAACCAAATCCGTCGGATTTTGACCGAAACTGTTGCATACACACGGTCGGACAAAGTTGTCAGAAAATCCAATCGTTCAGAACGTGATGACGTTATTTAGTTACAACGGGACTACCATCAGGCTAGTAGCCAAAAGCTTTGATGTAGGAATTTGATCTGAGCATGCGTGGCACTTTGTCTGATCGGAATTCTCTACACATGATCGGAGTATGTCCGATCGGAGCATTTTGTCGGAAAATTTTACCAACAAGTTGGAAAACTTGGTCCATCGGATACTCCGACGGAAACAGTCCAATGGAGACCACACACAGTCGGAATATCCGACAAAATGGTCCGATCGGACACATTCCGTCGGAATCTCCGACGGTGTGTACAAGGGCTTTTAGTCCAAGATTATTCGACATAGAGAGAAAAGATTTGACATAGAGAGAACAGATTTGACATAGAGAGAAAAGTTTTGCTGTTGGAATTGGGTGGGGGAAGTAAAATAAAAATAATGATGATGATGAATGTTATTGGCTGATTGTAACCAAAGAGGAGGAGCAGTAAAATAGCTAGAACTAAGTACACAAGTACAGCCAACTTACTTTCACTTACGATTTCTAGCAGAGAGAGACACAGACACTGAATCATTTCAGAAGACAGTCAATCTTAGCTGGTCCGTTTGTCAGAGAACCTGAATTATTTAGCAATTAAGCATAAGCACAGCAGCAGAACAATAGTGAAGCAAGCTACAGTTCAACTTAACTTTTCCATAATAATCTGCTGCAGTTGTGTTAGAGTGAGTCCCGCAGCTAGCATCCACAAGGGGGAGGTAGGCGCAGGGACGGCATGACATGTGCTGGACTGCACAGTCGCCGTTTTAAGGGGAGTGTATGGCCGCTTTAAGGATTTGGGGTGGGCGGAGCCAGGGGGCGGAGCCACTGCGTCCATCTCGTGCTAGCAGGGTCAGTGCTAGCAGTTGGAGAGCGGAGGAGGAAGCAATCCCCACCCACCCTCCCTGGTTTGGTACGGGGATTCGGTCTCGGGTGATAGTGTGTTTCATTGGGCGGTTCAGGGGGCTTTAGATGAGGAAGTGAGGTACAGGTAAAAGGCCTGTTGTACCCATCCATGGGATGGGAGTGGTTGTAGGTACTTCCAGGTTACGAGGGTTTAACCTGGAAGGGTTTAAAACGGGTAGGTCACTGCTACAGTTGGTTATAGCCTCCGAGACAGGGGTTGCCGTCTGGAGGTCAAGAGGTTACAGTTGAAGTTGTTGGCAGTGACCAATTTTATGTTGTGATGCTACGTACCCATGACCCCTTGGAAAGGCTGGGAAAGTTTATTATCGTATTTAAATGTTGGTATTTATTAAAGATTATATTTTGGTTAATAAAAAGTTTAGGCCTGATGGCCATTTACTCCAAAAATCTGTCCAGTCGTTTGTTAAGAGGGACAAGGTTTGGGAGGGGGCGGGAAGCCGGGTTATGAAGGTTCCGAGGTAATGTAAAATATAACACTGGGTTGAGTCCTACAGATGTCATGTTGTGAACCTGATAGTGATAGTAGTGTTGCTAGTGTTGTGATAGCCTCAGAGACTGCCCGTGTTGTGGGGGGGGGGGGGGGGGGGATTTATTATTATAGATTCTATATTATAGATTGAGATTCTATATAGATTGTATATACCCTATCTTGTTACCTGTCTGATCAGTGATCACTATCACCAGTCCATTTTCTGTTTGAACTATATACATTCAAGATGAACGACAAAGATTCGACAAAGCAGCGAAAAACGTACAAACATCGAATCTTTGGCTTATGGTGTCTGTCGAAAGTTCTAAGCCCTTGTACACGCGGTCGGACATTCCGACAACCAAATCCGTCGGATTTTGTCTGTCAGATTTTGTCCGACAGATTTTGTCCGAAACTGTTGCATACACACGGTCGGACAAAGTTGTCGGAAAATCCGATCGTTCAGAACGTGATGACGTAATTTCGTTACGACGGGACTACCATCAGGCTAGTAGCCAATAGCTTTGGTGTAGGAATTTGATCTGAGCATGCGTGGCACTTTGTCCGATCGGAATTCTCTACACATGATCGGACAAGGTCCGATCGGATCATGTTGTCAGAAAATTTTATAGCCAAGCTGGGAAACTTGGTCCGTCGGATATTACGACAGAAACAGTCCGATGGAGCCCACACACGGTCGGATTATCCGACAACACGATCCGATCGGACATTTTCCGTCGGAATGTCCGACCGTGTGTACAAGGGCTTAGAAGATTCGACGGAGCAGCTAAACTATACAGAGTCATACAGTTTAGCTGCTCCATCGAATCTTTGAACATTCGACAGACACCATAAACCTTCAATGACAGATTCGACCTTAATTCATTTGGATTTTCGGACGAATGCAATTTTTAACGAAAAAAAACAGAAATAAATAAAAATTATTTTTGGGAGTAACTAAATAAATGTATTTTTCAGACGAAAACGAAATTCCGAAACAAAATATTTCAGTGTGCACATGTCTAGAAGGCGCTAATCAGTGGCCAAACTGGGAATTGAGCTAAAACCACCTTAGGCCGCGTACACACGCGGGGACTGTTCGCCCAACTTTGTCCGCTGAACAGTGTTTCGGCAAACAGTCCGCTCGTGTGTGGGCTTTCAGCGGACAGTTTCAGCGAACAGTCCGCTGAACAAGGTTTTTCGGAAATTCCGAAAAACTGTCCGCTGAAACTTTGTTTCAGCGAACAGTCCCCTCGTGTGTAGGCTTGTTCGTCAAACTAAGTTCCGCGCATGCTCAGAAAGGATTTACACGCCGAAAGTTATAATGCAGTGTATAGGACGTCGTATTTTTCGTCCCGTCGTACGTGCCGTTCACGTCATCGCGCACGGTTTCAGCAAACTGTTCGTTCGTCGTGTGTGGCCATGTCCGTCCATGCTAATTTTGAGCGGCCTGTTTGCCGAAACTGTTTGACGGACAAAGTTGGGCGAACAGTCCCCGCGTGTGTACGGGGCCTTACATTCACGAGGTGCAATTTCCAAGCTTTAACATAATGGTAAAATCCCAAATCCATCAAAATGAAAATTGGACTGAATAAAAAGCACAGGCTTTCTGCCATGGTGAAGCAGACTGCAATAAAAGCACTTTTTTGTTGTTTTTAAGGACAAAAGGTGAAACCATTATTGTAGATCTTGGCCCTGTTGGGGGGAGCACCTCAGTTCCCATGTGGTCACCGAGAAAAGGATGTAGAATGCAATAAAAAAAAAAAATGGACAGATACCCCAACACTTCCACTACATTCAAAGCTATTCAAGAAAGTTTCTGCTGGTGTCCTAATTTAAAATAGTTTTATGATGGCAATGGCTCACTCAAGTACTATTTGCGCTGGACCCGCTTATGCAGTGAAGTGGCCCTATCAAGGACAACGCGGTATGTTGATGCGGCACTTAGCGTCAGACATTGCTCCATATTCCTGCAGTATGAAGCTATGCAGCCTCTTATTCTTCTGTCAATAAAAAATACCTTGGCCGGGGGACAAGCACGAATGGCATGAGAACAGAGGGCCGTTCAGACGGGCACATACAATTCTGCTGATGTGAAGAGCTCCTCCGGCCTTGACTACATCTACAACAGGCCGATAAGAATCTTATCAAAGTAATTCCATGTCAGCTTTCAAGAGTCGGAGGGGAGGAGGAAGTGCTGTCCTGTCAGACGTGACCTCTCGGAACTCGATTTATTGACTCAGAGACGTTTTCATTGGAGAGACGGCATTTAGGTGGATTTCTGGCGGGCGCATTCTGCGCACTCAGCACATTGAGACTTCACAAGTGATGCTCGAAATGACAAGAGGCGTCCATACCATTCCATGACTTAGCCGGGACACCTACCAGGACTGCGAGTCCAAAATCTGACACTGGCATGAGGTCTTGTCTCCTATATGTATATGGCACTGATCCTTAGAACCCGTATGATGGATTGGAGAGCCATTAATCACATTTGCAAATGTCTCATCACTCGCACAAACGTAAAAATGAATACCCGTAATATTCGTAGTATGTATGTAATAAAGGAAAAAAGGAGCTGCGCTACAAAAAAGGAAGTATACTCAGTAGGGTGAACCAACATGTGCCAATTAAATGAACACTTATAATAATGATAATTGAAATTGACCTGCAAAGAAAACAATATAGGTGGATATAATCCAGAGAACACACATATAAAGAAAAATATTGAGTGAAAAATAGTCCAATATGACAAGTGATTAAATGGAAAAAACAAATATTCAATAACGATAAACCTGTGAAAGAAAATTGACATAAAAATCCTTGCATCGTCGTTCAATATATAAAGTCTTTGCAAAAAAAAGTTATTTTCAAACGGAGAATCGGAGTTTAGAGACACCCTGTGAAAAATCTTCCGTATTGAGAAGCACTGTGAATCTACCACCATATAGACTGGAGGCTTACCAGCTAAACAAGCTGTGGAAGCTTTGTGGCCTATACCGGGCCTGGGCCTTTGGGTCCTCCTCACACCTCTGATGGTAACTGAGCGAGCTGTAAAAGCTTATAGCCTATACCAGTGATGGTGAATCTTGGCACCCCAGATGTTCTGGAACTACATTTCCCATGATGCTCAACTACACTGCAGAGTGCAAGAACATCATGGGAAATGTAGTTCCAAAACATCTGGGGTGCCGAGGTTCGCCCCATCACTGGCCTATACCCAGACCGGGCCTTTAGGTCCTCCCAACGCCTCCAGTAACCCGATCCAACCATGCACTCCTGCAGACTCTATGGAGGTCGGGACTCCAACAGATGGCCACAAATATACCATCAATGGGTAAGTATTGAACCCATATGTAAAAAATAAAAAAGATTCGCCATGCGTAAAACCCAGATGGTTTTTATTAACCTCCCTGGCGGTATGATTATTTCAGATTTTAGGTGCTGAAAGCGGTACCATTATTTTGCATGAAAATTTGGCATTTTATATCGTAGTCTTGTAATTCTTAGGAATAACTCACTTAAATCTGTCCAAACCAGAGTCTAGCAGACATCCCGGGTATGATAAAGTTTGAAAAATGAAATCATAAATTATAATATAATAAATTATACCAAATAATAATATAACAATAATAAAAATTATTCAATAAATGTAATCAAATCAAAAACACAGAAATTTGCTCAGTTGCAGAATTGTCACTGTCATTACTTTTCAGTATTTGATGACGGATCTCCCCACAAATCGCTATCGCTCAATTCTACGAGTGATTCTACTTTATTATCGCTGTTTTCTAGCTGGTTTAAAACCCTTTTTGATGTAAAGGGACAGTTTTGGTTGCTATGGACAATCTCCAGTTTCCAGGCATAAAGAACAGTTTTTATAATATAAAACTACATGCAGAGCACTGGACAGACCACTAGGGACAAAGGGAATGTGAAATAATTACATACAGCAATGTAATCTGTAAGATTACATTATACCGTATGTAATGTGTGTGTTTCACTTTTTGAATTTGGCGCCGTTCTCCGTCCCCGCGCGTTGCAACGCTCGCAGGGAACGGAGATCGGCTCCGTGATACATCGAGCGGAGGACGAGCCACTCACAGTGTGGGGGGGGGGGGGGGGGGGCATCGCTGGATCCAGGGGAGAAGGTAAGTAAATCTCTCCCTGCATTCAGCGATGCGGATCTTGAGTCTGGCTCGGGGTTACCGCTTTTAGTACAAAATCTCCACCCCGAGCCAGACTCGGGAATACCACCAGGGGGGGTTAATAAAAAGTCTGTTAAACACAGGTAAGCTAAAAAATATTTCAATAAAATTCATTTAAGCTGGCCGGCAAAAGATACAAATCACACCCATGCAAACGGAGCATGAGGACAGCACGGTGACGTCAGTACGTCGCTCCTCCCTGATGTATGTAATGTCATAGTCTATTTGTTGCCTTTCACTGGGCCAATGTAACGTTCCCTAACATTCGATCCTAGAAAAAAAAAATAGCTATAAGAACATTTGACCATAAAAGTTACAGTAGAAGTCCACCCTAACACTAAAATCCCTGCATCTACAGACAAGACATCCACGATCTAACACTTACTTATCTAACAATGTAAAGAATAAATTAGTAAACATTCCTTTTTTGAAGCCGATCCGACCCGATCCCACGCTGAGCTGTTAGCGGCGGCTTCGCTGTAGAGACGGGTGCAGAGGACACAGCCGACAACGGAAGCCCCATAGAAAGTCTTTGGGTGACGTCACTCCCCATTCATTTCACAGCGGTTGTTGGCTGAATCCTCTGCAGAGCTTCCGCCGCTGGGGACCCGATCGGATCAGCTTCAAAAAAGATATGTATACTCTTTTTTTCTTTACAGGGCTAGATAGGTTAGTGTTAGATCATGGATGTCTGTAGAGTCAGGGATTTTAGTGTTAGGGTGGACTTACACTTTAAAGACCATTCACCAATAGAGAAAATGGTCTAACACTGTAAGCCAAGTATCTTCAAACTTTCTAAACAAAGGGCCAGTTTAGTGTCCTTCAGACTTCAGGTAGGCTGGACTATGGCCAGTAGGAGTGTCCTGGCATCAGTGGAAGTAAACAATTCCCTGTTGTTGGTGTCAGCAGGAAGTATAGTGTACCATTGTTGGTGTTAGTGGAAGGAATAGTGCCCCATCACTGGTGTCAGTGGAAGGAATATTACCCCATCATTGGTGTCAGTGGAAGGAATAGTGCCCCATCATTGGGTGTCAGTGGGAGCAATAGTGCCCCATCATTGGGTGTCAGTGGGAGGAATATTGTCTAATCATTGGGTGTCAGTGGGAGGAATAGTGCCCCATCACTGGTGTCAGTGGAAGGAATATTACCCCATCATTGGTGTCAGTGGAAGGAATAGTGCCCCATCATTGGGTGTCAGTGGGAGCAATAGTGCCCCATCATTGGGTGTCAGTGGGAGGAATATTGTCTAATCATTGGGTGTCAGTGGGAGGAATAGTGCCCCATCATTGGTGTCAGTGGAAGGAATAGTGACCCATCATTGGTGTCAGTGGGAGGAGTGGTGCCCCATTCCTGTACGGGCAACTACATGGCAAATGAGGTTTAATTTAGAAAAATGTAAAATAATGCATTTGGGTGTCAAAAATATGAATGCAATCTATACACTGGGGGGAGAACATATTGGAGGAATCTAGGATGGAAAAGGACCTGGGGGTCCTAGTAGATGATAGGCTCAGTAATGGCATGCAATGCCAAGCTGCTGCTAACAAAGCAAACAGAATATTGGCATTAAAAAAGTGGAACAACTCCAGAGATAAAACGATAATTCTCCCGCTCTACAAGACTCTGGTCCGGCCGCACCTGGAGTTTGCTGTCCAGTTCTGGGCACCAGTCCTCGGGAAGGATGTACTGGAAATGGAGGGAGTACAGAGAGAAGGGCACCAAAGCTGATAAAGGGTCTGGAGGATATTAGTTATGAGGAAAGGTTGTGAGCTCTGAACTTATTCTCTCTGGAGAAGAGACGCCTGAGAGGGGATATGATTTCAATATACAAATACCGTACTGGTGACCCCACAATAGGGAGAAAACTTTTCTGCGAAAGGGAATTTAATAAGACTCGTGGCCATTCACTAAAATTAAAAGAAAAGAGGTTTAACATTAAACTATGTAGAGGGTTCTTTACTGTAGGAGCGGCAAGGATGTGGAATTCCCTTCCACAGGCGGTGGTCTCAGCGGAGGGCATTGATAATTTCAAAAAACAATTTGATAAGCTCCTGAACGACCACAACATACAGGGATTTACAATGTAATACTGACATATAATCACATACATGGGTTGGACTTGATGGACTTTTTTCAACCTCACCTACTATGTAACGGCTGAACAAATGGGTATTCGGTTGAGTGGCCCTCCAGTGGCAGTGTGAAGTGAAAGATTTAGCAGCGGTAATACTACCCCCCGCTAAATGTGAAAGCTTCCTGCTCAGGGCTCCTGGTTGTTAGGGAACTGGCATCCCCATTCCCCAGCATCCTAACAACCAGTGACTGATCCCTGCTTTAGCCTTTAAAGGGACCGCTGTACCAGTTTCGGCGTTTCACGCAGCCGAGCCAACCTCCCACAGTATAACTGCGGCGGCTGGTTGGCAAGCGATTAAAGAGGAAGTAAACCCTGATGGGCTTTACTTCCTCTTTTGCGCCCCCACAAGGCCTGCAAATTAAAAGCATAATGGGCTAGTATGCATCTCATACTAACCCATTATATGACACTTACCTGCAAACGAAGCCCGTGCTGTCCCCTGTGCAGGCCGCGTCCATCTTCGCCCCTCTTCCTTCCGGGGGGGGTGCAGACTCCGGCTCTGTGACTGGCCGAAGTCGCGTGACGTCACTTCCGCGCATGTGCGTGGGAGCCGCCAGCCACGGCACACTCTGGGGGAAGGAACAGCACAGAGATCCGTTTCTTCACAGCGCATATCTCCTAAATGGCGCATATTTAGGAGATATTTCCACTACCTATAGGTAAGCCTTATTCTAGGCTTACCTATAGGTAGAAGTTACACAAAAGGGTTTACAACCACTTTAACGTTCGTAATTTCTAAAAGGGGCGAACAGCCCTTCAAAAAAAAACGGGTCCCAGACACACTTGGATCATCACTACTGCTGAGTCAGAGCAAGAGCTCTCCAATCAGAGGGCAGCATGAGCTTTGCTGATTGCAGAGCTATAGATCTGACTCAGCAGTGGAGGGGGGCCTTACGAACCTCTGCAGGGAGACCACTGCTTCCCCTTCCCCACAGCATGGTGGCAGGGGACAGCCTTTTGTACTTTTTGCTGTTGTGGCTGCTTTATGAAGTAAACAAAAAAACAACTAAGCCTTTGCACACCTTTTCTGTTTTGATGTACCTGGAATGTTATTTAGCTGATATAAATTGAAAGTTCAATTGGTTTTTAAAGTTTAAATAAATGAATTTGTCCCGGAGACAATGATTGATGAGGAAATAAAGGTTTGTTCCAAGGTGTTTATGGCTTCACATTCCACTTCCAAGAAACAAACTGATTAGAAAACAACAAGCTGCCAGCTCCTATACATAAAATAGTATTTAAGGTGCATACCAAGGGCCTGTGGATAATCACATGCCATGCTGGGACCCGCACTGTACCCTCCTGGCTATACATGCCAGGAAACCACGCCAGCGCTTGAGCAATACCCATACCAGGGGGTTTACAGTACTGTAGGAACCTGAGATGCAAAGAGTCAGCTGAAATCAAATCCGATTCTGCCAAAAAGATAAACATTAAACTCGCGTCTGCCAGAAATCCAGGTAGGGCTCTTCAATAGCGCTGTCAAACCGCGTCCCTTGTGAACCTTCCACGGTAGTAGAAGGGGGGGGGGGGGGCAATAATTTCAAACAGTCAGAAGAATTGAGAGATCCACCAAATAACATTTTTGTAGCAGTAATTTTGGGAAAAAAATGAAGCCAAGCAGATCATTCGTGCTGTCCAGCAAACACTGCATCCGTGCTAAATAGATGCAAAAAAGAAACAACACTCAAAATGCCTCATCCGTAAATTTGTGAAGAAATAAAGAAAAATAATCCCAAAAAAGGAAAACCTGTGGTCGGATTTAAAGGCACAACAAACAGTAGAAATATACAAAAATATTGAAATATATATATATATATATATATATATATATAATACAAACAACAGGGACATGAAAGAAACATCGATAAAAATCATATACACAAAAAACAATCTATATATGATATGAGTCCTAATGTGTCTACACGTTTCATGGTACACTTCTTCAGGACGCATTTGGGGTTCAGTAGTTGCAAAGAAGAGAAAGGGGTCTCACTATCTAAGGATAAAAAAATCATGAGTGAGGGTACAGGGACTTCCTAGAAAGGACAATCTCATGGAATGAACTTCGAGTGAGGGTATGGGGACCTCTTGGAAAGCAGAATCCCATGGAATGGACTTGGAGTGAGGGTTTGGGAACCTCCTAGAAAGCAGAATCTCATGGAATGGACTCGGAGTGAGGGTTTGGGGACCTCGTAGAAAGCAGAATCTTGGAGTGAGGCGTTGTGAACCTCCTGGAAAGGAGAATCACATGGAATAGCCTCAGAGTGAGGGTATGGGGACCCCCTAGATAGAAGAATCTCATGGAATGGACTTGGAGTAAGGGTATGGGGACCTCCTAGAAAGGACAGTCTCATGGAATGGACTTAAAATGGGGGTACGGGGACCTCCTAGAAAGAAGAATGTCATGGAATGGACTTGGAGTAAGGGTATGGGGACCTCCTAGAAAGGACAGTCTCACGGAATGGACTTAAAATGGGGGTACGGGGACCTCCTAGAAAAAAGAATGTCATGGAATGGACTTGGAGTAAGGGTATGGGGACCTTCTGGAAAGCAGAATCTCATGGAAGGGACTTGGAGTGAGGGTTTGGGAACCTCGTAGAAAGCAGAATCTTGGAGTGAGGCTACAGGGACCTCCTGGAAAGGAGAATCACATGGAATAGCCTCAGAGTGCGGTATGGGGACCCCCTAGATAGAAGATTCTCATGGAATGGACTTGGAGTAAGGGTATGGGGACCTCCTAGAAAGGACAATCTCATGGAATGGACTTAAAATGGGGGTACGGGGACCTCCTAGAAAGAAGAATGTCATGGAATGGACTTGGAGTAAGGGTATGGGGACCTTCTGGAAAGCAGAATCTCATGGAAGGGACTTGGAGTGAGGGTTTGGGAACCTCGTAGAAAGCAGAATCTTGGAGTGAGGCTACAGGGACCTCCTGGAAAGGAGAATCACATGGAATAGCCTCAGAGTGCGGTATGGGGACCCCCTAGATAGAAGATTCTCATGGAATGGACTTGGAGTAAGGGTATGGGGACCTCCTAGAAAGGACAATCTCATGGAATGGACTTAAAATGGGGGTACGGGGACCTCCTAGAAAGAAGAATGTCATGGACTGGACTTGGAGTAAGGGTATGGGGACCTTCTGGAAAGCAGAATCTCATGGAAGGGACTTGGAATGAGGGTCTGGGAACCTCGTAGAAAGCAGAATCTTGGAGTGAGGCTATGGGGTCCTCCTGGAAAGGAGAATCACATGGAATAGACTCAGAGTGAGGGTATGGGGACCACCCAATGTAAAAGAATCTCATGGAATGGACTTGGAGTGAGGGTTTGGGGACCTCGTAGAAAGCAGAATCTTGGAGTGAGGCGTTGTGAACCTCCTGGAAAGGAGAATCACATGGAATAGCCTCAGAGTGAGGGTATGGGGACCCCCTAGAAAGAAGAATCTCATGGAATGGACTTGGAGTAAGGGTATGGGGACCTCCTAGAAAGGACAGTCTCATGGAATGGACTTAAAATGGGGGTACGGGGACCTCCTAGAAAGAAGAATGTCATGGAATGGACTTGGAGTAAGGGTATGGGGACCTCCTAGAAAGGACAGTCTCACGGAATGGACTTAAAATGGGGGTACGGGGACCTCCTTGAAAGAAGAATGTCATGGAATGGACTTGGAGTAAGGGTATGGGGACCTTCTGGAAAGCAGAATCTCATGGAAGGGACTTGGAGTGAGGGTTTGGGAACCTCGTAGAAAGCAGAATCTTGGAGTGAGGCTACAGGGACCTCCTGGAAAGGAGAATCACATGGAATAGCCTCAGAGTGCGGTATGGGGACCCCCTAGATAGAAGATTCTCATGGAATGGACTTGGAGTAAGGGTATGGGGACCTCCTAGAAAGGACAATCTCATGGAATGGACTTAAAATGGGGGTACGGGGACCTCCTAGAAAGAAGAATGTCATGGAATGGACTTGGAGTAAGGGTATGGGGACCTTCTGGAAAGCAGAATCTCATGGAAGGGACTTGGAGTGAGGGTTTGGGAACCTCGTAGAAAGCAGAATCTTGGAGTGAGGCTACAGGGACCTCCTGGAAAGGAGAATCACATGGAATAGACTCAGAGTGAGGGTATGGGGACCACCCAATGTAAAAGAATCTCATGGAATGGACTTGGAGTAAGGGTATGGGGACCTCCTAGAAAGGACAATCTCATGGAATGGACTTAAAATGGGGGTACGGGGACCTCCTAGAAAGAAGAATGTCATGGAATGGACTTGGAGTAGGGGTATGGGACCCTTCTGGAAAGCAGAATTTCATGGAATGGACTTGGAATGAGGATATGGGGACCTCCCAGAAAGGAGAATCTCATGGAATGGACTATGAGTCAGCGTACGGGGACCTCCTAGAAAGGAGAATCTCATAGAACGGACTCAGAGTAAGAGTCCAGGGACCTCCTAGAAAGGAAAACCTCATGGAATGGACTTATAGTGAAGGTACTGAGCCTCCTAAAAAAGGAGAATCTCATAGAACAAACTCTGAGTGAGGGTATGGGGACCTCCTAGAAAGGACAATCTCATGGAATGGGCTTAGAATGAGGGTACGGGGGCCTCCTAGAAAGCAGAATTTTATGGAATCATGGAATGGACTTGGAGTTAGGGTACAGGGACCTCCTAGAAAGGACAATCTCATGGAATGGACTTAGAGTGAGGGTATGGGGACCTCCTAGTCCTAGAAAGCAGAATCTCATGGAATGGACTTGGAGCGAGGGTATGGGGAGCTCCTAGTCCTAGAAAGCATAATCTCATGGAATGGACTTAGAGTGAGGGCATGGGGAGCTCCTAGTCCTAGAAAGCATAATCTCATGGAATGGACTTGGAGTGAGGGTATGGGGAGCTCCTAGTCCTAGAAAGCATAATCTCATGGAATGGACTTAGAGTGAGGGTATGGGGAGCTCCTAGTCCTAGAAAGCATAATCTCAAGGAATGGACTTAGAGTGAGGGTATGGGGACCTCCTAGTCCTAGAAAGCAGAATCTCATGGAATGGACTTAGTGTGAGGGTATGGGGAGCTCCTAGTCCTAGAAAGCAGAATCTCATGGAATGGACTTGGAGCGAGGGTACAGGGACCTCCTAGAAATAGGACTCTTGTGCAGGTAACAGCAGAAGCTGCCATCCTCCGTTACCGACATGCTGCAACAAATAAAAGATAATTGGGACAAGCAATGCCTGCCAGGTACCTGTTAGAAAAATAACATTTGATGAGTGATTGAGATCTCTGATAAGGTTGCCAAGTGATTGTTTCTTCCTCTCCATCTCAGTGATATACAACGTTATACAATGTCTGAGTGATAGGTTACATCATTGCTGTGCAATACAATACTTTGCTTTAGGATACATTGTTGCTGGTGATTTATTATTGCCATGCGATATATAACATACTGCAGCCATGTAATATGATGTGTTGATGTTTGATTAAAGTGTATGTACTGCTACTTTATTTCTAATTTTGGATGGTGTGGAGAAGAGGTAGAACCCCCCGCTGGGCTTTAAATGCTTTCCAGGCCTTTGCTAGAGATATTTCCCCTTACATCCCTTCAACAGGGACACAGACAGGAATAATCTGATGGGGGTTCTAGCCCACCCCTTCTCTAATAAAAAGAGGATTTATTTTTTATTTTTGTCTGTATCCCTTTTGTTATGGACAGGGGTCCAAATTCACACAGATGGAGACAGTCCAGGAAATAGAGGTGCTGTGGGGAGACACGGGTGTCATAGTGGTGCTCATGGTGCACTGGAGTCACAGGAAGACACGGGATGCTGTGGGGTCACTAGAAGTCAGTGGGTGCTGTGGAGTCACTGGGTGATGTGGGGAACCCTGGGGTCCATAGGAGGGGCTGGGGTTGCTGTAGGCAGTGGAGTCACTAGAGGCACAGGAGGGGTGACTGGAGAAGCTGGGGGTCACTGAATACAAAGAAGTCACTGGAGACACAGAGCGCTGGGATCACAGTGCAGGGGTCATTTGAGACGCTGGCTTCCAGGAGTCACTGGAGACGTAAAGCGCAGGGGTCCCCGGAGATGATGGGGTCCAGCAGTCATTGGAGGCACAAGAGTGCAGAGATTCATTGAGACATTCACATCTCAGGGGGGAGAATCTGTCCACAGGACAACTATTAGTCGTCTCTCCACAAATCTGCCCTTTATGGAAGAGTGACAAGAAGAAAGACATTGGTGACAGAAAGTCATAAGAAGTTCTGTTTTCAGTTTGTGAGAAGCCATGTGGGGGACACAGCAAACATGTGGAAGAAGGTGATCTGGTCAGATGAGACCAAAATTAACTTTTTGGCCTAAAAGCAAAACGCTATGTGTGGCGGGAAACTAACACTGCACATCACCCTGAACACACCATCCCTACTGTGAAACATGGTGGTGGCAGCATCATGTGGTGGGGATGCTTTTCTTCAGCAGGGACAGGGAAGCTGGTCAGAGTTGATGGGAAGATGGATGGAGCCAAATACAGGACAATCTAATGCCGCGTACAAACGAGCTAATTGTCCGGCGTACTTAGTCCGCCGAAACGCATTTCAGCGGACAATTCGATCGTGTGTGGGCTTCAGCGGACTTTTCCAGCGTAAAGTCCGGCGGACTTAGAAAGTCTTTTTGCACTCCAATATTTCCGCCGGACTTGGGTTTCAGCGGACAATACGTTCGTGAGTATGCTAGTCCGGCGGACTAAGAATGACGCATGCTTAGAAGCAAGTACGAAAAGGAAGCTATTGGCTACTGGCTATTGAACTTCCTTTTTCTAGTCCCATCGTACGTGCTGTACGTCATCGTGCTAGCAAACGCCGGACTTTCTGTGTGTCCGTGTGTCGCCAAGTCCGTTCGGTAGAAAGTCCGCCGGATTGTTTGCCCGGACTAAGTACGCCGGACAATTCGCTCGTGTGTACGCGACATTAGAAGAAAACCTGTTAAGAGTCTGCAAAATACTTGAGACCGGGGCGGAGGTTCACCTTCCAGCAGGACAACGACCCGAAACATCCAGCCAGAGCTACAATGGAATGGTTTACATCAAAGCATATTCATGTGTTAGAATGGCCCAGTCACAGTCCAGACCTAAATCCCATTGAGAATCTGTGGCAAGACTTGAAAATTGCTGTTCACAGACGCTCTCCATCCAATCTGACAGAGCTTGAGATATTTTGCACAGAAGAATGGGCAGAAATGTCCTCTCTAGATGTGCAAAGCTGGTAGAGACATCCCCAAAAAGACTTGCAGCTGTAATTGCAGAGAAAGGAGGTTCTACAAAGTATTGACTCCGGGGGGCGCCATACAAATGCCCCCCACACTTTTCACATATTTATTTGTAAAAAATGTTGAAATCCATTTATCATTTTCCTTCCGCTTCACAATTATGTGACACTTTGTGTTGGTCTCACATAAAAACCCAATAAAAGACATTTATGTTTTTGGTTGTAACATGAGAACATGTGGAAAATATCAAGGGGTATGAATACTTTTTCAAGGCGCTGTAATAAAAACAAAGAATCCAGAAAGAAATATAAATTTTGTTTTAAGCAAACCCGTCACAAGCAGCAGTAGGGGTGGGATCCACCCATGCAAGGTGTAGGTACACCCTTCTCTCCACCTCCACCTCCTACCTACCCCCCGAGAACGTCACTTGCCTCCATCCTGTACCCACCTTCCAGTACCGGCCCCTTTATACAGAACCATCATTTTGTGGAGGTAAGTCATTTCTATGGTATTTGTTAATGCTAATAAGAAAGGAAGTAAAATAGATCCCCTGCAGCCAGCAACAATAGACCCATCCCCCTCCTAACAACAATAAAACTGCTCAGCAACAATATATCCCTCACCAGCAACAATAGATCCACCCCAGCAACAACAGATCAATCCTAGTAACAACAGACCCTCAATGGCAATAGATCCCCCACTAGCAACAATATATCCCCCACCAGCAACAATATACCCCCCAGCAAGAATAGATCACCCACCATCAACAATACATCCCCCAGCAAGAATAGATCACCCAGCATCAACAATATACCCCCAGCAACAATAGAACCACCACCAGCAACAATATACCCCCAGCAACAATAGAACCACCACCAGCAACAATATACCCCCAGAAACAATAGACCACCCACCAGCAAAAATAGATACATTCCAGCAATAATACACCCCCCACCAGCAACAATAGATCCATCACATCAACAATTGACCTGTCAACAACAATAGATCCCCCCACCAGCAACAATAGATCCCCCACCAGCAACAATATAACCCCCATCAAGAATAGATGACCCACCAGCTACAAATTAGCCCCCAGCAATAATAGAACCCCCACCAGCAACAATATATCCCCCCCAGAAACAATAGACCACCCAGCAGCAACAATAGATACAACCCAGCAATAATACATCCCCCACCAGCAACAATAGATACAACCCAGCAACAATAGATCCATCACAGCAACAAACAACAACCCTACCGCGAGCTTCGTGAGTGTGATTGCAGATCCAGCGGACTCGATGTCAGCGTGGATACCTGCGATCGTCTCATGGAGAGGAAGTACTGGGAAATGCTGATGTAAACAAGCATCTCCCCGTTCTGCCCTAGTGACAGGACACTGATCACAGCTCCCTGTAATCGGGAGCGGTGATCAGTGACATGTCACACATAGCCCCTCCCCTCCCACACTTAGAATAACTCCCTAGGACACACTTAACCCCTGCAGCGCCCCCTAGTGGTTCACCCCTTCACTGCCAGTCACATTTACACAGTAATCAGTGCATTTTTTAATCGCACTGATCGCTGTATAAATGTGAATGGTCCCAAAATAGCACCAAAAGTGTCCGAAGTGTCTGCCATAATGTTGCAGTCATGATAAAAAATCACAGATCGCCGCCATTACTAATAAGAAAAAAATTATCAATAAAAATGCCATAAATCTATCCCCTATTTTGTAGACGCTATAACTTTTGCGCAAACCAATCAATAAACGCTTATTGGGATTTTTTTCTTTTTTTTTTTAACCAAAAATATGTAGAAGAATACATTTCGGCCTAAACTGAGGGGAAAACTTTTTTTAATATATTTTTTGGGGTTATGTATTACCAGGGCTGGACTGGGACAGAAATTTGGCCCTGGACTTCATCCAGACCGGCCCACTTACATTTTGAGTGTCCCATCAGCACCCCCCTTACATCAGAGTGTCCCATCAGCACCCCCTTACATCAGAGTGTCCCATCAGCACCCCCTTACATCAGAGTGTCCCATCAGCACCCCCTTACATCAGAGTGTCCCATCAGCACCCCCTTACATCAGAGTGTCCCATCAGCACCCCCTTACATCAGAGTGTCCCATCACCAGCCCCCTTACATCAGAGTGTCCCATCAGCTCCCCCATACATCAGAGTGTCCCATCAGCTCCCCCATACATCAGAGTGTCCCATCAGCTCCCCCTTACATCAGAGTGTCCCATCAGCAGCCCCCTTACATCAGAGTGTCCCATCAGCAGCCCCCTTACATCAGAGTGTCCCATCAGCAGCCCCCTTACATCAGAGTGTCCCATCACCAGCTCCCTTACATCAGAGTGTCCCATCAGCAGCCCCCTTACATCAGAGTGTCCCATCACCAGCTCCCTTACATCAGAGTGTCCCATCACCAGCCCCCTTACATCAGAGTGTCCCATCACCAGCCCCCTTACATCAGAGTGTCCCATCAGCACTCCCTTACATCAGAGTGTCCCATCAGCACCCCCATACATCAGAGTGTCCCATCAGCTCCCCCATACATCAGAGTGTCCCATCAGCAGCCCCCTTACATCAGTGTCCCATCACCAGCTCCCTTACATCAGAGTGTCCCATCACCAGCCCCCTTACATCAGAGTGTCCCATCAGCACTCCCTTACATCAGAGTGTCCCATCAGCACCCCCATACATCAGAGTGTCCCATCAGCAGCCCCCTTACATCAGAGTGTCCCATCAGCAGCCCCCTTACATCAGAGTGTCCCATCACCAGCTCCCTTACATCAGAGTGTCCCATCAGCAGCCCCCTTACATCAGAGTGTCCCATCACCAGCTCCCTTACATCAGAGTGTCCCATCAGCACTCCCTTACATCAGAGTGTCCCATCAGCACCCCCATACATCAGAGTGTCCCATCAGCTCCCCCATACATCAGAGTGTCCCATCAGCAGCCCCCTTACATCAGAGTGTCCCATCACCAGCTCCCTTACATCAGAGTGTCCCATCAGCACCCCCTTACATCAGAGTGTCCCATCACCAGCTCCCTTACATCAGAGTGTCCCATCACCAGCTCCCTTACATCAGAGTGTCCCATCACCAGCCCCCTTACATCAGAGTGTCCCATCAGCACCCCCTTACATCAGAGTGTCCCATCAGCAGCCCCCTTACATCAGAGTGTCCCATCAGCAGCCCCCTTACATCAGAGTGTCCCATCACCAGCTCCCTTACATCAGAGTGTCCCATCAGCAGCCCCCTTACATCAGAGTGTCCCATCAGCACCCCTTACATCAGAGTGTCCCATCAGCACCCCCATACATCAGAGTGTCCCATCAGCTCCCCCTTACATCAGAGTGTCCCATCAGCAGCCCCCTTACATCAGAGTGTCCCATCAGCACTCCCTTACATCAGAGTGTCCCATCAGCACCCCCATACATCAGAGTGTCCCATCACCAGCCCCCTTACATCAGAGTGTCCCATCACCAGCCCCTTATATCAGAGTGTCCCATCAGCACTCCCTTACATCAAAGTGTCCCATCAGCACCCCCATACATCAGAGTGTCCCATCACCAGCCCCCTTACATCAGAGTGTCCCATCAGCACTCCCTTACATCAGAGTGTCCCATCAGCACCCCCATACATCAGAGTGTCCCATCAGCTCCCCCATACATCAGAGTGTCCCATCACCAGCCCCTTATATCAGAGTGTCCCATCAGCACCCCTTACATCAGAGTGTCCTATCACCAGCCCCCTTACATCAGAGTGGCCCACTGAGCCAACGGCCCACCGGGAAACTCCCGGTAGTCCCGCTGGCCAGTACATGCCTGTGTATTACAGAAAAAAGTAAAAAAAAAAAAAAAAGTTTTTTTTTTCAAAAAATTTCACTCTTTTATAGCACAAAAAATCAAAACTGCAGAGGTGATCAAATACCACCAAAACTAAGCTCTATTGGTGGGGACAGAAGGACGTCAATTTTGTTTGAAAGCAACATCGCACGACCGCGCAATTGTCAGTTAAAGCGACGCAGTGCCGAATCGCAAAAAAAAACCGCTCTGGTCTTTTGGCAGCCAAATGGTCCGGGGCTGAAGTGGTTAATAAAAGATGCAGATTAAAAAAAAAATAATAATAATTTTAAAATGACAGACGCATGTTAAAGATCACATACAATTGTAACAATTTGGTTTCCATCTCCTGTAATCTGTGTGTCACATTGTCTGATTCATCCTCATTTCTCTTCTTCCTCCCGTCAGCCGGGTGACACCTCCGTACTATCCCTCACTCATCCTCCTCGTCTTCCCTGTCAGCATCTTTCAGCAATTCTGCTTTATGACTCCCCCGATCGCGCTTCACCTCTTCAATCCTCCCCCGCTGAAGACGTCTTAAAAGAAAAAAAAAAACTTCTTCCAGACCGGCCGAGAGCTGAACCCCTGCCAGGATCCGAACCCGCGTCCTCCCAGCGCTGCTCAGGATCTGCTGATCTTCCTTCTCTGCTCCCACCCTCGATTCTTCTGAGCTTCTGGCCAACAATGATTCCAATAAGGGGCAGACTCAATGGCGGCCCGTCCATTAGGGGCGTCCGGGGCACCGTCCCCTCTGTCCACAGCCGCCACATTCAAAATAATGCCAGTCTGATACCCATCACCCGATTGGCTGAAAGGACAGGTGATCCTAGTGGACGCCAAGGAGGAGGGGAGGAGACACATGGTGGAAGCGAGGAGGATAAGACACAGAAGCCGCTGCCCAATGGTCACCGCAGCCTGATGTCCGCCGATGCCCCGATCCCCACCACTGCCCAATGTGCTCACTGATACCCCAATCCCCGCTGCTGCCCAATGTGCCCACCAATGCCCCCGATCGCTGCCGCTGCCTGATGTGCCCACCGACGCCCTGATCCCCACCACTGCCCAATGTGCTCACCGATCCCCCGATCCCCACTGCTGCCCAATGTGCCCCGCCAATACCCCGGTCCCCACCACTGCCCAATGTGCTCACCGATCCCCCGATCCCTGCTGCTGCCCAATGTGCCCGCCAATGCCCCGGTCCCTGCCACTGCCCGATGTACTCACCGATACCCCGGTCCCCACTACTGCCCAATGTGCTCACCGATACCCCAATCCCCGCCGGTGCCCAATGTGCCCGCCAATCCCTGCTGCTGCCTGATGAACCCACCGACGCCCCGATCCCCACCACTGCCCAATGTGCTCACCGATACCCCGATCCCCGCTACTGTCCAATGTGCCCGCCAATGCCCCGATCCCTGCCACTGCCCAATGTGCTCGCCGATACCCCAATTCCCGCCGCTGCCCAATGTGCCCGCCAATCCCTGCCGCTGCCTGATGAACCCACCAACGCCCGATCCCCACCACTGCCCAATGTGCTCACCGATACCCCGATCCCCGCTACTGCCCAATGTGCCCACCAATGCCCTGATCCCTGCCACTGCCCGATGTGCTCGCCGATACCCCAATCCCCACCACTGACCAATGTGCTCACCGATACCCCGATCCCCGCCGCTGCCCAATGTGCCCGCCAATCCCCACCACTGCCCAATGTGCTCACCGATACCCAGGGGCGGACTTACGATTCGGCCCCTCGGGCACTGCCCGAGGGCCCTGGGCCACTAGGGGGCCCAATCAGGGTTGCCAGCCTCAGTAAAACCAGGGACAGTATGAAAAAATCTGTGTTTTTTTTTACATCTGTCTCTGAAATGTCCCTTACCGACATCCTTTTGGTCTAAAACTCCAGAGATTATAACTGCCCCACCTCTCCAGTACCTTCTCAGCCAATAGAAACATGTCTGTGTATACTGTGTGTACATGTATATGTAACCTGTGTGGCCCCATAATCTCTGATTGCCTGGGGGCCCCATAATCTCCTATTGCTCAGGGGCCCCATGAGTTGTCAGTCCGCCCCTGCCGATACCCCGATCCCCGCTGCTGCCCAATGTGCCCGCCAATGCCCCGATCCCTGCCACTGCGCGATGTGCTCGCCGATACCCCGATCCCCACCACTGCCCAATGTGCTCACAGATACCCCGATCCCCGCCGCTGCCTGATGTGCCCGCCGACGCCCCGATCCCCGCCACTGCCCAATGTTCCACTGCTGCCCAATGTTCTCCGTGATTCCCCAGATCTCCACCGCTGCTCGATGTGCCCATCAATGCCCTGATCCCTGGCGCTGCCCCATGAGCCCACCGCTGCCTGATGTGCTCGCCGCTGCTGCCCAAAGTGACTCCAATGCCCAATCCCCATTGCTGCCCGATATGCCCTAGATGGGGTAAGTCCCGGTGGACTAGCAGACAGCATGGGGTGTCCCCTCACATCAGATGTCCCCTTCAGAGTGCTCCCTTACATCAGATTTGGTCCTGTCATGGTTTTTTTCTATTACAAGGGATGTCTACATTCCTTGTAATAGGAATAAAAGTGTTCCAATTTTTTTTTTTAAAGAGATAGTGTAAAACAAACAAATAAATAAATAAATAAAAATTAAAGCTCCCCGTCCCGCCGAGCTCTCGAGCAGAGGCAAAAGGCATACGTAAGTTGCCCCCGCATATGTAAACGGTATTCAAACCACACATATAAGGTATCGCCACGATCGTTAGAGCGAGAGCATAAATTCTAGTGCTAGACTTGTTCCGTAACTGGTAACCTGTAGAAATTTTTAAACTTCGCCTCTGGATATTTTTAAGTGTCAAAGCCATTCCACAAGCTCGGCCCCTTTCAGGACGCCGGGCGCAATGTTGAAGCGTGACATGTTGGGTATCAATTTACTCGGCGTAACATTATCTTTCACAATAGAAAAAAAAAACTGGGCTAACTTTATTGTTTTTTTGTTTTTGTAGTTAAAAAAAAGTGTATTTTTATATAAAAAAGGTTGCGTTTGTAAGACCGTGGTGCAAATACGACATAAAGTATTGACGACCGCTATTTTATTCTCTAGAGTGTCTGAAAAAAAATATATAATGTTTGGGGGTTCTAAGTAATTTTCTAGCAAAAAAAAAAACAAAACAGATTTTATCTTTTAAACACCAAGTGTAGAAAATAAAAAGTGAAAATAGGCCCGATCCTTCTTAGGTTCAATCAATTTAAATAGGTTCAATCAATTAAAAAACATTCGACCAGCACATAAAATAGCCTAATAACATTTGCTTATTTTTTGTTTTTTTTTTACCTCATTTGCACAGAACAAATGTAAATTTTTTTATAAGAAAATAAACCCGCTGTAGAAAAAAAATTCTTTAAGACAATGTTTAAAAATTCTTTAGTTCCATGTTTAATAATACTTCCAAGTATGTGCTATATAGAAAAAGCCAGTGCCGAGAGGCAAAACTGGAAATGTGCGGTCATTATCACGGCCCATTGAACCCTGGAAGAATAATATACGTCCCGGGGCTCAGATATTTTCTGGAATGGAGTGGCCAAATACCTGGATAATAATCTTCCTCCATCAGACACTTAGTGACTCAATATTTAATGTCCCTCCGTGGATTTTCCTTCTCGGGTTTCGTAAAATACGGCTCTAACAGGTGCCGATAACGCCGATGATGTGAGGCCGCGCTCCTTGCAGCAGGAAATTAGAATGTACTACATAAAGGATCCTTTCACTGAGGTCGGGGTCCGGAGTCCGTCAATAGCCCAGAGCCCCATTATAAGATTACCGAGCGGAGAAGATGGTTTGGTAAAAATTTGAGCTGTTCAGTCTCGGGAATTATTAGTATTATGAGAAGTGCGGGGCCGGGAGGTGGTTAGAATCCGGAGATATCATCGTAGGCTTAGAAGGTTTTATTTAGCAAAAAAATAAAAAATACAATGTTGCTTATGTGGTTTCAATAGAGTCTATAGAATTATAGGATGTGGACAGAAGGACAGGTGAGTGTTCCATATCTTCTTCGCAAAGGGCCACATTTGTAACCGCTTTTATTTTAGCACTGGAGTTTCTTTATCCCCTTCCCACCGACCGCACACATATACGCAGCCTCACTGAAGTTGGTCTTCTTCCGTGAGGCCACATACTGTACACTTACCAGCCACTTTATTAGGCACACCTTGCTAGAACTGCGTTGGACCCCCTTTTGCCTTCCGAACTGCCGTCATTCTTCTTGCCATAGATTCAACAAGGTGTTGGAAACGTTCCTCAGAGATTTTGGTCCATAGAGACATGATAACATCACACAGTTGCTGCAGATTTGTTGGCTGCACATGCATGATGAGAATGTCCCGTTCCACCACATCCCAAAGGTGCTCTATTGGATGAGATGTGGTGAGTGTGGAGGCCATTGGAGGACAGGGACCTCATTGTCCAGCGGTGAGATGATTGGAGCTTTTGGACATGGTGCATTATCCTGCTGGAAGGAGCCATCAGAAGATGGGGACACTGTAGTCATAAAGGGATGGACATGGTCAGCAACAATACTCAGGTAGGTCGTGGGGGTTAAACCATGCTCAATTGGTACTAAGGGGCCCAAAGTGTGCCAAGAAAATATCCCCCCCACATCATTACACCACCACCACCAGCCTGAACCGGTGATACAAGGCAGGATGGGTCCATGCTTTCATGTTGTTTACACCAAATTCTGACCCCACCATCTGAATGTCGCAGCTGAAATGGAGACTCATCAGACCAGGCAACGTTTTTCCAATTTTCTGCTGTCAAATTTTGGTGAGCCTGTGCCAATTGTAGCCTCAGTTTTCTGTTCTTCACTGACAGGAGTGGCAACCGGTGTGGTCTTCTGTGGCTGTAGCCCATCTACTTCAAGGTTGGATGTGTTGTACATTCAGAGATGGTGTTCTGCCTACCTTGGGTGTAATGGGTGGTTATTTGAGTTACTGTTGTCTTTCTACCATCTGGAACCAGTTTGCCCCATTCTCCTCTGACCTCAACAAGGCATTTTCCTCCACACAGCTGCCATTCACTGGATATTATCTATTTTTCCCACCATTCTCTGTAAGAGAGATGGTTGTATGTGAAAATCCCAGTAGATAGGCAGTTTTTGAAATACTCAGACTAGACATGTGCACTGACAAAAAATGTGTTCATTTTCGTTTTCGTTTCATTCGTTTGTTTGATTTTTTTGGAAATTCTGAAAATCTAAAATTTGGAAATTCTGAAATTTCTGGAATTTTCACCTTTCGATTTTTCGGATTTCCGAATTTTCGAATTTTCGATTTTCCGAATTTTCGCTTTTCCGAATTTACGAATTTCGTATATACGAATTTACGATTTTCGGATTTATGCATTTACGATTTTTCAAATTTCCGAAAGTTTAGGATTTTCGGATTTTGAGGAAATTCGAATTTTGGAATTTTCGGATTTTCGGAATTCGGGAATTCAAAGATTTGAAAGTCTAAAAAATTCGAAAATCTGAAAAAAAGAAAGAAAATCTGTTTAATTAATAACTAACTATTAAATTAATGAATACTAATTTATCCGAAGTTATGAATGATCTGAAATAACGAATGCCGCATCTAAACAAATGGAATGGAACAAATTAATAATAAATAATTAATAATAATAAAAAGGTTTTATTATTATTATTAGATTGTTACGTTACATTTGTTTAGATGCGGCATTCGTTATTTCAGATAATTCGTAATTTCGGATAAATTCGTACTCGTTACGTTCACTAACAGACAAATTTGAAAGGGAATTCCAATACCTATAATTTAATAGATAGTTATTATTTAGAATTAAACTGATTTTCTTTATTTTTTTCTGATTTTCGAATTTCCGAAAATTCGGAATTCCGAAATTCGGAAATCCAAAAATTAAAAATTCGGAAATTTTGAAATTCATAAATTTTGGAAATTCTTAATTTTGCAAATTTTGAAATTCGGAAATTTCGAAAATGGAAAAATTCGGAAATTCGGAATGAACGAATTTGTCAGAATTCGTTAAAAAACTAATTTGTTACTAAACGAATTGCACATGTCTAACTCAGACCAGCCCGTCTGCCACCAACAACCATGCCACGTTCAAAGTCACTTAAATCCCCTTTCTTCCCCGTTCTGAAATAATGGCGAGATCAGGGTTTGATCTAGGTCAATGTCAGGGTTAGGCCGCGTACACACGGGCGGACTGTTCGCCCAACTTTGTCCGCTGAACAGTGTTTGGGCGGACAGTCCGCTCGTGTGTGGGCTTTCAGCGGACAGTTTCAGCGGACAGTTTGACGGACAAGGTTTTTCTGAATTTCCGAAAAACTGTCCGCTGAAACCTTGTTTCAGCGAACAGTCCCCTCGTGTGTAGGCTTGTTCGTCAAACAAAGTTGCGCGCATGCTCAGAAAGGAAAGCTATAATGCAGTGTATAGGACGTCGTATTTTTAGTCCCGTCGTACGTGCCGTTCACGTCATCGCGCACGGTTTCAGCAAACTGTTCGTCCGTCGTGTGTGGCCATGTCCGTCCATGCTAAGTTTGAGCGGACTGTTTGCCGAAACTGTTTGACGGACAAAGTTGGGCGAACAGTCCCCGCGTGTGTACGCGGCCTTAGAGTTAGGGTCAAGGTCAGGATCATAGGTCAAGGTCAAAGATTTTTTTTCAATTACTATCAGTGTCAATTAGTGTCAGTGTGTTTTAGGTAGGATTAAACAAGTAAAGTGCACACTATTGTTTCTGAGCCAACTACTGGTACAAACAACTAACAAAACAATAACATACACATATAGTATATTGTATGGCTACAATTATCAGGAGCAGAAACATTTTATTTTGGGTTTTTCCTTGGCAGTAGGTTATGGTAAAAGCAATTATTATACAGCAATAAATATACAGCTAAATTCCAAAAAGATATATTTACTATTTTGAGATAATTTTCCTTTGATATTGAAAAATCAGGAGATGTCCCTTTGTGACGGGAGTTATTTTGGGGGGGGCTTGTGGAACCCAGCTTACCTTGGAGAGCACTGGAATCTCTTTGTTCAGCTCCCCCCTGGCCCCTCCTATGTGTAAGTAACCCTGTCTATTAGGGGCACAGGGTGACCAAGAACCTCAGTCTGATCTGCACTAATCGGACTCACTGTACAACCACACTGGAATATTGTGTGTATATATATATATATATATATATATATATATATATATATATATATATATATATATATTTGTATGAAAATGTATTTGCCCCCTTTCTGATTTTTTTTTTTGCATATTTGCCACACTTAAATGACTCAGATCATCAAACTAATTTTATTATTATATAAAGACAACCCGATTAAATACAAAATGTAGTTTTTAAATGATGGTTTCATTTATTAAGGCAACTGCCTGTGTAAGGTCATGATACAGCACCTCAATTGTATTTAAGTCTGGGCTTTGACTAGGCCACTCCAAAACCAAAATTTAGCTTTGTCTGAACCATTTGGAGGTGGACTTGGTGTTGTGTTTTGGATCGTTGTCATGCTGTATAACCCAACATTCTCCTTTAGGATTTTCTGGTAGAGCTCAGAATTTATGGTTCCATCAATTATGGTAAGTCGACCAGGTTCTGAAGGTGCAAACCAGCCCCAGACCATCACGCTACCACCACCATGTCTGACTGTTGGTATGATGTTCTTATTATAAAATGCTGTGTTAGTTTTTTGGCAGATGTAACAGGACGCACACCTTCCAAAAAGTTACGTTTTTGTATCACCAGTACACGGAATATTTGCCTAAAAGTCTTGGGCATAATCAAGATGTTTTTTTGGTAAATGTGAGATGAGTCTCTGTGTTCTTTTTGGTCAGCAGTGGCTTTGGCCTTGGAACTCTCTCATGGATGCCGTTTTTGTCCAGTCTCTTTCTTATTGTTGAATCGTGAACACTGAGGCAATTGAGGCCTGCAGTTCCTTAGATGTTGTTCTGGGTTCTTTTATGACCTCCTGGATGAGTCGTCATCATGCTCTTGGATTGATTTTGGTAGGCCAGCCACTCCTGGGAAGGTTCACCACTGTTCCACGTTTTCTCCAATTGTGGATAACTGCTCTCACCACGGTTCACTGGAGTCCCAAAGCCTTATGTTGTGTACACAGGACCGGACTTTCTGGCAGAAAAGGTCCGCCAGTCTTCCCGATGGACTTTCGATGGAGTTACGACGGACTTCCGAAAGAACGGACTTGCCCACGCACCAACGGACTAAAGTCCGTTGGAAAGTCCATTCCTTTTGAACATGATGATGAATAATGGGATCAAAAAAGGAAGTTCAATAGCCAGTAGCCAATAGCTGCCCTTGCTTCGTATTTGGTCCGTTGGACCAGCACACAGACGAACGTTTTTTTTCCTGATAGGAATTGAGTCCGTCGGACAGATTTGAAACATGTTCTATTTTTAGGTCTGTCTGAATTTTTGAAAGAAAAAGGATCGGACTATCCCACACACGATCGGACTATCCGACGGAATGATTCCATCGGACCTATTCTGCCAGAAAGTCTGGTCGTGTGTACGCGGCATTAGAAATTGCTTTTTACCCATTTCCAGACTGATGCATTTCAGTTACATCTGTTCTTCAATTTTTCTAGATGGCAGCATGATGTGTTGCTTTTTGAGATCTTTTAACGTGCTTCACTTCGTCAGACAGCTTCTATTTAAGTGATTTCTTGATTCAACAGGTCTGGCAGTAATCAGGCCTGCGTGTGCCAAGTGAAATCTAACTCTGCTTTCCAAAAAATTAAGTTAATTACAGTTCATTCATGATTTAGCAAGGGGGGGGGGGGGAATTACCTTTTCACACAGGGACAGGCAGGTTTGCACAGCTTTTTGCCATTCATAAATGAAATCCTCATTTAAAAAATTAATTTTGTATTTCCTCTGGTTATCTTTGTGTAATATTAAAATTTGTTTGATGATCTGAGTCATTTAAGTGTGGCAAATATGCAAAAAAAAAAACCAGAAAGGGGGCAAATACTTTTTCACAGCAATGTATATGTATTGTATATTGTCTCATATACTGTTGTAGACTCTTTACTAGATCGTTTGAGGTGTAGCTGTATCCCATTATTCTATTGTGTCTGTCTGCCTTAGGAGCCAAGTATTATTGGATGTAGGAGAAAAAGAATTCCTGGACGGCCGCACATCAAAAAAGGCATCTTTATTGGCAAACGATTAAAATCCAAGTACAGTCACCTCATAAAAATAGGGAAAACAGGTCAAATATCTAACGCGTTTCACGGCCCATCATGGCGCCTTATTCATGAGCTATGTCTCTGGTGTCCAGGAATTCTTTTTCTCCTCAATCTTGAGCAGAGCCAGCACCTGTTAGTTCCATTAGGGTGAGCACTTTATTGTGGATTTGGGAGGCTGGAGCGGTAATCTCTGTGTCTATTATTGGATGTATATGTGTATGTGGATTAGCTGTGAGGAGGGAGGGGAAATTCCTTCAACAGCTCCCCCTGCTGATAGGACAGTCTACTAATGAGAAGTTTGAATACACCTGTGTGTCTGTTACTGAATGTAGTTTACCCCGCCCTGTGTCATTATGCAAAGAAGGGGGAATGTCCCGAGTGTATATCTCTGTGTGCCTTTGTTCAAATAAACAGTTCATGTTCCAGCTTTGCAGCCAAACGAGTCCTGCCTAGTTATTGGTTGTAATATGTGGCAATAATATGTAATATCTATATTCAGACTGAAGTCCTACCTAGTTCTTGGTTGTAATATGTGGCAATAATATTGTCATGGTTATGCCGTAATCTTCCTCTGTTTGCTTGCCTCTCATGTGTTCAGACTAAGAGGCCAGCCACTTCCACCTGGTGGTTTTTATAACCTCTCCTCTAAGCGTGGCTCCACCCCAGGCCCTATCAGGGAACCTTATATTAACCTGTGCACTGCAAGCCAGCAGTGCTGATCAACCATTGTGTATCCATTGTGTGTTTGGCTTCCTGGTTCCTGCTTGCCGTGTGCTCTACGTTTGTCTCTGTTACTGACGTTGGTGTGTTCTCAACGATTCCTGTCTGCTTGTGACCTTGACCTTTTGGCATGTCCCCAACCATCCCTGTCTGCCTGTGACCCTGAACCTTTAGCGTGTACTCTGTTGTTCCTGTCTGCTAGTTGCCCTGACCTCTGCCTTATCCCCTTACTATCCTTGTCATTCCAGCCTGCTGCTTCCTTCTCCTGTAGTCTACTGTGAGCGTGAGCTGTGAGACCCTAGGGGCCGCAAACTGGAGCCAGACTGCAGCAAAGTCCATCCTCACCACTGGAGGCTCTGGCGAACACCTGCTGGCTCTTAGACTCTGCGCCCTGGGGAATCTATGCTCCAGCTTCCATTGGGATCTGTGTTAGTGATCCTGTAGACCTGTGTCCTGAATCTCCCTGGGTACAATCCGCAGCAGTCAGTCCTAAGGTCCACTACCTAGCGGTGCACTTCCGACTCCTACGGAGTGCATCTGTCACCTGGTCTCAGGTGACCTGACAAATATCTAATATCTATATTCAGACTGGAGTCCTGTCTAGTTATTGGTTGTAATATGTGGCAATAATATGTAATATCTATATTCAGACTGGAGTCCTGCCTAGTTCTTGGTTGTAATATGTGGCAATAATATCTAATATCTGTATTCAGACTAGAGTCCTACCTAGTTCTTGGTTGTAATATGTGGCAATAATATCTAATATCTATATTCAGACGGGAGGAAGTGGTATATGATGGAAGCACTCAAAAGGAGTGTGGGAAGTGATGCTGTTACATCTATTACCATTTACCACCAAATGAAAGCCCGATTTGTCCTGGAAAAACCCGGTATAATTTACCGGGATACACTAAGTAGTTGATGCTATATACAGTTTTACTAACACATGTCAAAGTTGCAAAGTTGTGTTCAGATGTTAAAGCGGAGCTCCACCCTAAAGTGGACCTTCCGCTCATTGGAATCCTCCACAATTGGCACCTTTCAGGGTGGAGGGGGGTGCAGGTACCTGTACAGTACAGGTATCTGCACCCACTTCCAGCGTAGATTCTGCAGAAGGTACGCCCCTTTCTGCAGAATCTACGCCCCTTTCCGAAGGTCCCCCGCTGCCTGCTGGGAAACACACGGATCCCAGAGACAGCGGGGACCATCCTTATTGCGCAACGCGACTCGCACATGCGCAGTAGGGAACCGGGAAATGAAGCCGAAAGGCTCCACTTCCTGATTCCCATACCCAAGATGGCGGCGGCAGCACCCGAGAGATGATCGAGAGATCGGCTTCGGGTGCCGACATCGCGGGCGCACTGGGCGGGTAAGTGTCATTATTTTAAAAGTCAGCAGCTGCAGTATTTGTAGCTGCTGGGTTTAAAAAAAAAAAAAAAACGGCGGACTCCCGCTTTAAGATTAATTTTACCTTAATCATCAAGGGGTTCAAATTAAAAACAGACACATTATCCAACAGCAGATTTATCAGCTCCCCCCCCCCCCCCATGGCGGGGGGTAGAATGACCAGGAATGACCAGGCTGGACCTTTATTATGGAGTTTTACCGGCATCAATCGCAGCCTGCGAGCACCTCACCGACCTCCAGGATAGACTGATCTCTCATGGGGTGGAAAAATTTTCGGGGCCACGTTACTAATATGAAGCTATAAGATACAATATGACACACCGTCTTGGGTAATTTGGTTCATTTTGAAAAATGTCTCTCTTATCCCATCCAAGATAAAGACCACCAAATGAGGCTGGAGCCGAATCAACAATACGCCGCTCGGAATGGGAATGTGTCACCGGCGATTCTGCAGAACGTAAATCACCTGAAACACCTAACGAGGTGCAAACAGGCTTCTTCTGCACCTGCAAATGGGAAATAAACTCATCCGAGAGATCTGACATCATCCTTCACACGGTTGGCCGGTGTAATCTTCTAGAAATAGAGCAGCTGGGCCGTCAATTTAAATCGTAGATTGGATATTCAGAATTTACTAAGTGCACAAACCACCAAACTTTTCCAGCACACATTCTAGCAATCAGCAAAGAGGACCTGTCTAACTTGTTGCAAATGTCAAAACAGAGATTACAACAAACCTGTAAAAGGAAGTTGCATCCCCATGCCTCTATAATGTGCAGTCCTTCTCTATTCAATGAGAGTACCAACAGTGGGCCATGGATAGGCATTACATTAATTTAAAGTGGATGTAAACCCTTATGCCGCGTACACACGATCGGAATTCCGGCCAGAAAAAGACAGATGAGAGGTTTTCATCGGAAAATGTGACCGTGTGTGTATGCTCCATCGGAATTTAGCTGTCCGAATTTCCGCCAGCCAAAAATTGATAGCATATTCTCAATTTTCCCGATGAAAAAACTTTCTATCGGAAATTCCGATCGTGTGTATGCAATTCCGACACGCCAAAAATCACGCATGCTCAGATTCAACTATGAGATGGATGCTATTGGCTACTGGCTATTGAACTTCCCTTTTTCTAGTCCCGTCGTACGTGTTATACATCACCGCGTTCTAAACGATCAAAATTTGGTGTGACCGTGTGTAGGCAATACAGTTTGAGTGAAATTCCATCGAAATATCCGTTGGGATAACCATCCGAGCTTTTTCCGACAAGAATTCTGATCGTGTGTACGTGGCATTACAGATACCCAGTGAAGTGACTGGCCGTGGGTGATACTCAGAGATGACACAAATCCTCCTATATATGTTGTACTGGTTTATCTGCAGCCCTCTGTCTTCTAAAGCCATTCAAAGTACAGAATTTACACAGCATTTCTGACCTCCAGAAGGCAGGAGGCAGGGATCTGAGGTCACACACTGCACAACATAGAGCAGGGAGCCGAGTGTAATCTGGGAACTGAGAGGAGGGAATGGATACATCTCCCCTCTGCACAGTCTCATAAGGAAAGATGCACAGCTTAGGCTGTCAACCACAGGCTGTGTGCCAGTGGGACAGGGTTGTCTGTTGGGCTTGTCTGGTGTCAGCATAGACTGCTAGAAGGGACTCATAGAGATAGCTTCGGAATGAGAGAGAAGACAGATATCATACTCTGTGCATTGGATAGAGGCGAGTATACACTATAGAAGGATATGTGTTGCTCATGTTTCATTTCAGAGGTTTACAACCACTTTAAAGCTAGTTTACCTCTGGGTCACCACTAGTTCTCTCTATAGTGTAAACTACATAGAAAGGCCACATGCAGCAAAACACAGCTACATTTCACATGATGCATCTAATGCTGAAACACACTCTAGGCAGATATAAAATACACAAATGATTGCAGCTCTATATTCATTAATACATCTTAAGTATAATTACCTGAATCTATCCTAGTATCGGCCACCTGTAGCCCCTGCACAGCAGGGTGGAAGCATGAGAGGAAAAAGCAGCACACTGAGCCAATTAGTTGATGGCATGACAAGAAGTATGCTGAAAGGGGGAGAGAGCAAAGTACTGCTTCTTTCACTGTCTAGTCACAAATTGGGGGCTCGTCCGGGATGATGAGCTCAGAGGAAGTGGATTGAATGACGCTGACCAGCAGACCCTTTACATCAGGGTCCCCAGAGATCCCCCTTGCACTGTAAGGTGGAACCCTGCGTATTTTGATGTAAAGGGGGCCCTGCGAATGCTGGGGACTCGGATGTAAGGGGGAATGCTGTGGACTCTGATGTAGGGGGAACTCTGTAGACTATTATGTAAGGAGGAACTTTGTAAAGGACCCCAGACCTGTAGGGAAAGGCCCCGCGCTTGGGTCAGGCTGGCCCTTTATGGTTTCTTGCACCAAGGTTCTAGTTATGTCTCTGGTTTAGAATTAAAGAATATGTAAACTCAACATTTCATATTTATGATATGTGCGTTCTGCACCATGTACTTGTATGAAAAACTATCCTGTTCTCTTTGTGTTGCTTCCTTTGTGTGAAATCTCCGGTGTTCCTGCCAGTCCATCTGCTTTCCTATTACAATCCAACCACACTGGGCATAAGGTCAGTTCTCTGGCTGTGCTGGGAGCTCAGCCTGCTCTCCTCTAATAATCAGACTTATCCTGACACTCCCCCTCCCTGCACAGTCTTTCACTGGGAAGCTTAGTGTTCTGTTGTTCTGTTATTTCTCCTCCCCCAGCTCTTATGCAACTGAGAACAGAGTGAATGCGATCATTTTAACCGGTTCCCGACCAGCGCACGCCAATGTACGTCGACAGAATGGCACGGGCAGGCATATTGGCGTAGAGGTACGTCCAATCTTTAATGCCTCACTGCCATCATGAGCACGCGGCCGGCGGCATGCTCGCGTGCTGGTCGGGACCCCCGTGAGTCCGGTCGCGGGTCCCGCGGACTCGATCGCCGTGGGCATACCCGCGATCATCTCACAGGGCAGCTGATCGAGGAAATGCCGTTGTAAACAGCATTTTCCCATTCTGCCTGGCAACTAGTGACGCTGATCTCTGCTCCATGTGATTGGAGCAGAGATCATTGTTCACTAAATTAAAGCCCAACCCCCCACGGTTAGTAACACGCCCCTAGGAACACTTAACCCCTACACTGCCACCCACTGGTTAACCCCTTCACTGCCAGTGTCATTTACACAGGAATCACTGCATTTATATAGCAGTGATTGCTATATAAATGACAACGGTCCCAAAAATGTGTCAAAAATGTCCGATGTGTCCGCTATAATGTCGCAGTCACAATAAAAATCGCTGATCAACCCCATTACTAGTAAAAAAAAAATATTAATAAAAATGCCATAAAACTATCCCCTATTTTGTAAATGCTATAACTTTTGCACAAACCAATCAATAATCGCTTATTGCGATTTTTTTTTACCAAAAATATGTAGAAGAATACGTATCGGCCTAAACTGAGGGAAAAAAAATTATTTTTATATATTTTTGGGGGATATTTATTATAACAAAAAGTAAAAAATAATGCGTTTTTTTTCAAAATTGTCGCTCTATTTTTGTTTATAGCGCAAAAAATAAAAACAGCAGAGGTGATCAAATACCACCAAAAGAAAGCTCTATTTGTGGGAAAAAAAGGATGCCAATTTTGTTTGGGAGCCACGTCGCATGACCGCGCAGGAAAGAGAGTTCAGGTGAGCAGGAAGGAGAGTTCAGGTGAGCAGGAAGGAGAGTTCAGGTGATCAGAAAGGAGAGTTCAGGTGAGCAGGAAGGAGAGTTCAGGTGAGCAGGAAGGAGAGTTCAGGTGAGCAAGAAAGAGAGTTCAGGTGAGCAGGAAGGAGAGTTCAGGTGAGCAGGAAGGAGAGTTCAGGTGAGCAGGAAGGACAGTTCGGGTGAGCTGGAAGAAGAGTTCGGGTGAGCAGGAAGGAGAGTTCAGGTGAGCTGGAAGGAGAGTTCGGATGATCAGGAAGGAGAGTTCAGGTGATCAGGAAGGAGAGTTCAGGTGAGCAGGAAGGAGAGTTCAGGTGAGCAAGAAAGAAAGTTCAGGTGAGTAGGAAAGAGAGTTCAGGTGAGCAGGAAGGAGAGTTTAGGTGAGCAGGAAGGAGAGTTCAGGTGAGCAGGAAGGAGAGTTCGGGTGAGCTGGAAGGAGAGTTCGGGTGAGCTGGAAGGAGAGTTCGGGTGAGCAGGAAGGAGAGTTCAGGTGAGCTGGAAGGAGAGTTCGGATGATCAGGAAGGAGAGTTCAGGTGATCAGGAAGGAGAGTTCAGGTGAGCAGGAAGGAGAGTTCAGGTGAGCAAGAAAGAAAGTTCAGGTGAGTAGGAAAGAGAGTTCAGGTGAGCAGGAAGGAGAGTTTAGGTGAGCAGGAAGGAGAGTTCAGGTGAGCAGGAAAGAGAGTTCAGGTGAGCAGGAAGGAGAGTTCAGGTGAGCAGAAAGGAGAGTTCAGATGAGCAGGAAGGAAAATTCAGGTGAGCTGGAAGCAGAGTTCAGGTGAGCAGGAAGGAGAGTTCAGGTGAGCAGGAAGGAGAGTTCAGGAAAGAGAGTTCGGGTGAGCAGGAAGGAGAGTTCAGGTGAGCAGGAAGGAGAGTTCAGGTGAGCAGGAAAGAGAGTTCGGGTGAGCAGGAAGGAGAGTTCGGGTGAGCAGGAAGGAGAGTTCAGGTGAGCAGGAAGGAGAGTTCAGGTGAGCAGGAAGGAGAGTTCAGGTGATCAGGAAGGAGAGTTCAGGTGATCAGGAAGGAGAGTTCAGGTGATCGGGAAGGAGAGTTCAGGTAGACAGGAAGGAGAGTTCAGGTGATCAGGAAGGAGAGTTCAGGTGATCAGGAAGGAGAGTTCAGGTAGACAGGAAGGAGAGTTCAGTTCAGGTGAGCAGGAAGGAGAGTTCAGGTAGACAGGAAGGAGAGTTCAGTTCAGGTGAGCAGGAAGGAGAGTTCAGGTGAGCAGGAAAGAGAGTTCGGGTGAGCAGGAAGGAGAGTTCAGGTGAGCAGGAAGGAGAGTTCAGGTGAGCAGGAAGGAGAGTTCAGGTGATCAGGAAGGAGAGTTAAGGTGATCAGGAAGGAGAGTTCAGGTAGACAGGAAGGAGAGTTCAGTTCAGGTGATCAGGAAGGAGAGTTCAGGTAGACAGGAAGGAGAGTTCAGTTCAGGTGAGCAGGAAGGAGAGTTCAGGTGGACAGGAAGGAGGGTTTAGATGAGCAGCAAGGAGAGTTCAGGTGAGCTGGAAGAAGAGTTCAGGTGAGCTGGAAGGAGAGTTCAGGTGAGCTGGAAGGAGAGTTCAGGTGATCAGGAAGGAGAGTTCAGGTGATCAGGAAGGAGAGTTTAGATGAGCATGAAGGAGAGTTCAGGTAGACAGGAAGGAGAGTTCAGGTGATCAGGAAGGAGAGTTCAGGTAGACAGGAAGGAGAGTTCAGGTAGACAGGAAGGAGAGTTTAGTTCAGGTGATCAGGAAGGAGAGTTCAGGTAGACAGGAAGGAGAGTTCAGTTCAGGTGATCAGGAAGGAGAGTTCAGGTAGACAGGAAGGAGAGTTCAGTTCAGGTGAGCAGGAAGGAGAGTTCAGGTGGACAGGAAGGAGAGTTCAGGTGAGCTGGAAGAAGAGTTCAGGTGAGCTGGAAGGAGAGTTCAGTTCAGGTGAGCAGGAAGGAGAGTTCAGGTGAGCAGGAAAGAGAGTTCGGGTGAGCAGGAAGGAGAGTTCAGGTGAGCAGGAAGGAGAGTTCAGGTGAGCAGGAAGGAGAGTTCAGGTGATCAGGAAGGAGAGTTCAGGTGATCAGGAAGGAGAGTTCAGGTAGACAGGAAGGAGAGTTCAGTTCAGGTGATCAGGAAGGAGAGTTCAGGTAGACAGGAAGGAGAGTTCAGTTCAGGTGAGCAGGAAGGAGAGTTCAGGTGGACAGGAAGGAGGGTTTAGATGAGCAGCAAGGAGAGTTCAGGTGAGCTGGAAGAAGAGTTCAGGTGAGCTGGAAGGAGAGTTCAGGTGAGCTGGAAGGAGAGTTCAGGTGATCAGGAAGGAGAGTTCAGGTGATCAGGAAGGAGAGTTTAGATGAGCATGAAGGAGAGTTCAGGTAGACAGGAAGGAGAGTTCAGGTGATCAGGAAGGAGAGTTCAGGTAGACAGGAAGGAGAGTTCAGGTAGACAGGAAGGAGAGTTTAGTTCAGGTGATCAGGAAGGAGAGTTCAGGTAGACAGGAAGGAGAGTTCAGTTCAGGTGATCAGGAAGGAGAGTTCAGGTAGACAGGAAGGAGAGTTCAGTTCAGGTGAGCAGGAAGGAGAGTTCAGGTGGACAGGAAGGAGAGTTTAGATGAGCAGCAAGGAGAGTTCAGGTGAGCTGGAAGGAGAGTTCAGGTGATCAGGAAGGAGAGTTCAGGTGATCAGGAAGGAGAGTTTAGATGAGCAGGAAGGAGAGTTCAGGTAGACAGGAAGGAGAGTTCAGGTGATCAGGAAGGAGAGTTCAGGTAGACAGGAAGGAGAGTTCAGTTCAGGTGATCAGGAAGGAGAGTTCAGGTAGACAGGAAGGAGAGTTCAGTTCAGGTGAGCAGGAAGGAGAGTTCAGGTGAGCAGGAAGGAGAGTTCAGATGAGCAGGAAGGAGAGTTCGGGTGGACAGGAAGGAGAGTTCAGGTGGACAGGAAGGAGAGTTCAGGTGGACAGGAAGGAGAGTTCAGGTAGACAGGAAGGAGAGTTCAGGTGAGCAGGAAGGAGAGTTCAGATGAGCAGGAAGGAGAGTTCGGGTGGACAGGAAGGAGAGTTCAGGTGGACAGGAAGGAGAGTTCAGGTGATCAGGAAGGAGAGTTCAGGTGAACAGGAAGGAGAGTTCAGGTGGACAGGAAGGAGAGTTCAGGTAGACAGGAAGGAGAGTTCAGGTGAGCAGGAAGGAGAGTTCAGATGAGCAGGAAGGAGAGTTCGGGTGGACAGGAAGGAGAGTTCAGGTGGACAGGAAGGAGAGTTCAGGTGATCAGGAAGGAGAGTTCAGGTGAGCAGGAAGGAGAGTTCAGGTGAGCAGGAAGGAGAGTTCAGGTAAGCAGGAAGGAGAGTTCAGGTGAGCAGGAAGGAGAGTTCAGGTGGACAGGAAGGAGAGTTCAGGTGGACAGGAAGGAGAGTTCAGGTGGACAGGAAGGAGAGTTCGGGTGGACAGGAAGGAGAGTTCAGGTGAGCAGGAAGGAGAGTTCAGGTGAGCAGGAAGGAGATTTCGGGTGAGCAGGAAGGAGAGTTCGGGTGAGCAGGAAGGAGAGTTCAGGTGGACTGGAAGGAGAGTTCAGGTGAGCAGGAAGGAGAGTTCAGGTGGACAGGAAGGAGAGTTCAGGTGGGCAGGAAGGAGAGTTCAGGTAAGTGCAGACCTGAACATGTAACATCTGTAAAGGGATGGCTCCCTCCCTCCCTATACTATGCAAATATACAACTATACTATGCAACTGTGTCCTTCTACAAATATCCTGGCAGGTAGAGTTCCAGTATTTGTTATTTTGTTTTGTATTTTTGGCTGTTGGGCTGGATTTGCTCCTTTAAGAGCTTCATTCCCCACTGAATTTTTGAATGTATAGAATACATAGGTGTGAGAGAGGGGAACTGAGGTCAGCTCTCTCCAATGGGTTCCAGCTGGAAGGCGGGATTTGTGATACATCCTGCTTCTCCCTCCAGCTCCAGGCTCCTTACAGAGACAAAATGAGACCCTAATCCCCCTTCCAGCCCACAAATCTTGGAGAAGGAGAGTTCAGGTGATCAGGAAGGAGAGTTCAGGTAGACAGGAAGGAGAGTTCAGGTAGACAGGAAGGAGAGTTTAGTTCAGGTGATCAGGAAGGAGAGTTCAGGTAGACAGGAAGGAGAGTTCAGTTCAGGTGATCAGGAAGGAGAGTTCAGGTAGACAGGAAGGAGAGTTCAGTTCAGGTGAGCAGGAAGGAGAGTTCAGGTGGACAGGAAGGAGAGTTCAGGTGAGCTGGAAGAAGAGTTCAGGTGAGCTGGAAGGAGAGTTCAGTTCAGGTGAGCAGGAAGGAGAGTTCAGGTGAGCAGGAAAGAGAGTTCGGGTGAGCAGGAAGGAGAGTTCAGGTGAGCAGGAAGGAGAGTTCAGGTGAGCAGGAAGGAGAGTTCAGGTGATCAGGAAGGAGAGTTCAGGTGATCAGGAAGGAGAGTTCAGGTAGACAGGAAGGAGAGTTCAGTTCAGGTGATCAGGAAGGAGAGTTCAGGTAGACAGGAAGGAGAGTTCAGTTCAGGTGAGCAGGAAGGAGAGTTCAGGTGGACAGGAAGGAGGGTTTAGATGAGCAGCAAGGAGAGTTCAGGTGAGCTGGAAGAAGAGTTCAGGTGAGCTGGAAGGAGAGTTCAGGTGAGCTGGAAGGAGAGTTCAGGTGATCAGGAAGGAGAGTTCAGGTGATCAGGAATGAGAGTTTAGATGAGCATGAAGGAGAGTTCAGGTAGACAGGAAGGAGAGTTCAGGTGATCAGGAAGGAGAGTTCAGGTAGACAGGAAGGAGAGTTCAGGTAGACAGGAAGGAGAGTTTAGTTCAGGTGATCAGGAAGGAGAGTTCAGGTAGACAGGAAGGAGAGTTCAGTTCAGGTGATCAGGAAGGAGAGTTCAGGTAGACAGGAAGGAGAGTTCAGTTCAGGTGAGCAGGAAGGAGAGTTCAGGTGGACAGGAAGGAGAGTTTAGATGAGCAGCAAGGAGAGTTCAGGTGAGCTGGAAGAAGAGTTCAGGTGAGCTGGAAGGAGAGTTCAGGTGATCAGGAAGGAGAGTTCAGGTGATCAGGAAGGAGAGTTTAGATGAGCAGGAAGGAGAGTTCAGTTAGACAGGAAGGAGAGTTCAGGTGATCAGGAAGGAGAGTTCAGGTAGACAGGAAGGAGAGTTCAGTTCAGGTGATCAGGAAGGAGAGTTCAGGTAGACAGGAAGGAGAGTTCAGTTCAGGTGAGCAGGAAGGAGAGTTCAGGTGAGCAGGAAGGAGAGTTCAGATGAGCAGGAAGGAGAGTTCGGGTGGACAGGAAGGAGAGTTCAGGTGGACAGGAAGGAGAGTTCAGGTGGACAGGAAGGAGAGTTCAGGTAGACAGGAAGGAGAGTTCAGGTGAGCAGGAAGGAGAGTTCAGATGAGCAGGAAGGAGAGTTCGGGTGGACAGGAAGGAGAGTTCAGGTGGACAGGAAGGAGAGTTCAGGTGATCAGGAAGGAGAGTTCAGGTGAGCAGGAAGGAGAGTTCAGGTGAGCAGGAAGGAGAGTTCAGGTAAGCAGGAAGGAGAGTTCAGGTGAGCAGGAAGGAGAGTTCAGGTGGACAGGAAGGAGAGTTCAGGTGGACAGGAAGGAGAGTTCAGGTGGACAGGAAGGAGAGTTCGGGTGGACAGGAAGGAGAGTTCAGGTGAGCAGGAAGGAGAGTTCAGGTGATCAGGAAGGAGAGTTCAGGTGAGCAGGAAGGAGAGTTCAGGTGATCAGGAAGGAGAGTTCAGGTGAGCAGGAAGGAGAGTTCAGGTGATCAGGAAGGAGAGTTCAGGTGAGCAGGAAGGAGAGTTCAGGTGAGCAGGAAGGAGATTTCGGGTGAGCAGGAAGGAGAGTTCGGGTGAGCAGGAAGGAGAGTTCAGGTGATCAGGAAGGAGATTTCGGGTGAGCAGGAAGGAGAGTTCGGGTGAGCAGGAAGGAGAGTTCAGGTGGACTGGAAGGAGAGTTCAGGTGAGCAGGAAGGAGAGTTCAGGTGGACAGGAAGGAGAGTTCAGGTGGGCAGGAAGGAGAGTTCAGGTAAGTGCAGACCTGAACATGTAACATCTGTAAAGGGATGGCTCCCTCCCTCCCTATACTATGCAAATATACAACTATACTATGCAACTGTGTCCTTCTACAAATATCCTGGCAGGTAGAGTTCCAGTATTTGTTATTTTGTTTTGTATTTTTGGCTGTTGGGCTGGATTTGCTCCTTTAAGAGCTTCATTCCCCACTGAATTTTTGAATGTATAGAATACATAGGTGTGAGAGAGGGGAACTGAGGTCAGCTCTCTCCAATGGGTTCCAGCTGGAAGGCGGGATTTGTGATACATCCTGCTTCTCCCTCCAGCTCCAGGCTCCTTACAGAGACAAAATGAGACCCTAATCCCCCTTCCAGCCCACAAATCTTCCCCTAATAGCTGCGGCTATGCTCAGTCCCCGGCCTGGCAGCTGGAGAGGCAGGAAAAGCCTTTGAATCTGGGGGAGGCAGGATGGGGTGGTGGGGGCAGGATGGGGAAGGGGGGGGTACGAGCACATAATTTACATGAGCTGTCCACCTATTAGTACAGAAGTAGTTGTATTAAACACTATGCAGACAGATCCGTTGTAGTTGGTCAACTTCATGAACTAAGTTTATTGTTTTTTTGTCCAACTTTCAAATTGAGATTTACCAGAAAGGCAAAAACGAGTTTCGAGGCAAACTTTAGTCTCCTTGCAGCAATTTTAGGTTTACATTTAAATTTGTACAGCTTAATGTATGAATCTTAACAATGCATTAAAATGTTTTACAAACCTTTCTTTCCTGTTCATAGTTTTTTATGATTTATGTCAGCGGTAGGCAACCTTGGAACATGGAAGAGGTCAAAGATGACCGGAATGCAGGGAGCACATTATTTTCAGGATATAACCTAGCTAGACCCCATTAAAAAAGGAAGGTCTGAAGCAGGGGAGTTAGACTCAATTGAATTAAGGGCTGCATCAGCAGTATGGTTGCCCTGAAAGGGGCAGTTGTATCTGGGGTGCACCATGTACAGAGTGCAGGGTTCAGGAGTGCGCTACGTACAGAGTGCAGAGTTCAGGAGTGCGATACGTACAGAGTGCAGAGTTCAGGAGTGCGCTATGTGCAGCATGCAGAGTTCAGGAGTGTCCTTTGTACAGAATGCAGAGTTCAGGAGTGCGCTACGTACAGAGTGCAAAGTTCAGCAGTGCACTATGTACAGCATGCAGAGTTCAGGAGTGCCCTTTGTACAGCATACAGAGTTCAGGAGTGTCCTTTGTACAGAATGCCGAGTTCAAGATTCCACTATGTACAGCATGCATAGTTCAGGTGTATGTTATGTACAGCAAGCAGAGTTCAGGAGTGCACTACATATAGCGAGCAGAATTCAGGAATGTGCTATGTACAGAAAGCAGAGTTCAAGATTACACTATGTACAGCATGCAAAGTTCAGGAGTGTGCTACTTACATTGTGCAGAGTTCAGAAGTGCGCAACATACAGCGTGCAGAGTTCAGTAGTGCGCTATGTACAGAGTGCAGAGTCCAGGAGTGCGTTATGTACAGAGTGCCAAGTTCAAGATTACACTATGTACAGAGTGCAGTTTCAGGGGTGCCCTATGCACAGAGTGCAGAATTCAGGGGTGTGTTGTGTAAAGAGTGCAGGGCTTAGGAGTGCACTATGTACAGAATACAGAGTTCAGGGGTGTTCTTTGCACAAAGTGCAGGGTTCAGGGGTGCCCTATGCAAAGAGTGCAGAGTTCAGGGGTGTGCTGTGTACAGAGAGCAGGGTTTAGGGGTGCACTATGCACAGTATACATCCCCAATATCAACCCCCCCTCCCCCAAAGCTTCTTCACATCTCTCTCTCCTACCTGGCCCAGCTCTCGTACCTCCCTGTGTCGGTATCTCTGTCACCTTGCAGGGAGATTGTTCTCTCACTCAGATTCTGGAAATCTGTCCCCACCGTGTCCCATTGTGAGTGTATGCAAGGGGATTTGTTAGTTCCGGAAGCCACTGAGAGCAGAGCCATCCCTTGTAAATACAGAAGGCTTCTGTGTTTACAAGTAAAAGTGGGGAATGGGAGTGGAGGGTGAGAGCCAGAGGTTGGCGAAATGGAGTTCTGCCACATTCTGGATACAAAACTGGGTGTGGGGGCCACATGACAAGGCTTGGTGGGCCGGATTCGACCCATGGGCCTTGTGTTTGACATATGTGGTCTGAAGAATTCAGAGATTAGTATTAGGTAACACAGAATGCAGGGGCCAGGAGTAATGCAGAGCTAAAAGATCACCAGTATATAATGCACAGCACAGAGCTCAGTAGTATGCAACGAAGAGTGCAGAGGTCAGGAGTTAGAAATGCTCAGCACAGAGGTCAGTAGTATATAATGCAGAGTGCAGAGGTCAGGAGTTAGAAATGCAGAGAACAGAGGACAGTAGTATGTAATGCAGAGTACAGAGGTCAGTAGTGTGTAATGCAGAGTGCAGAGGTCAGTAGCAGATAACAAAGAGTGCACAGGTCAGGGAAGGTAATGCAGAGTGCGGGGTTCACAAGTAAGTAACGCAGAGTTCATAGGTCAGTAGTATGTAACCTTGGATTCAGAGTCAGATAGTAACATAGAATGCAGAATACAGTCTGCATGTACTGCAGAGTGCAGAGGTCAGGAGTAAGTAACACAGAGTGCAGAGGTCAGTAGTAAGTAATGCAAAGTGCAGAGGTTAGGAGAAAGTAATGCAGAGGTCAGTAGTAAGTAGCACAAAGTGCAGAGGTTAGGAGTATTAATTGAAAAGTGCAGAGGCCAGCAGTATGTAGTACAGAGCTTCAAGGATCAGGAGTAAGTAATGCAAAGTGCATAGGTTCACCACTACTCTGTGCACTCAGTACAAGGTGGCTCCAGTCCTACCACCATAATAAGCACTTTTCTGCCACCCTGTTATCAGCTGATTGCAACTTTTTATTCCTGGTATTACTTTTCAGCTAAAGTAGAACTATTTACAGTGGTGTGAAAAAGTGTTTGCCCCCTTCCTCATTTCCTGTTCCTTTGCATGTTTGTCACACTTAATTGTTTCGGAACATCAAACCAATTTAAACAATAGTCAAGGACAACACAAGTAAACACAAAATGCAATTTGTAAATGAAGGTGTTTATTATTAATGGTGAAAAAAAATCCAAACCATCATGGCCCTGTGTGAAAAAGTGATTGCCCCCTAAACCTAATAACTGGTTGGGCCACCCTTAGCAGCAACAACTGCAACCAAGCGTTTGCAATAACGTGCAATGAGGCTTTTACAGCGTCCTGGAGGAATTTTGGCCCACTCATCTTTGCAGAATTGTCCTAATTCAGTTACATTAGAGGGTTTTCGAGCATGAACGGCCTTTTTAAGGTCATACCACAACATCTCAATAGGATTCAGGTCAGGACTTTGGCTAGGCCACTCCAAAGTCTTCATTTTGTTTTTCTTCAGCCATTCGGTGGTGGACTTGCTGGTGTGTTTAGGATCATTGTCCTGCTGCAGAACCCAAGTTCGTTTCAGCTTGAGTACACGAACAGATGGTCGGACATTCTCCTTCAGGATCTCTTGGTAGACAGCAGAATTCATAGTTCCTTTTATCACGGCAAGTCTTCCAGGTCCTGAAGCAGCAAAACAGCCCCAGACCATCACACTACCACCACCATATTTTACTGTTGGTATAATGTTCTTTTTATGAAATGCAGTGTTTCTTCTACGCCAGATATACTTGGACACACACCTTCCAAAGAGTTCCACTTTTGTCTCATCGGTCCACAGAATGTTGTCCCAAAAGTCTTGGGGATCATCAAGATGTGTTGTGGAGAAATTGAGACGAGCTTTGATGTTCTTTTTGCTCAGCAGTGGTTTTCTCCTTGGAACTCTGCCATGCAGGCCATTTTTGCCCAGTCTTTTCCTGATGGTGGAGGCATGAACGCTGACCTTAACTGAGGCAAGTGAGGCCTGCAGTTCCTTGGACGTTGTTGTGGGGTCTTTTGTGACCTCTTGGATGAGTCGTCGCTGCGCTCTTGGGGTAATTTTGGGCGGCCGGCCACTCCTGGGAAGGTTCACCACTGTTCCATGTCTTCGCCATTTGTGGATAATGGCTCTCACTGTGGTTCGCTGGATTCCCAAAGCTTTGGAAATGGCTTTATAACCCTTTCCAGACTGATAGATCTCAATTACTTTCTTTCTCAATTGTTCCTGAATTTCTTTGGGTCTCGGCATGATGTGTAGCTTTTAAGGATCTTCTGGTGGACCTTACTGTGTCAAGCAGCTCCTATTTAAGTGATGCCTTGATTGTGAACAGGTGTGGCAATAATCAGGCCTGGGTGTGGCTAGAGAAATTGAACTCAGGTGTGGACAACCACAGTTATAGTATGTTTTAACAAGGGGGGCAATCACTTTTTCACACAGGGCCATGATGGTTTGGATTTTTTTTCAACTTTAATAACAAACACCTTCATTTACAAATTGCATTTTGTGTTTACTTGTGTTGTCCTTGACTATTGTTTAAATTGGTTTGATGTTCCGAAACACTTAAGTGTGACAAACATGCAAAGGAACAGGAAATGAGGAAGGGGGCAAACACTTTTTCACACCACTGTACATCAATGAACATTTTCTGTCAAGACTTTACTTCTATGAGTTGGAAGCTGTGCAGGGCTTGTCTGGGCTGCTTTGCTCAATGTTATGCCTTTAGATAAGTCCCAATCTGGTATCATAATGCCCACTATCCCTGGTACAGTGGCACCCATCACTCACGTTCTTCTCCTGCAAACCTCTATATAGCTACCATACCTGGGACACTGCGGCAAATTTGAGGAAAGGCTGCTCGGGCCTTTGCAGGGTAAGTGGGTGGAGTTTTGCCATGGACACACTCAGGAACTGGCGGCATAGCAGGATCGGTCATGATCTACCTGTCACATGACTGTAATCAATAGGGTTGCTGGCCCCTGAAAGCAAGTAAAAATATGAAAAGCCAAATCAAATAGTAGCCTGGAATGAGACTCCAGTAATATATACTAAGGAGAACCGTGCGATCAAATGCCGTCGATCGCTCGGTTCTCAGTGCTCCCTAAGCAGAGGGCTGGCGACTGTCAGTCACTGGCTGTCTGCTCTGCAACCCCCCCTTCCTCCCACACACTCACTAGAGCGCTGTAGAAGGGGGCTGGGAGAGTCTGGCTTAGGCTCTCAGCGGCTTACTGAGAGGCTGAGCCAGGTGCCGGTCCAGGCATGTGGGTGGATCCCGACCATATGGTCACAATCTTTCCCCAGCCTGGACCAGTTTTGTAACATCAGCCGGCAGCGGGTTTCAGCCCGTTGTCTGCAGAAAATGGGTCACAGGAGTGCAAAACGATCTGGACTCCTGTGATCCACAGGAGAAGTACAGCCCAAAAATAAATAAAAAATATTGATATATATATATATATATATTAGTTTTCTTTAGTTTCCACAATTTAAACATAGGCAGCAGCACAGAATTGGGCCAAAAACATAGAAAAGAGTATTTTCAACAATTCTAGTAGGCCATAAATTTATAAAAAAAAAAAAAAACACATGTGTAGAGAATTTTGATCGGACAAAGTGCCACGCATGCTCAGATCAAATTCCTACATCAAAGCTATTGGCTACTAGCCTGAACGTAGTCCCATCGTAACGAAATTACGTCATCACGTTCTGAACATCGGATTTTCCGTCAACTTTGTCCGACCGTGTGTATGCAACAGTTTCGGACAAAATCTGACGTATTTGGTTGTCGGAATGTCCGACCGTGTGTACAAGGGTTTACAGACCGCCCGCCGCAGTTTTTACGTTGGTACTTTAAAGAGGATTATCGTTGTAATGGCAGCAACTAGCTGCCATAACCTCGGTATCCTTTTCTTCAGTGGGCGGTCCGCTTTCAGATAAAAGTGGTCTCTGCGGCGTATTCGCCGCGAGATCACTTTTATCGGTGGCGGGAGAATGCCCCCCCCCCTCCCCCCGCCACGCTCCGTTTACCGGAGCCGTCGGCAGCGGCGGAGGGGGTCGGATGTTTTCCCTAGCCTGACATGGAGACAAGTGAGGGGAAGATGGCTCCCACCCATCTCCATATCGTTGCAGGGCGGAAGCGACGTCAAAACGTGACTTCCGCCCATAGCTCTTAAAGGGCTATTTTAGTTTTTTTAGTATATTTTTAAATCATAATTATTATTATTTTATTATTCTTATTGTATTTTAGTGTAAATATGAGATATGAGATCTTTTTGACCCCAGATCTCACATTAAAGAGGTCCTGTCATGCTTTTTTTTCTATTGCAGTGGATGTTTACATTCCTTGTAATAGGAATGAAAGTGACACAATTTTTATTTTTTTTCCTTACTATTTTTTTTATTTTTATTATTGTATTTTAGTGTACATATGAGATGTGAGGTCTTTTTTGACCCCAGATCTCACATTAAAGAGGCCCTGTCATGCTTTTTTTCTATTACAAGAGATGTTTACGTTCCTTGTAATAGGATAAAAAGTGACATAATTTTTTTTTTTTTAATTACTATATTTTTTTTTTATTTTTTTTTATTGCATTTTAGTGTAAATATGATATCTGAGGACTTTTCGACCCCAGATCTCACATTAAAGAGGTCCTGCCATATATAACAAGAGATGTTTACATTCCTTGTAATAGGAATAAAAGTGACACAATTAAAAAAAAAATAAAAAAAATAAACTGTGTAAAAATAAACAATAAAAGGTAAAAATAAATAAGAAAAAAAAATGTAAACGCACCCGTCCCGACGAGCTTGCGTGCAGAAGCGAACGCATATGTGAGTAGCGCCCGCATATGAAAACGGTGGTCAAACCACACATGTGAGGTATCGCCGCGATCAGTAGAGCGAGAGCAATAATTCCAGCCCGACTTAAAGCATGCAACCTGTAGAATTTTTTAACCGTCGCCTATGGAGATTTTTAAGGGTAAAAGTTTGTCGCCATGTTGGGTATCAATTTACTCGGTGTAACATTATCTTTCACAATATAAAAAAAAATAAAAAAATTGGGCTAATTTTACTGTTGTCTTATTTTTTAATTAAAAAAAGTATATTTTTTCCAAAAAAAAGTGCGCTTGTAAGACCACTGCGCAAACACGATAGTTTGTCGCCATTTCACAAGCGGGGCACAATTTTGAAGCGTGACATGTTGGGTATCAATTTACTCAGCGTAACATTATCTTTCACAATATAAAAAAAAAAAAATTGGGCTAACTTTACTGTTGTCTTATTTTTTTTTATTAAAAAAAAGTGTATTTTTTCCAAAAGAAAAAGTGAGCTTGTAAGACCGCTGCGCAAACACGGTGTGACAGAAAGTACAGCAACGACCGCCATTTTATTCTCTAGGGTGTTAGAAAAAAAATGTAGAATGTTTGGGGGTACTAAGTAATTTTCTAGCGGAAAAAAAATGTTTTTAACTTGTAAACAACACATCTCAGAAAGAGGCTCGGTCCTTAAGTGGTCAGACAACCCTTAACCACCGACACGTGCGATAAATTACCGCATTGGGAAAATATGATAGTTACCGAACAATCGAAAAAAAAATACCGCATTCGTTATTTAGTGCTAAATTCTTAGTGAATTGAAGTTTCACAACTGATTTATCACAAGCCTTATTTTACTGCATTTATTTGAGCTCTAAGCCCTTGTACACACGGTCGGACATTCCCACAACAAAAATCCGTTGGATTTTGTCTGACGGATTTTGTCCGAAACTGGTGTTGCATACACACGGTCGGAGCAAAGTTGTCGGAAAATCCGATCGTTCGGAACGTGATGACGTAATTTCGTTATGACAGGACTACGTTCAGGCTAGTAGCCAATAACTTTGGTGTAGGAATTTGATCTGAGCATGCGTGGCACTTTGTCCGATCGGAAATTCTCTACAAACGATCGGACAAAGTCCAATCAGATCATGTTGTCGGAAAATTTTATAGCCCAGCTCTAAGCCCTTGTACACACGGTCGGACATTCTGACAACCAAATACGTTGGATTTTGTCCGACGGATTTTGTCCGTCGGATTTTGTCTGATGGATTTTGTCAGAAACTGGTGTTGCATACACACGGTCGGAGCAAAGTTGACGGAAAATCCGATCTTTCAGAACGTGATGACGTAATTTCGTTACGACGGGACTACGTTCAGGCTAGTAGCCAATAGCTTTGGTGTAGGAATTTGATCTGAGCATGCGTGGCACTTTGTCCGATCGGAAATTCTCCACAAACGATCGGACAAAGTACGATCGGATCATGTTGTCGGAAAGTTTTATAGCCCAGCTCTAAGCCCTTGTACACACGGTCGGACATTCTGACAACCAAATACGTTGGATTTTGTCCGACGGATTTTGTCCGATGGATTTTGTCCGATGGATTTTGTCCGAAACTGTTGCAACAGTTTTGGACAAAATCCATCGGACAAAATCCATCGGACAAAATCCAACGGACCAGTCGGACAAAGTTGTCGGACAAACCGATCGTTCAGAACATGATGACGTTATTTCATTACAATGGGACTACGTTCAGGCTAGTAGCCAATAGCTTTGGTCTAGGAATTTGATCTGAGCATGCGTGGCACTTTGTCCGATCGGAATTCTGAGCATGCGTGGCACTTTGTCCGATCGGAATTCTCTACACACGATCGGACAAAGTCCGATCGGATCATGTTGTCGGAAAAATTTTATAGCCCTGCTCTAAAACTTTGTTGGTCGGATATTCAGACGGAAACAGTCCGATGGAGCCCACACGCGGTCGGATTATCCGACAACACGGTCCGATCAGGGCCGTCTTTAAGGCAGGGCAAAAGGGGCAGCTGCCCTGGGCCCTGTCATTGTTGTGGGGCCCAAAGTAGCTGCCTCATACTTGTCAACTATCCCAGTTTAAATTTCCTTGTCCCTTGAAGTTTTAGCCCTGTTGTTGTGTACAGAGGACTCACCCGCAGACCCTGTGTTTACATGTAAATAACTGGCATTCATATGTAAATAGCAGCGGCATTACTAAGCAAATAGCTGTGGCCAGCTGCATTGATATGTAACTAAAGGTGGCATTCATATGTATATCATGCTTCCCTGCAGTGAGAAGATGATGTGCTGTAACCTCTAGCAATCAGTGAGTAATCTCTAGCATCTAATTAACAAGCAGAAATCATTTGCTGTAACCTCTAGCAACTAATCAGTGAGCCGTAATGTGTGCTGTAACTTCTAGCAACCAGTCAGTAAGCAGTAATGATATGCTTTCACGTCTAGCAACCAATCACAATTGCTGCCTGATCTGATACAGTAAACTGATTTTAACTCCAGCTTCTATTTATTGTATGTCTCAGAGCAGGTGGAGAGTGAAATTGCATGGGAGGGGGCCCCCCAAATTTTTTTTGCCTCGAGGTCCAATCAATATTAAAGACGGCCCTGGGTCCGATCGGACATTTTCCGTCGGAATGTCCCACCGTGTGTACAAGGGCTTAGAGAATTGACAAACCATTTTCCTTCCCTTCTTGTTCCTCTCTGCAGTTGATGGATTGTGTTCCTTCGTGGCATTTCATAAATGGAGGATAATAATAATAAATATCTGGGCACCTCCGCTTTACAGGACTCGATTTCCAATAGTAAAAGTCCAACCATATACAAAACCATGTTGTCTTTTCCGCCCTCTTATTGGGGGGGGGACCAGCGAATGGAGTGCTGGTGCAGCTGTCCCGGAGAAAAACCCCGCTAGAGGATCAAACTATGTTTATTCATTAGCTGAACACATTTTAATAATGGACTGTAAAACTAGGAACATCTGGGATTTCTACGCCGTGCCGCCGAAACTTGTGTCGTTTTTTTTTTTTTTTTAATTATGGGGGAATAAATTAGTTGTAGGAACATTCCCGCTGGGAGTTTTTATATGAGCTAACACCACGTCATCTCTATGGGGAGAGCGATCGCCAACCGCCAGGATTTTCATAGCGATCCTTCATAAGACCACCCGGCCCCAGAGCGCCAATTTCCCCCTCAACCGTCTACAAGGAGGGAAGTATAACATATACGAGAGGCCAGCCCTGCAGACTGTAATAGAGTCAAGTGTATTTTATTACACTACTTGAAGTCAAAAATAAAATATATGGTTGAAATTTATAATCGCCAGCGCAGCGTACATTATTAAACAGGCAGTGCATGCATCTCGGAGGTCATTGTTGAGCACTGCAAAGAGCCCGAGGCAATTATTGATTAAAGCCCGATATGACCTGCACTATATTGTCAAAAGTATTGGGAAGCCTGCCTTTACATGCACAAGAAATATAATGGCGTCCCAGTCTTATGCCCCCGTACACACGGTCGGAAATTCCGCCAGGGAAAAGGTCCGATCGCATTATATTGTCGGAAAAAATCCAATCGTGTGTGGGCTCTATCGGACTTTTTCCCATCGGAAATTCCCGACGGAAAGCATTTGAGAGCGGGGTCTGAAATTTTCCGATCTGACTTTTTCCGATCGTTTGGAGAGAATTTCAGAAGGACCACGCATGCTCAGATCAAATTACGAGACCAAAGCTATTGGCTAGTAGCCTCAATGCAGTCCCGTCGTAACGGACGAACGTCATCACGTTCCGAACGATCGGGTTTTCTGACAACTTCGTCCGACCGTGTGTATGCAACACCAGTTTAGGACAAAATCCCTCTGAAAAAATCAGACGGATTTTGTGGTCGGAATGTCCGAACGTGTGTACAGGGCATTAGTCCGTAGCGTTCAATATCATACCTCCCAACTTACTGAGATGGGAATGAGGGACACCTATCAGCAAAAGTATGCAGGCATAGGACACACCCCCTGACACGCCTCCTTAAAGGAGAATTGAACAAAAAAAAAACAAGATTAAAGCGGGAGTCCGCCGGGACTCCGCGTTTTTTTTTTTTTTTTTTTAAAGCCAGCAGCTACAAATACTGCAGCTGCTGACTTTTAAAATAGTGACACTTACCTGTCCAGCGCGCCCGCGATGTCGGCACCCGAAGCAGATCTCTCGATCGTCTTGTCGGGTGCTGCCGCCGCCATCTTGGGTATGGGAATTAGGAAATGGAGCCTTTCGGCTTCATTTCCCGGTTCCCTACTGCGCATGCGCGAATCGCGCTGCGCAATAAGGATGGTCCCCGCTGCCTCTGGGATCTGTGTGTTTCCCAGCAGGCAGCGGGGCACTTGCGGAAAGGGGCGTAATCTACGCCCCTTTCCGCAGAGAGCTATCCCGGAAGTGGGTGCAGATACCTGTACTGTACAGGTATCTGCACCCCCCTCCCCCCTGAAAGGTGCCAATTGTGGTGCCGGAGGGGGGGAGGGTTCCGATGAGCGGAGGTCCACTTTAGGGTGGACCTCCGCTTTAATTAAACCCACAAGTGATTTTTTTTACCACTATTATTCCTTTATATTGGCTTTTGGAATTTACAAATGCAGCAATTTAGAAATGAGATCAACGGTTTAGCGCTGGAAAACACTTTTTGATAGATAAAAAGTGCATTTTATATACATTTATATAGATCAGACCACAATGAGGGACAAATGAGGAGAAATGAGGGACAGAGGGACATTGCTCCAAATCAGGGACAGTCCCTCGAAATCAGGGACAGTTTGGAGCTATGCAATATTGAGTTGGCGCACCCTTTGCTCCACCCCAAACTCGCTCATACATGTCTTTATGTACCTTGCTTTGTGCCCTGGTCCAAATCATTTGGTGGAGGGGGGATTATGGTGTGGGGGTTATTTTTTCAGGGGTTGGGCTTGGCCCCTTTAGTTCCAGTAATGGGAACTCTTAAGGCGTCAGCATACCAAGACATTTTGGACAATTTCATGCTCCCAACTTTGTGGGAAGAGTTTGGGGACGGTCCCTTCCTGCTCCAACATGATTGCGCACCAAGGCACAAAGCAAGGTCCATAAAGACATGAATGAGCGAGTTTGGGGTGGAGGAACTTGTTTGGCCTGCACAGAGTCCTGACCTCAACCTGATAAAACACCTTTGGGGTGAATTAGAGTGGAGACTGCAAGCCAGTCCTTCTCGTCCAACATCAGCACCTGACCTCACAAACATAGACACACTCCTAAACCTTGTGGACGGCCTTCCCAGAAGACTTGAAGCTGTTATAGTTGCAAAGGGTGGGCCAACTCAATATTGAACCCTACGGACTTTCTGACGGGAATTGTGTGATGACAGTCTGTATGGCGTTATATCCGACCGTGTGTGCGCTCCATCGGACAATTGTTGTCGGATTTTCCGCCAACAAATGTTGGATGGCAGGTTTTAAAATTTTCCGCAAGCAAATGTGTGTTGTCGGATTTTCCGAGCGTGTGTACACAAGTCCGTCAGACAAAAGTCCAAAGTACAAACGCGCATGCCCGGAAGCAAGGACGAGCCGGAAGCAATCGGTCTTGTAAACGAGCGTTGGTAATGGAGAATTAACATTTCGTGACGCGGCAAATTGTGAAATCTGGAAATGCAGCGCACAATTCTCTTCTTCTATAATGGGATAATAATGAAGCTGCTTTGCTGGTGATACTGATGGAGTTATTGCAAATCAATTTTCAAAGGCTTTTTTTTCTAGTGATATCAAGAATAATATTATTATGTTTTTCTTTTTTGTTTGGGCAAGTTACCACAACACCATTATCCCGGAGTTTCTAAGATCAAAGATACAACTATGTTGGTGTCCCTTGTCAATTTTACATTGTATTTTTTTTAAATGTAACTGCCACTCCCAAACTGTCATTGGAAGTAAATCACACAGCCAAGTATTATTCTACACTATTTGTTTTTATTGTGCATTAAAAAAAGAAAACAAATAAAATTAGACATGATATCTGCCAATAGAACTTAACCAAAAAGTGCATTCTATGCATCCAAAAATATAGAAAATATACCAAATCAAATCATTATTATTCAACCAAAAAAATTATGTCAAAGCAATAAGTCCAAGACCGATAATAAATAACATGTTATCTCCTCCGATTCTGCAACATGTCTGATTGATGAACGGCCGTTCAGAAACTAAGTTGGGCGGCACAGTGGTGTAGTGGGTAGCACTCTCATCTGGCAGTAAAAAGGGTCGCTGGCTTAAAGCGGAGCTCCACCCTAAAGTGGACCTTCCGCTCATTGGAACCCTCCCCCCCTCCGGCGCCACAATTGGCACCTTTCAGGGGGGAAGGGGGTGCAGGTACCTGTACAGTACAGGTATTCTGCACCCACTTCCGGGATAGCTCTCTGTGGAAAAGGGCGTAGATTATGCCCCTTTCCGAAAGTCCCCCCGCTGCCTGCTGGGAAACACACAGATCCCAGAGACAGCGGGGTCCATCCTTATTGCGCAGCGCGACTCGCGCATGCGCAGTAGGGAACCGGGAAATTAAGCCGAAAGGCTCCACTTCCTGATTCCCATACCCAAGATGGCGGCGGCAGCACACGAGAGACGATCGAGAGATCGGCTTCGGGTGCCGACATCGCGGGCGCGCTGGGCGGGTAAGTGTCCTTATTTTAAAAGTCAGCAGCTGCAGTATTTGTAGCTGCTGGCTTTTAAAAAATAAATAAAAAAAGCGGAACTCCAGGGGGAATCCCGCTTTAAATCCCAACCATGACACTACCTACCTGGAGTTTGGGTTTCCTCTGGTTGCTCTGGTTTCCTTCCACACACCAAAGACATGCTGGTAGGTTAATTGGCTTCTGTCAAACATTTGGCCCTAGTATATGAATGTGAGTTGGGGACCTTGGATTGTGGCGCTCCTTGAGGGTAGGGACCAATGTGAGTGTGTGGAGTGCTGCATGAAATCGGCAGTGCCTTATGGGGACCTTAAATAAATAATAATATAATAGATGAGCATCTTAATAAGACACAATGTACAGGGATAGGGACAATTGTAGACACTCACTCAGGATGGACTGGTGTCTTTATTCAACCTTACTAACTATGAACTGAAAAGTGCTAAGTGAAAAGAAAAGCGTGAATCAACACTCACCAAACTTCTACTTTACGCGAAATTAGCAGAAGGAGCCCAAAGGGTGGCGCTAAAGAGCTGAAAAAGTACCTCACTACTTTCGGAATTGTTGGCCAACAATTGTGTGGCCGTGTGCATGCAAGACAAGCTTGGGCCAACACTCACCAAACTTCTACTTTACGCGAAATTAGCAGAAGGAGCCCAAAGGGTGGTGCTAAAGAGCTGAAAAAGTACCTCACTACGTTCGGAATTGTTGGCCAACAATTGTGTGGCCGTGTGCATGCAAGACAAGCTTGGGCCAAAACTCACCAAACTTCTACTTTACGCGAAATTAGCAGAAGGAGCCCAAAGGGTGGCGCTAAAGAGCTGAAAAAGTACCTCACTACGTTCGGAATTGTTGGCCAACAATTGTGTGGCCGTGTGCATGCAAGACAAGCTTGGGCCAACACTCACCAAACTTCTACTTTACGCGAAATTAGCAGAAGGAGCCCAAAGGGTGGCGCTAAAGAGCTGAAAAAGTACCTCACCACGTTCGGAATTGTTGGCCAACAATTGTGTGGCCGTGTGCATGCAAGACAAGCTTGGGCCAACGCCATTCAGACAAAATTCCATGGTTTTGTTGGCCATGCCATTAAATTTCTTGTCTACTTTTGACAATATAGTGTAATTCGGGGGGGGGGGGGGGGGTCGAGTGATCTGGTGAGTGGAGTCCTGTTTGGTGAGGAGTAGCATGTGGTGCAAAGTAACATGGATTACTGGAGAATTCAGTATTTATATCGTTTCATAGTTAGTAAGGTTAAATAAAGACACCAGTCCATCCAGTTCAACCTGAGTCGCAGGGGCGGACTGACAACTCATGGCGCCCCCGGGCAATAGGAGATTATGGGGCCCCTAGGCAATCAGAGATTATGGGGCCACATAGTATACACAAACACACACACACAGTATACAATCACACACACAGTACACACAGACAGTTTCTATTGGCTGAGAAGGTACTGGAGAGGTAGGGCAGCTATAATCTCGGGATTTACATACTGTCCCTGGTTTTACTGAGGCTGGCAACCCTGATGGGGCCCCCTAGTGGCATGGGGCCCTCGGGCAGTCCCCGAGTAGCCCAATGGTCAGTCCGCCCCCTGCCTGAGTGAGTGTCTACAATTGGCCCCACTCACATCGGTCCCTACCCTCAAGGAGCCCACAATCCAAGGTCCCTATTCATATACTAGGGCCAAATTTGGACAGAAGCCAATTAACCTACCTGCATGTCTTTGGAGTGTGGGAGGGCCCCATGAGTTGTCAGTCCGCCCCTGCACTCAGGTTGAACTGGATGGACTGGTGTCTTTATTTAACCTTACTAACTATGAAACTATATAAATACTGAATTCTCCAGTAATCCATGTTACTTTGCACCACATGCTACTCCTCACCAAACAGGACTCCACTCACCAGATCACTCGACCCGGAGGAAACCCACGCAGGCACAGGGAGAACATGCAAACTCCAGGCAGGTAGTGCCGTGGTTGGGATTTGAACCAGCGACCCTTCTTACTGCTAGGCGAGAGTGCTAACCACTCTAAACTTCACTCTAAATTCCCCAAAAAAATTCCGGGGGTTTTGGACTTTTTGTTGCAACTATTTAACACCATAAGGAAATGAATAATAATAAGTATCTCAGATACTTCCTGAATTGATGGCAGCTTTCCTTCCCTCCACGAGCGGTGGATGTCCTCTTGCCCTCTGTACAGTTCTTGGTGTGAAATGTTCTTTTGCCAAATCTTTAGACGTACCTCCTTGGATATATTTAAACATGTTGCCGCTAAGATGTATTTTTTTTCCATACAGAACATACCTGGTTTATCTAATCTTTCACTGCAAGATTTTCCATCTCTTATGTTCCTTGGTTGCCTTTGAACCCTCTCCAAAACTCCAAACCTGCCCATGTTGTCCTAGATGTGGCCTTAGAAGCTTATTGTACAGAGGAAAGACTACGTTAGCATCGCGTATTTATTTATTTTTTATCCTTTTTTTTTTTTTTTAACAACCCCGAGATTTCATTTACTTTTGCGGTTGCTGCTCGGCATTGAGTAGAGCTGCTAAACTTATTGTCAAATAAGCTGGTGAACAGAAAAAAAAAAAGCACCAGCGCCACATCCTAATTACACTCACCGGCCACTTTATTAGGTACAATAAATTGCTTGGTAGCACAAATTGCTAACCAGCCAATCGCATGGCAGCAACTCAATGCATTTAGGCATGTAGACGCAGGGAAGACGACTTGCTGAAGTTCAAACCGAGCATCGGAATGGGGAAGAAAGGGAATATTTAGTGACTGAGCGTGGCAGGTTTGTTGGTGCCAGACGGGCCGGTCTGAGTATTTAAAAAAAAAAAAAATGCTCATCTACTGGGATTTTCACGCACAACCATCTCTCTGGGTTTACAGAGAATGGTCGGAACAAGAGAAAATATCCAGCGAGCGGCAGTTGTGTGGAGGAAAATGCCTTGTTGGTGTCAGAGGAGAATGGGCAGACTGGTTCCAGATGATAGAAAGGCAACAGAAACTCAAATAACCACTCGTTACACCCAAGGTATGCAGAAGACCATCTCTGAACGCATAACACATCCAACTTTGAAGGAGATGGGCTACAGCAGCAGAAGACCACACCAGGTTGCCACCTCATTCTCAGCGCTGGGCTCAGCTCTTCCTTCTCAGAGCTGGCAGCTCAGCTGTCGGCTAATTGCCAGCTCCTATCTCTCGCCACTGTTACTCAGCTGTTGATGATTTCCTGCTCATCAGTCCTGCCTACTTAACCGCTTCCCACCCGGCCAATGCATATATACGGCCGGGTGGGAGCCGTCTACTCCTGATAGGACATTCAGGAACGTCCTTCAGGAGTAGCGGGATAGCGCGCGCGCGCGCGCGCAGCGGTGCGATCCCGATGTGCTCGTGTCACCCGGACACGGCACATCTCAGATCGGCAGGAGGGCTCTGTGATTGGCCCTCCTGATCACATGACGGCCGTGTCCAATCACGGCCGTCATGTGATGTAAACAAACAGCCGGTTGCTAGGCAATCGGCTCTCCTCTCCTCACACGGAAGTCACCGCTGAGGAGAGGAGAGCAGAACGCTGCAGCCGGCTGATGATCAGTGAGTATGGGCTGCTTTTTACAGCTTTTTACTCACTGATCATCAGTCTAGTGTAAACACACAACACACCACACAGTACAAACACAGTCCCCACATATGTCCCCAAAACACACATGTCCCCAAAACATACATGTCCCCAAATAATAAAAACACATGTCCCTAATAATAAAAACATGTCCCCCACATATGTCCCACTAAAATCACCTGTCCCAATGATTATCTGCACACATATGTACGTGATCACCTGCACACATATGTACATGATCATTTGCGTACATATGTCCGTGATCACACAAACCAATTATTATACACTTAACGGAATTTTTTTTACCAAAAACATGTAGCAGAATACATTTTGGCTTAAATTTATGACAAAATTAGATTTTATTGGATTTCTTTTCAAATAGAAAAAAGAAAATATTGTTTTTTTTCCAAATTTCCGCTATTTTTGCGCTTATATCGCAAAAAAAAAAAACGGAGTCGTGAATAAATAACACCAAAATAAAGCTCTATTTGTGCGAACAAAATGATAACCATTTCATTTGGGTACAGTGTAGCATGACCGCGCAATTGTCACTGAAAGCGCTAGAGCGCTGAAAGCTGAAAATTGGGCTGGGAAGGAAGGGGGCGAAAGTGCCCTGTATTGTAGTGGTTAAAGGGGTGTTCCAGCGGGAATTATTATTTTTTTTTTTTAAAGTCAGCAGCTAAAAAAAAAAGTAGCTGCTGACTTTTAATAAGGACACTTACCTTTCCAGGGCGCTAGCGATGTCGGCCGCCCCGTCCCTCGGCTCTCGGGCCCCGGCGCCGCCATGCTCACTAAGCGAAACAGGCAGTGGAGCCTTGCGGCTTCACTGCCCATTTCCTACTGCGCATGCGCAAGTCACGCCGGGTAATTTGTGAATGGGACGCGCTGTGTTAGGAAACACACAGTTCCCAGAACACAGCGCGCCCCATTACGCAGAAGACGGCGCGAGGACTAGAGAATATGACCGTGGAGTAGGAAGAGACAGATTATGAAGACTACCTAGCAACAGGGGTTTCTTGTAAGGTAATTTATTTATTTTTTTCAATTTTTTTTTTTACATTTTTTTAGGAATATTTAAGGGTGGCCCTCCACTTTAAGCCGTCCAGTCCAGTCCAGAGGATCTCTGCCTTCGCCTTGGTCAACATCACAGAAACTATCTCCTGCGATCCTGTTCAAGACTTGCTTTGCTGACATCCCTTCTGGCTCCAGATCCTGCTTGCTCTTCCACTACACTGATCCCTGACTTCTGGCTTGGCTGACTATCTGTTCCGGTTACTGAACTCTGGCTATGTTTTGACTACGTTTGTTCATTTTGCTTTTATTATTAAACAAGTGTGATTTAACTGAACTTCTGTCTCGGCCTGAATTCATGGTTTCTGACACTCACACCTTTAAAACCGAACACACATGAATTACACAGGTTCTGTGGCTGAATTAGGTGATAATTAAACTCATTTGGGGCTTTATGTGCATTAAAGAACCTCAGAACCCGTGTAATTCATATGTGTTCGGGGTTTAAATGGATAAGGTGGAAACCCTAGTGCCACTCCTGTCAGCAAAGAACTGGAAACTGAGGCTAGAGGTGGCACAGGATCACCAAAATTGGACAATAGAAGATTGGAAAAACGTTGCCTGGTCTGATGAGTCTGGATTTCAGCTGCAACATTCAGATGGTGGGGTCAGAATTTGGCGCATGGATCCATCCTGCCTTGTATCACCGGTTCAGGCTGGTGGTGGTGTAATGGTGTTGGGGGATATTTTCTTGGCACACTTTGGACCCCTTAGTACCAATTGATCATGGTTTATACACCACGGCCTACCTGAGTATTGTTGCTGACCATGTCCATCCCTTTATGACTACAGTGTCCCCATCTTCTGATGGCTCCTTCCAGCAGGATAATGCTCCATGTCACAAAGCTCCAATCATCTCACCACTGGACAATGAGGTCCCTGTCCTCCAATGGCCTCCACACTCACCACATCTCATCCAATAGAGCACCTTTGAGATGTGGTGGAACGGGAGATCGGCATCATGGATGTGCAGCCGACAAATCTGCAGAAACTGTGTGATGCCATCATGTCACTATGGAGCAAAATCTCTGAGGAACGTTTCCAACACCTTCCACCAAGAATGAAGGCAAAAGGGGTCCAACCCGGTACCTAATAAAGTGGCCAGTGAGTGTAGATGGGGGGTAATTCTGCAACTTAGATCATTCTAACGCACAGTTGGGATGTTCTATAAAAATGTGTCTAGGAAGGGTTAATGTACAAGCACAGCCGGGAATCACAGTGCTGCTCCAGTACTGGGAACGTCCTTGTGCAATGTCCTGCTATCTCACGCTGGTCACATGACCACTGCTGACATCATTCAGTGACCCTCAGACTGACCTACTTGCACATAGAAGAATTTCATGACAAAGTATTCCGTCAGATTATCTAATCAATCCTGCGGCCCTCGTGACCCGCTCCAGTACATTATGGGTATTCTCAGTGTTTCCATATTGTCTTTATACTGTTTAAATATCGATTGTCTTAGCTTTTAATAGGAGTTCTTTCAGGTCGTCAGTATAAAAATGTGCTCCATCAGTAAATTTTCCATGCTTTGTCAGTAAAAAGTGCTGCTGTAGGTTGACAACACTGCTATCAAGCCCCCAATAAAAAGACGGCATGAAGAACACATAGTGTGTCACAGTAATATACTCCGCCCCTTCATATGACTTCATATCACCCCCACAATAGTGGCCTCTGACCTCCACCCACAGCAGTGTCCTCTGCCCCTCTGCATCTCACACAGCGGGGTCCTCTGCCCCCCTTCCCATCATTATTCCCCAACTGTAGGGTCTTCTGCCCCCCCCCCCATAGCAGGGTCCTCTGCCCCTCCATAGCAGGGCCCTCTGCCCCTCCATAGCAGGGCCCTCTGCCCCTCCATAGCAGTGTCCTCTGCCCCTCTGCATCTCACACAGCGGGGTCCTCTGCCCCCCTTCCCATCATTATTCCCCAACTGTAGGGTCTTCTGCCCCCCCATAGCAGGGTCCTCTGCCCCTCCATAGCAGGGCCCTCTGTCCATCCATAGCAATGTCCTCTGCCCCTCTACATCTCACACAGCGGGGTCCTCTGCCCCCCTTCCCATCATTATTCCCCAACTGTAAATTCCCATGTCCCTTGAAGTTTTAGTCCTGTACTGTGTCCTGATATCTCAGTGTGAAGTGATGGCACTAATGTCTTATTGTTGTGTACAGATGACTCGCCTGCAGACCCTGTGTTTACATGCAAATAACCGGCATTGATATGTAAATATTGGCAGCATTACTAAGTAAATAGATGCAGCTGGCAGCATTGATATGTAAATAAAGGTGGCATTCATATGTGTATCATGCTCCCCTGCAGTGAGGAGATGATGTACTGTAACCTCTAGAAACCAATCAGTGAGCAGTATTACTTAATAGTAATCTCTAGCAACCAATTAACAAGCAGAAATCATTTGCTGTAACCTCTAGCAACTAATCAGTGAGCCCTAATGTGTGCTGTAACCTCTAGCAACCAGTCATTAAGCAGTAATGATGTGCTGTAACCACTGGCAACCAATCGCAATTGCTGCCTGATCTGATACAGTAAACTGATTTTAAGTCTAGCTGCTATTTATTGTATGTCTCAGAGCAGGTGGAGAGCAAAATTGCATGGGGGGGGGGGGCAAGAAATTTTTTGCCCGGGGGCTAATCTATATTAAAGACAGCCCTGCCCTCTGCACACCTATTGCAGTGTCCTCTGCCTCCTTCACATCACTCCCCCTCCCCACTGTAGTGTCCACTGCCCCTCTGCCCCTGCACACCCATAGCAGTGTCCTCTGCCCCCTCCACATCACCCCCCCCCATTGTAGTGTCCACTACCCCCGCACACCCATAGCAATGTCCTCTACCCCCTCCACATCAAACTGTAGTGTCCACTGCCCCTCTGCACCTCTATTGCAGTGTCCTCGGCCTCCTCCACATCACCCCCCTGCTTTTATTGTTCACTGCCCCTCTGCCTTGCTCCCCCACAGCAGTATCCTCTGCCCCCTCCCATAGCAGTGTCTCCTGCCCCCTCCACATCACCCCTCACTTAGCAGTGTCCTCTACCGCCTCTGCATCGGTCCCAACCCCGTCCTTGTAGTGTCCGCTGCCCCTCAGCTACCCCCCCCCCCCATATCATGTCCTCTGCCCTTTTCACATCACCCCCATCCCCCCACTGCAGTGTCCTCTTACCCCCTCCACAGAAGTGCTTCCCCTAAGCAGTGTCCTCTGCCCCCCCTCACATCACCCCATTCCCACTCTGTAGTGTCCTCTGCCCCTCCACATCACTCACCCCCCCTCAATGTAGTGCCCTGTGCCCCCCCTCAAAGTACTGTCCTCTGCCCCCCCCCCCCCCAAGCAGCAGTGCCCCTTTTCCCCTTTACACCATCCCCTAGTCTGAACCAGGAGTATGCAGGGAGCATTCTCCTACCTGCTGTAAGGTGTACAGCAGAGCAGAGAGCGGGAGCACAGCACTGGATGGAGGGTGGGAGCAGGAGCTGCCGGTGTTAACTATTCATGATTGGTTGCTAGGACCGTCCACTTTCCTAACATTCAGTCATCTGCTGCAGCAGCTCCCGATCCTGCCCTCCATCCACTATTCTGCCTCTCGCCCTCCGCTCTGCTGGGAAGTGAGTGCGGTGGTGGCTGAGGGGAAGGACCGGCTAAGCCGTCTTCAAGATCTACCCAGCATTAAACAATACATTTTTCCTATTACGTACATGCGGAGTAATGTGTCAGTGTAACATTTCCAGGTAAATATTACCTCCCTTTAACCATAGCTCCCAACTGTCCCTGATTTCGAGGGACTGTCCCTGATTTGGAGCAATGTCCCTCTGTCCCTCTTTCCTCCTCACTTGTCCCTCATTTTGGTCTGATCCATATAGATGTATATATAAAATGCCTTTTTTATCCATCAAAAGGTGTTTCCCAGTGCTAAACCTTTCATCTGATTTCTAAATTGCTGCATTTGTAAATTCCAAAAGCCAATATAAAGGAATTGTAGTGGTAAAAAAAAAAGCACTTGTGGGTTAAATCAATCTTGTTTTTTTGTAAAATTCTCCTTTAACCACTTCACTAGCGGGAACTTAGACACCTTCCTGCCCAGGCCATTTTTCAGCTTTAGAGCTGTCGCAATTTGAATGACAATTGCGCGGTCATGCTACACTGTACCCAAACTATTTTTCCCAAGGCGTCTTTCAGGACAGCACCTGAGAGATAGCGACTCCACCCTCCTCGTTAGGAAACACCTTCTTCCTCCAGACTTTAAAGGGAGGCGCCTCCCTACCACACATCAGTTTTTGTGTTTCCTCCGGCCCGGAGGGAACACCTTTTGGGAAGGAGTCTGTTTCTCTTAGGTGTTCCTGAGGGACTAGGCTTCTTTCCCTTTTTTTCCTCCTTTAGAGACCCGCTGTCCTCCCGACCTACCCACGCCTCGTCAGCGGTAGCAAGCGGGCTCCTCTTCCCCTCTTGTGCTCGGAGAGAGCCGAAGACTCGGTGGCCCGCACGTTCGTAGGCGCGGCGGCGCGCGTGTGCCGCCGCCATGTTTGTTTTCGGCGGTCGCGCCGGAAGTGACAGAGCGGGTCATCGGGTCAGCTGAAACGTCGTTTCCGGCGTGGACGCAGGGGGGAGGAGGGAGGACAGGTGCTGGTGCCTATTTCCGCTTCCGGTCCGGTGCAGCTGCACGGCGTGACTCCGGAGGCGGCGTTTAGCCACAAGTGGATCTCTGCACAGCTGATTATGGAAGATTCAGCGTCTGCAGCGGTGGGGACAGGCACAGGCACCAGCAAAGCCCAGGTAAGAGGCAGCAGTTAAAGTCTGCCTTTCTTTTTCTATTTCCTGGCGTTTGGTCTCGCCCTCTCCTTTCTTTTTTCCCCCCTGGTGGCAAGGGGCCTGTCTGGGCACTAGAAGCTGACTGGTTTCTTCCCAGTGCACCTGTGTGGTGATCCCTATCAAAGCTGAGACTGGGTCTCACTAAGGGTTCCCTGGTTTTTTTCCCTTTTTTGTCTTTTTCTTCATAGGCTAAGAGCTCTGACCCAAAGAAAAGATGTCCTTCTTGCAGGGCCAAGCTGGGAGAAAATTGGAAGAAAACCTTATGCAGTCCCTGCATTACTTCTTTAGTTAAGGAGGAATCTGCCTCTGTATGTGAGGATCTTGTGGCCTCTGTAAAGAAGGAGCTGTACGCCACGATCCAGAATTTTCGTGACTCACTAGCAAACCCGGCTGCTAGTCAGCCTTCCACTTCAGAGTCTTCCCAGGGGTCTCTCTCAATCCCGGTGTTAGAATCTCTGCCTGAAGACCCTTCAGATAGGGAAAAGCAGTCCACTGCTCTTTCCGTTAAAGATTCGGAAGAGGAGTTGGAGGATTCTGAGGTAGCCCCCTCTAAATTCAAACTGTCCCTTGAAGAGGTCGATGGGCTCCTTAAAGCCATTCATGCTACACTTGGTTTAAGTGAGGAGAAAAAGGAATTATCACTCCATGACCGCATGTATGCTGGGTTGGGTGTGCCTAAGGGCCGAACATTCCCAGTTCATCCGGTCATCTCTGAGGCCATTAGGAAAGAATGGCAGGATCCAGAGAAAAAGCCCTTTTTCTCCAAAGCCCACAAAAGGCGTTTTCCTTTCGAGGAGGACCCTGCAGCAGTATGGAACAAGGTGCCCAGACTGGATGCCGCCTTTTCCCAGGTTTCAAGGTCCACAGATCTGTCCTTTGAGGATATGGGAGTTTTGAAAGATCTGATGGACAAACGCATGGATCTTTTGCTCAAGAGATCATGGCAATCAGTTATGAGCAATTTAAAACCAGCAATGGCCACAACGTGTGTAGCCAGAAATTTAGAATACTGGATTAACCAGTTAAAGTCACATATAGCTGCAGATTCCCCTAAACAGGAAATCTTAGATTCTTTTCCTACCCTGATTACGGCAGTGGCCTATGTTGCAGATGCCTCAGCTGAGGCAATTAAGATATCGGCCAGGTCAGCAGCTCTAACTAATGCTGCAAGAAGAGCCTTATGGCTTAAAACCTGGCCGGGTGACTCGGCTTCAAAGAATAAGCTGTGTGGGTTACCCTTTTCAGGAGACTTGCTCTTCGGCTCTGACCTCGATAATATTCTTGACAGGACAGCCGATAAAAAGAGATCCTTTCCGGTCAAAAAGAAAAAGCAGGTACCAAAGCGTCTTTTTCGACCTCAAAAAACTCAGGATCAGGACAGCAAGTTGCAAGGGAGAAGGAAAAGTTGGTCCGCCCCGAAGCCGAAGGGTAGAGGCGGAATTCTCTTCCGTCGTCCTACACAGGCTGAAAAATCGCAATGACTCGTCTCTGCGGGTGGGCGGAAGACTACAAGAATTTCTTCCGCAGTGGTCAGGGATAACTTCAAATCAGTTTGACCTGACCACTCTCGCGCAGGGTTACTCACTCGAGTTTGTCAACGACCCCCCAAAAAGGTTCCTGATTACCAACACCCCGCGGGATCCAGTAAGGGCCCTGGCCATGAAGTCCTCTCTAGAGGAACTGATGCAACAGGGCGTAGTAGTACAGGTACCCCTGCAAGAACAGCAGGAGGGATTTTATTCCCATGTTTTCCTAGTAAAGAAACCGACAGGGAAGTTTCGGTTGATTCTCAACCTAAAACCTTTAAACGAGTCCATAAGGTACAGGAAGTTCAAAATGGACTCAATTTTTTCGGTCAGAAACCTGTTGACGCCAGGATGTTTTATGGCGTCAGTAGATTTAAAAGACGCATACCTACATGTTCCGATCTCTCCCCAGTCTCAGAAGTTTCTCAGGCTGGCGGTGAGGTTGGGGGGTATGGTTCATCATCTCCAGTTCAGGGCCCTACCCTTCGGCCTGTCATCATCTCCCCGAATTTTTACCAAAATAATGGCAGAAGCTTTAGCGCCACTGCGTCTTCAGGGAATCGCAGTTATTCCTTATTTAGACGATCTGCTGTTTTTCGCCCCATCCAGCGAGGAATTGCAGACCAATCTAGGCAAAGCTCGCAGCCATCTGGAGGCGTTGGGTTGGATTTTGAACCTCCAAAAGTCGTCCCTAAACCCATCTCAGGAGATTCGGTTTTTAGGGTTTCTAATAAATTCGGTGGAGCAAAAAATCTTCCTTCCCTTAGACAAAAAGGACAGGATTTCCGGTGCAGTGTCTTTATTACAGACCAGCCAAAATCTGACAGTAAGACAGGTTATGTCAGCTTTGGGAGTTCTGACTTCAGCAATGCCAGCAGTCCAGTGGGCAAGAATGCATTTCAGGTGTCTGCAGGCTTTCCTTCTAAAATCTTGGGATCACACAGTGGCATCCCTAGAGGCAGAGGTGAGAATGTCAACCCAGGTAAAAAGGTCCCTATGGTGGTGGAAAAGACAGGAGGTCTTATCGGAAGGGTTAGTCTGGGCTTTTCCAGTCGGGAAAAGACTAACAACCGACGCCAGTTCCTGGGGGTGGGGAGCCCATCTAGGAACACGTTTCACTCAGGGGTCCTGGGCCAAAGAGGAGACAATAAGGTCCTCAAACTGGAGGGAACTCAAGGCGATTGCCTTAGCTCTGGAGTTGTTTGTTCAGGAACTTCAGTCCCATCACGTCCAGGTCCTAACAGACAATGCCACGGCAGTGGCTTATTTAAACAGACAGGGGGGTACAAGAAGCAGGTCGCTTCAGGTACTGGCCATGGAGATTCTTCGGTGGGCGGAAAAACATTTGTTATCCCTATCAGCAGTCCATCTAAAAGGGGATCTAAACAGGGTAGCGGACTTCCTAAGCAGAAACGCTATTCGGGAAGCAGAATGGTCTCTAAACCCGGAGGTATTCACAATGATTGCCGGAAAATGGGGTTTACCAGAAGTAGACCTGTTCGCCTCAAGGGTGAACGCCCAGGTTCCCCAGTTCTTTTCCCTGGACAGTCGCGATGGCTCGCTGGGCACAGATGCGCTAGCTTATCCATGGGAATTTTGTCTTTGCTATGCTTTCCCCCCATTTCAGTTAATCCCGTTAATTTTAAGAAAAATTCAGAGGGAGAAGGTACCAGTTATTCTAATCACGCCCTTTTGGCCAAAAAGGGCTTGGTTTTCGACAGTTCTAGGCCTGGCAATCAAGCCTTGTTGGCGTCTGCCCCTCAGACACGATCTGTTGTTGCAGGGCCCAGTGAACCATCCAGGAGTGGCCAGCCTGGCTCTCACGGCCTGGTTTCTGAAAGGCAGCTCCTTAGGAGCAAGGGGTTTTCCAACCGTTTGATCTCGACCCTTTTAGCAAGTAGGAAAAGGGTTACGAGGGCCATTTATTCTAAGGTCTGGAAGCGTTATAAAACTTGGTGTTTGTCAGCCGCCCAGGTGCCAGGGAGCCTTGTCTCCATCTTGGAGTTTTTACAAGATGGTGCAGACAAGGGACTGGCAGTTAGTACCCTGAAGGTGCAGGTAGCAGCCCTGACGGTGTTCTTAGAAAAATCTGTGGCCTCAGATCCGCTGGTGATCAGGTTCTTTAGAGCTCTTAAAAGATCTAGGCCAGCTCCTGTTAAGGTTTTTCCTAGATGGGATTTGTCGGTAGTCCTACAGTCTCTAACAAAAGGGCCTTTTGAGCCTCTTGTGGAGGCTTCCCTTAGGTTTCTCACATTAAAAACCGTGTTTCTGATTGCCATTGTCTCTGCACGCAGGATCAGTGAGCTAAATGCTCTGTCAATTAAAGAACCATATCTTTCCATTTTTCCTGACAGAGTTATTCTTAGAACAGATGCAAAATTCTTACCGAAGGTAGCTTCAGTTCAGAACCGTATACAGGACATAGTACTGCCAACGTTTTGTGTTAACCCCAAAGGAAATAAGGAGACTTCTTTCCATACTTTGGACGTCAGAAGGACTCTGCTGAGTTATTTAGAAAGGACGGAGTCCTTCAGGCGTTCAGATTCACTGTTTGTACTCTTCTCAGGAAGAAAAAAAAGGGTTTTCAGGCTTCTAAAGTTACTTTAGCTAGATGGCTGAAATTAGCTATCTCAGAGGCATATTCCCAGGCAGGGTTATCTCCTCCAGCAGGAATTTGTGCACACTCAACCAGAGCTCTGGCGTCTACGTGGGCAGAGAGAGCTGGTGCCACCCCTGAGCAGATCTGCAAGGCGGCGACGTGGTCGAGTTTTCACACATTTGTGAAACATTATAGACTGGATCTCACTTCTGCCAGCGATCAGGCGTTTGGCAGAAAGGTCCTGCAAGCTGTTGTCCCGCCCTAAGGGGTAAGTCTCTGTTATCCTCTCAGGTGCTGTCCTGAAAGACGCCTTGGGAAAGACCAAGTTAGACTTACCGGTAACTTGTTTTCCAGAAGTCTTTCAGGACAGCAAGCATCCCGCCCTATGGTATTATATTATGCTACGCTGTGACTAACGTATGTGTTTGTGTTCCAGCCGGGGCCGGAGGTTCTCTTCTACAACTGATGTGTGGTAGGGAGGCGCCTCCCTTTAAAGTCTGGAGGAAGAAGGTGTTTCCTAACGAGGAGGGAGGAGTCGCTATCTCTCAGGTGCTGTCCTGAAAGACTTCTGGAAAACAAGTTACCGGTAAGTCTAACTTGGTCTTTATCATTTTGTTCCCACAAATAGACATTTCTTTTGGTGATATTTGATCACCTCTGAGATTTTTATTTTTTGCGCATCAAATAAAAAAAGACAGATTTAAAAAAAAAAAAAAAAGTTTTTCTTTGTTCCTGTTAAATTTTTTTGTAAATAAGTACGTTTTCTTCATCAATGACGGGCACTGATAAGGTGGCACTAATGAGGTGGCACCAATGTGTTGGCACTGATGGGCACTGATAGGTGGCACTGGTATGCGGCACTGATAGATGGGCACTGATAGGTGGCACTGATGGGCACTCATAGGCGACACTTATGGGTGGCACTGGTGGGTACTTATGGGTGGCAGTGATAGGTGGCACAGATGGGCACTGATAGGTGGCACTGATGACACTGATGGGTGGCATTGCTGGGCATTAGTCATTGTATCTGTTACTTTATGGTGCCAGTCAGTGCCCATTTGTGGGCACTGATTGGCACAGATTGGGCACATTGGGCACATGTGGATGGCCATGGGGTACATACCTGGCCATCCACATGTTGCCCACTTCCCTGGTGGTCCTTGCAGCTTCCCTAGTGGTACAGTATGGGCATCTGAGGGGCGGCTGCCCTGATAAACAATCAGCGCAAACCCCCTCTGTCAGGAGAGCCGCTGATCGGCTCTACTCTACTCGTGTCTGTCAGACGCAAATGAGGAAAAGCCGATCAATGGCTTTTCCTGTTTACATCGTGATCAGCCGTGATTGGACACAGTTGATCACTTGGTAAAGAGTCTCCATCAGAGGCTCTTTACTGAGATCAGTGTATCGGTGTGTCAGACTGACACACCACTCCACCAATCACCGCGATGCCCGCCCCCCACGGGCGCGTGGCAGCTGTTATCCTGAAGGACATCATATGACGCCCAGTCAGGATAACTGAACCACCGCCCGGCCGGTCATTTTGCTATAGGTCGGGTGGGAAGTGGTTAAAGTGGTTGTAAACCCTTACAAACCACTTTGATCTACAGGTAAGCCTAGATTAAGGCTTACCTGTAGGTCCAAGAAATATCTCCTAAACCTACACGGTTTAGGAGATATTTGCAAAAAGACAGGCACCGCTGTCTATGGCGCATGCGCCGTAGACAGTGGCGCGCAGGCGCACTGAGCGCGCCTCTGTCAACGGCGATATGCCGCAAGTGGCGGCTCCCGTGCGCATGCGCGAGAGTGACGTCATCGCGGCTTCGTCGAATGACAGCAGCGGAGCAGCGAGAAGATGGATGCTCCGAACTACAGGGGACAGCGGTGACTTCGCTGGCTCCTGTGTCAGGTAAGTGACACATAATGGGCTACTATGCGATGCGATGCACAGTAGTCCATTATGCTTTACCTTTGCAGGGAATCAAAAAGGAAGTAAACTCATCAGGATTTAATTCCTCTTTAAGGGGGCGTGGCAAGGGGTGTGTCCTATGGCTGCATACTTTTGCTGATAGGTGTCCCTCATTCCCATCTCAACAAGTTGGGAGGTTTGCTCTTAGCAATGGGTTCCCCATATTCATTGAGGCATCATCCAGGTCGCCATCTACTTCCTAGACTGAGATGTTGGCTCAAAGTAAGTTGGCACAATCATGTAGGTCCCGGTCTCTATGCAGTCCCTGGCGTCTCACCATGCTGCCACAAAGTTACAATGTCGCAGTCTGATTACTGGGAGAGAAGGGAAATGCTTCCTCCTGCCTGCAGCAGATTGGTGACATCATCTCAGCTTTGGCAGGGTCACTGGCTAGGATTTGGGGATGGATTTTTATTGATAAAAAGTGGAGCTTTTCTGAAAAAAAATGATAACCGTTGCTGTATAATATGACATTTTAGGAATTTATTCATGATGACTTGTAAAGTTACGAAAAGGTCGGCGCTGCTTTCATTTATGAGTCAGCAGGCTGGTTATCACAGGGAGACAGCTGAGCTTTTCTAAGAGCAAATAGTGGAGTTCTGGAATCCAACATTGGGATCAGCAGCAATCACTTTCTACATCTGGTGCCCTCAGACATGTTTGAGCTGACTTGAGATCCACATGCCGGGACAAGCTGGGGAGGGAGAGGCCAGCCGTGATGGCTGATAGGGGCTGGCAAGAGCGCTCTGCACGGCATGCCTAGAGATCAGATACTGAATAATCTACTAATAGCGGCTCCTGTACCCGCAGCCCCTGCCATTGTTTGATCTGCGTCCTGGCACTGTGCATCCCTCACCCCTCATTCAAAGATATTCCAAGGGGCAGTCCGCATTCTCAAAATTTTGCTGTGCAAGTTTTACTGTAGCTAATGCTCAGCTAGAGCGGGAGTCTGCAAACTTTCTAAACAAAGGGCCAGTTTACAATCATTGAGGCTTTGGAGGGGGCAGACTGGGGCCAGTGGGTTTAGAAAGGACCCTGGTGTTAGTGAGAGTAAGTAGTGGCCCATCATTGGTTTTAAGGTTTTAGTGGAAGAAATAGAGCCCTATTGTTGGTATCGGTTGTTGGAACGATGTCCCCTTATTGGTATTCAAGGTAGGTATCGTGCCCCATCATTGGTGTCAGTGGGATAAATAGTGTACCATCATTGGTGTCTGTGGGAGGAATAGTGCCCCATCATTAACCTCTTGAGAAAGTTGCATGATCAGTGGCGAAGTGCCTCAGGGCAGAGCCTGTTTCAAAAAGCAGTGCCCCATCATTGGTGTCTGTGGGAGCAATACTGCCCAATCATTGTTGTCTATGGAATTAATAGTGCCCCATCATTGTTGTCTGTGGGAAGAATCGTTCCCCTTCATTGATGTCAGTAGGAGAAATAGTATCCCATCATTGTTGTCTGTGGGAGGAATAGTGCCCCATCGTTGATGTCAGTGGAACTAATAGTTCCCCATCATTGGTATCAGTGGGAGGAATAGTGCCCCATCATTGGTATCAGTGGGAGGAATAGTGCCCCTTCATTGGTATCAGTGGGAGGAATAGTGCTCCATCATTGGTATCAGTGGGAGGAATAGTCCCCCATCGTTGATGTCAGTGGGAGGAATAGTGCCCCATCATTGGTATCAGTGGGAGGAATAGTCCCCATCGTTGATGTCAGTGGGAGGAATAGTGCCCCATCATTGGTATCAGTTGGAAGAATAGTGCCCCATCATTATTATCAGTGGGAGGAATAGTGCCCCATCATTGGTGTCAGTGGAAGGAATAGTGCCCCATTATTGGTGTCAGTGGGAGCAATAGTGTCCCATCATTGATGTCAGTGGGAGGAATAGTGTCCCATCATTGGTGTCACTGGCAGGAATAGTGTCCTATCATTGGTGTCACTGGCAGGAATAGTGTCCTATCATTGGTGTCACTGGCAGGAATAGGGTCCTATCATTGGTGTCAGTGGGAGGAATAGTGCCCCATCATTGCTATCAGTTTGAAGAATAGTGCCCCATCATTGGTGTCAGAGGGATGAATGGTGCCCCATCATTGGTATCTTTGAATGGTAAGGTACCGCAAGGGCCAATAAAGGCAAGCAAAAGGGCCACATCTGGTCCTTAGGCTGCAGTTTGGAGATTACTGCTGCAGTAAGTAGCTCTTGACCAAGACAAGTCCACATTGAAGGACAATTGCTATGATATTCAGATGAAAAAACATTTACAGATTAACATTTTCACAACATAACACATTTTCTATTCTAAATGTGCAAAATCAACACAATCAATGTTTCTTTTTCCTAGAATGAACATTTTCTGTCCAATCTTACCACCCTGAGCCCTTGTACACACGGTCGGAGAATCTGTCGGAATGAGTCTTATCGGACCGTGTCGTCAGATAATCCTACTGTGTGTGGTATGCATCGGACTGATTCCGTCCGAATCTCCGTCCGACCCAATTTTCCAACATGTTGGAAATATTTCCCGACCAACTGGGCCGGACGGACCTAATCCGATCATGTGTAGAGCATTTTCATCGGACCAAGTGCCACGCATGCTCAGATCAAATTCCTACATCAAAGCTATTGGCTACTAGCCTGAATGTAGTCCCATCGTAACGAAATTACGTCATCACGTTCTGAAAGATCGGATTTTTCGCCAACTTGGCCCGACCGTGTGTATGCAACAGTTTCGGACACAATCCGTCGGACTAAATCCGACGGGCAAAATCCGACGGATTTGGTTGGCAAAATCTCAGACCGTGTGTATGTGGGCTAATAGGGACGTGACAAAGGATGAGCAGGAGGGGCAGCCACCCAGGACGGAGCGGTAGGGGAGGGCACTCCCTCATGTAAGCTCTAAATCAGTGGTTGGTAACCAGGGGCCGCAGTTTCACATCTTCTCTGACAGCCTATGCTGTCATGCCATGCTTCAGCATACCCGCTCTCCACCCCATCCATCCACAGCTGACACAAAGACACACCATACATGTGCAACTACTTTCTAGCCATAGGAAAGCAAGTGGTCGGGCATGCAGGAGTAGTGCACACTCCATGTAGGTAAAGTCGGCAACCAGGTGAGGATGAGTAAAATGTTTCTTTTCTTTTGTCCAAGGAGTACACATGTTCCAAACACAGCCAAGTGTTGGCTCTGTTTGAAACATGTGTACTCCTTCGACAAAATAAAGAGACGTTTTATTCCTCCTCACCTGGTTGCCGACTCTACCTGCATGGAAGGACTCTTGTGTTGCGGGGTGGAGACCGCAAGTCAGGCATGGTGAGTGGAAACAGAGAGCTCTTGCCAGCCCTGATTGCATGGTTAGGTTGCAGTGCCATTATGTGCAAGTGCACACTCCATGCCAACCATGGAGAGAGGGAGCAAGAGGGCAAAGAATAGGTGGTAACCATTCTTTGGCATGCATTAGGAAGGGGGCGGAGGAAGGGATGTGGGTACAATAAAGGGACAGAGGGAGAACTGGGATATAACAGAGGGAGACCCCAGCTGACGTCCAATCGGACGAAACACGCTGGGTAACGCTCGTGGAATCAATGCATACTGTTTGTGCTACATACTGAAATGGAAAATATTTTGACCATTGAGAACTCTTTGTCAATGCAACACTCTGAAATATATCCCAAACTTCCATTTCCAGTCACTTGGTCCAGTTGGTTCCTGTTTTTAAGTTTGATTGATAGGACAGGTCAGCAAGCCTTGCATAATTACTATTACAGTATTTTGCCCTGGTGAGCGCTAAAAGAATCTGGCACCCCACTTCTGCATTGGGGTACCAAGGAGGGACAGAGGAAGGGATGTGGGTACAATAAAGGGACAGAGGGAAAACTGGGATATAACAGAGGGACACCCCAGATTACGTCCAATAGGACGAAACACGCTGGGCAACGCTCGTAGAATCAATGCATACTGTTTGTGCTACTGAAGGATTTTAGCGTCTTCCATGTATATCTCCTGTAATATTCATGTAGTAGAGCATCTGAGTGGTTTGCCACAAGAGAAACAACAACTCTGTATTTATTTTTCAGGAGGACGATTGACACTTCCCACCTGGCCTCTCAGAAGCTGATCATGTGCATTGTCTTCGGTAGTCATGTGTGAAGGATTGTTCACAGGAGAGCCATACTGAAATGGAAAATATTTTAACCATTGAGAACTCTTTTTCAATGCAACACTCTGAAATATACCCCAAACTTCCATTTCCAGTCACTTGGTCCAGTTGGTTCCTGTTTGTAAGTTTGACTGGTAGGAAAGGTCAGCAAGCCTTGCATAATCACTATTACAGTATTTTGCCCTGGTGAGCGCTAAAAGAATCCGGCACTCCACTTCTGCATTGCGGTACCAAGGAGGGACAGAGGATTGGATGGGTACAATAGACAGAGGGAGAATTGGGATATAACAGAGGGACACCCCAGGTGACGTCCAATAGGACGAAACATGCCAGGAAACGCTCGTGGAATCAATGCATACTGTTTGTGCTACTGAAGGCTTTTAGCGTGTTTTTTTCCATTTTTCTGTAAGTGTAAACACCTTTTTCTACATTAAACCTGCCATACAGTGTCACACTATGTGTGGTTTTCTGTTGTTTATGCCCTTTTACTTTGGATACGGTTCACAATATACCATTGGGTCTATCTTCTGATGTTGGATCTCCCAATCTCTCCCCTAATACCGCCTAATACCCCCCAACCTCTCCCCTAATACCTGATGGGACCTATCTTCCAAATCATCAATTTTTCCATGTTGGATGACGTTGAGGACAATGGAGAGACAGAGGGAACTTTGAGGTTTACCAGAGAGATAGAGGGTGGTTTATGGTAAACTAGAGGAACACAGGGGGAGTTGGGGTGTATTAGAGAGATGGAGGGGGGGATGGGGTGCTGTTGAGGGACAGAGGGAGGACTGGGTTACCATGAAGGAACAGAGGTTTGATTTGGGTACAGTAGAAGAATAAATGGATGGTTAGAGTGCAGTAGAGGGACAGAGCTGGGATTGGAGCTCAATAGAAGGACAAGGGGAAGATTGGGGAACAATAGAGAGGCAGAGGGGAGATGGGGTATAATAGAGGGATGGAGATGAGATGGAAGTACACTAATGCCGTGTACACACGAGCGGATGGAACTCCGAAGGAGTTTCCAACGGAGTTCTGCCGGAGTTCTGTCGGAGTTCCGCGGAAACGGACTTGCCTACACACGATCACAACAAAGTCCGCCCGTCTGGTACGCGGTGACATACACCGGGTCTGACGAAACTATAAAACGGAAGTTCAATACCAAGTGCGCCACCCTTTGGGCTCCTTCTGCTAATTTCGTGTTTACCTCGTGTTAGCAGAAGTTTGGTGAGAGACGATTCGCGCTTTTCAGACCGTTTAACTGCTTTTCAGTTTGTGCTTGTGAGGTTTGTATCTGTGTTTCATTGCGTGTAGTCAGTTCGTCTCTGTATTTTGCAGTGCAATCTGCTGCTGCTCTTGATCTCTGGGATTCATGGACCAGATTGTGCTCCCCATTATATGTACTTCTCAATATCCCAATTTTCTTTTCCACAGACTTGAATGTTTGCCCTGGGGCCAAAAGGCTGCACAAATTGCTCAAGTTTCTCCAGCGTTGCCTTCCTCTTTATTTTGTTAACCAGAATAAATGGATTTTTTTTTTTTTTTTTTGAGAATATACTTGCCTATGTGTTTTTAGTCAAATACATTCCTAAAAGACAATGTGAAATGAACAAGGGACACCAACCTCCTTGAGGTTCCAAAAATAAAAAATATATAATGTTATTGTGGTAACTTGGCACCAGAATCAAAAAAAAAAAGGTTATTGTGGTAATGACACACAAAAAATAAAAAGGTTATTGTGGTAATGACACACAAAAAAATAAAAAATAAATAAAACACACAAAAAATAAAAAGGTTATTGTGGTAATAACACACAAAAAAATTAAAATAAAATAAAATGTTTTTTTGTGTTAACTTGACAGAAAAATAAAATATGGAGATCACTAGAAAATAATTTTGAAATAATCTAAACTAAAAATCTGGATGAAAGAAAAAATAAATAAAAGAGGACTACAAAAAAATAGTTTAAAATACATTATTACTGAGATGGGGCTTTAAAATTAATAAACAATATCATTCATGAGATCAGGAGAAATAATCCAGAAATGTGTTTGTGAGAACTCTGTGTGAATATGAGCAGCAAAGCAACTTCGTTCTTCTAGCATTATAAAGAAGACGCGCTGCATTTAAACGAGCACAGAATTTGCAGCATGACGAATGTGCTACTTCCAATACGAACTGTAGTTTTACAACACCGAGCGCTTCCGTCTCGTACTTGCTTCAGAGCATGCGTCATTTTTGGTCTGTCGAAACAGCATACAGACGAGTGGATTTCTACCATGGAACTGGGTCCGGCGGAGTTACGGCAGAGAAATTTGAAACATGTTGCATTTCTAAAGTCTGTCGGATTTTTGAAAATCAAAAGTCCGCTGCAGCCCACACTCACGATCGAATGGTCCGCCGGAATTGTTCTCGTCGGACCTTTGATGTCGAAAAGTCCGCTTGTGTGTACGCGGCATTAGGGACCAGAGAAGGAAGTGGGGTACATTAGAGGGTCAAAGGAGGATTAGGATATAGAAGAGTGACAGAGTAGGAGGTATTAGGGTATAACTTATAGACGGAAGGAGATTGGAGTAAAATTTTGTGACAGAGGGAGGTTTGGGGTGCAAAGGAGGGATGAAGGGAGGAATGGGGGTACAAAAGAAAGGCAGAGGAGAGATTGGTGTAAAATAGAGGGAAAGAGAGGGGGATTTGGGTATGAAAAGGACAGAGGGAGGGATTGGAGTATAATAGAGGGACAGAGCAACAAAAACCTCCTCCTCGTGCCCAAAGCCCGGTATAAAATCCAAGGGGGATCGGAGATTCGCTGTTCAAGGGCCTCAGCTATGGAATGCTCTACCAATCAACATCCGCCTGGAAGAAAATCACCTGGCTTTTAGGAAAAAACTCAAGACCTTCCTCTTTTAGCAGATGATCAAAGCTCGCCACAGCGCCTAGAGGCGATTCAGTTCGCATTGTGCGCTATACAAGTATTTCATTCATTCAGAGCAAGGAACTGGGGTAGAATGAATGGACAGAGGGAGGATTTGGATACAATGATGGGACAGAGGGAGGACTGGGGCATAATATAGGGGCACAGAAGGATTAGGTTATAAGGTAAGGTATAGGGTATAATAGAGGGACAGAGAGAGGGATTGGAGTATAATGAATGGACAGAGGGAGGACTGGGGCACAATAAAGGGGCACAGGGGGATTGGGGTATAATAGAGGGACAGAGGGAGGGATTGGGGCATAATAGAGGGATAGAGGGCGGAATTGGGGTAGAATGAATGGACAGAGGGAGGATTCGGATATAATGAAGGGAGAGAAGGAGGACTGGGGCACAAGATAGGGACACAGGGGGATTGGGGTATAATAGAGGGACAGAGGGCGGGATTGAGGTAGAATGAATGGACAGAGGGAGGATTTGGATACAATGATGGGACAGAGGGAGGAATGGGGCATAATATAGGGGCACAGAAGGATAAGGTTATAAGGTAAGGTATAGGGTATAATAGAAGGACAGAGAGAGGGATTGGGGTATAATGAATGGACAGAGGGGGGACTGGGGCACAATAAAGGGGCACAGGGGGATTGGGGTATAATAGAGGGACAGAGGGAGGGATTGGGGCATTATAGAGGGATAGAGGGCGGAATTGGGGTAGAATGAATGGACAGAGGGAGGATTCGGATATAATGAAGGGAGAGAAGGAGGACTGGGGCACAAGATAGGGACACAGGGGGATTGGGGTATAATAGAGGGACAGAGGGCGGGATTGAGGTAGAATGAATGGACAGAGGGAGGATTTGGATACAATGATGGGACAGAGGGAGGACTGGGGCATAATATAGGGGCACAGAAGGATTAGGTTATAAGGTAAGGTATAGGGTATAATAGAAGGACAGAGAGAGGGATTGGGGTATAATGAATGGACAGAGGGGGGACTGGGGCACAATAAAGGGGCACAGGGGGATTGGGGTATAATAGAGGGACAGAGGGAGGGATTGGGGCATTATAGAGGGATAGAGGGCGGAATTGGGGTAGAATGAATGGACAGAGGGAGGATTCGGATATAATGAAGGGAGAGAAGGAGGACTGGGGCACAAGATAGGGACACAGGGGGATTGGGGTATAATAGAGGGACAGAATGGGAAATGGAGTTCAATAGAAGGACAAAGAGAGGATTGGGGTACAATAGAGAAATGGGGGGAGGGAGTACAATAGAGAAACATAGTTTCAAGCCAAGATAAAGTCACATTTTACAGTGAAGCACTTTCACAATAGTAGGAGGTTTGTATTCTATAGAACATTAGTGACTTGTTATATAATACTGCCTTTCCTGGATGAATTATGTGAGCTGCACATAATGTCAAATTTGCATTACAATACACAGCACATATTGTTTTGTTTTTTGTTTGTTTCAGATTTGTTGCACATTATAGTTCTTTACTTCAATTATTTTCATTGGGTCCTGTCCAAAACATAATCACACGGGGGAAATGTATTTAATTATAAGACAAACCTGACACAGAAATATGAATGATGATATGTAATCAGCTCCTTAATTGATTGTTTACAGATCTGGGACAAATGATAGGTAGACTCGTACATGGCGTGCCTGCCAATGTGATGTGAAAATTTGTACAATCGAGGAAGCTTCAAATTAAACAGAAAAGGTTTCTGATTATTTATCGCCTGCAATATTTCAGGTAAGCAGTGAGGTGTTAAATTAGCAATGTCTAAATTAGAAAGGCAACAGTTTCCTTCCATTTTAGCATTTTTTATATCCCTTCCAACAAAATTCAGTATCTTGTATGATGAAAAATTCACTCTGCGGGTCTAGTACTGATTTCAAGGCAGATCTCTATGAGAAAGAAAGAAAGAAAGAAAGAAAGAAAGAAAGAAAGAAAGAAAGAAAGAAAGAAAGAAAAAAGAAAGAAAGGAAAAAAAAAGAAAGATAGAAAAAAAAGAAAGAAAGAAAGGAAGAAAGAAAGGAAGAAAGAAAGACAGGAAGAAAGGAAAGAAGAAAAGAAAGGGAAAAAAGAAAGAAAGGAAAAAAAGAATGAAAAGAAAAGAAAGAAAGAAAGAAAGAAAGAAAACGAAATAAATTAAATTAGCAATGCTTAAATCAGAAAGGCAACAGCTTACTTCCATTTTAGCATTTTTTTTATATCCCTTCCAACAAAATTCAGTATCTTGTATATTGAAAACTTAACTCTTCAGGTCTAGTACTGATTTCCAGGCAGATCTCTATGAGAGAGAAAGAAAGAAAGAAAGAAATAAAGAAAGAAAGAAAGAAAGAAAGGAAAAAAGGAAAAAAAAGAAAGAAAGGAAAAAAAGAAAGGAAAGAAAGAAAGAAAGAACGAAAGAAAGAAAAGACAGAAAGAAAGAAAGAAAGGAAAAAAAGAAAGAAAGGAAAAAAAGAAAAAAAAGAAAGAAAGGAAAAAAAGAAAGAAAAGAAAGAAAAAAAGAACGAAAGAAAGGAAAGAAAGAAAGAACGAAAGGAACAAAAAGAAAGAGAAAGAAAGAGAGTGTGAGGTCCCTCTTATAATCAATACAAGACCCATAACACAATGCAGCCTGGCTGGCCAGGAAAGGGGAAGGAGGAGGGGCATGTGCCCCCCCCCCCCCAACTGTGCCAAGTCACATAACCTCAAAATGGGGTTAGGAGTGCCTTGCCATGGCGGGGCTTTTCCCTGACATGGCGACCTGTCCTGGTATTGATGAGGACTAGGGCCTCTTCCTCATCCTACAACCCTGGCTGGTTAATCATAAGGGGGCCCCCGGATACCCCCTCCCCTATCTAAAAGGAAAAATAATGCTGCTGCCCAACGTTACAGTAATCAATGAGATCCTCTCCATTTGATGGGGGGTACACCTCTATCCCTGGCTGCTTTCTACAAACACCCAATCAGGGGGAAGTCGGGGGGGGTGATCTCTCTTAAAACATGATTGGTTGTCTGAGAACCAAAATTCAGGTTTGCAGTCAATGACGCTTTTCCAAACGGGACATTAAAAAGTTGGATTGCTGAAAATTACTGGATTACTGGAAAGGGACAGCGGCGTGGTGCGCCTGGAAGTTATTTTCAAATGCTTCCAACTCTGATACATTGTTTAAATGTAAACTCTCATCTCTGACTTCCCCGAGTTTAGAAATATCCGAGATGTACATGAAAGATCTCTGTAAACACTGCAAGTTAGAACATACATATATATGTCTGTGGAAGGATCAATGTTTATAAAACAAAAGAGCACAAGAACCTTATCACTGCACTGTGACTCAACCCGCTGATAGTATCTTCAGCATTGTATACAGTATATACAGTATCTCACAAAAGTATGTACACCCCTCACAGTTTTTGTAAATACTTTATTATATCTTTTCATGTGACAACACTGAAGAAATGACACTTTGCAGAGCAGTATTCCATCATGATAACGACCCCAAACACACCTCCAAGACCACCACTGCCTTTCTAAAGAAGCTGAGGGTAAAGGTGATGGACTGGCCAAGCATGTCTCCAGACCTAAACCCTATTGATCATCTGTGGGGCATCCTCAAATGGAAGGTGGAGGAGCGCAAGATCTCTAATATCCACCAGCTCTGTGATGTCATCATGGAGGAGGGGAAGAGGACTCCAGTGGCAACCTGTGAAGCTCTGGTGACCTCCCTGCCCAAGAGGGTTAAGGCAGTGCTGGAAAATAATGGTGACCACACAAAATATTGTCACTTTGGGCCCAATTTGGACATTTTCACTTAGGGGGTGTACTGACTTTTGTTGCCAGCGGTTTAGACATTAATGGCTGTGTGTTGAGTTATTTTGAGGGGACAGCAAATTTAAACTGTTATACAAGCTGTACACTCACTACTTTACATTGTAGACAAGTGTCATTTCTTCAGTGTTGTCACATGAAAAGATAGAAGAAAAGATTTACAAACATGTGAGGGGTGTACTCACTTTTGTGAGACACTGTGTATATATATATATTATATCATATGATTAATCCTTTATACTTATACTGGGGGATTCTTGAATTTCACAAAACAGAGCAGAACGCTCTAGCAGTGGCATCACACCTTCATGATACTGATTGATCTTTCCCCAATGAGATCCCACCTCTACTGAACAGATCGATTTTATGTCCTTTGAGGGGGTCTTTCCCCTGTGAGATCCCACCACCAGTCTGAACCAGTGAGATTACAGCCCTGGCACACACATTGGCTTTTTACAGTAAGAACTCATCCCCAGCAAATAGAGTGACCCTTCCACAGTGAGATCCCAACTTTAGCAAACAGATTGGTCTTTCCAAGTGAGATCCCACCACCGACTCACAGACTGGTGTTTCCCCAAGGAGATCACACCTCCAGCTCACACATTGGGCTTTCCCCAGCATGATCCAACCAGCAGTGCACACATTGCTCTTTCCCCAGTGAGATCCTATCTCCAGCACATACTCATTGGCCTTACACCAGTGAAATCCCACCCCCAGCTACCACAATGGTCCTTCTCCATAAAGACATGAGTGAGTTTGGGGTGGAGGAACTTGACTGGCCTGTACAGAGTCCTGACCTCAAGCTGATAGAACTCCTTTGGGATGAAATAGAGCGGAGACTGCGAGCCAGGCCTTCTCGTCCACACCTGACCTCACAAATGCGCTTCTGGAAGAATGGTCAAACATTTCCATAGACACATCTCCTAAACCTTATGGACGGCCTTCCCAGAAGAGTTGAAGCTGTTATAGCTGCAAAGGGCGGAGCCAACTCAATATTGAACCCAACGGACTTAGCCCACGTACACACGGTCGGAGATTTTGCCAACCAAATCCGTTGGATTTTGCCCGTCGGATTTAGTCCGAAACTGTTGCATACACACGGTCGGGCCAAGTTGGCAAAAAATCTGATCTTTCAGAACGTGATGACGTTATTTTGTTACGATGGGACTACATTCAGGCTAGTAGCCAATAGCTTTGATGTAGGAATTTGATCTGAGCATGCGTGGCACTTGGTCCGATGAAAATGCTCTACACATGATCGGATTAGGTCCGTCCGGCCCAGTTGGTCGGGAAATATTTCCAACATGTTGGAAAATTGGGTCGGACGGAGATTCGGACAGAATCAGTCCGATGCATACCACACACAGTCGGATTATCTGAGGACACAATCCGATAGGACACATTCCAACAGATTCTCCGACCGTGTGTACAAGGGCTAAGACTGGGATGCCATTAAAGTTCATGTGCGTGTAAAGGCAGGCGTCCCAATACTTTTGGTAATATAGTGTAGCTAAACAGATCAATGGTGTCATTGGGAACTTATCTGAGAGGCAGAATTTGCTCATTGCTCGAGGAACCCCCTAGTGGTCTCTGGAGGAGGAACCCTGGTAGATAAACCCTGGCATAGCGTGAATGTTGCCATTTCGCTGGTTGTAGCATACGAAGGGTTAATAAGTATGAGGGGGCATATTGTGTCTGGGGTGGGGTCATGAGGAAACTCTTGAAACAGGTAAACTCAGACGCAGTAATTACCGGTGTTTGGAATGCGCCAGGTTGATGAGGCAGCAAGACGCCAATATTTCTGCAAAGTAAAATAAAGCCGGTTCTGCACGCTAGCAAAACAGGAATTGTTTGTAGGCCATCACCGGCACAACACCTCCGGGAGCCATGGCGTGACTGCGATTTCAAAGCTTTCCCTCAGAGCCCTGTCTAGCTAGCTCTATCTTCCTGATGCTGATAAGAGACCTGTGCGCACCTCTCGCTGTTTGCTTTGGAAGAGCTTCTGTTGAAATATGTTTCCTGAGATTATTGTGTATGAGAGCGGCAGGGAGGGAGGACCCGACTGTCATAACTAGGGCTGGAAAACCGCAAACTCATGTCCATGTCAGCCGTTTGCCTCCATCTGCTCCTGGGTTTTCTCCTGCTCAATCACTTTCAGTTTCCATGTCAATTGGCGAGTGTTGAAATGCAGAGCAGATGGGAAGTTGGCCATACACGGGGCCACCAACTGTTCAAGGCCATTTTTTTTTTGTCCAATCAGCAAAGCCTCAAAAAGCATAAAATTATGGTCTTGATCCGTGGTCTTCAGGGAGTCAGATGCTGACCTTTGCTTGCCTTTATTGACATTATTCCTCCCACTTATATGAGACACTATTGCTACCGCTGACACCAACAATGGGGCACTATTCCTTCCACTGACAACAATGGGGCACTATTCCTCCCACTGACACCAACAATGGGGCACTATTCCTCCCACTGACAACAATGGGGCACTATTCCTCCCACTGACAACAATGGGGCACTATTCCTTCCACTGACACCAACAATAGGGCACTACTCTTCCCACTGATACCATTGTTGGAGCACTATTCCTCCCACTAATACCAATGGGGCACCATTCCTTCCACTGACACCAACAATAGGGCACTACTCTTCCCACTGATACCATTGTTGGAGCACTATTCCTCCCACTAATACCAATGGGGCACCATTCCTTCCACTGACACCAACAATAGGGCACTACTCTTCCCACTGATACCATTGTTGAAGCACTATTCTTCCCACTGATACCAATGATGGGGCACTATTCCTCCCACTGATACCAATGATGAGGCACTATTCCTCCCACTGATACCAATGATGGGGTATTGTTCCTCCCACTGATACCAATGATGGGGCACTATTCTTCCCACTGACACCAATGATGAGGCACTATTCCTCCCACTGATACCAATGATGAGGCACTATTCCTCCCACTGATACCAATGATGAGGCACTATTCTTCCCACTGACACCAATGATGAGGTACTATTCCTCCCACTGATACCAATGATGAGGCACTATTCTTCCCACTGACACCAATGATGAGGTACTATTCCTCCCACTGATACCAATGATGAGGCACTATTCCTCCCACTGATACCAATTATGGGGTATTGTTCCTCCCACTGATACCAATGATGGGGCACTATTCCTCCCACTGATACCAATTATGGGGTATTGTTCCTCCCACTGATACCAATGATGAGGCACTATTCCTCCCACTGATACCAATTATGGGGTATTGTTCCTCCCACTGATACCAATGATGGGGCACTATTCCTCCCACTGATACCAATGATGGAGCACTATTCCTCCCACTGATACCAATGATGGGGCACTAATCCTTCCACTGATACCAATGATGGGGCACTATTCCTTCCACTGATACCAATGATGGGGCACTATTCCTCCCACTGATACCAATGATGAGGCACTATTCCTCCCACTGATACCAATGATGGGGTATTGTTCCTCCCACTGATACCAATGATGGGGCACTATTCTTCCCACTGACACCAATGATGAGGCACTATTCCTCCCACTGATACCAATGATGAGGCACTATTCCTCCCACTGATACCAATGATGAGGCACTATTCTTCCCACTGACACCAATGATGAGGCACTATTCCTCCTACTGATACCAATTATGGGGTATTGTTCCTCCCACTGATACCAATGATGAGGCACTATTCCTCCTACTGATACCAATTATGGGGTATTGTTCCTCCCACTGATACCAATGATGAGGCACAATTCCTCCCACTGACACCAATGATGAGGCACTATTCCTTCCACTGACACCAATGATGAGGCACTATTCCTCCCACTGATACCAATGATGGGGTATTATTCCTCCCACTGATACCAATGATGGGGTATTAATCCTCCCACTGACACCAACAATAGGGAGCTATTCCTCCCACTGATACCAATGATGTGGTATTATTTCTCCCACTGACACCCACCACAGGGAGCTATTCCTGCCACTGATACAAATGATGGGGCACTATTCCTCCCACTGTACCCAATGATGGGTATTATTCCTCTGACTGACACCAACAATAGGGAGCTATTCCTCCCACTGATACCAATGATGGGGTATTATTCCTCCCACTGAAACCAACAATAGGGAGCAGGGGTGGACTGACCATTTGGCCACTCGGGCACTGCCCGGGGGCCACCGGGCCGCTAGGGGGTCCCATCAGGGTTGCCAGCCTCAGTAAAACCAGGGACAGTATGTAAAAATCTGTGTTTTTTTTGTTTGTTTTGTTTTTACATCTGTCTCTGAAATGTCCCTTACCCACATACTTTTGGTCTAAAAATCCTGAGATTATAGCTGCCCCACCTCTCCAGTACCTTCTCAGCCAATAGAAACATGTCTGTGTATACTGTGATTGTATACTGTGTGGCCCCATAATCTCTGATTGCCTGTGGGCCCCATGAGTTGTCAGTCCGCCCCTGATAGGGAGCTATTCCTTCCACTGACACCAATGATGGGACACTATTCCTCCCACTGATACCAATGATGGGGCACTATTCCTTCCACTGATACCAATGATGGGGCACTATTCCTTCCACTGATACCAATGATGGGACACTATTCCTCCCACTGATACCAATGATGGGACACTATTCCTCCCACTGATACCAATGATGCGGCACTATTCCTTCCACTGATACCAATGATGGGGCACTATTCCTTCCACTGATACCAATGATGGGGCACTATTCCTCCCACTGATACCAATGATGGGGCACTATTCCTTCCACTGATACCAATGATGGGGCACTATTCCTTCCACTGATACCAATGATGGGACACTATTCCTCCCACTGATACCAATGATGGGACACTATTCCTCCCACTGATACCAATGATGGGGCACTATTCCTCCCACTGTAACCAATGATGGGGCACTATTCCTCCCACTGATACCAATGATGGGGCACTATTCCTCCCACTGTAACCAATGATGGGGTATTATTTCTCCCACTGACACCCACATTGGGGAGCTATTCCTGCCACTGATACCAATGATGGGGCACTATTCCTCCCACTGACACCAACCGTGTGGTTCTATGTCTCCCACTGACACCAACTATTCCTCCCCCTAATACTATAGATGGTTCTTTATTTTACTCCCACTAATGTCAGGATATTTTCTACTCCCATTGACCACAGTCTGGCCTCCCTGAGGTCTGAAGGACAGTAAACTGGCCCTTTTGTATGGAAAGTTTCAAGATCGTCCTTAAGCAGATCGAAATTGCCACAAACATATCCAATCCAAACCAATTTTTTTTTCTTTTTTCTATCTTTCAATAAATAGTAATAAAGCTTTTTTGGCCAGCAATTCTCAAATTCACAACTGAATTGATTCTGGTGGTCAAGCAAACATGTGGGTGGCACACGAAGATTGTATTTTAGATTCTCATTGGATGGGAAATGGTTTAAATTGACTGAGAATTACTACATGTATGGTCACTATAAACTCCAGCTATTGTTGAAAATTCACCTTGCAATACCTCCCTCCACAGCAAGGGTTACTTTTTTTAAATATATTCTAGAGCAGTGGTGTCTGGTGGGGACCAGTAAACTCTTCAAAAACCTTCTATGGCCCATCAATTAACCACTTGCCGCCCCCCATATAGCAAAATGACGGTGGCAAAGTGGTTGTAATATCCTGACTGGACGTCATATGAAGTGATCAGGATATTAAGCCGCTGCGCGTCCCCGGGGGCGCGCATTGCGTCGATCGTTGTTGCGGGGTGTCAGTCTGACACCCCGCAACTATGATCTCGGTAAAGAGTCTCCGACGGAGACTCTTTACCACGTGATTAGCCGTGTCCAATCACGGCTGATCACAGTGTAAATGGGAAGAGCCGGTGATCGGCTTTTCCTCACTCGCGTCTGTCAGACGCGAGTAGAGGAGAGCCGATCAGCTGCTCCTCTGACAGGGGGCGTCTGTGCTGATCGATTATCAGCACAGCCCCCCCGAGGATGCCCACACTGGACCACCAGGGACACCACCAGACCACCAGGAGATGCCCAGCACCAGGTATGCCCCCTAGACCACCAGGGATGCCAGCCAGTGCCCATAATGAATGACAATCAGTGCCCATAATGGATGCCAATCAGTGCCCACAATGGGCATCACTGATTGGCATGCATTATTGTTTGGCACTGATTGGCATCCATCCCTACAAAACTTTAAATTACAATGCCGCCTATCAGTGCCCATCCATGCCGCCTATCAGTGCCCATCCATGCCGCCTATCAGTGCCCATCCATGCCGCCTATCAGTGCCCATCCTAGCCGCCTATCAGTGCCCATCCATGCCGCCTATCCATGCCCATCCGTGCCGCCTATCCATGCCACCCATCTGTGCCAATCCGTGCCACCTATCAGTGCCTATTTGTGCCACCTATCAGCGTCTATCTGTGTCGCATATCAGTGCCACCTATCAGTGCCGCCTATCAGTGCCACTTCATTGGTGCCACCTCATCGGTGCCCATCAGTGCCACCTTATCAGTGCCCGTCACTGCAGCCCTGTCAGTGCCCATCAGTGAAGGAGAAAACGTACTTATTTACAAAGTTTTGTAACAAACAAAAAAAAACATGTTTTTTTTTTCAAGATTTAACAGGAACAAAGAAAAGCTTGTTTTAAAAAAAAAAAAAAGAAATCTGTCTTTTTTTATTTGTTTAGCAGAAAATAAAAATCCCAGAGGCGATCAAATACCACCAAAAGAAATCTCTATTTGTGGGAACAAAATGATAAAAATTTAGTTTGGGTACAATGTAGCACGACCGCGCAATCGTCATTCAAAGTGCGACAGCGCTGAAAGCTCAAAATTGGTCTGGGCAGGAAGGTGTATAAGTGCCCGGGATTGAAGTGGTTAAACTAAAAGTTTGCTTAAAAAAAAAAAAAAGGAAGAGAATACAAGAGAATACCTTCCAAATCATTGGTGTCAGTGGGATTGTGCTTGACACCAATGCTCAAGTCATTGTTGTCAGAGGAGAATACAGTATCTCACAAAAGTTAGTACACCCCTCACGTTTTAGTAAATATATTATTTACTAAAATGTATATTATTATTACTCACCTTTGCTGCCGGCAGTTTAGACATTATTGGCTGTGTGTTGAGTTATTTTGAGGGGACGGCAAATTTATACTGTTATACAAGCTGTACACTCACTACTTTACATTGTAGACAAGTGTCATTTCTTCAGTGTTGTCACATGAAAAGATAGAATAAAATATTTACAAAAATGTGAGGGGTGTACTTACTTTTGTGAGATACTGTACATAGATAGATATCTATATAGATACATCTGTATAGTCTGCAATGGTGGGGTTACCGCCAAGGTAAGACTGTGCTCAACTGATTGATTGATACAGACATGTATACATTATGTATATCTCAATCAATGAGTTGAGTGCAGACTTACCTTGGTGGCTTATCTTGGTGGGAGCCCCACCATTTCACCATTGTAAACTATATACGGCAGCAGTGCCAAACTCCCTTCATCTGTAATGCCACGTACACACGACCGGTTTTTCCGTTGGAATAAACTCTGACGGTTTTTGCCGCCAGAGTTCCAACAGAGTTCCGACAGAGTTCCGACAGAGTTCCGCTGACACGGTCTTGCCTACACACGATCACACCAAAGACCGACCGTCTAGAACGCGGTGACCTACAGCACATACGACGGGACTAGAAAAAGGAAGTTCAATAGCCAGTAGTCAATAGCCTCCGTCTCGTACTTGCTTCAGAGCATGCGCCGTTTTTTGGTCCGTCGGAACAGCACACAGACGAGCGGTTTTCCCGATAGGAATTGATTCCGTCGGAAAGATTTAAAATGTTCTATTTATAGGTCCGTCAGAATTTTCTAAAAAAAAAAAAAAAAAGTCTGATGAGGCCCCACGCATGATCGGAATATACGATGAAAATATTCTGTCTGACTTTTTCTGCCGGAAAGTCGGACCGCGGCATAAGACTAGATGCCCACAGCACCCCACCCCCCCCCTTTCATCAGATGTCAAGCTGCACCCCTCACCATCAGAAGTCAAGAGCCCCCCACCCTCTCTTACATCACAGTGCACCCCCTTTACTTTGTGCTGGGGGGGGAGGGGGTGGAGCTGGAAAGCAGAAAGTTCAGGGTTTGAAGGATCCGCTGCCGGAGTCTGCTGAATGCTGAGACCAGGCGAGGTGGGGGTAGGGTCGCCACCTTTTCTTCAAATTAAACCCGAACACTTTTTTAAAGAGGAAGTAAACCCTTCCAAACAACTTGGACCTATAGGTAAGCCTAGATTAAGGCTTACCTGTAGGTCCAAGCAATATCTCCTAAACCTATATGGTTTAGGAGATATTTGCCCGAAAATGGGCACCGCTGTCTACGGCGCATGCGCCGTAGACAGCGGCGCGCAGGCGCACTAAATGAGGCAAATCCAAGAATGGATTTGCCTAATTTGTCGACTCCCGTGCGCATGCGCGGGAGTGACGTCATCGCGGCTTCGCCGTATGGCAGCGGCTGAGCTGCGAGACGCGACTCCCGTGCGCATGCGCGGGAGTGACGTCATCGCGGCTGCGCCGCTGTGATTCGTCGGAGCTGCGAGACGCCACCAGCAACATGGATGCGGCGGACTACAGGGGACAGCGGCGACTTCGCTGGCTCCTGTGTCAGGTAAGTGACACATAATGAGCTACTATGCGATGCATAGTAGTCCATTATGCTTTACCTTTGCAGGGAAAAAAAGAGGAAGTAAACCCATCAGGGTTTACTTCCTCTTTAAAAACTTTTTAAAAACATTTTTTTTACAGCATATACTATGCAGTACATATATTTTGTGATTAAATAACATCAGATGAAGTTAATCAAAAGAGTCCACTCTTACATCAGAGTCCACAGAGTTCCCCTTTTACATATGAACTTACAGAGTTCCGTTAGCCCCTTGTACACACGGGTCGGAGATTCCGACAACCAAATCCGTCGGATTTTGTCTGAAACTGTTGCATACACACGGTCGGACAAAGTTGTCGGAAAATCCGATCGTTCAGAACGTGATGACGTTATTTCATTACGACGGGACTACGTTCAGGCTAGTAGCCAATAGCTTTGATGTAGGAATTTGATCTGAGCATGCGTGGCACTTTGTCCGATCGGAATTCTCTACACATGATCGGAGTATGTCCGATCGGAGCATTTTGTCGGAAAATTTTACCAACAAGTTGGAAAACTTGGTCCGTCGGATACTTCGATGGAAACAGTCCAATGAAGACCACACACAGTAGGATTATCCGACAAAACGGTCCGATCGGACGCATTCCGTCTGAATCTCCGACCGTATGTACAAGGGCTTACACTGTCTGACTCTGCAGACTCTGATGTAAGGGAGAACTCTGGGAACTCTGACCTAAGGGATGCTCTGGGAACCCTGATTTAAGAGGGAACACTGAGAACACATTACACTCTTGGCTTAGACAAACGCAGACAGCAACCCTGCTGGGAATCAATCTTCATCTGTAATGCCACGTACACATGACCAGTTTTTCCGTTGGAATAAACTCTGACGTAATGACGTAACTCAGATTCCCCCTCTTGGTGATCTATGTACATTACAAGAATGTTAACAAACTTTGTTGCAGATTCCAATCATTTGTTATTCTGAAGAAATTCCTGTGTTTGTCTGTGTCCATGTGAAAAGTGTGAGCCCGGTCTAATGGGAGCCCGGCTGTCTCCAACAGCCCGGTCTGAATAATGTGTCCGGGTTTCAGGCGATCTAAAACCGCGGACACATGATTCAAAACCCGAACTGTCCGGACAGGTGGCAACCCTAGGTGGAGATGAGGTTAGGGTTGCCACCTGTCCAGGATTCACCCAGACAGTTCGGGTTTGGAATCATGTGTCTGGGTTTCAGACTGTCTGCCACCCGGACACATTATTTAGACTGGCCTATGGCTTCCCAGCAGGTTTGCTGGCTGCAGTTGTCTAAGCTGAGTGTGTCTGTTACTCTCTTTCACACTCCCCAAAGTCAACATTAACAACCCCCCCCCCCCAAACACATACAGACGGGAGAGGACAGAGGGCTCGATCTGCACCTCCTCCCCCCCACCCCTACCCCTCTTTGTCTGCCCACACTCCAATCCCTGGCACTGTGCCTCAGAAAAGGGAAATTTGGGTCAGAAATTTGAAGTCCAGCAGCCTCAGATCCAACTGGATGAGAGGTGCTGACTGTCAGTGTTCCCCCTTAGATCAGGGTTCCCAGGGCATCCCTTATGTCAGAGTCCCCAGAGTTCTCCCTTACATCAGAGTCTGCAGACACCCCCCCCCCCCCCGCTTACAGTGAAAGGGAACTCTGCGAATTCAGATGTAAAGAGGAACTCTGTGGACTCTGATGTAAAACTCTTGTTATTAACTTCATATGATTAGAAATTTTATTTAGTAGCAAAATATATAGTTTATACTATAAAAAAAATTGTTGTGCGCCGCTAAAATGTTCGGGCTTGACTTGAAGAAAAGGTGGCAACCCTAGATGAGGTGGTTCTGTAGCTGCACAGACAGCAAGCCAGAGCCCGGTCTGAATAATGTGTCCGGGTTTCAGGCGATCTGAAACCCGGACACATGATTCAAAACCCGAACTGTCCGGAGTAAATCCCGGACAGGTGGCAACCCGAGCTGGAGATGAGGTGGCGCTGCAGCTGCACAGAGAGGTGCAGGATCTGTAGGAGGAGTTCTGTCCTCCTCTCTGCTGTCGACTGCTGAGACGGGATGGGGGGAGGCAGAGAGGAGCCTCTCCAGGGCTGCATGGAGAAGCACGGGTTCTGTACCCATGACTGCTGAAACAAGGTGGGGGGCAGAGACGAAGGGGGTGCCACATAGGGTTACCACCTGTCCAGGATTCACCCGGACAGTTCGGGTTTTGAATCATTTGTCCGGGTTTCAGTCCACCTGAAACCCGGACACATTATTCAGATAGGAATGTGGCTCAGAACAGGGCTTGAGAGGAAGTTGAGGGGGCACTATGTGCACCACATTACTATTCTCTTTGGAGTGCCCAAAGTTTTCCCAGGTCTGTTACAATCCTATAGTGTATATTGAAAAAAAAATATGTATGTGCGCCGCTAAAGTGTTCGGGTTTGGCTTGAAGAAAAAGTGGCAACCCTAGTGCCACAGCTGCGGGAGAGGTGTAAGGGCCACATAAAAAGGCCTGTTGGGGGGGGGCAGATTCGGCTCAGGGGTCTTGTGTTTGACACATGTGATATATAGTATTATATTATTATTATTATACAGGATTTATATAGCGCCGACAGTTTACGCAGCGCTTTACAACATTAGGGCAGACATTACAATACAATACAATTCAAGACAGGGGGAATCAGAGGGCTCTGCTCGTTAGAGCTTACAATCTAGGAATTATATACAAGTAATTAAAAAAAAATGGTAACACCCAATAATAAAAAATGACGTACGTGAAGCTGATCACTTCCACATGTCTAAAACTTTTTTCTAGATTTCCTTTCGCACCATTTGTTGTCCTGATATTTCCTTTATCGGTCAGCCCAACCAGCCGCCACTCCGAGCGGAGAAGGAAAATCTCTCCGGGTGTCAGAGTGATGAAAGATAGAAATGATGGCGTGAGCGATGTCGGGGTGATAAAAGCATATGGAGATGTCATATTTCATTAAATCACCGTTGATTCCCCCACCCGTGTCACCATCCTGCCGGGGGCCGCGCCGGCTGCCAGCGCAGGGTTAATTGCATGGTGTTGCTCGCTGACCTTATCTGAGGCTTCATATCAGATAGTAGCCTGCGCCTGGTTCACCGCGACCTTGGTCGGCGTATTATATCACACGTCTGAGCGAACACGCTGAATGCGGCAAAGAGCCGCTCTTTCCATCAAAACTTCAGAGAGCGCGCAGAAGAAGGAAAATACATTTCTCACATACCTCTCCCTCTCCCTATCTCCTCTATATTTATGTAAGAAATCAATGCAGGGGCCTTACATAACAGCGAGATATCGTGCGGGAATGCAAACGCCAACGCAACCCGGGCCAACAGCGTTTAGTAGATTAGCAAAAAAAAAAAAAATCATAAAAATAAATATTATCTCATATACAAATATTTAAAGTGGTGTTGCCACCAAAAAAAAAAAAAAAAAAAATTGTTTAAAATTCTTAAAAAAAAAAAAAAAATTGGAAAAAACATTTTTTTTACTCACCTCTAAGACCCCTTTCACACCACACCACCCCCTTTGCGTCGGCGGTAAAACGCCACTATTTTTAGCTGCGTTTTACCGGCCGGCATTTCGTCCGCTAGCGGGGGCACTTTTACCCCCGCTAGCGGCCGCGACAGGGTTAAAACCACCAGCAATACGCCGCAATAGCGGCGTTTTGCCGGCGGCATTACAGCGCTGCCCCATTGATTTCAATGGGGAACAGCGGTGGAGGAGCGGTAAATACACCACTCCTTCACCGCTCCAAAGAAACTGCTGGCAGGACTTTTTTCTGACGTCCTGCCAGCGCACCGCTGTAGTGTGAAAGCCCTCGGGGCTTTCACACTACACACAATGGTGCAGCTTCTTTAGGGCGGATTGCAGGCGCTATATCTAACGCTATAGCGCCTGCAAAACGCCCTGGTGTGAAAGGGGTATTAATGCCTGTTGCTAGGGGGTCCCTCGTAGTCGTAGTCTTCTTCAATGCCCGGGCTGGTGACATCACTTCCCCTCGCGCCGCACAGTCATCTGGGACCTGTCACGTGTCCCAGGTGACTGCGCGTCGTATCACGGCGCCCTGCGCCGCTCGCGCATGCGCGGTGGGTGCCCGGCTGTGAAGCCACAGCCGGGTGCACACAGTAAGAATGACGGCGGTGCGAGCGGAGTGGGGAACGAGGGGGGGGGGGGGCTTCGTTCCCCCGCATCGCTGGACCCTGGGACAGGTAAGTGTCCCGATTATTAAAAGTCAGCAGCTGCAGTATATTTATTTTTTTAGGGGGCACCCCACTTTAATGTCTTACATTGTATATATTTAAGATTATCTTTTTTTTTTTTTTTTTTTTAAGATTCGGAAAGATTAAGGAAAGGGTAGGAATAACATTTTTTTTTTGGGGGGTTTTTTTTTTCAGTCCCTGTCCCATTGGGGAGATTCTTCTTCATTTCCTGTCCTGTAGACACCCACAGGAAGTGAGGGGGAAATGTCCTCCTAATCCTTTCACTGCCAGAGTTGTTTATTTTTTTTATTTTTTTTTTTTTTAAATAATAATTTTAGGCCTGAGGATTACATAAAACCCTCAGATATGATATGTTTTCTGAAAGTAGACACCCTGAAGAATAAAATAGTGGTAGCTCCAGTTTTTAATGTGACATGATATTAATGCAATGGTTTATTAAAACGCAAAATTTCAGTAAAAAAAATACACTAAAGTTAAAGAGACCAGCCCCCTCCCCCCCAAAAAAAAATGTAAAAGTCAGCAGCTACAAATACTGCCCAGATCTTCCTCTTCTCGGGTGCCTCGCCGGGGCTCCTGGCCCCTCCTTCTTGCAACGTGCCCCCACAGCAAGCAGCTTGCTATGGGGGCACCCAAGCCGAGCTGCAGCTCTGTGTGTGTCCGTGGCTCAGCCCCACCTCCTCTCTCTTGTCATTGGCTCACTGACTCTGATCGACGGCAGCGGGAGCCAACGACGTCCGCTGCTATGTCTCAGCCAGGGATCGGCAAGGTGTCCGTGGGCGGTCCTTGCATGGTCCGCGGCTGCCCGTTCCTCCCGTTTTGCGTTGGGCCGCGGGGAGTTGATCAAAGGAGCAGGACAGATGAATATGTTGTCTGACATACACAGCAGCCACTGATCCACCTCCCCCACTGCTGCCCCCAGGCCCTGACCTTCAGAGGAGAAGAATGGAACTTCCTTCTCTAAACCTGCCCGTGCCGGTTCTCAGTGCCCCTGCCCCCAGCTTCCTCATGAGTCGTATATATGTCCTATAGCTCCACTAGAAGAAACATATCATAATGTAAGGGGGATCTATGGGGGACCCTGCTCTAAGGGGGATCTATGGGGACCCTGCTCTAAAGGGGGATCTATGGGGACCCTGCTCTAAAGGGGGATCTATGGGGACCCTGGCCTGCTCTAAAGGGGGCTCTATGGGGACCCTGGCCTGCTCTAAAGGAGATCTATGGGGACCCTGCTCCAAAGGAGGAATCTATGGGGACCCTGCTCCAAAGGGTGATCTATGGGGACCCTGCTCCAAAGGGTAATCTATGGGGACACTCCTCTAAAGGGGGATCTATAGGGACCCTTCTCTAAGGGGGTATCTATGGGGACTCTGATCTAAACGGGGATTTATAGGGACCCTTCTCTAAAGGGGGATCTATGGGGACCCTGACGTGCTCTAAAGGGGGCTCTATGGGGACCCTGGCCTGCTCTAAAGGGGGATCTATGGGGAGCCTGCTCTAAAGGGGGATCTATGGGGACCCTGGCCTGCTCTAAAGGGGACCTATGGAGACCGTACTTTAAAGGGGGACCTATGGGGACCATGCTCTAAGGGGGATCTATGGGGACCCTGGCCTGCTCTAAAGGGGACCTATAGGGACCCTGCTCTAAAGGGGGATCTATGGCGACCCTGCTCTAAAGGGGGATCTATAGGGATCCTTCTCTAAAGGGGAATATATGGGGACCCTCCTCTAAAGGGGGAATCTATGGGGACCCTGCTCTAAAGGAGGATCTATGATAAGGTGAACAGATTTTGAAAATGAAATCCGGGGACATATTTTTTTTTTTTATTGGCAAATGGTAAACTATTTTATACACATATTTTCCTCAAATTATATATGCAGTCAGAAGTGTAGTGTGGGCTGTCAGTGCCCGGGACAAGGCAAGAAATGTGCACCCCTGCCAGACTTTTAGCACTCCCTGAGTCCCTTCCCCTAGTACAGTAGTACTGACAAACTTGATTCCTACACTGACCTACCTGCCCACTACACTGACCTACCTTATCCCTACACTGGCCTACCTTATCCCTACATTGACCTACCTGATTCCTACACTGCCCACTACACTAACCTACCTGATTCCTACACTATCCTCTACACTAACCTACCTGATTCCTACACTGACCTACCTGATTCCTATACTGACTACTGCACTGACCTCACTGGGTTCTATACTGACCACTACACTGACCTACCTGATTCCTGCACTACTGGGGCTCTCCCCAGCACCAGGTACTGTTCCCAACACCCAGCCGCTCCTCAGTATCCCCTGCCAAGAGCTTCTCCAATAGCCGCTGAATGCTCTGCACTGCCCCTCCCCTCCACTGTTCTCACACACGAGCCACCCTCACCAGAGGGATCATGGGGGACAGGTTAGACTACAGCAGTCCCTGGGCAGTGGGGGGAATACAGCACACTTGGGGAGGGTACAGTCATGATTGTGAGCCCCCCCCCCCAAATGTTTCACCCAGAGCGAGAGTAACAGATGCCCCCCCCTCCATACCACTGCAATCTGGGGACAAATCTGGTGAGACAGACTGGCTCCGGGGACAGTGTCCTCAATCCAGGGACAGTCCCCGGAAACCAGGGATGTCTGGTCTCCCTAATCTATGGGGACCCTTCTCTAATGGGTGTTTTTTGATGGTTTTAATTTGAAATGTGCCTTGGTGTCCAGGGGCGTAACTAGAAATCACAGGGCCCCATAGCAAAATGTTGTATGGGCCCCCCCACCCAGGGGCGGATCCAGATTCTAGTCTTGGGAGGGGCACTGATAGAAAATACTTTTATGGGGGGCAATTTATTGGGGCAATGGCTGATGTTGGCGCTTCAATTATCACGGCACCATTTGTGTTATGGTGTCAGGATGATTGAAACACATTATTTCTATTATTACATTGTTATAGAAAATTAAATAGTTCAACTCACCATAATGCAGAATCAGTGGGAGCCCTGAGTGTGTCACCTGCCACCAGATGAAGATTGTCACTTGTCACAAGTTGCAGATTGTCCACCTGCCACACATTGCGGATTGTCCACTTGTCACGTCACCTGCCACCCATTGTGGATTGTCCACTTGTCACGTCACCTGCCACCCATTGCGGATTGTCCACTTTCCACGTCACCTGTCACACATTGCAAATCGTCCACTTTCCCCGTCACCTGCCACTCATTGTGGATTGTCCACTTGCCACGTCACCTGCCACACATTGCGGATTGTCCACTTGCCACGTCACCTGCCACACATTGCGGATTGTCCACTTGCCACGTGACCTGCCACCCATTGTGGATTGTCCACTTGCCACATCACCTGCCACTCATTTCAGATTGTCCACTTGCCACAAGTTGCAGATTGTCACTTGCCACACATTGCAAATTGTCCACTTGCCACGTCACCTGCCACCCATTGTGGATTGTCCACTTGTCACGTCACCTGCCACCCATTGCAAATTGTCCACTTGCCACGTCACCTGCCACACATTGCGGATTGTCCACTTGTCACGTCACCTGCCACCCATTGTGGATTGTCCACTTGTCACGTCACCTGCCACCCATTGCGGATTGTCCACTTTCCACGTCACCTGTCACACATTGCAAATCGTCCACTTTCCCCGTCACCTGCCACTCATTGTGGATTGTCCACTTGCCACGTCACCTGCCACACATTGCGGATTGTCCACTTGCCACGTCACCTGCCACACATTGTGGATTGTCCATTTGCCACGTCACCTGCCACCCATTGCGGTTTGTCCATTTGCCACGTCACCTGCCACCCATTGCGGTTTGTCCATTTGCCACGTCACCTGCCACACATTGCGGATTGTCCACTTGCCACGTCACCTGCCACCCATTGCGGATTGTCCATTTGCCACGTCACCTGCCACAAGTTTCAGATTGTCCCCTTGCCACGTCACCTGCTACACATTGTGGATTGTCCACTTGCCATGTCACCTGCCACACATTGCGGATTGTCCACTTGCCACGTCACCTGCCACCCATTGCGGATTGTCCATTTGCCACGTCACCTGCCACAAGTTTCAGATTGTCCCCTTGCCACGTCACCTGCCACCCATTGCGGTTTGTCCATTTGCCACGTCACCTGCCACACATTGCGGATTGTCCATTTGCCACGTCACCTACCACAAGTTTCAGATTGTCCCCTTGCCACGTCACCTGCTACACATTGCGTATTGTCCACTTGCCACGTCACCTGCCACAAATTGCGGATTGTCACTTTCCTGCTAAGGTGGGGAATGGGATTGTCACTCTGTTTGCCAGTCTGAGTCAGGCAGCAGAGAGATGGTGTAATCTCTCTGCTGCCTGCACAGTGAGTGAGGGCGGAGCTGGCAGTTTGCAGGGTGGGCGCCGGGCGGTGAGAGATGATGTCATCTCTCTGCCCCGCCACCCGCTGATTGGCCACCCACTAAGCCTCCCCGCTGGCAGCTTCCCCGACAACCCACCGCCGCCGCCACCGCCGAGTCACCTGGCTGTGTCACCTGGCTCCCCTGCCGCCCGCTCACCGGGTCCTCCTCAGCTGCGGGCACCATAGCGACCGCACGGGTCGCTATGGCGGTAGTTCCGCCACTGTTGGTGTCCTTCACTAAAATCTGTACTTTGGAAATCGTCCACCACAGCCTTGGTCCATGCCTATCCCTCGTCCCAGCCAATCCGGAGGGATGGTCCCAGACAGCCAAGGCTTTTGTGCGACATCGCTGGATCAAGATGGGGCTCATATAAGTATTAGGGGGGCTGAGGCACACAGAAGATTTTTTATCTGAATGCACAGAATGCACCTTCTGCCTTTACAACCACTTTAAGGCTTCACGTGTTGGGTATCTAGATACTTGGCACAATCTATTTTTACCAAACAACCGTAAAATTTACTCTAGCATGGCTCCCAATTGTCCCTGATTTCGAGGGACTGTCTGCCATTCATGGCAAAGTCCCCCTGTCCTTCTGTCGTCTTCATTCGTCCCTCATTTTGGTCTAAACTATAAAGTTGCATAAAAAAAAAAAAAAAGCACTATTTATCTATCAAAAAGTGTTTTCCAGCGCTAAACTTTTTATCCAATTTCTAAATTGCTACATTTGTAAATTCGAAAAGCCAATATAAAGGAATATCATTTTTTTCGTTACAATTCTCCTTTAAGGGGCGTGGCAGGGGGTGTGCCCTATGACAACATACTTTTGCTAATCGGTGTCACTCATTCCCATCTCAGAAAGTTGGGAAGTATGCTTTAGTATACTTTTTACTGAAATATTGCATTAATATCATGTCACATAAAAAAATAGAGCTACTACTATTTTATTCTCTAGATGAGGGGGTCTCCAAACTACGGCCCTCCAGTTGCTCAGGAACTACAATTCCCAGAGTTTACAATGCCTCATGGGATGTGTAGTTCCGCAACAGCTGGAGGGCCTTAGTTTGAAGATTCCTGCTCTAGGGCAAGGGTCTCCAAACTTTCTAAACAAAAGGCCGGTTTACTGTCCTTCGGATTTCAGGGTGGCAGGACTGTGGCCATTGGAAGTAAAAAAGGTCCCGAAATCATTGAGAAAAAAAATAATGCCCCATTGTTTGTCTCAGTGGGTGTAATTGTGCCCCACCATTTGTGTCACTGGGAGAAATTGTGCCCCATCGTTAGTGTCAGAGGGAGGAATTGTGCCCCACTGTTGAAATCACTTGGAGGAATTGTCCCCTATCATTGGTGTCATTGGACCCCATTATTATTGGTGTCATTGGAAGAAATTATTCCCCATCACTGGGGGAATTGTGCCCCATCATTGGTTTCATTGTGGGAATTGTCCACTATCATTGGTGTCATTGGACCCCATTATTATTGGTGTCATTGGAAGAAATTATTCCCCATCATTGGTGTCATTGGGGGAATTGTGCCCCATCATTGGTTTCATTGGGGGAATTGTCCCCTATCATTGGTTTTATTGAACCCCATTATTGATGTAATTGGAAGAAATTGTTCCCCATTTTTAGTGTCATTGGAAGGAATTGTGCCCCATCATTGGTGTCATTGGTCTCCATTATTGGTGTCATTGGAAGGAATTGTGCCCCATCATTGGTGCCATTGGGCCCATTATTGGTGCCATTAGGAGAAATTGGGCCTCATCCTTGGTATCATTTGGGGAATAGTGCCCCATCTTTGTAATCGGGAGGAATTGTGCCTATTGTTGGAATCACTTGGAGGAATTGTTGCATATCATTGGTGTCATTGGACCCCATTATTGGTGTCACTGGAAGAAATTATTCCCCATCGTTGGTGTCATTGGAGGAAATGTGCCCCATCATTGGTGTCATTGGTCCCCATTATTGGTGTCGTTGGGATAAATTGTGCCCCGGTGTTGGTATCATTGGGGGGAATAGTGCCCCGTCATTGGTTTCATTGGGGGATTTGTCCCCTATCATTGGTGTCATTGGACCCCATTATTGGTGTCATTGGGCCCATTATTGGTGTCATTGGGAGAAATTGGTGTCATTGGACTCCGATATTGGTGCCATTGGAAGGAATTGTGCCCCATAATTGGTGTCATTGGGCCCATTATTGGTGTCATTGGGAGAAATTGGGCCTCATCCTTGGTATCATTGGGGGAATAGTGCCCCATCTTTGGTGTATTTGGGAGGAATTGTGCCCCATTGTTGGTATCATTGGGGGGAATAGTGCCCCATCATTGGTTTCATTGGGGGAATTGTCCCCTATCATTGGTGTCATGGGAGCCAATTATTGGTGTCATTGGAAGGAATTGTGCCCCATCATTGGTGTCATTGGTCTCCATTATTGGTGTCATTGGAAGAAATTGTTCCCCATCGTTGGTGTCATTGGAAGGAATTGTGCCCCATCATTGGTGTCATTGGTCCCCATTATTGGTGTCATTGGAAGAATAGTGCCCCATCTTTGGTGTAATTGGGAGGAATTGTGTCCCTTCGTTGGTGTGAGTGGGGGGGGGGGAATTATGTCCCATTGTTGGTATCAGTGGATGAAATAGCGTGCGGAGGGCCACATAAAAGCAAGCATCTGGCCCCCGGGCCGCAGTTTGGAGACTCCTGCTCTAGGGTGTCTGCTTTCAGAAAATATATAATTTTTGGAGGGGGGGTTACGTAATCTTCAGGCCTAAAATCATTTTTAAACGTTTGAAGGAAAGGGTTAATACTTCGGTAATTCTTTACTCCATGGATGAAATCTACCATCTCAATCACCATTGGCCCATGAGTGTTATTTTTTTATTTTATTCTTTAATAGGGGAATTGGTGACGCAGCACCTCTGAGACGTGAACAGCTCCGCCGGTAATATTTTTGGACATTTGTGTCTCCCACCATCTCGGATGTCACCTCATTATCACCACAATGTGTCCCCCGTCTGTGACGAGTCATTCCATGAATGTCATAAAGAGAGGCCCCCAGGCCGACGGTGAACCACAGCTGCACCCCGCCAGCCACACTCCGCTTGTTGATGAGCGTGGGAGGTCCGGCATGTGCGATTCCCACCACAAACCCTCTGCGGTCACATTATCGCAGAGGGAAGATTGGGATAATTACGTGACGTTGTCATTCTTGAAAAAAAAACTCAGCTTCAGAAGCTTTTCCTTTCTTGCTTTTGATGTGCCCCCCCCCCCCCCCATTCAAACCCACCACCCTCTGGCGAATACAAACAACGCAAAACCACAGAAACAATTCCGCCGGAGCTGACACTTTGATAGTCCTCTGATCATGGTTGCTTCTGTATAATCTCAATGTTTGTTCCTAAGAGGATACACTCACCGGCCGCTTTATTAGGTACACCTGTTCAATCGTTTGGTAACACAAATTGCTGATCAGCCAATCACGTAGCAGCAACTCAATGCATTTAGGCATCTGGGGCGGCACAGTGGTGTAGTGATTAGCACTCTCAGCTAGCAGTAAAAAGCGTCGCTGGTTTGGATCCCAACCACGACACTGCCTGCCTGGAGTTTACATGTTCTCCCTGTGTCTACGTGGGTTTCCTCCGGGTGCTCCGGTTTCCTCCCACAATCCAAAGACATGCAGGTAGGTTAATTGGCTTCTGTCCAAAATTGGCCCTAGTATATGAATGGGGACCTTGGATCGTGGGCTCCCTGAGGGTAGGGACTGATGTGGGTGTGCAATGTACAGGGATAGGGACAATTGTAGACACTCACTCAGGATGGACTGGTGTCTTTATTCAACCTTACTAACCATCTAAATGTGGTGAAGTGACTTTGAACGTGGCATGGTAAAAAAATAATTGAAATCCTAACTAAAACACTATATTCCTCATCTTTGGCATTGACCTATGATCCTGACCTTGACCCTAACTCTAACCCTGCCATTGACCCAGATCAAACCCCGATCTCGCCATTATTTCAGAATGGGGAAGAAGGGATTTAAGTGACTTTGAACTTGGCATGGTTGTTGGTGCCAGAAGGGCTGATCTGAGTATTTTAAAAAATCTACTGGGATTTTCACACACAACCATCTCTGGGGTTTACAGAGAATGGTGGGAAAAAGAGAAAATATCCAGTGAGTGGCAGGTGTGTGGAGGAAAATGCCTTGTTGATGTCAGAAGTCAAAGGAGAATGGGCAGACTGGTTCCAGACAATAGAAAGACAACACAAACTCAAATAACCACTCGTTACACCCATGGTATGCAGGATACCATCTCTGAATGCACCACACATCGACCTTGAAGATGGGCTACAACAGCAGAAGACAAGGCCAGTGCTACCACTAGGTGAACTAGGCAGCCTCCTAGGGCACACTGCCACCTAGGCTGCAGCCATGGTCAGTTGTTGCTGGGTCCAAATCCCACCCAGAGCATCCTGCCCAAACACCCAGTGTCCCTGCTGCCACAGCCTTTTGGTTGCCAGGACCACCTATTTCCTATCAAACAATCACATGCCCCCCCCCCCCCCCCAGGTCATGGCATTTAGAGGAGTAGGAAGTTTCTCCTCCAAACCAATCCGGTCCCAGTGCCCAGCCTTCCAGCTTCCACCTGTCCTGTAGCCAACTTCTGCAATGAGAAGGAATGGATCCTGATGTAAGCTGGGGTCTTCACAATATTACCTCCTTCCCTTCCACTACCCCAACTATTCTCTTAAATATCTCCACTCTCCTTACCCCACTCTGGTCTTCCCTTACAACTTTGGGGACATTATTGAAAGGGAATGGGCTCTATCCATGATGTAAGGGGTTTGGGGACCCTGATATAAGGTCCCTTTAGCAACCCTGATGTAATGGGGACTCTGAGGACCCTGATGTAAGGGGGGGTGACTTTGAGCACCCTGATGCAAGGGGGACTCTGATGTAAGTGGGAACTCTGGGGCCCCTGATTTAAGGAGGGAAGACTCTGGGGACCCTGATGTAAGGGAAGACTCTGGGGACACTGATTTAAGGGGGCTCTGGGGGACCTTAATGTAAGGGGGGCTATGTGGACCCTGATGAAAGTGGGGTCTCTGATGTAAGGGTGAACTCTGGGGACCCTGATTTAAGAAAAAGGGACTCTTGGGACCCTGATGTAAGGGGGGATGACTCTGGGGACAATGATGAAAGGAGGAGGGACTCTAAGGACCCTGATGTAAGGGGGAGCCTTAATAAAAGGGGTAAATGCTGATGTAAGGGTTTAAAAGAGAGTTTAAGTGTTAAGTCTGAAGTTCCTAGCATCACACCCCTGATAATTATAAACGGAAAAGTAGGAGAGAATGGGGTTTTGTATGTGCACTATACAAACAACAATATTACGGTAAAAAATTTAAAATTTTATTTATACAAAAATTGGTAAAAACATGAATAAAACAGTTTTTACATATGATCAGGCAGTTAATCCATTTTTACTCAACATGTTTCGGTATAAACATAGCTTCTTCAGGAGTAACTTTGGCATTATTGTTGTAACCCGTTCTATTTCCAGAGTTTTGCTGCTTTAAATAAAGCCAATTTAAAAGGTTACAGAAGAATCTGCGTTCTTGGGTCTAGGTGTTTGTACTAGGGCAGTAGTGTGGGTGTTCAAAATTGTTCTTGCACCAGCAGTTTTTGGTGACCTTGTCCACCATTGCCCAATGTAACAGAAAACACTAAAACCTCCAGATATGGTCCCAGTCTATAGTCCATACAAGGGTCCTTTTGGTGTTTAATTACTCTAAAATATCTGCATGGCTGGAGGCAATGGCCAACATTTACGAAGTCCGTAAAGAATGTCTGTACTATCTGGGAACACCTCTTATAGAATAATAACCTTTTCTTCCTCGTTCATATCTCAGACGCAGCAGGGGGCCCTCGCGGTGCCATCGCATCCCAGAAAACTCGACACCGGTGTCCGGTCCAGCCAGTTTCTCACTAGGTACACAGTGTACGGGGGTCTCACGCTCCTGGGCTGTGCTGGGTCGCTGTTTTTCACATGCCAGGTGAGCAGGAATGGGAGAAGTGCCAGACAAAGCATTAAACTTGAACGGTTCATTGTGAGATCTGCTGTATTTATTAATCATTAAGAACAGGGCATACACAATGGACACAAACAGCCATTGTGAAGACCGGATAAGAGGGCACAAACTGAACGCCTTCATTAACCTGTGCAGGGAGGACACCAAGATCAGCCAGAGGAGAGCAATCATTAACAGGTTATTCCCAGATGGCTCAACTTTATATCTTCTCACTGTCCTGCTGGATGAAACTGATACCTTGCCTGTACTACCTCCCAGGACACAGTACTGGTCTTTGTTGAGGAAGCGAGGGCTTCAAGGACCCAATTTACTTACTGATCATGTTTTCTTCAACCTTTCTGTGGTCGAGAGATGATGACAAAAATAACAAGTTGAAAGTGAAGTTCCACATTGGCATTGCAGGCCTTTCTGTTTGTGGCAAGGTTAGGTGTGCCATGGTCCTGGATTGTTTCGGGTAGCTCGTCTGCTACTTCAAATCAGGAAACACAGTCTATGTAGTCTGGGAATATTATGGAGATACCTCTTTGGTGGCCTTTTTGGGTCCATGTTAAGCCACGTACACACGGGCGGATTGTATGGCCTACTTAGTCCACCGAAACACATTTCAGCGGACAGTCCGCTCGTGTGTGGGCTTCAGCTGACTTTTTCAGCGTGCAGTCTGGCGTACTAAGTATTTCGGAATTTCCGTAATATTGTCCGTCATACTTTGGTTTCAGCGGACAATCCGCTCGTGAGTAGGCTAGTTCGACGAACTAAGAATGGCGCATGCTCAGAAAGGATTTACACGGCGGAAGGTTGCATTGCTGTGTATTGGACTTCCTATTTGTAGTCCCGTCGTACGTGCTGTACACGTCATCGCGCAAGCTTTCAACGGACTGTTTGGCTATCCGTGTGTGGTCAAGTCCGTTCATTCGAAAGTATGACGGACTGTCCGTCGGATTGTATGACGGACTAAGTAGGCCATACAATCCGCCCGTGTGTACGCGGCCTTAGGCTGGGAGGAGGCCTAGGTCATCCCAGATTATGTTGGCAGGGATGAGTTTGCCAGATTCCCTGGGATTCCATTGAACCACCTAATGCCGCGTACACACGACCAGACTTTTTCGAGGGACTAGGTCCGACAGACTTTCGACGGAGTTCTGATGGACTTTCCGAATGAACAGTCTTGGCCACACCACACAATCACACCAAAGTCCAACGGATTGGAACGTGATGACGTACGACCGGACTAGAATAAGGAAGTTCATAGCCAGTAGCCAATAGCTGCCCTCGCGTCGGTTTTTGTCCGTCGGACTAGCATACACACGAGCGGATTTCTCGGTAGGAACTGGGTCCGGCGGAGTTCCGGCGGGAAAAATTTGAAACATGTTCCATTTCTAAAGTCTGTCGGATTTTTGCAAATCAAAAGTCCGCTGCAGCCCACACACGATCGAATGGTCTGCCGGAATTGTTCTGTCGGACCTTTGATGTTGAAAAGTCCGGTCGTGTGTACGCGGCATAAGAAGTGCTGGAGACTCAGAAAAGAGAAGCCTTGACTAGGGTAGTTCAGATAACTTACTGCCCCAACTCAGTTATGTACCTACCCATCCTTTGCCTTTGTTTCCCTTTAATGACACGGACACTGTGTTGGACCACTTGGCCCTTTATTAACATATTTAACCATAAACTTTATATGAAATATGATTGCAGATCCTTGATGACACCAATCCCAAACTTTTTGGAATCTGTGGTACCTTTAAGTTAGATTCTGTCCCCAGTCACACCACCGCCTCAGGGACTTACTAACTGACCACAGAACCCTACCACCTTACTACCCGGTAGTCTAGACTGAACTAAATATACCAGGAGGACTCCATACCTGAGACGGGTCCAACCATATCTATCGACAATACCTCAATTTTTTGTGCCTTCGTCAAGGACCCCAATCGCCAAATCTTTTGCCTGAAGCACCTCCACCTTTTCATTTGGGGTGGGAGGGCAGGACTTTCCACTAGACTTGTGCACAACGGAAAATTTTGTTTCGTTTCGGTTCGTTGTCATTCGTAAAATACATCATTTCGTTCTGTTATATTTGTTATGTTACATCACTAAGTTTTCGGATAATTCGTTATTATTCGTAGAGTGTCGAATTCATTCGTTCGTATTCGTTGAAATTCGCTATTTATGTATGTATAGACATTCGTGATAACGATTCGTAGTTTGGAAAGTCGTTTATTTATTGAATCTTTTAACACACACAATGACAACGTCTCTTCTCCTCGGCTCAAATACAATACAACACCCTTCTCACTCAGTTCTCAGGAATGCACTTTGCCAGTAATCCAACCTCCGGCACAAAATTAATTAGCTGATTGGACTATAAGATTTACTTTGAGCTGACCTTTTGTTTCATTAGATCTTTAAAGAAAATCATGGTCCAGGTCAGGGGAAGCTGGGGCGGATGAGTGACGAGAGGGCGTAACGTCCGCCCGAGGGGAGGGGCCGCCAGCGCTACAGCACACCGCACCGACGAACAAGAAGCAGGACATGGCTTGGAGCGGGGAGGTGAGAGACCCCAGCCCAGCCATGCGGGAGCCCACGGGGCAGTAGCTCGGAGCGGTGTAGCAGTATTCCACAGCCCTTGGAACAGAACACTACCTGACCCTCACAGCTCTCCGGATGGCCCCCCCCTCGTTCCCCCGCACAGCTGATTCCCTCGTCTAAGCATCAGGACTTCGGAGGTATCCGGGGATGTTTCTAGCAGGAGATACAGCAGAGAAAAGGACGGTAACTTCATTAACATCACAATGTCTCGGCAGAGTAATATATATGTATATAGGGGAAAGCAATCAATGTGAAAATGGAGACAGCTTAAGCTGGTAAGGGGAGTCTTGTATACATAGATGGTTAAAGCGTTTGATGCAAGGTGTGCACTAATGTGGCTGGGTGTTCCCGCTGAGTAGAGTTGAACCTCAAGTGTCCTAAAGGGAAGTTTTTTTTTTTTGCATGGCCGGATAAACCATAAACAGGACTGCAGTTTTTTTCACATATGCCTATATCGAAAGCTGCTTGATTTATTTTGAGTCAGGAACCTAGAAGGCAATGTCCTAAGACAGTGGTAGATCCGCTGGGTTGACACATTATTATCCCCGCAAGATAAAACTGATTAATACATCACAGACTATCCCAAAAATCGCATATGACAATTACACATGTGAAACAACACGCTGGAAAAGTCGCATGGTTCTAAAAATTATGACGATAAACACATATTGACAAGGAGAGTCGCATATAGATATGTGGAGGAAGCCTCTGAGGGTCCACTTTTATCCTGTTGAGATTGCACCTGCTGAGAGAAGTATCCCCACCTGTGAGCAACATTGATTGCAGAATCAGTTTATACATATTAGAGCACGGACATAACGGAATGAGTTAGAAAAAGCATTTTTTTTTCCGCTCTTTCTTTCTCTGGCATGCTTGGAGGTGATCAGAGAAGCAAATCTGATTTAAAGAATCCTAGAAGAAGATATAGCAAGGATGAATAAACTGTAACGGGATGTATTCGCTACCACACATTTTTAGGCCCAAACGCATGGCTGGATATATCTGGGGCAGGAAATTTAAAGGTGCAGCCCCAAGATATTGATGGCTCTATGGGATAGATGTGTATTGTCTCTGCAGCAGACAAACTGAACAAAACAAGACAGACTACCTCAATTATACATGACATTGTACATCTTAAACAGCACGGTGAAAAGTCGCATGAGTTGATTCCGGGACCTGTTCTCAGATCAATGCGTATTTTCCCCCGGACCTCTTATATATCTAATTTTTTTTTTCCTTTCTTTCCTTCTTGTGGGGTATACGTTTGAAATAAGGCTTGGGGGCCAATTCTTACAGCCTGTCTGTCAATTCTCCTTGTACTGGGCCTGGTACATCAAGATGGCACGTTGCTAAAGACACTCGATAACATATTCGGACGACTCTGCGCCCCCCAGGTTCCACAGGCCTATGCCTAGGGGAGGGTTGGCACAACACGAGGTCGCCCTTAGTCTAAGCAAAACATCCCCCCCAGGATATATATTTATACCATTTAGAGGGGGTAATAACTTGGGGAAGCTGTTAAAGTAATAATAACGGGGTGCAGTATTAATCTACTGAGAGAGGAAGTCAACTGTGAGGGACCCCCGGGCAGTCAGCCAGTGGAACACAGGCATATGGTAGGAGGTAGGTTGGTAACCCCTAAGCAAAATTGGGGAGCAAAGAGATAAATAGGATTAATTAGCCACATAGAAGGCGAATCGCAGGAGGAAGCGACTTCAATGAGGATTCAGGACTAAAAGGAAAGAGTTACTGGGGTGCTCGGTTTCATATAAGTTTGAAATATAGTGAAATATGAGTAAATCAGCGAACAAGATGGCGAAAAGTGGAGCCTCACGAAATTTAAAAGATAAGAGCTATGATACGACTATTCAACAATATATGACACAAGGAGCAAGCCCCAAAGAATCGGGATCGGATAAAAGGCAACCAACCATCTCAGATTACAAGAAGGGAACAGGAAAACATAAGGGCGGAGGAGCACACCAGGACAGGGAGGACACAATAATACATAGCGAATGGGAAAGTAGTAAAATGGAAGAATCAAGGACAGAAGATCTCCCCCCTTCAAAAGGAGAAATGGCGGAGATGCTCTTAAAATTGGAGAATGCAATTAAAACAGATATTAGGGGACTTCGAGAAGATTTAGGAGGACTACTAGAGAGAGTAGAAGCTACAGAAAATCGCATCGACCTCCAAGCCTTAGAGTTAAACAAAGTGTCAGATCAATTAAAAATATTACAACTAACACAAAGGAATATGCTCTATAAATTGGAAGACCAGGAGAATAGAAGCAGAAGGCAAAACTTGAAGCTCCGCTCGATTCCGGAAACTAAAGGGGAAGATTTAAGATCAATACTAAATAGCATTCTATCCCCCTGCTGGGGAAATGAGACGGGAGCCCCCCTAAGGATCGATAGAATTCATAGAATCGGTAAAGCAAGAACTGGAGACTTGGATAGACCGAGAGATATAATTGTGCGGTTCACATTTTTTGATGAAAAAGAGGAAATATGGAAAAAGTTAAGGGGAAAAACCCCACTTGTGTATGAAGGTAGAGAAATACAGATATTTCCGGACATTGCACCCGAGACGCTTTTAAGGAAAAAACTTTTGAAACCCCTGTTAGTCGAACTGCAAGCCCATAACATTAAATACAGATGGGGTTTTCCTGCTTGCTTAATAGGGAACAAAGATGGTAAATCAGCAAAGCTGAGTTTCCCGGAAGATTTGGAAGAGTTCTGCGAGAAATTGGGAATATGCCCGCCTGCACTTCCAGGCTGGCAAGATGAAATAATTGGCTCAATGTAGGGGGAGGGGGGAAAGGGTTTGGGGAAAGGAAGAGGGGTGAAGGAGAAGGAAAGAAGGGAAGATATAAATCAAAACAAGGATGTGGAATTTAATACCTCCCGTCTCAGGGGAAGAGGCGGGAGAGGCGCAGGCGAAAAAGCCCCAAACCCTCATAACAAATAGATTAGGAGATGGTAGGGGTATGTACGACCATTAACCTAACAAGGGCCGATAATAGGCCATTGGGGTTGGGAGGAGGGGGGAGGGGGAGGGTTGGCGCGGGGAGTCAGGGGGGGGGGGGGGAGGAGGGAGGCGGGAGGGTGTAAGGTGGGGGAAGGAAAGTAAAGTGGAAAGAGGGGTTAGGGAGGAAAGAGAAAGAAAAATAATGTGGACCACCCAAATAAACATGAGACAAAGTACCTTTGCAGGGCTGGGGAGCATTAGGACAAATAGATGGGTAACAGCAAAATAGACGGCTTGAAATTTATGTCCTATAATGTTAAGGGCATGAATACCCCAACAAAACGCCATAAGATCCTAGCAGAGCTAAAACGGTATGAGGCCGACGTTGTATCCCTCCAGGAGACTCATATCTCCCTCACATCAAACATAAGGCTGTACTCTAGCAACTATCCGGTCTGGTATTATAGCGATACCATATCGGCTAGAAGTAGAGGGGTAGCGATAGGGTTCTCTAAAAGTACAAGATTTCAATTAAGTGAAAAAATGTGCGATGCAGAGGGAAGATATCTGTTTCTAAAGGGTACTCTAGAGGAACTGGAGTGTACTTTGGTAAATATATATGCACCCAATAGCAATCCAATCAGTTTTTTAAATAAGACATTAAATAAACTTATGAATTTTAAAACAGGTTATGTAATTATGATGGGGGATATGAACTTCGGCCTCAATCCGGAAGTAGATAGTTCATCGGATGTAAAGAAGATGAGAAGCTCTGCACATAAAAATTTACTACAAAAGCTGTACAAAAATCAATTAGTAGATATATGGAGAGTAAAGAATCCTCTGGTACGTGACTATTCCTTCTATTCTACAGTCCATGGGACGTATTCACGTATCGACTATATTTTCATAGACCATGGGCTATTGGAATATGTGACGGACACGGGGATAGAAGTTATGACCCTCTCGGACCATGCTCCGGTAAAACTATGCTTGAATATTTCAAGGATAGGAAGGAAAACCTCTACATGGCGGTTGAATGAAGAGTTGCTGCTTGGGGAGGAGGACAGAATAAAAATTGCGAGTGAGATCGAACAATATTTTATACATAACGACACAGAGGAAATCAAAAGCCATACGTTGTGGGATGCACATAAGGCCTATATAAGGGGGATACTGATATCTATGGGATCTAAAAAGAAAAAAATGAGAGCCGAAAAAATCAACAATTTAATGAGAGAGATACACCAGTTGGAACAGGTTCATAAAAAAAGTAGGTTACAAAAAGATCTGGTACTTAAAAAGATATTAACGGCAAGGATGGAGCTGAAGGACCTTCTAGACCAAGAAGCTAGGATGGTGTTTAAAGGATTGGCCAAGGAACAATATATATGGGGAGATAAACCAAGTAAGTTTCTAGCTAGAATGTTAAAAAAGAAAAAAGGGAAAAATTTTATTGGGGTAATTAAGAATAAAAATGGGAAAATGTTCCATACCACCAAAGATATAGCAGAAATCTTCAGATCATACTTTGAGGGGATATTCTCAGATAGTAAGGTAGGTGCAAATAACGGGGAGAAAGAGAAGAAGATTAGGGAATTCTTGGGAAAAACTATACTCACTAAAATTACCCCCACTGAAAGGGAGATGCTCGAAAGGCCAATCTCGGAAGAAGAAATAGTGAGAGCACTATTAAAATCAGCTATAGGAAAATCCCCGGGACCAGATGGTTTTACAACATTTTATTACAAAACATTCAGAGAAGCCCTTGTCCCCCAAATGTGCCGGTACATGAATGGTTTGGGAGAAGAATATGGAATGAGTAGGGAAGATTTAATGGCAACAATTACATTAATCCAGAAAGAAGGCAAGGATCCCACGCAGTGCACCAGCTACAGGCCGATCTCGCTGTTAAACGCAGATACAAAACTCTATGCTAAAGTACTTGCAGAGCGAATGAAGGATTTAATGACAACACTGGTTCACCCAGATCAGACAGGATTCATAGGGGGTCGGGAAGGGAAGGACAACGGAATAAAGACACTCCTCCTACTCCAGAAGATGCGACAGGGTGGAACCCCCAGTCTGCTTCTGTCGCTGGACGCACAGAAAGCCTTCGACAGAGTAGACTGGGGGTTTATGTTTAAGACACTGGAGAAGATGGGGTTAGGATCAAAGATGATACAGAGGGTGAAGGTATTGTACGAACACCCAAAGACATGTATAAAAGTTAATGGGTGTGAGTCAGAGTCCTTTGAGATGGAGAGGGGTACAAGGCAAGGTTGCCCGCTTTCGCCCCTCCTATTTGTGCTTTCTTTGGAACCACTTTTAGCGGCAATAAGGGGAGACCCTGGAATAGAGGGGGTGAAAGTGGGAAAAGTTGAATACAAATACTCCGCTTTTGCGGACGATATATTATTGTATTTAAACAACCCCAAGACATCTATGCCAGAATTATTAAATCTACTAGACCAATATGGGGAAGTGTCAAACTTTAAAATTAATAGGTCAAAATCGGAGATAATGAATATTAATATTAGCAAGCGAGAGGCACAAAGTATGCAACAGAATTGGAAAATCCAGTGGAGGAGCGAACTGAAATATTTAGGGATAAAACTATCAAAAACAGAAAGGAAAATGTACCGCTGTAACTACATTCCGTTATTAGATGAGATTCAGACAGAATGTAAAAGGTGTAGTTATAGACCACTATCGTGGTTGGGGAGAATAAACTCATTAAAGATGATAATATTCCCTAAGATCCTATATAGGTTTCAGATGCTCCCAATACCTTTGTCCAATGTATACCTATCGAAATTAAAAACCATCCTAATGAAATTTATCTGGAAAAATAAAAAAGCTAGGGTGGCCTTCGCGACACTTCGACAACCAAAAAATAGGGGTGGAGTGGCAATGCCAGACGTGCAGACTTATTATGAAGCAGTTGTAGTGTCCAGAGTGAGTGAATGGAGTAGAAGGGATAACACAGAGAAAAGATGGGTGAGATTGGAACACGAATTATGCAGAACAAAATTGGAGAAGCAAATTTGGAACCCACCACATGAGAGAAGTGTATTTTTGGAAGGGAACAACATTACACGAAACACGTTGCGGATTTGGGATAAGATATATAGGCAATTTAATGGGAAATACAATTCACCACTTATAGCGTTAAAGCACAATAATTTTTTTTTACCAGGGTGTCAGGAGATAGGAGGAAACTGGGTCAAGGAAGAGGTAAAATTAAAAGATGTAATGAAAGGGGAAGGGATAGCACCATATCACGAGTTGGCACAAAAAAAAGAGATGATGATAATTGATGAGTGGAGGTACGCACAGCTTTCAAGTTTTATTAAAAAACTCCCCCCACAGATTAGAACAGCGGAAGATTTAACTCCTTTGGAACAATTATGTTCATTAAAGACATCAAAGAAAATTGTTTCGAGATGGTATAGAACGCTGGTGGAGGGAGTAGAGCTGGGGGTACCTGTGTACATCAAAAAATGGGGGAGGGAACTAGGAACACAACCAGATAACACAATATTAAGGAAAATATTTAAATTAGTGCATGGCTCAGCGGTAGATGCTGGAACTGCGGAAATGAGTTTCAAATGTATGACGAGATGGTACTACACCCCAGAGAGGAAAAGTAAATTTCAGCGGGATGGTGTTAGGGAGTGTTGGCGGGGATGTAAAGAGTTGGGCACGATGACACATCTGTGGTGGAGTTGTCCAAAAATAGAACTGTACTGGAACCAAATCCTAGCCTTCATTAAAGAGATTACTAACAAAGAGGTGAAAGCTGATCCCTGGGTAGTGTTATTCCATGGGACAAAAATTGGGCTCAGACAATATAAGGAATCGGTGATTCCCCATTTGTTGAATGCAGGTAAAAAACTAATACCGAAAAAATGGCAAGAGAAGGAGGCCCCGTCAATGTGGGAATGGGTGGATGCGGTAGAAAAGACCTATAAGATGGAGTGTTTGAGAGTCAGCTTGGAAGAGCGGAGTAATACACCAATCATAGAGAAATGGAAGTGTTGGGCAGATTTTAGGAAGAAATGGCTCATCTCAGAGGGGTTGAGAAAGCCCTAAAATAGGTGTAGACAAGATACAATAAGGTACAAACTAGATAGAAATTAAAACTCTCACAGGGAAAACAAGATAAGGTGGTCCACAGATAGGAAGGAGGGGGGGGGGGGGGGGTTGAGGTAAGAACTAGAAGGGGGATAAGATGGGAGTGTGATACCGGAGGGATGATACGGTTATTATGAAGGTTGTTAGCCTGGCATTGACACTCTCAAAAAAAAAAAAAAAAAAAAAAAAAAAAAAAACTTGCCACTATGATGTGACTGCATGGAAGGGACGCTGAGCTGTAAGCTGAGGTGGTCCCATGGTTATTAAATTGATTTCACTGAGTGGTTAAAAAAAAAAAAGAAAAAAAAAAAAAAAAGATCTTTAAAGAATTACCGAATTCATTCGAATTCATTCGTTATATTTCTTTCGTATTCGTTGTTATTCGTTATTTTTTTATTCGGATGCATCCGAATGTCCGAAAGATGCAAAATTCGGCTGAATTTCCATTCGTTACGAAACGAATTGCACAAGCCTACTTTCCACACCGATTTTTCTTCAGCAACTGAGCCTCCTACTTTCTCCTATCCTAACACTCCAGCTCCTCCTTATCCTGCAATAACTCCTCCAATCAGGTAAAGGTGAAATTTAGGTCTCTGAAACCGTACCAACCCCTCTTTAACCCCTTGCAGTATGATCGTTCCTTCCACCCTGTCATGTATTCCCTGCGCTTATATTTCATTCCAGCTCCGTACATTTCTGGACAAGTTGTAGAATGCGTAATTAGCAGAAAGACAAGGTGGGGTTGATTTATTAAAGGCAAACAGACTGTGCAATTTGCAGTTGCTCCAGAGCTTAGTAAATGGAGTAAAGCTGTACTTTGGAAAGAATACCCAATCACATGCAAAGGAAATTTAAAAAAAAAATGCATTTTTGCTTGCACATGATTGGATGATGGAAATCAGTAGAGCTTCTGCTCATTTACTAAGCTCTGGAGCACTTTGCAAAGTGCACAGTGTATTTGCCTTTAATAAATCAACCCCCAGAGTATTTTTGTAACTTGTACTTTAACCACTTTCAGACCGGACCATTTTGCTGGTCAAAGACCAGACCACTTTTTGCGATTCGGCACTGCGTTGCTTTAACTGACAATTGCGCGGTCGTGCGATGTGGCTCCCAAACAAAATTGACGTCCTTTTTGTCCCCACAAATAGAGCTTTCTTTTGGTGGTATTTGATCACCCCTGCGGTTTTTATTTTTTACGCTATAAACAAAAATAGAGCGACAATTTTGAAAAAAACACATTATTTTTTACTTTTTGTTATAATAAATATCCCCCAAAAATATCTAAAAAAAAAAATTTTTTCCCTCAGTTTAGGCCGATACGTATTCTTCTACATATTTTTGGTAAAAAAAATCGCAATAAGCGATTATTGATTGGTTTGTGCAAAAGTTATAGCGTTTACAAAATAGGGGATAGTTTTATGGCATTTTTATTAATAATTTTTTATTATTATTTTTTTTTACTAGTAATGGCGGCGATCAGCGATTTTTATTGTGACTGTGACATTGTGGCAGACACATCGGACATTTTTGACACATTTTTGGGACCATTGTCAGTTATACAGCAATCACTGCTATACAAATGCAGTGATTCCTGTGTAAATGACACTGGTAGTGAAGGGGTTAACCAGTGGGTGGCAGTGTAGGGGTTAAGTGTTCCTAGGGGTGTGTTACTAACTGTGGGGGGGCTGGGCTTTCATTTAGTGAACACTGATCTCTGCTCCAATCACATGGAGCAGAGATCAGCGTCACTAGTTGATAGGCAGAATGGGGAAATGCTGTTTACAAGGCATTTCCTCCATTCAGCCGCCCCGTGAGACGATTGCGGGTATGCCCGCGGCGATCGAGTCCGCGGGACCCGCGACCGGACTCACGGGGGGTCCCGACCGGCACGCTCGCGATGGCAGGGCGGCATTGAAGATTGGACGTACCTGTACGCCAATATGCCTGCCCGTGCCATTCTGCCGACGTACACCGGCGTGCGTCTGTCGGGAACCGGTTAATAAACAAGTGTAAAGTTAGAAGCAATAATCCAAAATAGGACCAGAGTGGCAAAGAGCATGCCTACGCTACAAGATAATACAAAACAGATTATGAAAGCTGCACAAACGTGGACTCTTCACAGCACTGTATCAGTGGCTCAATCAGCATAACATATGGCTGCATAGCATAGGCTTTATAAGACTCTATAAAACAGAGTCTAGCTAAGAAATACTATTTCTGTAAAACTGTATATAAAGGCCAGTACACACCATCAAACTTTTTGACAACGGTCCAACGGACCTGTTTTATCGGACAATCCGACCATCCGTATGCTCCATCGGACAATTGTTTTCGGTTTTTCAACTGACAAATGTTCGCTGTGTATGGTCTCAAACTTTCCGGCAACAAATATCCGATGGAGGATAATCCGATCGTGTGTACACAAGTCCATAGGACTAAAGTCCAAAGTACAAACATGCATGCTCAGAACCAATGCTAAAGATCAAACAACAATAGCAGAATTTGACCAAAGGGTGGCGGTAAAGAGCTGAAAAACCATGTGATTTGGTGAAAGTTGGCTGGAAAGTGTGTGTATGCAGAACAAGTTCACGGCCAACGCCCTTCGGGCCAAAATCCACGTAAAAGTCTGATGTCCGATTGTGTGTATGAGGCTAAACACAGCTACTTGTGCTTAACCTTATCAACAGTACCCTCTCAGGGAAGACTAGGGTAGCTCTTGTAGTGCAGGTAAAAGCTGGAGGGAACCAAGGCCCAAGATAAAGCACCACCCCACTGGAACTAAAGTACTCTCATATCAATTGCCAAAGGATTCCCCACAGTAGCGCTTCTGGAGAAGCAGTCTTGGATCCCTCTAGCCACAGTAGCTGTATCTTCTGGAGAAGCAGTCTGGGATCCCTCTAGCCACAGTAGCTGTATCTTCTGGAGAATATGTGTGCTATACGGCTCCTGCCTGGCTTCATGCATGCTGGTTTTGAAAGTGGAGGACCTCTCATCTGGCTGCAGATCCCCAGTCCAGCTACCTCAGTCTTATCAGGTGTGGCCTTAGATCAGCCCAGGTCATGTTGGTAGGGTTGTGTTTCCCAGATGGCCTGGGTTTCCCTTGAACCACCCTAGAAGTGCTGGAGTCTCAGTAAAGAGAAGCCTGGACAAGCTATAATGTAGGATGTATTATCGGCTGAATGATCAGACAAAGAGAAACTGTAAGTTTGACATCACTAAACAGGTATAAAATTTGAATCAATAATCCAAAAACAGGCTCAGAAGGGCAAAGAACGTGCATACTGTACAGAATATTACAAACCAGATTATGAAAGCTGCACAAACATGGAGTCTTCTCCGCAACGGCTCAATCAAGGTAACTTGTAGCAGCATAGTCTCTGCAAGACTCTATGACAACAGAGTGTCTAGCTAACAATTGCTATTTCTGTAAAACTGTATAGACTGCAGCTACTTGTGCATATGCTCATAAACAGCATCACTCTCAGTGAAGTCTAGGGTATCTCTGGTAATGCAGGTGAACAGCTGGAGGGATCCAAGGTCCAAAGATAAAGCACCACCCCACTGGAACTAGAGTACTCTGGCACCAATTGGCAAAGCACTCCCACATTAGCTTGGTCTTCCGGAGAAGCAGTATGCTAATAGGCTCCTGCTTGCCTGCCCACATGCTGGTTCTGACAGTGAAGGGCCTCTTACCTGCCTCTCACCTAGAACACAGCTACTTGTGCATATCCTCCTAAACAGCATCACCCTCAGTGAAATCTAGGGTATCTCTGGTAATGTAGGTGAGCAGCTGGAGGGGACCAAGGCCCAATGATAAAGTCCTTTGCCAATTGCTACCAGAGTACACTAGTTCCAGTGGGATGGTGCTTTACCCGTAGGTCTTGGATCCCTCTAGCCACAGTCATTGTATCTTCTGGGGACGATGTGTGCTATTCGGCTCCTGCCTGGTTCCCTGCATGCTAGTCCTGACAATGGAGGGCCTCTCACCTGATGACTTGCCCAGAGCTACCTCTGTCTCATCAGCTGTGGTCTATCTGAGCTACTGAAGGAGATAAGATTAGAAATTTACCTTCCTAGGGGGTGTTCAGGAATTTAGGGATTTGAGGAAAAATGAGTTTTAGGATCCGGCGTCTACATCTGAGCATGGTGAGTAAATTGTCACTTCTTTACAAAACGACATAGACTGCCCATTCCTACCTGTATAATAAACAGAATGGGTATATTCTGGCAGATAACAGACCCCTCTCTTCTCTATGATCAAACAATCACAATCTAACACCAATTAAACACTAAAGCACCTCCTGGTGGCCCTCTTATTGGAGTTTTGGCCTTGCTTCCTCTGGATCAATACTCATAAACTGATTAACACAGTCAAATAATTAGTTGATGTTGGTTGGGTCAGAGACATCTTTTTCACACTCCTAGAATACACTGTCATCAGTTACAATGAGGCATTAATTACTCTTCCTTCTTCTGGATCAGTGTTGTTCAATGGATGGTGTTCAATGGATGGTGTTCAATGGATGGTGTTCAATGGATGGTGGTCAATGGATGGTGTTCAATGGATGGTGTTCAATGGATGGTGTTCAATGGATGGTGGTCAATGGATGGTGTTCAATGGATGGTGTTCAATGGATGGTGTTCAATGGATGGTGTTCAATGGATGGTGTTCAATGGATGGTGGTCAATGGATGGTGGTCAATGGATGGTGGACCTTCTTCAGCTTTTCCAGCTATGTAACTAAAAAGGATGACCAGCTATAAGCTGGAGGTCCGCTCTTTACACATTGGGTGTTGTACAGGCCATTGCTGCACTTCCCTGTCCGTGGTACTGAATATATAATTGATTATCAGTTTCTTTGAATAGTATACAGTGGTGTCCTCTCTTTTGTTCATACAAGGTTTTGAAGGGGTTATGTTTTAGTTGGATACATAACCATATCAGAGGGATGCAGCTGAGAAGATAGAAGAATCTTGATGCCCAGAAGTATTGGATTACTGCCTGCCTGTCTCAGGCACCTCTCAGACTGATAGTAGACCATCCAATAAGTTGCCATAAACTGGACCTTCTTTGAAAAAAAGCCAGTCTTTTGCGCTCACGTACAGCACTAATATTGCACATAAATGTTCTCTATTTCAGGTATCTCAAGTCCACAAACCAAGCTTCAGTTCATAGATGCTCACCCCTGCTGTCGTCTTCAGACAGGGGTGATCCATATACACCAAGTTTTCTCAACCAGGGTTCCTCCAGAGTTTGCTAGGGGTTCCTTCAGCAGTTTCCACTGACACCATTGATCTTTTTAGCTATCTCTAAAAGGGGAGAATTCCTCCCAAAGACCAAAGTGTAAGGAGCATTCCTCCCACTGACCACCACACTAAAGAGGAACCCTTGAAATAACTTTCTGGTCTCCGGGAACCCCTACTAAAAAGTACTATAGCTACAACTCCTGATACATTAGTGTGATGGTCAGTGGGAAGACTGCCCCTTAGGCCGCGTACACACGCGGGGACTGTTCGCCCAACTTTGTCCGCTGAACAGTGTTTGGGCGGACAGTCCGCCCGTGTGTGGGCTTTCAGCGGACAGTTTCAGCGAACAGTCTGCTGAACAAAGTTTTTCGGAAATTCCGAAAAACTGTCCGCTGAAACTTGGTTTCAGCGAACAGTCCCCTCGTGTGTAGGCTTGTTCGTTCCGCGCATGCTCAGAAAGGATTTACACGCCGAAAGTTGTAATGCAGTGTATAGGACATCGTATTTTCCGTCCCGTCGTACGTGCCGTTCACGTCATCGCGCACGGTTTCAGCAAACTGTTCGTTCGTCGTGTGTGGGCAAGTCCGTCCATGCTAATTTTGAGCGGACTGTTCGCTGAAACTGTTTGACGGACAAAGTTGAGCGAACAGTCCCCGCGTGTGTACGCGGCCTTACACTTGTGGTCATTGGGAAGAGTTCCCCTCTTAGCCCTTGTACACGCGGTCGGAGATTCCGATGGAATGTGTCCGATCGGACCGTTTTGTCGGATATTCCGACTGTGTGTGGTCTCCATCGGACTGTTTCCGTCGGAGTATCCGACGGACCAGGTTTTCCAACTTGTTGATAAAATTTTCCGACAAAATGCTCCGATCGGACATACTCCGATCATGTGTAGAGAATTCCGATCGGACAAAGTGCCACGCATGCTCAGATCAAATTCCTACATCAAAGCTATTGGCTACTAGCCTGATGGTAGTCCCGTTGTAACGAAATAACATCATCACGTTCTGAACGATTGGATTTTTCGACAACTTTGTCCGACCGTGTGTATACAACACCAGTTTCGGACAAAATCCGTCGGACAAAATCCGACGGATTTGGTTGTCGGAATGTCCGACCGTGTGTACAAGGGCTAACAGATAGCTAAAAAACGATCAATGGTGTCAGTGGAACTTATCTGAGAGGCAGAAATTGATCATTGCTCAAGGAACCCATAGACACCTCTGGAGGAACCCTAGACTAATGCAGGGTTTCTCAACTCCAGTCCTCAAGGCGCCCCAACAGGTCATGTTTTCAGGATTTCCCTCAGATGAAAACAGCTGTGTTAATTACCAAGGCAGTGAAACTGATCAAATCACCTGTGCTAAATAATGGGAAGCCTGCAGGGGCGGACTGACAACTCATGGGGCCCCCAGGAAATTGGAGATTATGGGGCCCCCAGGCAATCAGAGATTATAGGGCCACACGGTATATAATCAGACATTATACACATACATGTACACACAGTATACACAGGCATGTTTCTATTGGCTGAGAAGGTACTGGAGAGGTGAGGCAGCTATAATCTCTGGATTTTTAGACCAAAAGGATGTCGGTAAGGGACATTTCAGAGACAGATGTAAAAAAAAACCACAGATTTTTACATACTGTCCCAGGTTTTACTGAGGCTGGCAACCCTGATGGGGCCCCCTAGTGGCCCGGGGCCCTCGGGCAGTGCCCGAGTGGCCGAATGGTCAGTCCGCCCCTGGAAGCCTGAAAACATGTCTTGAGGACTGGAGTTGAGAAACACTGGACTAATGTATCACGAGTTACAGATATAGTAATTTTTAGCAGGGGTTCCCTGAGAACGGAAAGTTATTTCAGGGGTCCCTCTGTGTTGAAAATGTTAAGAAAGGCTTATACTGTATACACTATATGCAAAAAAGACAAAAGAAAGTGCACCAGCCTTGTGCGTTAACCAAAGCATCATATATATAAAAGTTAGAAAAATGGGTAATGGACCTAAAAGAAAGGCTTATCATCAAATATCCACAAAGAGAATGCCCAGAACCACTGTGCATGCCTCTAGATCAGGGGTCTTAAATTGGTGGCCCTCCAGCTGTTGCGGAACTTCAAGTTCCATCATACCTCTGCCTGAGGGAGTCATGCTTGTAACTGTCAGCCTTGCAATACCTCATGGGACCTTGTAGTTCCGCAACAGCTGGAGGGCCACCAGTTTGAGACCCCTGATCTAGAGGCATGCACAGTGGTTCTGGGCATTCTCTTTGTGGATATTTGATGATGAGACTGCTACTGAGAAGATGCCGCAAAGGCCTGCAGATGCTGATGCATTTTTAAGGTGCCCCCTATTCTTCAGAGCTTTACTGATTGCTGCTGATCCGATTGTGGGTATGTATGAGTGTACATACAGTACATGTGCATACAATTTTCCTTAAATGCACATGTGTGCAGAGGGTTTGTTATCATCGTTAGAATTGGACCTTCTGAATAGCAAAAGCATTGGTAGCTGGGGTACAGGCAGTGATCTTTTATACATTTTTATAAACGTTATGCTAATTTTATGTCAGTTTCTGCAGCTGCATATTTTTTTAATGGTACAGCAAACTTTATGATGCATCAGTGTAACTTCTATGTATCTTTACCTTTCACACAGATAATAGTTCTCCCCCTGACAATATCTTCATCTGCTTTTTGCTCCAGAAGAATGCAATCATTTTTGTTCAGGCATCTACTTCCTGGGTTGAGGTGCCAACTCAAGAGATAGCACATCAATCTTGTGCAGTTCTAGGCTGCAGGGCTGACCTAATGCATGGGCACCCCTGGGCAGTGCTCAGGGGCCCCTGGTGCATGGGGGGCCCCATGATAATCTTGAATTACATCATACTTGTCCTGGATTTGACAGGACAGTCACGCTTTTTACTAAGCTGTCCCAGGATGGCCGTGTCCCTGGCAGCATCCCAGAAACCTGTACTGTGCCCCCCTGACTCTTCCTGTAATGTGCCCTTTTGTCTCCCCTTGCACTGCGCTCTTTGTGTTGATTGGTCTTTAATTTATGACATGTTTTCTTGTTGTTTAAAATTGAATTTATTGAAAGTACTAATAAATATGGTATATGTTTAATTCTATCAACTATATATTATATACTTTAATTATTGAGAGTAGGTGCGTATATTGGGGCAGGCTGGTAGGGGCCCCAGTGCATTACTTTGCCCAAGGGCCCATGATGCTATTAAAGTGGTTGTAAACCCTTACAAACCACTTTGACCTACAGGTAAGCCTAGATTAAGGCTTACCTGTAGGTCCAAGAAATATCTCCTAAACCTACACGGTTTAGAAGATATTTACAAAAAGACAGGCACCGCTGTCTATGGCGCTGCCTCTTCCTCTTCGGGATCGATGTCCCTTGCACTGAAGCTGGTGGTCAGGGTTTTTTTCTCCTCACACTGTCAGCAAGAGGAGAAAAAGAAAAAGATTACTGATCTTCTGTTTACATCACATGACCAGCTGTCATTGGCTGACAGCTGATCATGTGGTAAGGGGCCGGGATCGGGTCTATTGATGCTGGCCTCCCGGCAAAGAAGATCCGCGCTGTAGCCGAGTTAAGGGGGCAAATCCTTCCGGTCCTTAAGTGGTAAAGACAGCCCTGCTTGGCTGCGTTCACATATGTCTGACACAGATCAGCCCTCTGCTGCAGGCCTTGCAGCCTCCCAGGTTACAATGTATAGTCTGATCCCTGGGGAAAAGGAAGTCTCTCCTAAAAAGTGTCTCGCCATACTATGGTGCGATACATGGGTCCCTCCACTCTGTGGTGTTTGCCATGCAGCCCCTTGACCCCACCAGTCAGTAGTGGGTGCATTGATTTTGTGAAGGAGCAGCAATGGCGGTGATCTCCAGCAGTCTCATGTAACATGACCCCCGTTTCCGACAGTTTCCTGGAGCCTGTCCCCAGTCTCCACCTGCAGCATGCTCACAGTCGCTAACTAATTTCTCTATTAAATGTGCAATCCTTTATATCAATACAGTGCCTTGAAAAAGTATTCACACCCCTTGAAATTTTCCACATTTTGTCATGTTACATCCAAAAACGTAAATGTCTTTTATTTGGGATTTTATGTGATAGACCAACACAAAGTGGCACATAATTGTGAAGTGGAAGGAAAATAAGAAATGTTTTTTAAAAAATGTTTTACAAATAAATATGTGAAAAGTGTGGGGGGCATTTGTGGGAGTCAATACTGTGTAGAACCCCCTTTCACTGCAATTACAGCTGCAAGTCTTTTTGGGGATGTCTCTACCAGCTTCGCACATCTAGAGAGGGCATTTAGCCCAGGTTCACATTGCTGCGGGTTAGAAATCTCACAACTCACACGATTTCAACTCAGCAATGCAGTCCAACTGCGGGGGGGGGGGGGGGGGTGATTTGACAGACATTTGTGCGGGTTCCTGCACAGATGTCTATACAAATCTCCTCCCGAAGTTGGTAAAAAGTAGTACAGGAACTACTTTTGGGAATTGGCGCGGTGCCATTGCCGGCAATAGCCCCCGATTTGGCATGCGATTTGATATGTCAAATTGCATGCCAAATCATACCAATGTGAACCTAGGCTCATGCACATTGTTCTTTGTGTAGCACCCTCTAGTGCTAGAAGTGTAAATATATGTTTTTTTTATTTTATTTCTAGGGCAGGTAAATTTATGCAGGCTGGCAGCCAAGCCTGACTGTTTTTTGTCCTGGGCTGGCCAGAAAACCAGGGAGAGCTGGATGACTCACAGGCAGCATCACGAGATCCCCCCCTGCTTCTCAAATGTTCTGGTACCCTCTAGAAGAATGGAAGGGGAGGTGAGGTGGAGTTGCCTGGAGTATATTGAGGGCCCTGACCAATCCCCAGCTTGGATTGGCAGGGGGCAGGCCACCTCACATACTCAAATACTCAAGGTCAGCCCAGATGGGGAGTAGTTGTTTGGGTGGAAGCTGGAGATGGAGTGTTAGGCTGTTGTGGCCTTCAAGGGAGTTCCCCTGTCTGGGAGGGGTGGTGACAGGACCCTCTGAAGCCACACGGTGGTGTCCTGGGCAGGAGGCACTGGGAGCAAGGAGAGAACAGCAAGAGAACACTGTCGGGCAAGTCTCCAGGAGCAACAGAAACAGCCCGGAGGGTTGGTGAGTGGCACACAGTCAGATAAACTGAGAGGACTGGGATGGAGCAGTCTGGGATGGGTGCAAAGCCAGTCAGGGGGACTGTGGTGGCACGGGCAGTGGAAAGAGGCAGCTGCAGCCAGGAAGGCTGGCAGGGCCTAAAGAGGTGGTGCTGGGACCAGTAGCCACATGTGGAACTGCTCGCCACTAAGAATTACTAAGAACTACTACCATTTTGCTACACCAGCCTGCAAAGGGCATTTGCTTTGGGCCTGGCTGAACTAGTGTCAGGTCCCAACCACAGTGCTAGTTGGTCTTGGGAGTGATAGTCTGCAAGCAAGTGTATGTGCTGGAGGAGAAGAGGTTGTGTATACCTGTGGTGTACAGGGCTGGACTGGGACAGAAATTTGGCCCTGGACTTCATCCAGACCGGCCCACTTACATTTTGACTGTCCCATCAGCACTCCCTTACATCAGAGCGTCCCATCACCACCCCTTACATCAGAGTGTCCCATCACCAGCCCCATTACATCAGAGTGTCCCATCACCACCCCTTACATCAGAGTGTCCCATCACCAGCCCCCTTACATCACAGTGCCCCATCACCAGCCCCCTTACATCAGAGTGCCCCACTGAGCCATCGGCCCACCGGGAAACTCCCGGTAGTCCCGATGGCCAGTACATGCCTGGTGGTGTATATAGTTCAGTCCTGAAATTCCTTAGCTTCAGTCAAGTGGGCATACCATATGCACCCTATCCCCATCCAAGTTCTATTTCCCTAATAAAACAAAACAAAGTACAAGGACTGTTTCTTGACTAAAGTGTGTCTGGAAATTTTTATGCCTGGCTGTGCAGGGTGGGAGATGGACCACAATCACCAGCAGCCCCTACGGGGGTATCACTACATTTGCAAAATATCTCAAGCTCTGTCAGATTGGATGGAGAGCGTCTGTGAACAGCAATTTTCAAGTCTTGCCACAGGTTCTCAATGGGATTTAGGTCTGGACTGTGACTGGGACTATTCTAACACATGAATATGCTTTGATCTAAACCATTCCATTGTAGGTCTGGCTGGATGTTTTTCGGGTCGTTGTCCTGCTGGAAGGTGAACCTCCGCCCCGGTCTCAAGTCTTTTGCAAACTCTTAACAGGTTTTCTTCTAAGATTGTCCTGTATTTGGCTCCATCCATCTTCCCATCAACTCTGACCAGCTTCCCTGTCCCTGCTGAAAAAAAGCATCCCCACCACATGATGCTGCCACCACTATGTTTCACGGTGGAGATGGTGTGTTCAGGGTGATGTGCAGTGTTCATTTTCCCCCACACAAAGCGTTTTGCTTTTAGGTTATAAAATTAATTTTTGGTCTCATATGACCAGATCACCTTCTTCCACATGTTTGCTGTGTCCCCCACATGGCTTCTCACAAACTGCAAACAAACAGGACTTCTTATGACTTTCTTCCACCAATGTCTTTCTTCTTGTCACTCTTCCATAAAGGGCAGATTTGTGGAGAGACGACTAATAGTTGTCCTGTGGACAGATTCTCCCCCCTGAGCTGTGGATCTCTGCAGCTCCTCCAGAGTTACCATGGACCTCTTGGCTGCTTCTCTGATGAATGCTCTCCTTGCCCGGCCCGGTCAGTTTAGGTGGATGGCCATGTCTTGGTAGGTTTGCAGTTGTGCCATACTCTTTGCATTTTCAGAAGATGGATTGAACAGAGCTCCGTGGGATGTTCATAGCTTGGGATTGTTTTTTTATAACCCAACCCTGCTTTATACTTCTCCACAACTTTATCCCTGACCTGTCTGGTGTGTTCCTTGGCCTTCATGGTGCTGTTTGTTCACTAAGGTTCTCTAACAAACCTCTGAGGTCTTCACAGAACAGCTGTATGTATACTGAGATTACATTACACACAGGTGGACTCTATTTACTAATTAGGTGACTTCTGAAGGCAATTGGTTCCACTAGATTTTAGTTAGGGGTATCAGAGGAAAGGGGGCTGAATACAAATACACGCTACACTTTTTCAGATATTTATTTGAAAAAAAAATTTGAAAACCATTTATCATTTTCCTTCTATTATGTGCCACTTTGTGTTGGCCTATAACATAAAATCCCGATAAAATACATTTACGTTTTTGGTTGTAACATGACAAAATGTAGAACATTTCAAGGGGTATGATGAATACTTTTTCAAGGCACTGTATATACCGGGTATTATGTGTGGGCCCCCCTTGGTGACACCAGGGGCCACAGTAGAGGCCCCGTATAGCTTGTATGATTGCAGGCCCTGTTGCAGGGTGTAAGCACTGGCTGATCTTGTACAGTATGTAATCTGCATCTCTCTTCTGAAACTGTCCAGCCTTGAACCCTCGCAGTCACATGCGGAGGGGGAGGAGGGCTGAATGCCAAGGTCCCCTCCAGCCCAAACTTAGACTCTCACGCAGGCTCCCTGGATGCTGCTACTGCCATGTAACACTGGAACACACTGCCCGGCACGTATGCATCCCCCACCCCCAAGAAAGTCCTTAGAGCTGTTTGCAAGGGGCGAGTGGTCACCATCCTCCGACACCGGAGACACGCACCACACCTGGACCTACAATTATCCCACCTAGAGAACTGCTGACCCTTGACACACGACCTCCACAGGGCAATAGTAACAATAGTTATGTAGAGCTGATGACAATGACTACAAACTATGAGCTGCAGCTGATGGGAAAATTCAGCAAATCGGCCAAATATTTGAGTGCAGATTCATCTCCTCTGCAGAAAAAAACAACATCCCCGGGAATTGCTGTAATTCCTGAATGACTGCGAATCAGACAGATCTATATGGAAAAATACCAGCTAATCAAAACTTGCTGATGGCAAATTGTTGGTTCTCAGTTCATTTTGGAATGCAGAAAATAAAAGGAGGGAAATACCTAAATCCAATGCCGATTATATTTAGGGATTAATGACTCCTACAAAGAGCAAAGTCCCAACTACAGAGAGCAGAGACCCAACTACAGAGAGCAGAGACCCAACTACAGAGAGCAAAATCCCAACTACAGAGAGCAGAGTCACAACTACAGAGAGCAAAATCCCAACTACAGAGAGCAGAGTCACAACTACAGAGAGCAAAATCCCAACTACAGAGAGCAGAGTCACAACTACAGAGAGCAAAATCCCAACTACAGAGAGCAGAGTCACAACTACAGAGAGCAGAGTCACAACTACAGAGAGCAAAATCCCAACTACAGAGAGCAGAGTCACAACTACAGAGAGCAGAGACCCAACTACAGAGAGCAAAATCCCAACTACAGAGAGCAGAGTCACAACTACAGAGAGCAGAGTCGTAACTACAGAGAGTTGAGACGCAACTAAAGAGAGAGCAGAAACCCAACTACAGAGAGAAAAGTCACAACTACAGAGAGCAGAGACCCAACTACAGAGAGCAGAGTCCCAACTACAGAGAGCAGAGACCCAACTACAGAGAGCAGAGTCACAACTACAGAGAGTTGAGACGCAACTAAAGAGAGAGCAGAAACCAAACTACAGAGAGAAAAGTCACAACTACAAAGAGCAGAGACCCAACTACAGAGAGCAGAGTCCCAACTACAGAGAGCAGAGTCACAACTACAGAGAGCAGAGTCCCAACTACAGAGAGTTGAGACGCAACTAAATAGAGAGCAGAAACCCAACTACAGTGAGAAAAGTCACAACTACAGAGAGCAGAGACCCAACTACAGAGAGCAGAGTCACAACTACAGAGAGTTGAGACGCAACTAAAGAGAGAGCAGAAACCCAACTACAGAGAGAAAAGTCACAACTACAGAGAGCAGAGACCCAACTACAGAGAGCAGAGTCCCAACTACAGAGAGCAGAGACCCAACTACAGAGAGCAGAGTCACAACTACAGAGAGTTGAGACGCAACTAAAGAGAGAGCAGAAACCAAACTACAGAGAGAAAAGTCACAACTACAAAGAGCAGAGACCCAACTACAGAGAGCAGAGTCCCAACTACAGAGAGCAGAGTCACAACTACAGAGAGCAGAGTCCCAACTACAGAGAGTTGAGACGCAACTAAATAGAGAGCAGAAACCCAACTACAGTGAGAAAAGTCACAACTACAGAGAGCAGAGACCCAACTACAGAGAGCAGAGTCACAACTACAGAGAGTTGAGACGCAACTAAAGAGAGAGCAGAAACCCAACTACAGAGAGAAAAGTCACAACTACAGAGAGCAGAGTCACAACTATAGAGAGCAGAGACCCAACTACAGAGAGAAAAGTCACAACTACAGAGAGCTGAGACCCAACTACAGAGAGCAGAGTCACAACTACAGAGAGCAGAGTCACAACTACAGAGAGTTGAGACGCAACTAAAGAGAGAGCAGAAACCCAACTACAGAGAGAAGAGTCACAACTACAGAGAGCAAAATCCCAACTACAGAGAGCAGAGTCACAACTACAGAGAGCAGAGTCACAACTACAGAGAGCAGAGTCACAACTACAGAGAGCAGAGTCACAACTACAGAGAGCAGAGACCCAACTACAGAGAGCAGAGTCACAACTACAGAGAGCAAAATCCCAACTACAGAGAGCAGAGTCACAACTACAGAGAGCAGAGACCCAACTACAGAGAGCAGAGTCACAACTACAGAGAGTAAAATCCCAACTACAGAGAGCAGAGTCACAACTACAGAGAGCAGAGACCCAACTACAGAGAGCAGAGTCACAACTACAGAGAGCAGAGTCACAACTACGGAGAGTTGAGACGCAACTAAAGAGAGAGCAGAAACCCAACTACAGAGAGAAAAGTCACAACTACAGAGAGCAGAGACCCAACTACAGAGAGCAGAGTCCCAACTACAGAGAGCAGAGACCCAACTACAGAGAGCAGAGTCACAACTACAGAGAGTTGAGACGCAACTAAAGAGAGAGCAGAAACCCAACTACAGAGAGAAAAGTCACAACTACAGAGAGCAGAGACCCAACTACAGAGAGCAGAGACCCAACTACAGAGAGCAGAGTCACAACTACAGAGAGTTGAGACGCAACTAAAGAGAGAGCAGAAACCCAACTACAGAGAGAAAAGTCACAACTACAGAGAGCAGAGACCCAACTACAGAGAGCAGAGTCACAACTACAGAGAGTTGAGACGCAACTAAAGAGAGAGCAGAAACCCAACTACAGAGAGAAAAGTCACAACTACAGAGAGCAGAGTCACAACTATAGAGAGCAGAGACCCAACTACAGAGAGAAAAGTCACAACTACAGAGAGCTGAGACCCAACTACAGAGAGCAGAGTCACAACTACAGAGAGCAGAGTCACAACTATAGAGAGTTGAGACGCAACTAAAGAGAGAGCAGAAACCCAACTACAGAGAGAAGAGTCACAACTACAGAGAGCAGAGACCCAACTACAGAGAGCAGAGACCCAACTACAGAGAGAAAAGTCACAACTACAGAGAGCTGAGACCCAACTACAGAGAGCAGAGACCCAACTACAGAGAGCAGAGTCACAACTACAGAGAGCAGATTCCCAACTAAAGAGAACAGAGTTCCAACTACAGACAGTTGAGACCCAATTAGAGAGAGAGCAGAAACCCAATTACAGAGAGCTAAGACCCATCTACAAAGAGCAGAGACCCAACTACAGAGGGCAGAGTCCTAACTACAGATGGCGGAGACCAGGGGCAGACTGACCATTAGGGCAGTCGGGCGCCGACCGAGGGCCCGGTGTCCAGCAGGGGGCCCCACTGTGTTTGCAACCGCCCGTAGAGTTAACCCCTTTTTGGAGCTGCCCGTTAAAATCCATTATGGGCATCGGTGCCCATAAAAAAGATGGCCGCGAGCCGACCATGGAATGGCGCATGCACTGTTCCAAAGCCGGCCGGGCTCAGGAAAGTTCGTACGCGCTCAGCCGGGCGGCACATGGGCAGTAACGTAATGGCGCCTCCCAGCGCCATTTTCGAATAGACGATCAGGACACTGGCAGAGGAGACGAGCAGGGGTGAGGACTGAGGAGGGAAAAGGAGAGTAAAACTGTGGGTAAACTCTGAGTGAGAGCGGAGGACATCGCTGGGAGCCCAGAGGCGGCGGAGGGTGAAGCTGTGGCATGCAGGGGAGGGACATAGACTGATGTGTTCTGTCAACTATCATATTACTTCTCCACATTATCAGTGCTGTGTCCTCCTCCTGTGCCCCTTTCACCTCTCCACAGGTCAGGGAAGCACTGTGCTGCCCTGACCTGTGGAGAGGTGAAAGGGGCACAGGAGGAGGGCACAGCACACTGATCATGTGGAGAAGTAATGATGGTGGACAGAGGAGGAGGCTACTGGGAGGAGGACACTATCATGTCTGCAACCTTTGTCCCCCTCCTGCAGTATGTCCGCAACCTCTGTCCCCCTCCTGCAGTATGTCCGCAGCCTCTGTCCACCTCCTGCAGTATGTCCGCAGCCTCTGTCCACCTCCTGCAGTATGTCCGCAGCCTCTCTCCACCTCCTGTGGTATGTCCGCAGCCTCTGTCCACCTCCTGCAGTATGTCCGCAACCTCTGTCCCCCTCCTGTAGTATGTCCGCAACCTCTGTCCCCCTGTCCACCTCCTGTAGTATGTCCGCAACCTCTGTCCCCCTCCTGTAGAGTATGTCCGCAACCTCTGTCCACCTCCTGTAGTATGTCCGCAACCTCTGTCCACCTCCTGTAGTATGTCCGCAACCTCTGTCCACCTCCTGTAGTATGTCCGCAACCTCTGTCCACCTCCTGTAGTATGTCCGCAACCTCTGTCCACCTCCTGTAGTATTTCCGCAACCTCTGTCCACCTCCTGTAGTATTTCCGCAACCTCTGTCCACCTCCTGTAGTATGTCCGCAGCCTCTGTCCTCCTCCTGCAGTATGTCCGCAGCCTCTGTCATCCTCCTGCAGTATGTCTGCAACCTCTGTCCACCTCCTGCAGTATGTCCGCAGCCTCTGTCCTCCTCCTGCAGTATGTCCGCAGCCTCTGTCCACCTCCTGCAGTATGTCCGCAGCCTCTGTCCACCTCCTACAGTATGTCCGCAGCCTCTGTCCACCTCCTGCAGTATGTCCGCAGCCTCTCTCCACCTCCTGTGGTATGTCCGCAGCCTCTGTCCACCTCCTGCAGTATGTCTGCAGCCTCTATCCACCTCCTGCAGTATGTCCGCAGCCTCTGTCCACCTCCTGTATCATGCCCGCAACCTCTGTCCACCTCCTGCAGTATGTCCGCAGCCTCTGTCCTCCTCCTGCAGTATGTCCGCAGCCTCTGTCCACCTCCTGCAGTATGTCCGCAGCCCCTGTCCACCTCCTGCAGTATGTCCGCAGCCTCTGTCCACCTCCTGCAGTATGTCCGCAGCCTCTCTCCACCTCCTGTGGTATGTTCGCAGCCTCTGTCCACCTCCTGCAGTATGTCTGCAGCCTCTATCCACCTCCTGCAGTATGTCCGAGGCCTCTGTCCACCTCCTGTATCATGTCTGCAGCCTCTGTCCACCTCCGGTATCATGTCTGAAGCCTATGTCCACAGCATCTGACCATCTCTTGTCTTTTATCATGTCTGCAGCTCTCTGCCCCCATCCCAGGGACCCCCCTCTGCCCCCATCTCAGGGATCCCCCTCTGCCCCCATCCCAGGGGCCCCTCTCTGCCCCCATCCCAGGGATCCCTCTCTGCTTCCATCCTAGGGGTCCAGGGGTGTACACATGTTGCAGCCTCAGCAGAAATTATACACCCTGTCACTCTTGGCATGGGGCTTGCTCTGCAAAGGTTGTGCAACCTTATCCAGTACACCGACCAAGCGGCTAAAGCAGGCTATAAGGAGGCATTGTATAACATAAGCTGCTTTAACCCCTTGGATCCCACACTAGCATGATGCTACTGCATACATTACACATTGTTGCTGGGTGTTTGCAGAGTGGCCCTATTCACTTGATTGGGTCACGATCACCCACCAAAAGCAACAGGGGGTATAATTCCTGCCGCAGCATGTGTACATCCTCAGCTGCTGCCTCTGCAGCAAAAGGGGGTAGAGACCAATGTATGTAATGTGGGCAGTGTGGCTGGGACACAGGGGGGGCCCCATGATCTCCTATTGCCCGGGGGCCCCATGAGTTGTCAGTCCGCCCCTGGCGGAGACCCAACTACAGAGAACAGAGACCCAACTACAGAGAGCAGAGTCTTAACTACAGAGAGCAGAGTCCTAACTACAGAGGGAATAGACCCAGCTACAGAGAGCAGAGACCCAACTACAGAGAGCAGAGACCCAATTACAGAGAGCAGAGACCCAACTACAGAGAGCAGAGACCCAACTACAGAGAGCAGAGACCCAACTACAGAGAGCAGAGACCCAACTACAGAGAGCAGAGACCCAACTACAGAGAGCAGAGACCCAACTACAGAGAGCAGAGTCTCAACTACAGAGAACAGAGACCCACAGAGAACAGAGACCCAACTACAGAGAGCAGAGACCCAACTACAGAGAGCAGAGACCCAATTACAGAGAGCAGAGACCCAACTACAGAGAGCAGAGACCCAACTACAGAGAGCAGAGACCCAACTACAGAGAGCAGAGACCCAACTACAGAGAGCAGAGACCCAACTACAGAGAGCAGAGTCTCAACTACAGAGAACAGAGACCCACAGAGAACAGAGACCCAACTACAGAGAGCAGAGACCCAACTACAGAGAGCAGAGACCCAACTACAGAGAGCAGAGACCCAATTACAGAGAGCAGAGACCCAACTACAGAGAGCAGAGACCCAACTACAGAGAGCAGAGACCCAACTACAGAGAGCAGAGACCCAACTACAGAGAGCAGAGACCCAACTACAGAGAGCAGAGTCTCAACTACAGAGAACAGAGACCCACAGAGAACAGAGACCCAACTACAGAGAGCAGAGACCCAACTACAGAGAGCAGAGACCCAATTACAGAGAGCAGAGACCCAACTACAGAGAGCAGAGACCCAACTACAGAGAGCAGAGACCCAACTACAGAGAGCAGAGACCCAACTACAGAGAGCAGAGACCACAGAGAGCAGAGTCTCAACTACAGAGAACAGAGACCCACAGAGAACAGAGACCCAACTACAGAGAGCAGAGACCCAACTACAGAGAGCAGAGACCCAACTACAGAGAGCAGCGTCTCAACTACAAACCTAATTTACTTAGTTCCTCCTGCTTTTGACAACATTGGGCAGTAAATGATGTTCATCAAATTGGGTCACTTCTAGCTGTTTCAGCCTCTGCCCATGGGGCATGAATGGCTTTCAGGTCTGTTTTGAAGGTAGACCGCCAGGTTATCGATCGTTTTCCTTTTCTCCACCTTCTTCTAGGTTTGGTGTGCCAGCACATTGCAGTTTTTTGTGTTAGGTGCTACAAAGAGTGGAATACAAAAATGAGTCATACAAAGAGCAGAATCTCAAATACAAAGTCTTCCCTAGATCCTTCTGCTCAGTTAAGTGCATTGGGCAGTAAGTGCTCTGTCAGCTGTTTAAGCCTCATCACTCTATCTTTCTTGGCAGTTTTCAAGGAAGATCTTCCTTGCTTACGCTTTTTTCTAGGTGGCGACCATACCATACCGCCCAGGGCGACCATACCAAATTGCGCCCCCCCTCCCCCCCCCATATGTATGAGCATTATGTTGTTATCAAAAAAAAAAAACTCCCTTCCAAAATTACCTATCTAAGCACAAATCCTCTCCCCTGCTCCAAATCCCCCCTTCCAGCACAAAGTCCCCTCCCCAATCTGACACAAATTCCCCCCAGCACAGATACCCCCAACCACCCCTACTAACACAAATCCTCTACCACTATCCCCCCTCCCAACACAAATCCCCCCAAATCACCATTCCTAGGCTAGCACACCTCCCCATATTTGCCCTCCTAGGACATTTCTTACCCGCTTCCTCCCCCCCAAATTCCATTTCTCAACACAAATCCCCTCCCTCATCTCCTTGTGGTGCCCCCCCCCCCCCCCACTTCACATGATACCACAGTGCCCAGGGCAACCGTCCCTCCTGCTCACCCCTTGTCCCGGCCCTGGTCCCAACTACTAAGAGCAGAGTCTTGAGGGGATGCCTAAATTCAAAGCTTTCTACATTTAGAAACAGTGGCGACTGGTGCGCAAACAAACTGAAAATACTGAACCCCCCATCAATTGCAGCCTCACTGTGCCCATCAAATGCAGCTACTGTGCCCATCAAATGCAGCCACTGTGCCCATCAATTGCAGCCATTGCGCCGATCATACGCAGCCACTTGTGCCCATCATATGCAGCCACTTGTGCCCATCATATGCAGCCACTTGTGTCCATCATATGCAGCCACTTGTGCCCATCATATGCAGCCACTTGTGCCGCATCATATGCAGCCACTTGTGCCGCATCATATGCAGCCACTTGTGCCCATCATATGCAGCCACTTGTGTCCATCATATGCAGCCACTTGTGCCCATCATATGCAGCCACTTGTGTCCATCATATGCAGCCACTTGTGCCCATAATATGCAGCCACTTGTGCCCATCATATGCAGCCACTTGTGTCCATCATATGCAGCCACTTGTGCCCATCATATGCAGCCACTTGTGTCCATCATATGCAGCCACTTGTGCCGCATCATATGCAGCCACTTGTGCCCATCATATGCAGCCACTTGTGCCGCATCATATGCAGCCACTTGTGCCCATCATATGCAGCCACTTGTGTCCATCATATGCAGCCACTTGTGCCCATCATATGCAGCCACTTGTGCCCATCATATGCAGCCACTTGTGCTCATCATATGCAGCCACTGTGTCAATCATACACATCCACTTGTGTTGGCACCATGAGGAATGGAATGCTGATAACCGGCTTCAGTTTAGATCCGTGATCAGCTGTGATTGGACACAGCTGATCACGTGGTAAAGAGCTGCTGATTGGCTCCATCTGTGATAAGCAGTGTCCTCCGGACACTGCCATCACAGAGCATCTTGCCCGCGTCCCACAGCGGGAGAGTCGCGGGCGAAATCTCGTCATGATATGTCGGCATCCCAGAACTAGCCGGCCACGCTGTAGCTGTTATTCAGCTATAGAGCGGTCGGCAAGTGGTCAAATAGCCCATCTGGCGCCACTATCTGTCGGTGTACGTGAGCATGCAGACGCGCGTGTGTATGTGCGGTTGAGTATTGCCATGTGCCCAATTCCTAATTCCACAAGAAGGAATGCGGATTAGCCTGTGAAGATGCACAGAAGTCCACCCAAAGGAGCCATCTTGTCTACTGGTATGCCCATCCAAACAGAAGCCTATCCCACCTTTGACTATCGACTATCAATGGAGCCTTTTATTTCTCCCATCAGCTCCTCCCTCACAGCTATTACCTTTTGTTCCACTTGCCCCACCCTATTAGATTGTAAGCTCTCAAGAGCAGGACCCTCCTAACCCTGTTGTATTTAATATGTACTGTCACCCTTTATAATATAAATCCTGTATAGTAATAATCACAATTACTGGACTGGATACTCAGGAGAGCGGAGAGGGGACTGTAGTGCTGCAAGGTCCCGGTGTATAGAAAGTTTGCTCCTGGAGTCCAGAGCCTTCCGGTTATGTGCAAAAAAAAAGTAATGGAGAGCAATTCATAATTAATGAGGCCATGATGTAAAGTCACTTTAAAAAATTATTAAGAAGATTGATGACTTCCACAGAGATAAGGAAGGAGAGCCAAGGTCTACAGACTGAAAACTAAGCATTCTAAGAGTCAGGCATTGCGGCTGGGCACACATTATGGTGCTGCAGTACCGCATTTTGCACATGTTGCGGTGCCGTTCATTCTTAATGGCACCAGGGCCGGGACAAGGGGAGGGCAGGAGGGACGGCTGCCCTGGGTGCAATGGTTTATTGCAGGGAAGGGGGTGCCCTGACCCTAACCTTAAGGGAAGGGGGGGTTGCAGTTTAGTATCTTTGCCCTGGATGCTGGATGACCTTGTCCCGGCACAGATTGGCACCCCTACCTACCTTACCATTGGATGTGGAATGCAGTACACCACAACCCAAAGTAATGTAATAGCATGTGTTGCGGTGCTCTAAGTAAAAAAAAAAAAAAGCACATGCCCTGTACTTGGTGCAGTCATACACAATGCATGTTATCGTGGGTTAAAAGCAACAATGTGATTCTGGTATTAGAGAGCTGCCAACCTATGCTAATGGCTTTTATAGGCACTTTAAACAACTCAGCCCTGGACTTTTTGTCCCCTATGTGAAGTAAAAAAAAAGTTTTTTTAAATAGCAAAAAATTTGAATTACCCCCAAGCACATAAAATCCCCCCTCCCCCTTGATGACGTCATGTATGACGAAACTAGTAGGGTGGAGTCTGTGCTCGATACACCACGCCAGTTTTGCTATTCAGCACTGTGCTACTTTAACTGACAATTATGCAGTCATGCAACGCTGTACCCAAATAAAATGTATACCATTTTTTCACACAAATAGAGCTTTCTTTTGGTGGTATTTGATCACTTCTGCGTTTGTTATTTTTTATTATATAAACCAAAAAAACAAAAATGTTCAAAAAAAACAACAATATTTTCTATTATAAACCATGTGTAATAAAAAAATCGAATTTCTTCATAAATTTAGGTGAAAGTGTATTCTGATACTTGGCTTTGGTAAAAAAAAAAAAAAAAAAGAAATCCCAATAAGTGTATATCATCTGTTTTTTATTAAAGTTAGAGAGTCTACAAACGATGGTATATACCAGTGATGGCGAACCTTGGCACCCTTGATTACAATCTTTCCAAATTTCCAAGTCAAGAAATAGTACTTTTTCAGTACTGAAATTCCAAGCGAGTTGAATATTCTTGGTATTGGAATTTAATGTCTGCACAAAAAGATCCAGACTGATTTGATCACCCTTCCATATCATAAAGAGGTCGTCTATATACCTCTTGTAACAGACTAACTCGGAGGGGGGGGTGATGTTTGAAGACCACATCTTCCTCCCAGAGGGCCATGAATAAGTTGGCCACACTGGGAGCAAAACGCGCCCCCATTGCAGCCCCCCTTATTTGCAAATAGAATTGGTGATTATACCAGAAGTCATTTCTTCAATTTGGACATGGCCACAAATAAGGAATATGTGATTGGTCAACTTATAACCTGTGCGACAGTTGGGGCTGTTTATATGCTCCAGTGTGGATGTGGCCTCCAATATATCGGGAGGACCTCCAGACGTCTCCACGTTAGACTTGGAGAGCATGTAGACAACATCAAAAATGGTTTAAAATCGCACAATGTTTCCAAGCATTTCGAGTTGGTCCATGATCAAAGCCCTAAAAGTTAAAAAAAAAGTTTGGGGCATCTAAAGGGTTAAAAAACATTGGAGAGGTGGCAATTTCTTGCGCCAGGTTAGCCGTAGGGAATCTTATTGGATCCATGAGACCAAGGTTCTTGTCCCGAGAGGCCTGAACATTGAGTTTGATATTAATGGTTTTATTTCCGATTGCTAGTTTTATATATATATTTTTTTCCATTTTTCATATTTATGTTAGTCATTATTAATGATTCCGTTGGTTTTTTGGTTGTCGTGATCTACAAGGATCGGCGGGGATGCAGGTGGGTGTGTATATGGTTTTAATTGTTTTTTGAGACATTATTACCTATAAGTAAGTAATGAAGTAATGCTTCGCTGCAGCTACAGTCATGTCTTTCAAATGCATTGTTTTTGCTGATCGTTTAGTGTATTGCTATATCGGTAGCTAGTCCTCTCCCATTGAAGTTTATATCTATGTTTCTGCTGTGTGTCGCCGTCCAGTGGTTGTTATGGTGATCGGTACGCACCTACTTCCATTGGTCAGACAGGTCAGCTGATGAGGCTTATAAAGCGGGTGGCTTGCGTCATGCCGTCGCCACTGATGAAGTCCCGCCCCTTAGGGACGAAACGCGTACGGAAACCACGTGACCTTGATCGTGACGTCACCTGTGTCATGCACGCTGATCCTCGTGGATACACATTGTTGCTGTTTGCCGTTCATCCTTAGCACTGGGGAGCATGAGGGGAGCGGCCATTTCTCTTGGTGGTGGAGGTTGTCACTAAAGTCACCTTATATGATTGTCATATCACCTAGTCCACTGGATATTCACTGGTGTTTTTTGATCAACCAAAGATTATTTTATGAAGAAGAACATGGACTGTTTCTGTGTTTGATTTGTTTTGTTTCATTTTAGTATTGCTTTATGCGTTGGCGCTGTGCTGCTTTTTTACATTGACATTTTGGGGATTTGATAATTTGACCCTCAATATTTCAGCTACCGTATTCGTTTTTATATTTTGTGATGATTTCTATTTATTTAAGGACTCTGCAGGCCAGTCATGTTCCTCCACCCCAAACTCCCTCATCCATGTCTTTATGGACCTTGCTTTGTGCACTGGTCCAAATCATTTGGTGGAGGGGGGATTATGGTGTGGGGGGTTGTTTTTCAGGGGTTGGGCTTGGCCCCTTAGTTCCAGTGAAGGGAACTCTTAAGACATCAGAATACCAAGAGATTTTGGCCAATTTCATGCTCCCAACTTTGTGGGAACAGTTTGGGGGATGGCCCCTTCCTGTTCCAACATGACTGTGCACCAGGGCACGAAGCAAGATCCAAAAAGACATGGGTGAGTGAGTTTGGGGTGGAGGAAATTGACTGCCCTGCACAGAGTCCTGACCTCAACCTGATAGAACACCTTTGGGATGAATTCGAGAGGAGACTGCGAGCCAGGACTTCTAGTGCATATCAGGGCCTGACCTCACAAATGCCCTTCTGGAAGAATGGTTAAACATTCCCATAGACACACTCCTAAACCTTGTGGACGGCCTTCCCAGAAGAGTTGAAGCTGTTATAGCTGCAAAGGGTGGGTCAACTCAGCCGGCCACCAACTAGCTGACGCACACTGACGCTGTTGCACTCTGGAAGTTGTAGTCCACTCCGCACACGCTCAAGCTCCCGGCGGGTGGAGAAGCAGCACAGCACAGCAAGGGAACTACAACTCCCAAGATCTTGAAGGCAGGGTGCGACAGGGAGTCGGGACCAACGTGACTGGCTCGGGCTGCTTGACCCCAGGAAAGGAACATCACACCACCCCCCCTCCCCAAGGACTGGAGAAGGCCATGCAAGGGCCTGCTGAGCTGGCACTAGGAGCTGCTATCACTGAGGTGAGAGACCCTGACACCCCCAGGGCCAGCTGACCCCCACATCCCATCTATATCCACCTCCATACAACCCATTTACCTTGCCCCAGTGTCCAGCCAGTAGCCTCAAAATAGCCCTCAACACTTTGGGTCCTGCTGGGAGCTGGCCATGGCCTGTGGCCCACAGACCATGGCCAGCTTCCAGCAGGACCCACAAGTCAGCAGCCAGCAGGAACCACAGACATTTGGTTCAGAATATTTGTTTTCTTGTTTTCCTCCTCTAAAACCTAGGTGTGTCTTATGGAGAGAAAAATACAGTTAGTATCCTAATATTAAAAGTAAGCAGCAGTATTTGTAGCTGATGACTTGTAGTTTTTTTTTTTTTCCCCAGGCAGAACACCTCTTTAACCACTTGACCACTGGGCACTTAAACACCCTTAATAACCAGACCAATTTTCAGCTTTCGGTGCTCTCGCATTTTGAATGACAATTACTCAGTCATGCAACACTGGACCTATATGAAATTTTTGTCCTTTTTTTCACACAAATAGAGCTTTCTTTTGGTGGTATTTAATCACCGCTGGGTTTTTTATTTTTTGTGCTATAAAGGAAAAAATACCGAAAATTCTGTAAAAAAATGAATTTTTCTTTGTTTCTGTTAGAAAATTTAGCAGATTAGTAATTTTTTCTTCATAAATTTTGGCCAAAATTTATACTACTACATATCTTTGGTAAAAATAAGTACAAATTGGTGGATATTATTTGGTCTTTGTGAAAGTTATAGAGTCCACAAGCTATGGTGCCAATATCTGAAAATTGATCATACCTGAAGTACTGACGGCCTATTTCAATTCTTGAGACCCTAACATGCCAGAAAAGTACAAATACCCCCCAAATGACCCCTTTTTGGAAAGAAGACATTCCAAGGTATTTAGTAAGAGGCATGATGAGTTTTTTGAAGTTGTCATTTTTTCCCACAATTCTTTGCAAAATCAAGATTTTTTTTACTTTTTTTTTTTTCACAAAATTGTCATATTATCAGGTTATTTCTCACACACAGCATATGCATACCACAAATTACACCCCAAAACACATTCTGCTATTACTCCCGAGTACGGCGATACCACATGTGTGAGACTTTTACACAGTGTGGCCACATACAGAGGCCCAACATGCAGGGAGCGCCATCAGGTGTTCTGGAGCACCCAGGACAATTCTGACATTTCTCTCCTACATGTAAAAATCATCATTTATTTGCTAGAAAATTACATAGAACTCCAAAACATTATATATGTTTTTTTAGCAAACACCCTGGAGAATACAATGGTGGTCTTTGCAACTTTTTATCTCGCACGGTATTTGCGCAGTAATTTTTCGAATGCTTTTTTTTGGAAAAAAAAACAGTTTTGGGCTTAAAAAAAAAAAAAAAACAGTAAAGTTAGCCCAATTTTTCCATAATGTGAAAGATGAAGTTATGCTGAGTAAATAGATACCTAATATGTCACTCTTCAAAATTGCACACGCTCGTGGAATGGGGCCAAACGTCGCTACTTAAAAATCCCCATAGGCGACGATTTAATTTTTTTTTTACTGGTTATATGTTTTGAGTTACAGAGGAGGTCTAGGGCTAGAATTATTGCTCTCGCTCTAACGTTCGCAGCGATACCTCACATGTGTGGTTTGAACACCGTTTTCATATGTGGGCGGGACTTACGTATGCGTTCGCTTCTGCATGCGAGCACATGGGGACAGGGGCGCTTTAAAAAAAAAACATTTTTTTTATTGTTCATTTTACTTTATTTATTTTAGTTTGACATTTTTTTCCCCAAAAATAATTTTTTTGATCACTTTTATTCCTATTACAAGGAATGTAAACATCCCTTGTAATAGGAATATGGCATGACAGGTCCTCTTTACAGTGAGATGTGGGGTCAATAAGACCCCACATCTCACCTCTAAGCTGGGAAGCCTGAAAAAAAAAAAAAAAAAAAAAAAAAAAGATTCTGTCTTTGATCGTATTAGCGATTCGGTAGAAGCACCGGAGGGCGGCGGGAGGGGGGGGGGATGTCTATGGCTGGGTATTGCAGGGTATCACCGACTATGGCTGGGTATCTCAGAGTATGGCGTTGCAGAGTATTGCATTGCAGGGTATTGGCGAGTGTTGCAGAGCATTGCAGAGTGTTGCAGGGTATTGGCGGGTGTTGCAGAGCATTGCAGAGTGTTGCAGGGTATTGGCGGGTGTTGCAGAGTGTTGCAGGGTATTGCAGAGTGTTGCAGGGTATTGCAAAGCGTTGCAGAGTGTTGCAGGGCATTGCGGAGTGTTGCAGGGCATTGCGGAGTGTTGCAGGGCATTGCGGAGAGTTGCAGGGCGTTGCGGAGAGTTGCAGGGCGTTGCGGAGTGTTGCAGGGCGTTGCGGAGTGTTGCAGGGCGTTGCGGAGTGTTGCAGGGCGTTGCAGAGTATTGCAGAGTGTTGCAGGGTATTGCAGAGTGTTGCAGGGTGTTGCAGAGTGTTGCAGGGTATTGCAGAGTGTTGCAAGGTGTTGCGGAGTGTTGCAGGGTATTGCGGAGTGTTGCAAGGTGTTGCAGAGTGTTGCAGGGTATTGCAGAGTGTTGCAGGGTATTGCGGAGTGTTGCGGAGCGTTGCAAGGTGTTGCGGAGCGTTGCAAGGTGTTGCGGAGCGTTGCAGGGCGTTGCGGAGCGTTGCAGGGCATTGCGGAGTGTTGCAGGGCATTGCGGAGTGTTGCAGGGCAATGCAGAGTGCTGCAGGGCAATGCAGAGTGCTGCAGGGTAATGCAGAGTGTTGCAGGGTATTGCAGAGTAATGGGGGTATTGCAGAGTAATGGGGGTATTGCAGAGTAATGCAGAGTAATGGGGGTATTGCAGAGTAATGCAGAGTAATGGGGGTATTGCAGAGTAATGCAGAGTAATGGCAGGGTATTGCAGAGTGTTGGCAGGGAATTGAGGGGTTAATTTTCGGTGCGCAGCGATGTGGGCACTGCAGATGCAGCCCACATCGCTGCTGACACCGATCTCTTCCTCCTCCGCTGTACCGATCGGTACAGAGAGGGGAGGGAGGAACCGGCGTCATAACATGACGCCGGTTTGTTTACAAGTGATCACTCCGTCATTTGACGGAGCGATCACGTGGTAAACGGCCGCGCTGAGCGGCCGTTTACCGTGATTCGTGATGCGCCGGGTCCTGTGGACCCGGCGGTCACGGATGCTCTCGAGTGCGCGCCCCAGGGGGCGCGCGAGAGCAGAATTCTGGGAGGCCATTAATTAACGGCCTCTCAGAGTTAAGCAACCGCCCTGAAGCCGTTAATCGGCAATGGGCGGTTGTTAAGCTCTTTATTCATTTTTTCTGGTCAATGTATATCTAGCACAAGGAGTGGAGTCCTCCATCAGAGCAGAGTATTTCAGAAGAGGAGAGTTAAGTCTCGTACATTTGATCAGATTTTCCACAGAAAAAAATCTCTGACTTTTGTCCGAAGGTTTGTGCCTGGATTTTGTCTTGCATACAAACGGTACACAATTGTCGGCCAACAAACACGAACGTAGTGACGTACTACGAGCCGAAAAAGAGGAAGTTCAGTTGTCAGGCGCCAACCTTTGTGCTCCTTCTGCTAATTTTGTGTTGTAGAAATTTGATGAGTGTCGATTCACGCTTTTCATTTTGCACTTTTCATTTATCACTTTTCAGTTCGTTTCTGAACAGCTGTTCATCAACCAGCCATGTTGTGGAATCGGAGGAGATAACGTGTTATTTATTATTAGTCTTGGAGTTATTGCTTTGACCCAAGTCCAGTCCAGGAACAGGAGGAGGAGGATTTCTTGGACCAAAAATTGGTTGCTTTATTAATCGTGACCAGTTATGTCAAATACCTTTGCTGCGGAAGCTCCAGGAGAATAATCCGAATGATTTTCGGAATTATCTCCGGGTGACGGACCCCCTGCTTTCACCAACTCTTGGCAGTGGTGACCCCCTATATTAAGAAGCAGGACACATGCATGAGGCTTTTATTTTATTTTTTGGTTGAATAATAATCATTTGATTTGATATATTTTCTATATTTTTGGATGCATAGAATGCACTTTTTCGTTAAGTTCTATTGGCAGATAGCATGTCTAATTTTATTTGTTTTCTTTTTTTAATTCATAATAAAAAAAATTGTGTAGAATAATACTTGGCTGTGTGTTTTACTTCAAATGACAGTTTGGGAGTGGCAGTTACATTTTAAAAAAATACAATGAATAATTAACAAGGGACACAACATAGTTGTATCTTTGATCTTAAAAACTACAGGATAATGGTGTTGTGGTAACTTGCACCAAAAAAAATAATAAATAACAAGCATAATAATATTATTTATTAAAAATAATTTTCTTATTTCTTGAAATTATTTCTTATTTCTTGAAAATTCGTTTGCAATAACTCCATCAGTATCACCAGCAAAGCAGCTTCATTATTATCCCATTATAGAAGAAGAGAATTGTGCGCTGCATTTCAAGGTTTCATAATTTGCCCCATCGCGAATGTTAATTCTCCATTACGAGCGCTAGTTGACAAGATCGACCGCTTCCGGCTCGTCCTTGCTTCCGAGCATGCGTGTTTTTTACTTTGTACGTTTGTCCGACGGACTTGTGTACACACGCTCGGAAAATCCGACAACAGACATTTGTCGGCGGAAAATTTTAAAACCTGCCATCCAGCATTTGTCCGCGGAAAATCCGACAACAATTTTTCCGACGGAGCGTACAAACGGTCGGATTTTCCGCCAACAGCCTCTCGTCGAACTTTTCGATCGTGTGTACGAGGCTTTAGATAGAGGAAGGAGCGGAGTCCTCCAGCAGAGCTGAATTATTCCCAGATATAAAAAGTTAAATCTGCCTGTCCATCCTCAGCGTTCCATGGAGTGCTGCCTCCAGGGTTCGGGGAAGTCTGGGTTGCGTGTCCTTGTTGGGGATTGTGTACAGGTACAATGCTGGGAGTTTTAGTCTCTGTATGATGTAATGGCTGATTGCCTCCATAGTGTGGTGCCGAGCTGATCTATAACACAGGATTCTTCCCATGCTAGTTCTTTTTTTCACACGTAGGGTTAGGAGAACGTCCCAGCTTTCTTCCTGTACCCCTCCTGTGTTCCCCTGATATTTGTATTCTGGGTGGAGTAGCCAGGATATTATATTCCAGTTTGGATTCCACTGTCACGTCTCTGTCTGGATAGTTTTCTTCCATATATACAGTGCCTTGAAAAAGTATTTATACCCCTTGACATTTTGCCATGTTACTACCAAAAACGTAAATGTATTTTATTGGGATTTTATGTGATTAGACCAGTGATGGCGAACCTTGGCACCCCAGATGTTTTGGAACTACATTTCCCCATGATGCTCCACTACACTGCAGAGTGCCAGAGCATCATGGGAAATGTAGTTCCAAAACATCTGGGGTGCCAAGGTTCACCATCACTGTGATAGACCAACACAAAGTGGCAAATAATTGCGAAGTGGAAGGAAAATGATACATGGTTTTCATTTTTATTTTTTTTACAAATAAATAACTTCATTAGTAAGACCTCACCTGGAATACGCAGTTCAGTTTTGGGCTCCAGTTCTCAAAAAGGATATCGGGGAACTGGAGAAAGTGCAGAGAAGGGCAACCAAACTGATAAGAGGCATGGAGGAGCTCAGCTATGAGGAAAGATTAGAGGAACTGAATTTATTTTCTCTTGATAAGAGAGGAGATTAAGGGGGGATATGATCAACATGTACAAATATATAAGGGGTCCATATAGTGAACTTGGTGTTCAGTTATTCACTTTACAGTCAACAAAGAGGACACAGGGGCACTCTTTACGTCTAGAGGAAAAAAGATTTCATCTCCAAATACGGAAAGGTTTCTTCACAGTAATGCCGCGTACACACGATCGGAATTCCGGCCAGAAAAAGACCGATGAGAGTTTTTCATCGGAAAATGCGACCGTGTGTACGCTCCAATCGGAATTTAGCTGTCTGAATTTCCGCCAGCCAAAAATTAATAGCATGTTCTCAATTTTCCCGACGGAAAAACTTTCTATGGGAAATTCCGATCCTGTGTATGCAATTCCGACACGCCAAAAATCACGCATGCTCAGATTCAACTACGAGGCGGTAGCTATTGGCTACTGGCTATTGAACTTCCTTTTTCTAGTCCCGTCGTACGTGTTGTACGTCACCGCGTTATAAACGATCGGAATTTGGTGTGACCGTGTGTAGGCAAGACAAGCTTGAGCCGAATTCCGTCGGGAAAACCATCAGAGCTTTTTCCGACGAGAATTCCGATCGTGTGTACGGGGCATTAGAGCTGTGAAAATGTGGAATAGACTCCCTGCAGAGGTGGTTCTGGCCAGCTCAGTAGATTGCTTTAAGAAAGGCCTGGATTATTTCCTAAACCCTTGTACACACGGTCGGCCATTCTTGATTTTGTCAGAAACTGTTGCATACACACAGTCGGACAAAGTTGTCAGAAAATCTGATCGTACTTAACGCGATGACGTTATTTCGTTAGGACGGGACTATGTTGCGGCTAGTAGCCAATAGCTTTGGTCTAGGAATTTGATCTGAGCATGAGTGGCACTTTGTCCGATCGGAATTCTCTACACATGATCGGACGAAGTCCGATCGGATCATGTTGTCGGAAAATTTTATAGCCCAGCTGGAAAACTTGCTCCGTCGGATACAGTCCGATGGAGCCCACACACGGTCGGATTATCCGACAACGCGGTCCGATCGGACATTGTCCATCGGAGTGTCCGACCGTGACTGTCTACAAGGGCTAAGTGTACATAATATAACAGGGTACTGACATTTATAGGTAAAGTTGATCTGGTGAAAATCCGATTGCCTCTCGGGGGGATCAGGAAGGATTTTTTTCCCCTGCTTTAGCAAATTGGATCATGCTCTGCTGGTTTTTTTTTGCCTTTTTTGGATCAACTGTGGGTATAGAATTGGGTATATGGGATTGTATGATATTATTTTTTTTGTGGTTGAACTGAATGGACTTGTGTCTTTTTTTTTCAACCTGACTAACTATGTAATTAAAAAGTGTGGCGTGCATTTGTATTATTAGTAGAGAAGATCCAGACTAAAAGTTGGGGGGGGGGGGGGGCTCAGACTGCTCACCCCCATTTCCATCCTTTGTGACCTTCCTTCCAAAAGGCCTGGCTCTCCTACCACCTCTGGCTTGCGTCTTGATGTATTTTCTTTTATCCTCCCACAGTGTGCAGGTCAGATATTTCATTACATGACAATTATTTTCACAGGCCACCCCCCCCACCTCATAGCACGATGTACACCCAAACCTTCCCTCGCTGGGTTCTGTATTTACTGTCCTATTCAGACGCGCTCAGCAAGCTGCGTCTTGTACGGCGGATCGTTTTGGCTCCTTGCGGTGGTAATGGACTAGGGCTGTGTTTGTTGTCGCAGGGCACGGTGCATTCAATGACGTTGGGCGCTGATACAGGAGTCTTAGGAGCGTGGAACCGCAAGATTTCCTTTTGTTTGGGTGCTTATAAAACAGAACACTGCGAGCGAGATCTTTTGTTATTCCGTATTAAATTTGATACATGTGTGCTGGACGGCGTCCAGATCCCGCTGTGTGTTTCTGGCTGGAGGAGAATGGGAACGCGGGAGAAAGCTTCTGAAATAGGAGAAAAGGCTCCCTGCACTTGTCTTCCCAGCCTACACAACGTATCCCCGACCCTTGAATGTCATGTAGAGGATAGGAAAAGTGGAAGGTTATGCGTATTAACCACTTGCTTACTGGGCACTTAAACCCCCCTCAGTCCCAGACCAATTTTCAGCTTTGAGCGCTGATGCACTTTGAATGACAATTGCGCGGGCATACAACACTGTACCCAAATAAAATTTTTATCATTTTTTTCCCACAAATAGATCTTTCTTTTGGTGGTATTTAATTACAGCTCGGAGTTTTATTTTTTGCTAAACAAACAAAAAAAGATGCAAAAAAAAAAAAAATCATGTTTAATAGTTTGTTATAAAATTTTGCAAACAGGTCATTTTTCTCCTTCATTGAAATGGACTGATGAAGCGGCACTGATGAGGCGGCACTGGTGGGCACAGTTAAGGCAGCACTAATAGGCACAGATAAGATGGCACCGATAGGCACAGATAAGGCAGTACTGATGGGCACAGATAAGGCAGCACTGCGGGGCAAAGATGGGCACAGATAAGATGGCACTGATGGGGGGCACGGATGGGTGGCACTAAGGGGCACTGATAGGTACCACTGATAGATGGGACTGATGGGCACTGATAGGTGGCTCTGATAGGTGGCACTGCTGGGCGGCACTGATGGGCACTGGTAGATGACACTGATGGGCACGGATATGTGGCACTGGGGTGCAGCACTGTTGTTGAGGCAGATTGTGGGCACTGATAGGTGGCACTGTGGTCACTGATAGGTGGCACTGTGGGTACTGATGGGTGGCACTGTGGGCACTGATGGGTGGCACTATGGGCACTGATGGGGGGCACTTTTTTATTATTTGGGTGGCACTGGCAGGGGGCAGGTGGGCACTGATAAGCTGGCCGTGATCGGGACTCATGTCCCGATCACGGCCGCCGGTGACGCCTTTTTTTTTTCTCCTCGCGCTGTCAGCGCAAGGAGGAAAAATAGCCGATTACCGGCTCTGTTGTGTCACATGATCAGCTGTCATTGGCTGACAGCTGATCACGTGGTAAGGGGTCGGGATCGACCCCTTGCTCCAATCCGTGATCAAGCGAGTCTCATAGACTTCAGGGGGCGCGCAGGCCGCTGGTGCACGGGACGACGTCAATAGACGTTTTCCCGGCAAAGCAGGTCCGCTCTGTAGCCGTCATTCGGCTATAGCGCGGATCTCAAGCGGTTAAACAACCAAGTCAAATGTGGTGCATCAAACGCTCACGTCCAAAGGCATCATCCCATAGTAATATACAGTTGTGCTCGTAAGTTTACATACCCGGGCAGAATTTATGATTTCTTGGCCCCCAGAGAATATGAATGATAACACAAAAACTTTTCTTGCACTCATGCTCTGTGTTTGGCTGAAGCCATTTATTATCAATCAACGGTGTTCACTCTTTATAGATCATAATCACAACAGAAGCTACCCAAATTACCCTGATCAAAAGTTTACATACCCTTCTACTTTATATCCATATTTCCATGCACGACTTACTGTATATCATTGTACAATGTGCACATTGTATCTCTGTGAACTTAATCGCAAAATCAATAAACGATTGAAGAAAAAAAAAAGTTTACATACCCCAGTTCTTAATACCGTGTATTGCCCCCTTTGACATCAATGACAGCTTGAAGTCTTTTGTGGTATTTGTGGATGAGGCTCTTTATCTTCTCAGATGGTAAAGCTGCCCATTCCTCTTGGCAAAAAGCCTCCAGTTCCTGTATATTCTTGGTCTGTCTTGCATGAACGGCACGTCTGAGATCTCCCCAGAGGGGCTCAATGATATTGAGGTCAGGAGACTGAGCCCCTGTACACACGGTCGGAGATACTGACAACCAAATCCGTCAGATTTTGTCCGAAACTGTTGCATACACACGGTCGGACAAAGTTGACGGAAAATCCGATCGTTCAGAACGTGATGACATTATTTCATTACGACGGGACTACGTTCAGGCTAGTAGCCAATAGCTTTGATGTAGGAATTTGATCTGAGCATGCGTGGCACTTTGTCCGATCGGAATTCTCTACACATAATCGGAATATGTCCGATCGGAGCATTTTGTCGGAAAATTTTACCAACAAGTTGGAAAACTTGGTCCGTCGGATACTCCGACGGAAACAGTCCGATGCAGACCACACACAGTCGGAATATCCAACAAAACAGTCCGATCGGACACATTCCGTCGGAATCTCCGACCGTGTGTACAAGGGCAAAGATGGCCACTCCAGAACCTTCACTTTATTCTGCTGTAGCCAATGGTTTTCATTTTCTTCTGACTGTCCTATGAGGCTGAAGGACCCCTGACCCTCTGTCTGGACAGTGCTGATTGGCCCTGTGCTGATCACATACACCCTCCTACATAAAAAAAATAAAAAAATTAAAAAACTCTAGCAATACACGCCTTACTGAGCATGTGCAGGGTGCCCCCAAGGCTCTGCTCTATCAGGAGATGCATTGGAGACTGTGGAAAAAAGGGAGGATCAGAGAAGTCAGGATCAAACAGCCTTTTTACACAATGCAGAGGATTTACTTCTTAGGTTCCACAGCGAGTATAACAAGCATGCTTTACTGCATATACAGACCAGTGGTGGCTGGTGCTTGTGACCCCTACACTCTGTCCATTACATAATTCTCACCCCTACACTCTGTACATTACATACTTCTGACCCCTGCACTCTGTACATTACATGCTTCTGCCCCCCTACACTCTGTACATTACATATTTCTGACCCCTGCACTCTGTACATTACATGCTTCTGCCCCCCTACACTCTGTACATTACATACTTCTGACCCCTGCACTCTGTACATTACATGCTTCTGCCCCCCTACACTCTGTACATTACATACTTCTGACCCCTGCACTCTATAAACTACATACTTCTAATCCATGCAATCTGTTTGTTACATACTTCTGGCTTCTTCACTCTGTGCACTTCATCAAAGGCATAAATAGAACCTTCAGGGCCCCAGTGCAAAAAACCATGAAGGGCACCCCAACCCCTGGGCCCTACCAACTGATCCCAGGGTACATCCATACATAAGTGTGCCCCCCTTCTTACATCAATGTGCCCCCCTCCTTACATCAGTGTGTCCCCTTCTTACATCAATGTGCCCCCCTCCTTACATCAGTGTGCCCCCTTCTTACATCAATGTGCCCCCCTCCTTACATCAATGTGCCCCCTTCTTACATCAATGTGCCCCCTTCTTACATCAATGTGCCCCCCTTCTTACATCAATGTGCCCCCCTCCTTACATCAGTGTGCCCCCCTCCTTACATCAGTGTGCCCCTTCTTACATCAATGTGCCCCCTTCTTACATCAATGTGCCCCCCTCCTTACATCAGTGTGCCCCCCTCCTTACATCAATGTGCCCCCCTCCTTACATCAGTGTGCCCCTTCTTACATCAATGTGCCCCCCTCCTTACATCAATGTGCCCCCTTCTTACATCAATGTGCCCCCCTCCTTACATCAGTGTGCCCCCCTCCTTACATCAATGTGCCCCCTTCTTACATCAGTGTGCCCCCCTCCTTACATCAGTGTGCCCCTTCTTACATCAATGTGCCCCCTTCTTACATCAATGTGTCCCCCTCCTTACATCAGTGTGCCCCCCTCCTTACATCAGTGTGCCCCTTCTTACATCAATGTGCCCCCCTCCTTACATCAATGTGCCCTCTTCTTACATCAATGTGCCCCCCTCCTTACATCAATGTGCCCCCCTCCTTACATCAGTGTGCCCCTTCTTACATCAATGTGCCCCCCTCCTTACATCAGTGTGCCCACTTCTTACATTAATGTGCCCCCTCCTTACATCAGTGTGCCCCCTTCTTACATCAATGTGCCCCCCTCCTTACATCAGTGTGCCCACAGTGGCAGAACACCAGGGCTTGCTCACAAGTGGGACCTTTGCGACCCTGGTAGTTCTGCCACTGCATTACATACTTCTTACCCCTGCATGCTACGGTATACATTACAAAATGTTGACCCCTGCACTATATAAGTTAAACACTTCTGATACCTGCACCGTGTACATTACCTACTTAGGACCCCTGTACTCTGCACATTACATACTCCTGATCGCTGCCCTCTAAATATTATATACATCTGACCCCTGCACTCTGCACATTACATACTCCTAATCCCTGCACTCTCTATATTACATGCCTCTAACCCCTGCAGTCTGTATATTACATGCCTCTGACCCCTGCACTGTGCACATTACATACTCCCGACCCATGCACTCTGTATATTGCATACCTCTGACCCCTGCACTCTGCACATTACATACTCCTGATCGCTGCCCTCTAAATATTATATACATCTGACCCCTGCACTCTGCACATTACATGCTCCTAATCCCTGCACTCTGTGTATTACATAACTCTGACCCCTGCATATTACATACTCCTAATCCCTGCACTATCTATATTACATGCCTCTAACCCCTGCAGTCTGTATAATACATACCTCTGCACTGTGCAGATTACATTCTCCTGACCCTGCACTCTGTATATTACATACCTCTGACCCCTGCACTGTGCAGATTACATACTCCCGACCCCTGCACTCTGTATATTACATACCTCTGACCCCTGCACTCTGCCCATTACATACTCCCGACCCCTGCACTCTGTATATTACATACTTCTGACCCCTGCACTCTATAAACTACATACTTCTAATCCATGCAATCTGTTTGTTGCATACTTCTGGCTTCTTCACTCTGTGCACTTCATCAAAGGCATAAATAGAACCTTCAGGGCCCCAGTGCAAAAAACCATGAAGGGCACCCCAACCCCTGGGCCCTACCAACTGATCCCAGGGTACATCCATACATAAGTGTGCCCCCCTTCTTACATCAATGTGCCCCCCTCCTTACATCAGTGTGTCCCCTTCTTACATCAATGTGCCCCCCTCCTTACATCAGTGTGCCCCCTTCTTACATCAATGTGCCCCCCTCCTTACATCAATGTGCCCCCTTCTTACATCAATGTGCCCCCTTCTTACATCAATGTGCCCCCCTTCTTACATCAATGTGCCCCCCTCCTTACATCAGTGTGCCCCCCTCCTTACATCAGTGTGCCCCTTCTTACATCAATGTGCCCCCTTCTTACATCAATGTGCCCCCCTCCTTACATCAGTGTGCCCCCCTCCTTACATCAATGTGCCCCCCTCCTTACATCAGTGTGCCCCTTCTTACATCAATGTGCCCCCCTCCTTACATCAATGTGCCCCCTTCTTACATCAATGTGCCCCCCTCCTTACATCAATGTGCCCCCTTCTTACATCAATGTGCCCCCCTCCTTACATCAGTGTGCCCCCCTCCTTACATCAGTGTGCCCCCCTCCTTACATCAGTGTGCCCCTTCTTACATCAATGTGCCCCCTTCTTACATCAATGTGTCCCCCTCCTTACATCAGTGTGCCCCCCTCCTTACATCAGTGTGCCCCCCTCCTTACATCAATGTGCCCCCCTCCTTACATCAATGTGCCCTCTTCTTACATCAATGTGCCCCCCTCCTTACATCAATGTGCCCCCCTCCTTACATCAGTGTGCCCCTTCTTACATCAATGTGCCCCCCTCCTTACATCAGTGTGCCCACTTCTTACATTAATGTGCCCCCTCCTTACATCAGTGTGCCCCCTTCTTACATCAATGTGCCCCCTCCTTACATCAGTGTGCCCACAGTGGCAGAACACCAGGGCTTGCTCACAAGTGGGACCTTTGCGACCCTGGTAGTTCTGCCACTGCATTACATACTTCTTACCCCTGCATGCTACGGTATACATTACAAAATGTTGACCCCTGCACTATATAAGTTAAACACTTCTGATACCTGCACCGTGTACATTACCTACTTAGGACCCCTGTACTCTGCACATTACATACTCCTGATCGCTGCCCTCTAAATATTATATACATCTGACCCCTGCACTCTGCACATTACATACTCCTAATCCCTGCACTCTCTATATTACATGCCTCTAACCCCTGCAGTCTGTATATTACATGCCTCTGACCCCTGCACTGTGCACATTACATACTCCCGACCCATGCACTCTGTATATTGCATACCTCTGACCCCTGCACTCTGCACATTACATACTCCTGATCGCTGCCCTCTAAATATTATATACATCTGACCCCTGCACTCTGCACATTACATGCTCCTAATCCCTGCACTCTGTGTATTACATAACTCTGACCCCTGCATATTACATACTCCTAATCCCTGCACTCTCTATATTACATGCCTCTAACCCCTGCAGTCTGTATAATACATACCTCTGCACTGTGCAGATTACATTCTCCTGACCCTGCACTCTGTATATTACATACCTCTGACCCCTGCACTGTGCAGATTACATACTCCCGACCCCTGCACTCTGTATATTACATACCTCTGACCCCTGCACTCTGCCCATTACATACTCCCGACCCCTGCACTCTGTATATTACATACTTCTGACCCCTGCAATCTGCCCCTATCACAATTTTGCAACACCCACGTTCTTCTCATTTGCGTGCACTTAGACTGTACAAGGCCCCATGATTTCTAATGGCAGCCCGAATTTTTATACTCCTTTAGGTCCTTATTTTGTTGTTGAAGATGTTGCTGTTGCAAAATAAAAATGAATCATTATTACTCACATAAGCAATAAAAAAAAAATCTCATCAGCTGACAATTAATGTAAGTTTCCAGACGTCTCATCCCAGATCCACCTCCCACGCATGACCCGTGTCATCAAATGTGACATGTTGGGCTGTAGGGAGGGATGTGCCGGCCGCAGTATTATTACTATTATTTTTGCTGGCCGGATAATGAAAAAATAATAAGAACTGAGTGTAAAACGTGAGCGAAAAATCCGAGTCAGCAGAAATATCCCTATCAGCGGCTGGAGGGAGAAAACTCCTCCAGGGTGACACGACACGGCGACTCCGGGGCCCTCCGCTGGGATAGTAACAAAGCGGCTGTGTGGAGGGGGCGCCCCCGAGAGGAGCCAGACCCCGCCAGGGGAACAAGAAAATTATATATATATACTGTATATTATACTATATTGGCTTATTACATATGCATACAAGATAAGAACAGATACCGAGAATTACACCCGACATACAGGACAAGAGAAGTAGTACTGTGCAGAGTCCATACATACAGAATAAGAACAGATACCGAGAATTACACCCGACATACAGGACCAGAGAAGTGGTACTGTGCAGAGTCCATACATACAGAATAAGAACAGATACCGAGAATTACACCCGACATACAGGACAAGAGAAGTGATACTGTGCAGAGTCCGTACATACAGAATAAGAACAGATACCGAGAATTACACCCGACATACAGGACAAGAGAAGTGGTACTGTGCAGAGTCCATACATACAGAATAAGAACAGATACTGAGAATTACACCCGACATACAGGACAAGAGAAGTGGTACTGTGCAGAGTCCATACATACAGAATAAGAACAGATACCGAGAATTACACCCGACATACAGGACAAGAGAAGTGATACTGTGCAGAGTCCGTACATACAGAATAAGAACAGATACTGAGAATTACACCCGGCATACAGGACAAGAGAAGTAGTACTGTGCTGAGTCCATACATACCGAATAAGAACAGATACCGAGAATTACACCCGACCTACAGGACAAGAGAAGTGGTACTGTGCAGAGTCCATACATACCGAATAAGAACAGATACCGAGAATTACACCCGACCTACAGGACAAGAGAAGTGGTACTGTGCAGAGTCCATACATACAGAATAAGAACAGATACCGAGAATTACACCCGGCATACAGGACAAGAGAAGTAGTACTGTGCTGAGTCCATACATACAGAATAAGAACAGATACCGAGAATTACACCCGGCATACAGGACAAGAGAAGTAGTACTGTGCTGAGTCCATACATACAGAATAAGAACAGATACCGAGAATTACACCCAACATACATGACAAGAGAAGTGGTACTGTGCAGAGTCCATACATACAGAATAAGAACAGATACCGAGAACTACACCCGACATACAGGACAAGAGAAGTGGTACTGTGCAGAGTCCATACATACAGAATAAGAACAGATACCGAGAATTACACCCGACATACAGGACAAGAGAAGTGCTACTGTGCAGAGTCCATACATACAGAATAAGAACAGATACCGAGAATTACACCCGGGATACAGGACAAGAGAAGTGGTACTGTGCAGAGTCCATACATACAGAATAAGAACAGATACCGAGAACTACGCCCGGCATACAGGACAAGAGAAGTGGTACTGTGCAGAGTCCATACATACAGAATAAGAACAGATACCGAGAATTACGCCGGACATACAGGACCAGAGAAGTAGTACTGTTCAGAGTTCATACATACAGAATAAAAACAGATACCGAGAATTACACCCGACATACAGGACAAGAGAAGTGGTACTGTGCAGAGTCCATACATACAGAATAAGAACAGATACCGAGAATTACACCCGGGATACAGGACAAGAGAAGTGGTACTGTGCAGAGTCCATACATACAGAATAAGAACAGATACCGAGAACTACGCCCGGCATACAGGACAAGAGAAGTGCTACTGTGCAGAGTCCATACATACAGAATAAGAACAGATACCGAGAATTACACCCGGGATACAGGACAAGAGAAGTGGTACTGTGCAGAGTCCATACATACAGAATAAGAACAGATACCGAGAACTACGCCCGGCATACAGGACAAGAGAAGTGGTACTGTGCAGAGTCCATACATACAGAATAAGAACAGATACCGAGAATTACACCCGACATACAGGACAAGAGAAGTGGTACTGTGCAGAGTCCATACATACAGAATAAGAACAGATACCGAGAATTACGCCCGACATACAGGACAAGAGAAGTGGTACTGTGCAGAGTCCATACATACAGAATAAGAACAGATACCGAGAATTACACCCGACACACAGGACAAGAGAAGTGGTACTGTGCAGAGTCCGTACATACAGAATAAGAACAGATACCGAGAATTACACCCGGCATACAGGACCAGAGAAGTTGTACTGTGCAGAGTCCATACATACAGAATAAGAACAGATACCGAGAATTACACCCGACATACAGGACAAGAGAAGTGGTACTGTGCAGAGTCCATACATACAGAATAAGAACAGATACCGAGAATTACACCCGGCATACAGGACCAGAGAAGTTGTACTGTGTAGAGTCCATACACACAGAATAAGAACAGATACCGAGAATTACACCCGGCATACAGGACAAGAGAAGTGGTACTGTGCAGAGTCCATACATACAGAATAAGAACAGATACTGAGATTCGCACAGTTTATGGAGAGTGACACCCCCGCAGTATACATGTCATTCTTTGGATAAATGTTATGAAATGAACTCTGATATGGATATTTCTCTAGCCTGGAATGATCTCTGACATGTTTCAGGCTGCGGTCAGTCACTACGCCGACCACCCAGCATTAAATAACAGTTATTAGGATTTCTCAGCATTTACATTATACATGATGAAAAGTAAAACTCCAGCCGGGCCGGGCTCAGCCCCGTCCTCACACATGTGCATCTATCAGATAAATAACATTGTGCTCTATTTAGACTGTGTGATGGCCGAGTGACACCATTGTTTACACTGCAGCAGATGGGAGATCTCCACCATGACACTCACCCGGCCTGTGTATACTATATGGGTCCAAATAATTCTCCGGTTACATCCCGCGTCTAACCTCACCTATCCCTTCTCCTGTAGATTGTAAGCTCTTCTGTACCTCTCCTTTCAAACATAGAGTGTAAGCTCTTTTCTATCTCCCCCCTCTCCAAAAGAGTGTAAGCTCCTCTTGATCTCCCCTTCTGCTATAGAGTGCAAGCTCTTCTGTATCTCCTACTTCTCCCATGTAGAGCATATTGAGTGTAATCTCATCTGTATCGCTTCCTTCTCCTGTAGAGTGTAAGCTCTTCTGCATCTCTCCTTTCTCCTGTAGAGTGTAAGCTCTTCTGTATCTCTTCCTTCTCCTGTAGAGTGTAAGCTCTTCTGTATCTCTCCTTTCTCCTATAGAGTGTAAGCTCTTCTGTAGCTCTTCTTTCTCCTATAAAATGTAAGCTCTTCTGTAGCTCTTCTTTCTCCTGTAGAGTGTAAGCTCTTCTGTATCTCTCCTTTCTTCTGCAGAGTGTAAGCTCTTCTGTATTTCTATTGTAGAGTGTAAGCTCTTCTGTATCTCTCCTTTCTCATGATGATACCAAGGCTCAAGGAAATAGGGTGTCCTGGAACAGGCCCTTGAAGAATCATGGTGGATCTGCTTGCTCACTAACTGGAGACTCTGCATGCCGCCTGGGCCTGCTTGCATCCCCCAGAGCAGCCTGGTCCCTCCTCTCCGCTGTAGTCCCCAGAGAAAGACTCCTCTCTGGACTAGGCTATTTATTTCCTCACCCAGCATTCCTTTCTCTCCAAGTTGGCTGGAACTTGTAGTCTGCAGCAGCCGTGCTCCAATGTAAATCCTGGCACCTCGGACCACATATCCCATGATCCCTTGCTCTCGGACCACATATCCCATGATCCCTTGCTTTCAGTAGTGGTCTCTCTCACTCTGCATTCAGGAAATGATGACACAATGTCCAGGCTGAACACTAGAGGGAAAGAAGCTCACTGCAGCTGTAGTTACAGAATGTCCCACGATGTCACAGGCAACAAAAAGAAAAATTTTGCCCTATGGGACTTTTAAAGGGTCACACCTCAGATTGATGCGTATGAATTTGTAATGTACTTTTAAGTTGCACAAAACTATTTGATATATTGAAAATTGGTGGATGTGGGAAGCATATTACAGTGTGAGCAGCAGCATTAAAGAGGAAGTAAACCCTTCCAAACAACTTGGACCTATAGGTAAGCCTAGATTAAGGCTTACCTGTAGGTCCAAGCAATATCTCCTAAACCTATATGGTTTAGGAGATATTTGCCCGAAAATGGGCACCGCTGTCTACGGCGCATGCGCCGTAGACAGCGGCGCGCAGGCGCACTAAATGCGGCAAATCCAAGAATGGATTTGCCTAATTTGTCGACTCCCGTGCGCATGCGCGGGAGTGACGTCATCGCGGCTTCGCCGTATGACAGCGGCGGAGCTGCGAGGCGCGACTCCCGTGCGCATGCGCGGGAGTGACGTCATCGCGGCTTCGCCGCTGTCATTGGTCGGAGCTGCGAGACGCCACCAGCAAGATGGACGCGGCGGACTACAGGGAACAGCAGCGACTTCGCTGGCTCCTGTGTCAGGTAAGTGACACATAATGAGCTACTATGCGATGCATAGTAGTCCATTATGCTTTACCTTTGCAGGGAAAAAAAGAGGAAGTAAACCCATCAGGGTTTACTTCCTCTTTAATTATTTGAGTGAATAGAATTGCATTGCGTTGATTTAAAGTGGTTGTAATGTCACTGCCTAATTAATAGAGCCCCCTCTGTCATTAGTGGCCCATCCATTAGGGGTGCCAGAGCACCACCCCCTCTGTGCTCGGTCACCACCACCATGCTCTATCCACGGCTCGTATTCTGATAGGACACGTCCACCCCCTATTCATGGGTCCTGCCCCTTTCAGGACGCCGGTCGTGTGAATTACAGCAGGGGGGGGGCGTTTTTTTTTTTGCAGCACCTGATTAGAACCATAGGCTCTAATAGACTTTAAAATAGGGTGGGCTGGTGGCGCAGAGCATTACCACCATCCAATCCGATCCTGTCCACCAAAAACAGAAGGCTGGTGGTCCTATTCCCCATCTGTCCAGTGGATCAGATGACATCAGATGGAAACGTACAGGTGGTTCATTTCCATTTGATTGCCCCATAGAGGAGAGCGGGACTGTGTCTGTGACCCCCTCTGAATAGCAGAGACATCCCCCACTGAGCAAATGGATTCCGCTTAGCGGAAGTGCCTGTGTGAAAGGGGCCTTACACAGAATAGCACCAGGAGGGGAGGGGAGCAGATCGGCACTGACCTAATAGCTGAAAGGGAGGGGGGGTGAGAGACTTTGGGATGACAAAGGCATGCAAACTGACCACAGGATCATGGATCAGCAGCCATGATTACTGTGGTCAGCACACACAGGGGGACACAGGAACAGGTAGGATCAACCAGGTATTTTACAGCATAAAAAGGGACAAATGACTCCACACAAGCACCATACTGTATACCGTGCTTTAACCACTTGCCGACTGCCCCATAGGAGATTTACTGCTACAGAGTGGCAGTGCTGTGCAGAATCAGGTGTATATATATGATATCTCACAAAAGTGTGTACACCCCTCACATTTTTGTAAATATTTTCTTCTATCTTTTCATGTGATAACACTGAAGAAATGACACTTGTCTACAATGTAAAGTAGTGAGTGTACAGCTTGTATAACAGTGTAAATTTACTGCCCCCTCAAAATAACTCAACACACAGCCATTAATGTCTAAACCGCTGGCAACAAAAGTGAGTACACCCCTAAGTGAAAATGTCCAAATTGGGCCCAAAGTGTCAATATTTTGTGTGGCCACCATTATTTTCCAGCACTGCCTTAACCCTCTTGGGCATGGAGGTCACCAGAGCTTCACAGGTTGTCACTGGAGTCCTCTTCCCCTCCTCCATGATGACATCACAGAGCTGGTGGATGTTGGAGACTTGCGCTTCTCCACCTTCCATTTGAGGATGCCCCACAGATGATCAATAGGGTTTAGGTCTGGAGACATGCTTGGCCAGTCCATCACCTTTACCCTCAGCTTCTTTAGCAAGGCAGTGGTCATCTTGGAGGTGTGTTTGGGGTCGTTATCATGTTGGAATACTGCCCTGCGGCCCAGTCTCTGAAGGGAGGGGATCATGCTCTGCTTCAGTATGTCACAGTACATGTTGGCATTCATGGTTCCCTCAATGATCTGTAGCTCCCCAGTGCCGGCAGCACTCATGCAGCCCCAGACCATGACACTCCCACCACCATGCTTGACTGTAAGTAAGACACACTTGTCTTTGTTCTCCTCACCTGGTTGCCCCCACACACGCCTGACACCATCTGACACCAAATACGTTTATCTTGGTCTCATCAGACCACAGGACATGGTTCCAGTAATCCACGTCCTTAGTCTGCTTGTCTTCAACTGTTTGCGGGATTTCTTGTGCATCGTCTTTAGAAGAGGCTTCCTTCTGGGTCGACCAATTTGATGCAGTGTGCGGCGTATGGTCTGAGCACGGACAGGCTGACCCCCCACCCCTTCAACCTCTGTAGCAATGCTGGCAGCACTCATACGTCTATTTCCCAAAGACAACCTCTGGATATGATGCTGAGCACGTGACCTCAGCTTATTTGCTCGACCATGGCGAGGCCTGTTCTGAGTGGAACCTGTCCTGTTAAACCTCTGTATGGTCTTGGCCACTGTGCTGCAGCTCAGTTTCAGGGTCTTGCCAATCTTCTTATAGCCTAGGCTTTATGTAGAGCAACAATTCTTTTTTTTTCAGATCCTTAGAGAGGTCTTTGCTATGAGGTGCCATGTTGAACTCCCAGTGACCAGTATGAGAGAGTGAGAGCGATAACACCAAATTTAACAGACCTGCTCCCCATTCACACCTCAGACCTTGTAACACTAACGAGTCACATGACACCGGGGAGGGAAAATGGCTAACTGGGCCCAATTTGGACATTTTTACTTGGGGGTGTACTCACTTTTGTTGCCAGTGGTTTAGACATTAATGGCTGTGTGTTGAGTTATTTTGAGGGGACAGCAAATTTACACTGTTATACAAGCTGTACACTCACTACTTTACATTGTAGACAAGTGTCATTTCTTCAGTGTTGTCACATGAAAAGATACAATAACATATTTACAAAAATGTGAGGGGTGTACTCACTTTTGTGAGACACTGTACATGATTCTGCACTTCCTGGTTTTGGGCGTCAGTGCTTGCGGCCGGCGGCTCGCTCACACTGTGATTTTAAATGAACTGATTATCCAATTAGCAGGTCCCGCAGACCCGATGTCTGTTGGGATACACTTGTAAACTGACAGAATGTAAACAAGGCAGATTGTCGTTCTGTCAGTACAGAAGACATGGATCATGTGCTTCTGTAAAGCAGAAATACCGATCTGTGTGTTCTTTTTAGCATACTTCTCAACTTTCTGAGATGGGAATGAGGGACGCTATAACTTTTGTGCAAACCAATCAATTTTACGCGTATTGGGATTATTTTTAACAAAATAATGAAGAAATTAGATTTTTTTTACATTTTTTTTATTGGATATGTTTTATAACAAAAAGTAAAAAAATAGTGTTTTTTTTTTTTTTTAAATTGTCTTTATTTCTAGCGCAAAAAATAAAAGCCGAGGTGATCAAATACCACCAAAAGAAAGCTCTATTTGTGGGGAAAAAGGACATCAATTTTATTTGGGTACAGCATCACACGACCGACAGTTAAAGTAATGCAGTGCCGTATCACAGAAAAAAGGGCCTGGTCATGCAGGGGGGTAAATATTCCAGAGGTGAAGTGGTTAAAGGAACAGGATCCTTTTTTTTTTTTTTTTTTTTAGGGTTACAACCACTTTAATTATTGTAAGCACTAATTGGGTTGCACAGAGATTTTTTTTGTTTAACTTTCTATGCTTTATGTGTCCTTCTCTCTCGACTTTTGTATGTTGTATAACATGTGCGGTGAGGACTGTGTGCTGCTCATATTGTGCGACTTTGTCCTGCGCTGTGTGACCTCTAATACAGCGGTCAGAGATAAATATTGTTATAAGGGAAGACGCATCTACTTCCTATCTGTGGCGGTCCGCAGGGTCATATGGAGTTGAAATATACTAATTAAAAAGAAACAGATTTTATTTTCTGTCTGCAGAGCAAGTCTTAGGAGACCCGATCCATCTCAGATCTCCCACTAATAGTGACATTTCCATCGTCATTGTCACATGTGGACAGGACAATGGACTCTTCGAGGACAGAAATATTATCAGTAATTTTACCACCTGGAGTATTATGCCCCGTACACACGAGCGGACTTTTCAACATCCAAAGTCCGTCAGACCGAGTCCGTCAGACTATCCGATCGTGTGTGGGCTGCAACGGACTTTAGCTTCGCAAAAGTCTGACGGACTTTAGAAATGAAGCATGCTTCAAATTTTCCCGACGGAACTCCGCCGGACCCGGTCCCCTTCGAAAAATCCGCTCGTGTGTATGCTACTCCGACGGACTAAAACCGACGCTAGGGCAGCTATTGGCTACTGGCTATGAACTTCCTTATTCGAGTCGGGTCGTACGTCATCACGTTCGAATCCGTCGGAGTTTAGTGTGATCGTGTGTGGCCAAGTCCGTTCGGCCGAAAAGTCTGTCAGAACTCCGTCGGAACTCCGGCGGAACTCCTTTGGAAGTCTGTCGGACATAAGTCCTCTCGTGTGTACGGGGCATAAGGAGAAAAACGTTTGCATTGAGACTGAAACTTTTTCCTCATTATTGGATACATTTATCTGCCAGAAGAAGCAGAATAGTTCACCACCACAAAGTCGGTTTCCTTGTAGCAAGGGTCTCTGATCTCTTCAGGTCTACATTGTATGTGACATGGGAATTCATAGATAGGCAACTCCTATCCTTATATTGATTAGTGGTTCCAAATTAATAATATCTACTGCAGTAGAGAACAGACACAAAAGATACACTCCACATCTTTCCAAAAATAACTTCTCTGCCTTATTATGACGAAATTGAAGGTTCTTATACACATGATTACGTAGGTATCACATTAATATTACAATTGTACGTTTATGGTAACAAGGGGCGTAAAATAGGCAGGCTGATTCTATTCAGGTCTTGAAAGAATGCAAACATGTAATGAAAACATTATTAGTGCCGTGTGTTCTGTCCACTAGGTGTTTATGCTGGTGATTTGTTGTTAAATTTACATGTAAGATGTGTAATTAAAGACAATCATATGTGGTGTGCAGGCTCCATCTAGGGTTCCTCTTTGGTATTGCTGCAGTTGTTCTGTTTTATTTGATTTCCTGTATGTGTAGTTAAGGAAGTTGTTAATAAGCAGGGACTTCTGGGTAGAATTTTCACTGGAAGTGAACCAGCCACCATTTCTTACAAGACATTGCAGGAAGCAAGACATGTCTTTCTCAATCTATCGCCATCACCCCTTAGAGAACTTAAAAAGTACGTTTTTAGTATCTGATCCTATATTGTATATCGTTGTTTCTGCAATGTATGCTGTATTGTATGCAATATTGTACTTATTGAGGTCTATTTCTGTTATTTTGTAGTTTCACCTGGCTTGTTCTAATAAAACTGAGATCAAAGAAATATGGTCTCTGAAGTTGTTGGGACAAGAAGGTTTAGCTATATGTCCTTGAGACAGAACACCGTGTGCACAGTGAGGACAGTATGCAATACATACAAAATAGAATACAATTATACACAGAACTTACAAATTTCCTTTACAGTCTCCTTTTACAAATACTACCAAAATCCCTTTCACATCGGAGTCCCCACCTTTTCAGATAAAAGCCCTTCCCTCCCATTCCAATCAGAGTCCTCCCCCTTTCACATCACAGTCCCCACCTTTTACTTGAGAGGCCCTTCCCTTAACCACTTGCCGACCAGCTTCCGCTGTTACCAAAAATATGTAGAATGATACACATTGGCCTAAATTGATGAAGAAATTTGTTTTTTTATGTAGCAAGGTCCCAGGCCTCCTCTAGTCTAATGGGAACCTTTAGAACCAAGAACTGCTGACATCTTTCTGTACAGAGTGGATTGTGAGGCATAGTGGGTGTAATGCAAGTAAGGTTCATGGGTGCCAGACACTTCTTGAATGCAAAGAGATTTTATTTCTCTTAAATAGAACTTTGGGAGAGAGGGTTGGGGGTAGGACACCCTTAGGTTAATTAGCAGACTCCGAGACATCTAAAGGTAGACAGCCATGCAGGGAAAGTCCTCCAGCAAGACACCACATCTGCATGAGTAGACAAGCTGTCTCTCCTATGGCAACAGTCTTTAACAGTTCCTAACATAAAGTGTAATGCCGCGTACACACGGTCAGATTTTCCGACGGGAAATGTTGGATGTGAGCTTGTCAGAAAGTCCAACCATGTGTACGCTCCATCGAACATTTGCTGTTGGTCCCTCCGCCAACAAATGTTTGCTACCAGGTTCACAAATTTTCCGCAAACAAAACTTTGTTGTCGGAAAGTCTGATTGTGTGTACACAAGTCTGTCGCACAAAGTTCCACGCATGCTCGGAATCAAAAGGAAGGAGTCACACTGGCCATTGAACTTCCTTTTTCTTGGCTTGTCGGACGTCTTGTACATCACCGCATTCCCACGTTCGTAATTGTTGGCCAACATTTGTGTGACCGTGTGTATGCAAGGAAAGTTGGAGCCAACATCCTTGGAACAAAAATCCACGGTTTTGTTGGCGGAAAGTCCGATAGTTTTTTACGCGGCATTACAGTTTTGTCACTTTCATCAAATCACTTCTTGTAGTTCTTCAGCCCACTGAGCTCCCAGTCTCTCTCTCACTAGACTTGCTGATTCACTGCCACGAATCCCTTGAGCTCTTCCAATCTTCACAGTAGTATCTTCCTTCACTCCCGCATCTCTGCTGGGTCCCTAGCTTGGCACTCTAGATACTTCTCAAGCTTCACTCCACTGGCCTGCTCGGACCCTGGCTTGGCACACAAGGCTGCTCTGCAAGTGTCATCTCCGCTGGCTGGGTCCCTGGCTTGATACCCACTGAAGTTTCCCGATTCTTCACCGTGCCCGATTGGTGAGAATGCTGCTCCGGTACTTGCTTCAGTTACTCACTGTGGTCCCTGGTAATAGGGGTCACCCTCCACCTCCAGCCACCTGTGTACATGGTGCACTGGTACCCCTAGCTGCCTATGCTGCTGCCGGCCATATGTAGAGGGGGCTGCATGGGCCCCCTGCATCACAGGGCCCAGTTGCGGTCGCAACTGCTGCACCCCCTATAGTTACGCCCCTGCTGATATGTGTACGTTGTATCATGTCCATGTATTAAAAAGTATCCTGTTCACTTTGTATTGCTTCTTTAGTGTGAAATCCCCGGTAATCCTGCCAGTCCCCCTGCTTTATTATTTCAAACTGACCACGCTAGGCATGAGAGCACATCCATTCCAGGGTGGTCATTTTATTTTTCCCAGCCTGCCTGTCCTCCAATGGTCTAGACTTATGCTGACACAACCCACTGCACAGCCATTTACTGGGAAGATCAGCGTACTGCTGTTTCTCTACCCCCAGATTTCCAAGCCCATCATGCGGCTGAGAACAGAGGTCATGTAATCACTTATAGAAAAAATCAAAAAATAAAATTATATATATATATATATATATATATATATATATATATATATATATATATATATAATTTTTTTTTTTTTTTAATACAAACCTTTGCATTTTTTCAAGGTAAGGGTTCAAATATACTTTAACTTAAAGAGTCCAGGCCAGTGAATTTGCTCCCATTGGGGAAGTTTTTTTCACTTCTGTAGCTTTTGTATCTGAAAGGGAAATTATTTTGCCCTTTGCACTTATTTTATGATCTGATTTCTAAATATAACATTGTAATATGTACTTGTTATCTGTATATTTGATTTATATATTATTTTTTCACTATTTATAGCACATATATTGCACTTTCTGGGGGTTTTACACCATTATTTAGTTTATAGCTCTGTATTTATACATTTTTATGATTCTTTACCTTATGGGTAGTCATACAGCTGCTTGGGATTTTGTGATCTGTCAGTGCACTACACTCTGTTTTCTCATGGAATAAGAATATTCTTTTTTTGGCACACTAATATTTGATTGCATCCCTGTATTTAGTTTATTTTCTTTATTTTTTTTTTTTTAATTAGTTTATTTTTATAACATAACATGCAGTGTGAGGATGAAGATACCCGGAAAGAACCCAAAGAGAGATCGCTCCACCACGTGTTGTAAAGTGAGGGGCTTACCAGATGATTTTGATCCCGGATAAGGTGGTCAATATGGGCCTTAATGAGTGTGACGGAACATCAATGACATCCACATTACTGGTATGGTTAACGGGAGGTACAGTACTTCAGGCATGTACGTCCTCAGTCAGAGATCCAACATAGTCAGCCATAGGGGTGCAACGGATCAAAAAACTCACGGATCGGATCGTTCCTCGGATCAGAGTCACAGATCGGATCATTTTTTGGATCAGCAAATAATAATTGAATTTGCAAAAACCTGTGAAAATGCCACCACCATATAGTCCCCACTGCAATATACATCTCCCCCACTGTAATATCCACGTCATCTCCCCCAATGTAATATTGGCTGAGCATGGATGGGTATGGATGGGTATTGGCAGAGTAAGTATTGCAGGGTATTGCAGAGTAAGTATTGCAGAATATTGGCAGGGTAAGTATTACAGAGTATTGGCAGGGTAAGTATTGCAGAGTATTGGCAGGGTATTGCAGAGTACATATTGCAGAGTATTGGCAAGGTAAGTATTGCAGGGTATGTATTGCAGAGTATTGGCAGGGTATGTATTGCAGAGTATTGGCAGGGTATTGCAGAGTATTGGCAGGGTATGTATTACAGAGTATTAGCAGGGTATTGCAGAGTATTGGCAGGGTAAGTATTGCAGAGTATTGGCAGGGTATGTATTGCAGAGTATTGGCAGGGTATGTATTGCAGAGCATTGGCAGGGTATGTATTGCAGAGTATTGGCAGGGTATGTATTGCAGAGTATTGGCAGGGTAAGTATTGCAGAGTATTGGCAGGGTATGCATTGCAGAGTATTGGCAGGGTATGTATTGCAGAGTATTGGCAGGGTATGTATTGCAGAGTATTGGCAGGGTAAGTATTGCAGAGTATTGGCAGGGTAAGTATTGCAGAGTATTGGCAGGGTATGTATTGCAGAGTATTGGCAGGGTATGTATTGCAGAGTATTGGCAGGGTATTGCTGGGATGGCTGTGGCTGCCATCCAATTTCTCCCCTCCACTGTACTTATCAGTACAGAGAGAGAAGAGAGAAACAGGTGTCATCATGATGCCGGTTCGTTTACAGGTGATCGCTCCGTCATTTGACAGAGAGATCACATTGTAAACACAGACGGGTGTACCAAGATGGCCGCCGCTCCGGAACTAGGCCAAAGCCACGGCCTTTCCTAAGGCCGAGAACGCAAAGCGGTCCACGGATTGCGGCGTGTGCCGATCCAAACGGGGTGACCTGTTCAGATCGCGGATCGGTGCCGATCCGTTGCACCCCTAATCAGCCACCATATCATATCCTATGAGTAAAACAATGAAACCAACCATATCGTAATCCAGTTTAAAACGTTTTATAAGATATAAAACGTTGCACTTACTGTACATAGTAGAGCTGTATCCGAGCATATACGATATGTTTGACCAGGCATGCGGGGTAAGTTCCGCCTTGTACGTCCTAGCTCCACCCTATGTGTTTCATCATAGATGATGTCATCAGGGGCATTGGGAAAAGTAGCAGAACTTTTTATTGGACTCTAGTTAAAACCTCCTTGGGGATCATCTCTGCCAAAAGAAAGAAAGACAAAAGCTGCATGTTAAATAAATTACCTATGGCAGTATGACTGTAAGACGTAAAAGCAATGTTTGTATTTGTACGCAAACCTATTCCACCCGACAGGTTTATCACCAGACACCAAATTCAACTGTTTAATCCAGGGGTCTCCAAACTTTTTTTTTTTAATCATTGGCATCAGTGGAAGGAACAGTTCCCCTTCGTTGGTGTCAGGAAAAGCGCCCCCATCATTGGTGTCTGTGGGAGAAATAGTGCCCCATCATTTATCTCAGTGGGAAGGACAGTGCCCCATCATTGATGCCAGTGGCAGGAATAGTTTTCCAACATTTATATCAGTGAAGGAAATATGGCCTATCACTGGCACCAGTGGAAGGAATAATGCCCCACTGTTGGTGTCGGTGGAAAGAATGGTGCTTCATAATTGGTGTCAGTAGGAGGAAATAATGCCTTGAATCAATGAGAGGAATAGTGACCCATCATTGGTGTCAGTGGAAGGAATAGCACCCCGTCAATGGTGTCAGTGGGAGGGATAGTGCCCCATCGCTGGTGTCAGTGGAAGGAATAGCACCCCGTCAATGGTGTCAGTGGGAGGGATAGTGCCCCATCGTTGGTGTCAATGGCAGAAATGGTGCCTCATCTTTGGTATCAATGCAAGGAATAGTGCCTCATTATTGGCGTCAGAGTGAGGAGCAGTGCCCCCTCATTGGTGCCAGGGGCAGGAATAGTGTTCCAACATTTATAACAGTGGAAGGAAATATGGCCCATCACTGGTATCAGTGGAAAAAATAGGGCCTAGGGTTGTCATCAATGACAGGAATAATGCCCCACTGTTGGTGTCAGTGGAATGAATGGTGCTTCATCATTGATGTCAGTAGGAGGAAATAATGACTTAAATCAATACAGAATAAGAAATGTTACCCTGAGGGCCACATAAAAGCAATCAAAGGGCCTCATCTGGCCCTCAGGCCACAGTTTGGAGACTACTAGTTTAATCCCTTGATCAATATTTTGAGATACATATCACACTCTGGTCAATCAGTCGGTGACGACGGATTCAATGTTCCTTGTGAAGTACTTCAGAAGAAAAACTGTCAAGTAAGTTCTTCAGCAGATGTTTCGTATTTCACGGTAGAAGGTTGGATGTGACTTTCTGTCACTATTACAGAGCCGGATTCTGTCTACATGTTCTTGTTAATATGTTCACAGCCTATCCGTGTGTCCATCAGAGGTATGCCGCTCCTTTAATTAGACCGATGACACAGTGAGAACGGCCCAGCGTGCCGAGAGGTCTTGGGTTTCATGATGTTTCCTTGTCGAAAAAGGCTCTGCAAACAAATCTATGGATGTCTCCCCTGCGGCCCCGGGACCTGATTTGTCTTCCGTGACCCATAAAATCACCACATCTGTGCGTGACTCTTCTGACACCTTATTCTGTGATATTGAAACAAGTGATGACGTCCCTCTACTGTTTTAGTATTTGAGAAATTGACTTTCTTGGTTTTGCCAAGCAAATTTTAGAAATAATACCTTATGTTGGTGGTCTCCAAACTGAGGACTTGCCTTTATCTTTACTTGCCTTTATCTTTACTTGCCTTTATCTGGCCCTTGGGTCAATATTCCTCCCACTGACACCAGCAATGGGACACTATTCCTCCCACTGACACCAGCAATGGGACACTATTCCTCTCACTGACACCAATTGACACCAAGGGTGGGGCTCTGTTCCTCACACTAATACCATGATGATAGGGCACTATTCCTCCCACCGACACCAACAATGGGGTACTATTTTTTTACATTGACATCAGCAATGAGGCGCTATTCCTTTCACTGACACCAATGATGCAGAAGTTTGTTTCACACTGAAACCAATAATGGGGCACTATTCCTTCCACTGACACCAATGATGGGGCAGTTTTCTTCCCAGTGACATCAAGGATAGGGGCACTATTCTCTCCACTGGTACCAACAACGGGACAATATCCCTTACACTGAAACCAATGATGGGGCACTATTTCTCTCATTGAATGAGGCGCTATGGATCTTTTATAGAAAAGAATCAAGCAACCAATTTTATACAAAAGTAAAAAACAAAACCATTGTACAAAACTTCAACAGAAATCAAAGGAATACACATCCATGATCAGAATATATACAATATATACATAATCCACTATTAAACACATTTTTAGAAAACTATTTACATAAAGCAACAGAGAGGGCCTAAGAGGCACAACCCATCACCTATGTACGCAGCCATTTATCAAAAATTAATCAAAAAAAATAATCTAGGGTGATAAGAGACAGACAGCCGCACCCGAGAAAGAGACTGCTGGCAGTCAGGGAGGCTTGAAACCCCTCCACGCCTTCAACCAAGCCCCCTGACTCCGCTTGTCTCTCTCAAGCTCTCGAATCTTCTCCACCTCATGCAAAAAATGTCATACACCACCACCTCAACAGGAAGGATTTTATGCCGAATGCAGACCTGACACCATGCGTTCCAGGTGAAATAACGGACTACTAGGCTAACTAAAAAAAGTGTATCCAAACAAAAAACCCCACCAGTATTGAATGCTCTGTACACCCACTCAGCATAACACAGCCTGGAGAGGAAAGGAATACTGAGGGCCCGACCCACCTGTTTGTACACCTCTATGTTAAAAGGACAATGAAGCAGAAAATGGTCCATAGTCTCCTCCCCACCTGCAACCTCCTCCCGAGGACAGCTACCATCCACCCCACTGCGGAATTTCAAATTGCCCCGAACATAGTGCCTCCCATGGAAGCACAACCAGGCCAGATCCCTAAATTTAAGGAGGACTTTAGCCAAATTAATCAGTCTTAACCCTACCCTCAAAACTGGGCCTGGGCAATCCCTTAAGGCCAGTGGGTCACGAAAGTCTTCGCTCAAGACTCGGCAATATGGCAATTTCTAGTCTGCCTTCCCAGTTTTTGAGGCCATAAATACCAGGTTCGAATTCAATGCCTAGTATCTTAATTTTTTTCTGGGGAGCTGGAAATGTGTCTGGGAGATCAAACTCCTCCCCCTCCTTTCCCATCCAGAAATCTTCACTCTTTTCCTGATTGATCTTGTAGCCTGATGCTTTAGAGTAACGTAATGTCAGAGATACCACCTCCTTCGCTTCATCAGTCCCAGTGACAATCACTGACACATCGTCCGCATAAGCAACAACCCTCAATGGTGGCTCACCCAGGAGCCCCACACAACATACCAATCTATAGCCTTCCAATGAAGGGGTCGATTGCAAACACATAGGGCAGGGGACTCGGGGGACAACCCTGACGCACTCCAGAGCCAACCCAACCATTAAAAAGTGGAAAGCTTTCTGCCCCCTTATACAAGACTTTCAACCAATCGACAAAACCACCCGGCAGACCGTACTTACTAAGGAGCAACCACAGATACTCATGGTTAACACGATCAAAAGCCTTTGCCTGATCCAATGTCAAAAAACACTTGCAAGGCCTCCTGGACAGCTTAAACTGCTGTGAAGGTGCTTCTACCCTGGACCGAACAGTGCTGATGGTGAGAAAGCAAACACTCTGATAGGCGCCAGAAAAGTATCTTTGCCAGCAACTTTCTGCCGACATTGAGAAAGCTGATGGGGCGCCAGTTCTCAATTATTGAAGGATCTTTACCTTTTGAAAGAAGAATCACAGCTGAGTGCCTCATGCAAGGGGAAAGCACCCCCTCAGCAAGGCAACTGTTAAAAACTTCTACCAAATGTGAGGCCAGAATAGACTTAAAGGCTTTGTAAAACTCAGCCGTCAAGCCATCCGGTCCAGGTGACTTATTGATGGCAAGCTGTTCAATTGCCCTCATCACCAACTGTGATCTCCCCTGTTAAATTCATCAATGGGACATCTCCATCATTTAGACCTGGAATAGAGTCAAAAAAGCTTTCCATCCTGTCACGGTCAAGCTCTTTCCTCCCAAGAAGGTCAGCATGAAAGGACCTCATGAACCTCCAGAATCCCTGACCTGGACTTTGTCAAGGAACCTGTACTGTCCTTAAGGCCAACAACCGTTTTAACAGCCACACCTCGTTTGCAGTTCTGGTAAGGGTCAGGCGTGTGGTACTTCCCATAGTTCCTTTCCAGAACCAAAGAGGCATGCCGGTCATATTGACACTTCCTGAGAAGGGGTTTCACTTCGAAGATTGGCCCAGGATCTCCTCCTCTCGAGACAAGAATATCCAGCTTCCACCATAAACGTTGGTAGGTCATGTATTTATTAAACTGTTTTCTATTGGCTAGGCCCCTGAAGAATACAGCGATCCTATTTTTGGTCAACTCCCACCACTCAGCCTTGCTGCTACAAAAGTCCAGAATGGTCACCTGTGCCTGAAAGAATTCCTCAAAGGATTGTCTAACATGTTCTTCCTTGAGTAGAGTCGAATTCAGTCTCCAGATGCCCTTGTTCTCTGAGGGGCGTCTGAACCATTTAGGACCACAGATAGCATACAGGGATCAGAGAACTCTACTGCAGGGGTCTCAAACTGGCGGCCCTCCAGCTGTTGCGGAACTACAAGTCCCATCATGCCTTTGCCTATGGGAGCCATGCTTGTAACTGTCAGTCTTGCAGTGCCTCATGGGAATTGTAGTTCTGCAACAGCTGGAGGGCCACCAGTTTGAGACCCCTGCTCTACTGCTTGCACCACTAAGGGCAAGAAAGCAGAGGTCTCCTTTCAAAAAAAACTATCTATCCTACTCTGACTACTACCTTGATGAAAGGTGAACCCGATGTTATCCGGGAGGTGCTTAATGTGCACATCCACAAGACCAGCATCCCTAACTATACTATTTAAAAAAACCGCCATCATATCCCAGCCTGTCCTTGAAGTCCTTCCTGTCCTTGGGCCTAGTTACTGTATTAAAGTCACCTCCAAAGACCACTTGCCGGGATGTAAAAAGAAATGGTTTGATCCTTGTAAAAAGGCATTTCCTGTCCCACTCTTTTTACGGACAATAAACATTAATTAGGCGCAGGTCCTGCCCCCCCACAAGGACATCTAAGACCATACATCTCCCAATATCCACCTCAATAACCCGCCAGACAGTTACCATGCCGGCTATAAACAACAACGCCACACTGCGGTAAGGCTCGGCCGTAAGAGACCAGTAAGATGGACCATACCTCCGCTCTCTCTTGGCCATATGAATATCTGCCAAGAAGGTGAGCCTAGTCTCTTGCAAAAATAAAATTTCAGCGTCTAATTGGCTGAACAAAAAAGGCCATAGAACGAGCTCTTACTGACTTAATGCTGGTGACATTTATTATCACCACTTTTAACGGAGGGGGAACCGCCATTTGGGTTATTGGGTGGATTGCTTCTTAGCTTCCCTCTGCTGCTCATCACCAGAAGCCTCTCTCTTTCTTGAGGCAGCCTCAAACTCCATTTCAGAATCTGAACTTTGCTCCGAAGAAGCCCCAGAAGAGGAAATATCCCACTTAGAGGACCTATGATGGTTGGAGACAGGCACTGGAGCTTCCTGACCCTGGTCCGTCCTCAATGCCTGCTTCTTCCGCCTCCCAATATTCCTTCTCTCCTCCAGGTACTGCAGGTCAGCTTCAGAGATGCCCTCATCCCTTACTTTTTTCTTTGACTTCTTTACAGAGGAAGAAGCAGCACCTCTTTTGATACTCTCTACCACTCCTGGTGGGGGGGTCTTTCTTTAAGTCAGACTTAGGAGGGTAGACTCCTGGGGGGGTAACTGACTCAGGGGGCGCATACTTGGAAGGTTCTGACACAAGAGGAGAGGGTACAGTAGGCTGGGGGGCACAGAAACAGATACAGAAGGAATACTTACAGACACAGGAGGAGTGTCCACAGGAACTGGAGAGGGATCCTGAACAGGCCCAGGGGAGTCGGTCACCACACAGGAGGATGGTATACCAGGGTCATCCAACCTGTCCAGCCTTGACAAGTCATCTATTACCTCTTTTTCTCTATATTGTGCCAGGCTTCAGGAAATCTGCTATAGGGGTGGCCAAGGCGCAGGCAAAGGTTGCACCTGATCATCTGGGTGCAGTCCTTGGCCATATGACCCTGACCCCGACACACTGAACATATCAAGGCTAAACAGTAGGAGAAGAGAATAATTGTGATCTTTTTCACTGTTGATGTCTATGAAACTGCAACTGGGGCCAGACCTTTCCATTCGGGTCTTGACCTGCACCCAGGGCCGTCTTTAAGGCAGGGCAAAAGGGGCCGCTGCCCTGGGCCCTGTCATTGTTGTGGGGCCCAAAGCAGCTGCTTCATACTTGCCAACTATCCCAGTTTAAATTCCCTTGTCCCTTGAAGTTTTAGTCCTGTGCTGTGTGCCGATATCTCAGTGTGAAGTGATGGTACTAATGCTGCCCAGCTCTGCCCTATTGTTGTGTACAGATGACTCACCTGCAGACCCCGTGTTTACATGTAAATAACCATAATTCATATTTAAATAACTGCGGCTGGCAGCATAGATATGTAAATAAATGCGGCATTCATATGTATATCATGCTCCACTGCAGTGAGGAGATGATGTGCTGTAACCTCTAGCAACTAATCAGTGAGCCATAATGTGTTCTGTAACCTCTAGCAACCAGTCAGTAAGCAGTAATGATATGCTTTAACTGTTGGCAACCAATCACATTTTCTGCCTGATCTGATACAGTAAACTGATTTTAAGTCTAGCTGCTATTTATTGTATGTCTGAGAGCAGGTGGAGAGTGAAATTGCTTGGGGGGGGCCAAGAACATTTTTGCCCAGGTTCCAGTCAATACTAAAGACAGCCCTGCCTGCACCAAGCCTAATATCGCTCCAGAACAGGTCAAGACCCTCTGGCCTGGTGAAGCTAATAGTATACTCTCAGCTCCCAGCTACATGTATTAGGGCATACACATCGTTTGCCCCAAAACCCATCTTCAAATTCATATCCACCACCACACGCCGTGCTGGAGGGATCGCACCACTTTCCCATTTAATAATCACTACATTTCGTCTCAGACCCCCAGCAGAAGCCAGAGACCCAGCTTCAGGGACACCTTCCTCCTGACACACCTGTGCTCCAATAATGGGTGGGGCACTATTCCTCCCATTGACACAAACAATGGACCCCCAGCAGAAGCCAGAGACCCAAGACCAGATCTTGGGGTGCTCAAAGTGGTAGCTTGTAGGGGGAAAACCTGATTGGAAGTGGAGATACCAGGAGCACAGCGTACCACCTGAGCAAATGTAGGCTTATCAGGGCCAAGGCCCCACACTGATGTCACAGTAGTCTGTACATTATTATTATTATTATTATTAATAATTGCTTGGACTGAGCTGCGACGATTGTCTATCACACTTGTAGAATTGCTATCAGTCACACACACATTCCGTTTCCCATCAGGAATAGTAACAATTTCTTCTGTAATACCAGCTGTCTCCTGAAACTGAGCTGTAGAGTCTTCAGCAACTGTGGGGCAAACAGCTTTAGACTCAGCTAAAGGAAGGTGAACAGACTGAGCTGAGACTTGTAGTTCCTCTACAGCAGCCTTTCTCAACCTTTCCAACACAGAGGAACCCTTGAAATAGTTCTCTGGTCTCAGGGAACCCCTGCTAAAAGTTAGAAATCTACAATTCATTAGTGCGATGGTCAGTGGGAAGAATGGTCCTTACACTTGTGGTCATTGGGAAGAATTACCTCCTTACAGAGAGCTAAACAGATCAATGGTGTCGGTGGGAACTTATCTGAGAGGCAGAAATTGCCCAATGCTGAAGGAACCCCTACAACCTCTGGAGGAACCCTGGTTGAGAATCAGTGCTCTACAGGAATGTAATTTTTTTAATGCAATTTTTGCTGCACTGCAGCATCAGCAAGAACAGCATTGCTACACATAGGACTAGCAACCTGATTGTCACTGGGTGCATTGTCAGCATTACTCATAGATGGTGCTAGATGGCATAAAAACTGTTTTATCCCCTGCTTGGGGCTTGACATTATCAGGCACATCATCAGTAATGTCTTCATCACCACAAGACAGATGATCCCCCGCACAAGAGACTCCATTGCCTGGATGGCCCTCAGCATGCCTCATGAGTCCTGGGAAGGCATGGGGCTGCTTAACTCTCCCTGAGGGGGCAGGGGGGTAGAACTGGGGGTCTCCTCCTCCACCTCCACTTTTGCCATCTTTCCAAACCTTCCCTCATTGGCAAACTTCTCCTTGAAAGGCCCATCTCTTCCTTCCATCATGGACACAATGGTCTCCTGGTGCTCTACCTGGACTTTGGCCAGTTGGGTTTCTTAATCCATGGATCCATGGTTCTGGCTGTGCAAGCCCTGATGCTGCCTTCTCAAACGCTTCAGTTCTGCTCTCAATTTGTAGAGCCTGTCTCTCTCCCTATTCAGGGCTTTAAACCCGGCCACCGCTCACTCCCGAATGGCCTCCGAGCCTTCATCCTCACCAGGGGCAGAGAGCTCACCAGTCATGGTTTGTACAGGGGCAGGCTTGTCACCAGAAGGCCCAGGAGATGGTTGTGCGCTTCCAGCAGGAGAGGCCCCGCTGGCCTCCATGGCTTCCCCAGAAAGGGACCAGTAGGGCTGGGAAAGGTTTCACCACCACTCCCCTCTCACACAGATCACCTGGAGCAGCTTCAGGGACACCTTCCTCCTGACACACCTGTGCTCCAGTGATGGGTGGGGCACTATTCCTCCCACTGACACAAACAATGGGACATCATTCCTTCCACTGACACCAATAATGGGGCCACGATTCCTCCCACTGACACCAATGATAGGGCACTATTCCTCCCATTGACACCAACAATGGAACCCCATTCCTTCCTCTGACACCAATGATGGGATATTATTCCTCCCACTGATACCAACGATGGGGCATATTACTCTTTTTGGATGGGGCACTATTCCTCCCACTCTCACCAACAATGGGACATCTTTCCTTTCCCTGACACCAATGACGGGGCCCTATTCCTCCAACTGAAGCCAATGATGGGGCATTATTCCTCCCACTGACACCAACAATGAGGCACTATAGCTCCCACTGACACCAACAACACCAACACCAACAACTGATTTTAAGTCTAGCTGCTATTTATTGTATGTCTCAGAGCAGGTGGAGAGTGAAATTGCATGGGGGGGAGGGCCCAAGAAATTTTTTGCCGAGGGCCCAGTCAATATTAAAGATGGCCCTGCCTGCACCAAGCCTAATATCGCTCCAGAACGGGTCAAGACCCTCTGGCCTGGTGAAGCTAATAGTATACTCTCGGATCCCAGCTACATGTATGAGGGCATATAGATCGTTTGCCCCAAAACCCATCTCCAAATTAATATCCACCACCGCACGCCATGCTGGAGGGATCGCACCACCTTCCCATTTAAGAATCACTACATTTCATCTGGGACCCCCAGCAGAAGCCAGAGACCCAGCTTCAGGGACACCTTCCTCCTGACACACCTGTACTCCAATGATGGGTGGGGCACTATTCCTCCCACTGACACAAACAATGGGACATCATTCCTTCCACTGACACCAATGATGGGGCACGATTCCTCCCACTGACACCAATGATATGGCACTAATCCTCCCATTGACACCAACAATGGAACCTCATTCCTTCCCTGACACCAATGATGGGATATTATTCCTCCCACTCATACCAACAATGGGGCATATTACTCTTTTTGGATGGGGCACTATTCCTCCCACTGACACCAACAATGGGACGTCTTTCCTTTCCTTGGCACCAAATAATGGTGCACTATTCCTCCTACTGAAACCAATGATGGGGCATTATTCCTCCCACTGACACCAACAATGGGACGTCTTTCCTTTCCTTGACACCTTGACAATGGTGCACTATTCCTCCAACTGAAACAAATTCCTCCCACTGACACCAACAATGGGACATCATTCCTTCCACTGGCACCAATGATGAAGCACTATTCCTCCCATTGACATCAACAATGGAACCTCATTCCTCCCACTGACCAACAATGGGGCACTATTACTCTCTTTGGATGGGGCACTATTCCTCCCACTGGCACCAACAAATAGGACTTCTTTCCTTTCCCTGACACCAATGATGGTGCACTATTCCTCCAACTGAAACCAATGATGGGGCATTATTCCTCCCACTGACACCAATGATGGGGCACTATTCCTCTTATTGGATGGGGCACTATTCCTCCCAATGACACCAACAATGAGGCACTATTCCTCCCACCGACACCAACAATGGGACATCATTCCTTCCCATGACACAACTGAAACCACTGATGGGGTATTATTCCTCCAACTGACACCCCAAAATTTAATTGACACTTACTGACCTTAATATTAAAGGATAAGTGCGCTTTAAAACTTTATCCCAAAAACAAAAAATTTTGCAAATGCATAGAATTCTCTGCAAGCCTGTAGACCTCCATGACATGATGGCAGCTGTGATCCCATCCATGGTCACTGTCACTCTGCAGTTGTCTTGGCTCCCCTGTGATTGGCAGGACGTTATGTGTCATTTGTTTGGTGCATGTTGCCACAGCTTGTAAAACATGAGGGGAGGGGGGGGGGTCAGTCTCTGTAAACCGCCCCCCTCCCCCAGTCAGCCACCCTCAGCGTGGCAGAGGTTAAGTGTGATCAGTAACCTCCTAGATTGTCGGGGACTTCTCAGTCCTCTTCCAGTGAAATGTGATCTTCCTCATGTGTGGGAATACCTGACATGTAAGTGTGACATACATGTGCCCCGGGGGGGGGGGGGGGGGGGCCGGGGGGTGGAATCTTTTTTGAGCTTATAAGGAATAAGATCACTTTCCTTTACTTCTTACTCATCATCAATCCATCAAACTGTTACACCAAACATTTCACCATATAAACCATTTTAGTAAACAACAGATGGCCGAGAGTTTACCCACTTCCATACCGGGCACTTTCACCCCCTTCCTGCCCAGGCCAATTTTCAGCTTTCAGCACTGTCGCACTTTGAATGACAATTGCGCAGTCATGCTACACTGTACCCAAACAAAATTTTTATCATTTTCTTCCCACAAATAGAGCTTTCCTTTGGTGTTATTTAATCACCACCAGGGTTTTAATTTTTTGCTAAACAAACGGAAAAAAGACGGAGAATTTTGATTTTTTTTTCCATAAATAAGTATTTTTTTTCAGCAGCAAAGTAATTGGATGCTGTCACATACCTGGTGATGGAGCCCAGAATGACGGGAGTGGCCTCTCATAAGCCTCTGGCTCGAGAACCCCTGGTAGTGGAGACAGGGACTCAAGAGTTCAGAGGGGCACAAGTGCCTGATGGATGGCAGGTGTGGGGCTAGTCCAGACCTCTGAAGTAGCAGAAGAAAGGCTGGCAAAAACGGCACCCTTGGAACTGATGACTTGGAACACCGCAGACAACTGGGAGGAGTTCTGTAGCACAGCCGGTGCAACAGGTAGCAAGGAGGTGTTCTGTAGTGCAGCAGGAGCACTGGATCTGCAGGCTGCGATGAGGTGCACTGGAACCTGGCAGGACCACTGGAACATCGGTGGTACGGTGGTGCCTTTTACCTTGGCAGGGACCCTGGAACAGCTGACAGCGAGGAGGTGTCCTGTAGTACAGCAGGAAAGCTGGATCGGCAGGCTGCAGGAGGGTGCTCAGAGGTCAGGCAGGAACACAGGCAGAGTCAGACAGGCTGGATCAACACTGGCGGGCAGAGCAGGTACCAAACGGAAGCAGGAGGGTAGTCAAGGTGCAGGCCGGGTCGGTAAGAAGCGGGCAGCGATCAAACCCAAGGAAGAGGCAGAAGAGTAGTTGTTACAGGCCGGGTCGGAGGCAGGCAGCAAACAGACGTCATCGGGAACAGGGCGGGTAGGCAGGTAACAAGTAGCAAAGGTCACAGGAAACGCTGTAGACTGGACAGCAAGAAGGCACAATGAATAAATAAACTTCTTGGCGCCAAGTACAGTCATGCGACGCGTCTGCGCACACCCCTGCACGCCCGTGCGTTCGCGCCATTGTGCAACCGCGTGCGCACGTTCACACCATCGCGCATCCGCGTGCGCCCGCTCGTGCTAACGCGCACCCGCGTGTGCCGGTTGGCTCTTTGGATAGGGATTCTGCGGACAGGTGTTTCACATACCGCCGGATTGCCAGGACGTCTTTCTCGACAGATCCAAAAAGAAATTGTTTGATAAAATCTTTTATTGTGTCAAAAATTGAATTCAAATTCTTAATTGAGGTTTAAAATATGAGCTCTGGTTACAGACACACAAAAAAAGAACATATTCCAACAAAATGGTCGATATCATACAGTGTAACAGATTCTTGACATTACATTACAAATATCCATCCACATGAATGCCCCAGCGCGTTTCGACCTATGCAGACGTAGTCTTCTTCTGGTGGGTTTTTATTCACTCAAGAAGATGGAATTGAAGAACTGTGTCCTATAACCAGAATCTTTTTCTAAAAAAAAAAAAGTTAGATTCAATGATCCAGGAATCTCCATGTGTCATCTCCACCTCCTCCAGGCAAGTTCCAGCCCCAGAGGACTTACAAGGTGCCACGCACTTGGACATCCAGAGAAAGAAAGTTTTAGAAACCATGAAATCAGACCGAGACAGAAATTCAGTTAAATCACACTTGTTTAATAATAAAACTAAAAATGACAAACATAGTCAAAACATAGTCAAAGTTCAGTAACCGGAATGGATAGTCAGCAGAGCCAGAAGTCAGGGATCAACGTAGTGAAACAGCAAGCAGGATCTGGAGCCAGAAGGGATGTCAGCAAAGCAAGTCTTTAAACGCAGGAGATTGTCTCTGTGATGTTGACCAAGGCAAAGGCAGCGATCCTCTGGACTAGACGGCTTAAATGGGCAGGACTGACGAGCAGGATCGTCAATAACTGAATAACTGTGGAGAGATAGGAGATGGCAATTAGCCGACAGCTGAGTGGCCAGCTCAGAGAAGGAAGGGCTGAGCCCAGCCTTGAGACAGAGGATGAGCAGCACATTAACTGTTGAATTAAATTAATTATGACCAGTGGCTGATATCATGCCATGCTGGCAAAATATATTTATAAAGTGGTGATACACCAAAGGGTTTAGGGTGAAGCCATATCAATAACAGCACTTGCTTCAAATTTCAATATTTCCTGTGCATATAAGCATATAGGTCGAAACACGTTGGGGAATTCACATGGCTGGATATTTGTAATGTAATGTCAAGAATCTGTTCCTCTGTATGATATCAACCATTTTGTTGGAATATGTTATTTTTTGTGTCTGTAACCAGAGCTCATATTTTAAACCTCAATTAAGAATTAGAATTCCATTATTGATACAATAAAAGATTTTATCAAACAATTTATTTTTGTATCAAATTACTTTGCTGCTAAAAAAAACCCTTGTGGGAACAATCCCGTTTTGAAAGTAACAGGATTCCCATGAATAACCCATTAAAAGATAAAATAACAAAACAAGATTTTTGCTTTTTTGCTTTAATTCAGAAAGTTCCCTGCAGTACTTTTTTCTGCCAATAGATGTCCTCAGCGTGATGGCCAGCCTCATTCAACCCACAACCTCTGAGCCCAGGTCATCCTGGAGCCATCCAAGCCTGTGACTGGACAGTGAAAGAAGAGGTAGCACAGCGATGAGCTCATCTCGCTGTCGCTCTGCTTTCTCGCCTATCAGCATCATTAGACGGTGTGTGTATGCGATATTTCCACGAATCTCATTTCTTGTGATTCGATCACCAGCAGTTTGCACCGACCGTTCAGATTCCAAGACTCACCTGCTGCTACACATGTGTGATGAGATGCGATCTGCTGCGGGTGTCAACGTTAGAATAACGACACCCCCCCGAAACAGATCGCAAAACGCAGTGCGATTGCCAGAACACCCTCCCAGAACTGGAGGACCTCGCTGTAGCTGTCTTTTGGCCATAGCGCGGTTTGAGAACAAGTTAATTCATCTGCAGACCAAAGGGATATATTTCCATCTGCATATGATGTCACTTAGCAACCTGACAACTTTTTTTTTTGTTATTTAGACCTCTTTCACACTTGTATGACTTTTCCTGCGACTTGGGACTGCAAAGTTACATGACAAGTCTTCCCCCATGATTTCCAATGGGTACCATTCATATCTGTGCGACTTCAAGTCACAGCAACTTCAAAGTAGACCCTTCACTACTTTGGTCCGACTTTGATGCGACTTAAGGTCCATAGACCTCCAGATTACACAGTCATTGCTGCAAGTTGCGTCAAAGTCGTGTCAAAGTCGTGTGACTTTCAGGTTGTCCAAATGTGAAAGGGGCCTTAAACCTTTATTATCCACTTCAGCCCCAGAAGGATTTGTCCCTTTAACCGCTTGCCGACCGGCCGCCATCATTATACTGTGGCAGGTCGGCAGGATCCCGTGAGCCGTCGTAGCTGCACGTTGGCTCCTGTAAGCGGGATAACAGGCGCCTGCTGCATTGCGGGAGTCACGATGATCAAAATCTTCTGCTTTTTCTATGTCTTTTTAAAGAAGTCTCCGCATAAACAAGTCCATTTGGTGGAAAGGGTAAATATAATGTGACTATCATAGTCTAATGTATATATAAGTAATATTAAAGTGGTTTTAAACCCTTACAAGCCTAGATTAAGGCTTACCTATAGGTCCAAGAAATATCTCCTAAACCTACATGGTTTAGGAGATATTTGCCGAAAGACAGGCACCGCTGTCTACAGCGCATGCGCCGTAGACAGCGGCGCGCAGGCGCACTGAGCGCAGCATCGTCAACAACGGCTCCCGTGCGCATGCGTGGGAGTGACGCCATCGCGGCTTCACCGAATGACAGTGGCGGAGCAGCGAGACCCCACCGAGAAGATGGATGCGCCGGACTACAGGGGACAGCGGTGACATCGCTGGCTCCTGTGTCAGGTAAGTGACACATTATGGACTACAAGGCGATGCACAGTAGTCCATTATGCTTTACCTTTACAGGGAATGAAAGAGGAAGTAAACTCATCAGGGTTTACTTCCTCTTTAATAATATTAAAACATTTTATTTTTTTCCGTTGTGTTTGTAGAAATATAAGAACCCCCTGAGGAAGACCATAACCCCAAACGGTCGAAATGCATTGGGGGTTTTTCCCAGCAACGGACAGTATAACCATAACCATAACCAATTTTTTGGGTAGCCTATTTTGATGCACATTCACTATAACAAAAAAATTTTTATGATACCATTTACTGTTCAATCTGCTATCAAATACAAGTTGTCTCATATTATGTAAACCGGAGCTCATGTTTTAAACTTTTGTATTGTGTAACCCATGTCCAAAGTTTTTTGTCAATAAAATCTATTTTTATGAAAAATCTCTCTTTTTGACTTACTTTTGCTGCTAAAAAACCCCATGGGGAAACCTCAATGTGTTTTATGTATGTACTTTTTTTTTTTTTTTGATACTTCAATAAATATTTTCTATTTTTCTACTTTTTGTCTATGTGGTAGTGCCTATAAGGTCCCACCCCCAAGGGGTTCCTCTTTTTCTAATCTTGCTTCCAGTGCACTACATTGTGGCCTCATCATACACACTGGCTCCCCGCTGTTGCTGAACAAAATAAAGGCAGCTTTCAGGGAAAATTTCATTTTTTTTGGGCTTTATAAATGCAATTATTGCTGCAGCATGTTATAGACATGGTACAGATCCGCCACTCTACAGACTAAGGGGACCCCCCAGGCATTATATTGGAAGGAATTTTTTCATTTTTATGCTTTCACTTTAAAAATCACAGAATCACTGCTCATTTAAAAATTACGTTTTTCACCAACTTTTTTCTGTTGATACATGTCCCCCGGGGCAGGCCCAGACCCCTATAACCACTGTATGCCCAATTACTTGCATATAAGCCTTCAAAATGGGCACTTTAGATTTTTTGACGTTCGGGTCCCTTTGACTTTAACCACTTCCTGCCCAGCCTATAGTAAAATGATGGCCGGGCGGTGGTTCAGTTATCCTGATTAGGCATCATATGTCGTCCTTCAGGATAATAGCCGCCGTGCGCCCGTGGGGGCACACATCGCGGGGATCGGTGGAGTGGTGTGTCAGTCTGACACACCTCTACACCGATCTTGGTAAAGAGCCTCCGATGGAGGCTCTTTACCACATGATCAGCCGTGTCCAATCACGGCTGATCACGATGATCAGGAAAAGCTGTTGATCGGCTTTTCCTCACTCGCCTCTAACAGACACGATTAGAGAAGAGCCGATCTCCTGACGGGGGGGGGGGTCTGCGCTGATTATTTATCAGTTCCGCCCCCCCCCCTCAGATGCCCACACTAGACCACCAGGAGAGCCGCCAGGACCACCAGAGAAGGGGGCAACATGTGGATGGCGAGGTATGTACGCCATGGTCATCCACATGTGCAAATTATGCCCAATCTGCAAATCAGTGCCCACAAATGGGCACTGTCTGGCACCATTATATAACATTTTGCCTAGCAATGCCACCCATCAGTGACACCCATCAGTGTCATCAGTGACACCTATCAGTGCTCATCAGTGCCCACCTATCAGTGCCCATCCGTGCCACCTATCAGTCCCACCCATAAGTACCCATCAGTACCACCCATAAGTACCCATCAGTGCCGCCTATGAGCGCCCATCAGTGCCACCTATGAGTGCCCATCAGTGTCACATACCAGTGCCGCCTATCAGTGCCCATCTGTGCTGCTTATCAGTGCCCATAATCAGTGCCCGTCAATGCCACCTCATCAGTGACACCTCATTGGTGCCACCTCATCGGTGCCGCCTTATCACTGCCCATCAGTGCAGCCATATTAGTGCCCATCATTGAAGAAGAAAATATACTTATTTACAAAAATGAAAAACTTTTTTTTTCAATATTGTCGATCTTTTTTTATTTGTTGCGCAAGAAATACAAACCGCAGAGGTGATCGAATACCACCAAAAGAAAGCTCTATTGGCGGGAACAAAATGATAAAAGATTTGTTTGGATACAGTGTTATATGACTGCACAATTGTCATTCAAATTGCTACAGCGATGAAAGCTGAAAATTGGCCTGGGCAGGCAGGTGTCTAAGTACCCGGTATTGAAGTGGTTAATAAGGTTCGTTATTCGGGTCTGAATTTTCGCGGTGTTCGAAAGTTCTGGTGCAAACCGAACAGGGGTCCGTTCGGCCCATCCCCAGCCACCAGTGTATTCCTGAGGAACAGAAAATAGAAATTTATGTAACAAATAAAATGAGGCAGTTGCTAAACATTGTAACAAATCGAGGATTTCTTCCTGCAGATGTGGAAACTGACATATAATTCCACATTAACAACTAAATGTTACACACCAACAAAATGATATTCATTTCATAATCTTCCGGCATGTATTGAATTATTGTTGAATAAGATTAGGAAAAAAAAAAAAGATTCCGTCATCGTGTCATATGCTGCAAAGATCATCAAAAATAACAAGAATTATGTAAACCCCAGAAGAAGGGCTGATTATCTGACAATTCTATAATAGTTTTATCTGTAGTCTTTGTACTCCTTTTACTTCATTTTACTGATTTATCTTGGCAACAAGCTCAGAAACAGGACAGGAAATACCAGGGTGCGCCTTTACTTCAGGCATCCCAATTAGACACTTGTGCCACCCCAGGATGGCAGTTATTTGTCCTAGTGGCAGTGGCAGCCCGTCCATAGGGGTGCACGAGCATCGCCCCCCTATCTATACATCTGGCCCCCTGATCTCCATGTAGGGTTCACGGATTCCAATGGAAGATTTATTTTTATTTTTTTGAAGCACGTGATTATAGCCAGGGGCTCTAATAGGCTTCAAAATAGGGTGGGCTCGGGTCACAGAGCACTGCGCCCGAAGCCCACCCAGTTGTATGACAATAGCGAATGAATATTCTCTATTGTCACACTAATTCTCCTTTCGGCCAATCAGGAAGGGGGTCCTGAGACCCGTTTCCTGATTGGCCAAAAGGAGAAGCTACACTGGCCGCCAGGAGGAGGAAGAAGACGTGAGGAGACACAGGGGAAGCTAGCCGGCCACCCGTCCATCGCCCAGAGGGAAGCCCAAAGAGAAGCTACACTGGCCGCCAGGAGCAGGAGACGTGAGGCGAGGAGACGCAGGGGAAGCCGGTCACCCAGATGGAAGCCAGGGGTACGTTTTGTGGGCAGGGGTGACCGACCGACTGGGGGGGGGGGTGGCTGGCTGTGCACTGTTTGCCCCCCCCCCCCCAAAAAAAAAGAAATACCACTGGCTGCCACTGCCCAGTGGTGTTTTGATATGGCTCTGGAGGACACGTGGGAGAAGGGGTGGGCAGGAGGGACAGCTGCCCAGGACGCAGCATAGAAAGGGGGCAGAGAATAGGTGCAGGTTGGTACACCCATTCTGCTGCATGCATTCACAGTGGGGGAGGGGACACAAGTCTGCATCCTTGCCCTGGTAGCTGGATGAACCTGTCCACTAGTGCAGGAAGCTGAATTCCAGATTTAAGCCCTGGAGCTGAAGCAATCAGCCAGGTCTGTTTGATGATAGTTTCCTTTTTTCCAAATTTATCTTTTAAGGGGCCGCTGTTTATTTTTAACTGGGGTTCTGCTGAATTGGCTAGAACTAGTGAATTCAGATTGGTGTCCTGACCATCCGTTCATGGCTTTCTTGGTAAAACTAGCACTTTACTTGCCTAGGAATCTCATGGAACCAACTTTCCCATCACCGAGGCTGAAGACTCAACTTTCCAAGACACTGCCTGTCAAAGCCCATAAACCTTCCTGCTAAATATATTAATGTATACACTGAGCTCATATATCACAAATCCCTGCCAGAGAGAGCTCATGGGAAACTATTCTCAATTTTATACACTATTCCCTAATGTCTGATGATGCCTCCCGCTATCAACTGCCAAACAGCTCCAGCTAGAGAATACAGACCGAGGGAGGTTATGTGATGACTGGTGATGAGCTGAATGTACTTGGGTTCGGTTCTGGGAAAAATTGACAAACTTTATGTAAGTTTAGATGCTGAATCAGAACCCGATTGTAATCAATGGAAGATGAATGTTAAAAATCAGTTCTGGCCATTTTCTAGACTAATAGGTGAGGGATTGTCAAACAAATGGCATAAGGAGCTGGGCACTGCCCTGGGGGACATATATATATATATATATATATATATATATATATATATATATATACACACACATCCCTCTGAGAATACTAGTGATGAGACCAATGTAACTATTAATATTAGCTGTACAGAATATGAAAGTTGGGACAGGGCTGGCCAGTGCCAGGAAAAGGTCATCCAGCGCCCAGGGCAAAGATGCCAAACTGCGCCCCCCTTTCCCTTAGGGTTAGGGTCAGGGTGCCCCCTACCCCTGCAATAAACCATTGCGCCAGGGGCAGCCGCCGCTCCTGCCCACCCCGTGTCCCGGCCCTGGGGCTGGCTACCGAGGCCTTATAGCGACTGAATATTCAATAAATTCCATTGTCTAATAGAGAGAAAATAATCTATTAATTTCCTGCAGTAGTTTGTGTCTCTGCCCCTCCCACAATGCTGCGATTTTCCTGCAGTAGTTTGTGTCTCCGCCCCTCCCACAATGCTGCGATTTCCCTGCAGTAGTTTGTGTCTCCGTCCCTTCCACAATGCTGCGATTTCCCTGCAGTAGTTTGTGTCTCTGCCCCTCCCACAATGCTGCGATTTCCCTGCAGTAGTTTGTGTCTCTGCCCCTCCCACAATGCTGCGATTTCCCTGCAGTAGTTTGTGTCTCTGCCCCTCCCACAATGCTGCGATTTCCCTGCAGTAGTTTGTGTCTCTGCTCCTCCCACAATGCTGCGATTTCCCTGCAGTAGTTTGTGTCTCTGCCCCTCCCACAATAGTAAGATTTCCCTGCAGTAGTTTGTGTCTCTGCTCCTCCCACAATGCTGCGATTTCTCTGCAGTAGTTTGTGTCTCTGCCCCTCCCACAATAGTGAGACTTCCTATAGTGATTTGTGTCTCTGCCCCTCCCACAATGGTGTGATTTCTTGCAGTAGTTTGTGTCTCTGCCCCTCCCACAATGGTAAGATGTCCTAGAGAAGTTCATGTCTCCACTCCTGCAATGCAGAGATTTCCCCTTGGTAGTTGTGTCTTGGCCCATCACAAAGACCTGATGAAGGTGTCAGTCTCTCATATTTGGACCTTTCCAGTTATACTGCATTAAGGAGATCCATCAAGGGACGTTGACACCTTTATCTGCCTTTCTATGGCACAGAATTGGACATTCCAGTTTACAAAAAGTTCTCATCATTGGAGTCTCCCAAAGATACAAGAAAACAGGTTGTCCTTCAATTTGCCACACCATGCAAAACGGAAATACTGGCGATAGGAGGCGCTGTCCTTAAAGCTGAAGTCTGGACAATGTAGGAGGCCTGTAAATACATCATGGTCGGTGTCCATCCTCCTGGGTCAGAGGGGTAATTATAGTGAATGATGTAACTGCTGCCCCCGCTCTGCTCTTGTCATCAGATCCAGCTGGAATTCCTGGCAGGGAACACAGGGTGAGAAGGTCCAGGACACCATCCCTGGCATGTGAGACATCCACACCGATCGGATGACCTCACGGAATGACAGTAATGTGGTGCAAATCCTTCACCATGAGAGGAAAACCAGCAACTGTGCAACTGATGACAACACAATTCACAAACACAGGACAGGCTCCCTGCAGTGCAGGGGAGGAGACACCTAGAAATAAAGGCCTCTGTTGGGTCACCTCGGCTTGTCAACCAACGACGTCAATATTATGACACCCCTAGTGGCCAGAATGAAACATCAGTTGAGAAAGCATGACCATCAAGAGGAAGTCCAAATCATCGATCGACAGGGAAGCCCTTGGTACATAAACTAAAGATAGTCACCTCTAAAAATAAATTGTGAAAGTTTTATTAAATGAATGTCCACCTTCCTACTTCAGAAGTTATACCATAAAGAATTCCAAAAATAAAGTGGGCCAGTAAATTATAAATGGTCAAACAGTGATCCTCCAATTCACAGGAAGGCCTCCAGTTGAAGATGAACATTCCTGGATCACTCCATCACCATCAAGAAGTATTCTATAGGAGAATAAAATCGATATGAAGTATGTAAAAATGGTGAAGTATGTAAAGTTCATGTTTATTGAAAAAATCACGCAAAAACAATGCTTAACAGCTATAAATAGAAATGGCTAACCGAGAATCTCCATAATGTTGTTAGGCATAAAAAAAATCGCAAAACCACGAACAAAAATTCCAATGTAGCAGGTTGAATCAACCACGCCGGGATCCAAGCTCCAGCTGGTGGGCGTGTGTGCATGATGTCGTAGCCACACCCTATGCGTTTCGTCAGACGTCATCGGGGATATGTCAGAAGTTGCAGCTGATGAAGTAGGATTGTCACAGAGACTCAAACTGGAAGCATGTGATCTGGTCCCATGACACCAGGAGGAGATCTGCTCAACATAACACTGTCGGTACTTTTCTGTCAATCAATGTCTATGGATGGCACTGGAGGGATCCATCTACACTGCATACTGGTGGCATCGAAAGTGGCATTATCCCCATTTTATTGCACTGTCACAATTTACAAACCACAGGAATTAGTCATAACATTTCCAAAATGGACCACTTCATCCGACGACACCGCCAAGCTATTATCTCTTGCCTCGACTATTGCAGCTCCCTCCTTGTTGGCCAACCTCTACACAGGCTTTTTCTTTTATTACGTAATTCCCACTGGAGCTTATGTTTTAACTGCTATGTTATGAAGTCTTTTTCATCTTAATAAATTATTATATCTATAGAGGTTATTCACCTTATTTGTTTGTGTTTGCTGCCAAAAAAACCCATCTGGGGGACTTTTTCTTCCTTTTTTTCTACCTCTACACAGGCTAACCCCCTTTCAGTCTATCATGAATGCTACTGCCAAGCTTATTCACCTTACCAACCACTCAGTGTCCACTGCCCCTCTCTGTCAAGGTTGTCAGAGCCTCTCACATCTTCTGGAACTCCCTACATCAATCTGTCCGGCAATCTCATGCCCTGCCCACCTTGAGCCGTTTCCTGAAAACTCATCTCCTAAAGGGAGATGTCCTTTCACTTCCTGTCCCATAACCAAAACAGGAAGTGAGAGAGCCACGATGTACCCGCACTACCAGAGAGAGAGAGGGCCACGCTGTACCCGCACCACCAGAGCACCACGCTGTACCCGCACCGCAGGAGAGCCACTCTGTACCCGCCCCACCAGAGAGAAAGAGCCACGCTGTACTCGCACTACCAGAGAGAGAGAGGGCCACGCTGCACCCGCACCACCAGAGCACCATGCTGTACCCGCACCGCCAGAGAGCCACGCTGTACCCGCACCAGCAGAGAGAGAGCCAGGCTGTACCCGCACCACCAGAGAGAGAGGGCCATGCTGTACTTGCACCACCAGAGCGCCACACTGTATCCGCACCACCATAGAGAGAGCCACGCTGTACCCGCACCACCAGAGAGAGAGGGCCACGCTGTACCCACACCACCAGAGCGCCACGCTGTACCCGGACCACCAGAGCATCACGCTGTACCCGCACCACCAGAGAGCCACGCTGTACCCACACCACCAGAGAGCCAGGCTGTACCCACACCACCAGAGAGAGAGGGCCACGCTGTACCCGCACCACAAGAGAGAGACGGCCACACTGTACCCGCACCACTAGAGTGCCCCGCTGTACCCGCACCACCAGAGAGAGAGGGCCACGCTGTACCTACATCACCAGAGAGAGAGGGCCACACTGTACCCACACCACCAGAGAGAGAGGGCCACACTGTACCCGCACCACCAGAGAGAGAGGGCCACGCTGTACCTGCACCACCAGAGAGAGTCACGCTGTACCCGCACCACCAGAAATAGCTAGCCACGCTGTACCACCAGAGAGAGAGCCACGCTGAACCGTGCCACCAGAGAGAGCCACGCTGTTCCCGCAACCACCAGAGAGAGAGAGCCATGCTGTACCGCACCACCAGAGAGAGCCATGCTGTACCCGCACCACGAGAGAGCCACGCTGTTCCCGCAACCACCAGAGAGAGACATGCTGTACCGCAACACCAGAGAGAGCCACGCTGTACCCGCACCACCAGAGAGAGAGAGCCATGCTGTACCGCACCACCAGAGAGAGCCACACTGTACCCGCACCACGAGAGAGCCACGCTGTTCCCGCAACCACCAGAGAGAGACATGCTGTACCGCAACACCAGAGAGAGCCACGCTGTACCCGCACCACCAGAGAGCCACACTGTACCCACACCACCAGAAAGAGAGCGCCATGCTGTCCAGGACCACCAGAGAGAGCAGGTCAGTGTCACTGGGCAATGTGGGCACAATAGGAGACATACAGTACTAGCATTATATGGCCACAATAGGACTGGGACACTGTAATATAAAGGGGACTGCACTGTAAAGGGGCACTGTAATCATTACAGTGCCCCTTTACAGTGCAGTCCCCTTTGTATCATAGTGCCCCTGCACATTACAGTGTGGAGGACCGACACCAGCCACCCTCGCGAATGTCTACCGACATCTCTCCCCCCGGTCCCTGGAAAAGTTGGCTGCTCAGTCTAAAATGCCCGGGCCTATTTTTTGTCCCAGGCCAGGCCTGCTGACCAGGATTTGAATTGGAGGCCCTAGTGCTAAAAGGTATTAAGTGATAACAGCTAAGCCACTGTTCTTCCCATAGTGCTGCCTAAAGTAGGCTAATGCCTCAAAAAATACTGATAAAGCCTTTTTACTTCCCAACAACTTGCCTAATGCATTAAAATAAAAGCGAGCCAGGCTGTATCTGGCTTGCTGCAGCTTCTAATGCACATTACAAGAAGCTCACAGTGTGCAGTGAAACCAGAGGAAGCCATTTCAGTCCAGGAGAGGAGCCGCTACAACTGTGCAAGACTGAAGGAGAGGCCGTAGTCCACATTTAAAGGTGTAGCTCAGTCTATAATATCACAATATGATAATCCTCTCATTAGCGGATTCTGGAGATTAGTACATGAAAGGAGCTCCAGCCTTGTTCTCTGACCTCTCGGTGTGAAAGTTCTCATGTTATCTTCTTATGTTTTCTATAGAAGGGTTGTGTCTCTCTCTCTCTGCTCTCCTAATTATGATGCACCGGAGACAAGAGCAGCTCATTGTCTGGATATTTGTCCTCAGGAGTTATGATGTTTCCTGAGATGCAATGGACACATTTCCTGCCTTCCTCGCTTACCTGTGGGTGGAGGAGGGGCTAGCTCTGCCATGGCAGCCACAGATCACCCAATTACAGTGCTGTCATCATTGGGGTAACATGGGGGGGATTATAGGACACTGTATGGGAATTATTAGGAACTGTATGGGCTCTAAGGGCTGTATGAGTTGTATTGTATGGGCTGTATTGATTGTTTGAGCTGTATGGTTTGTATAAGCTGTATGGACTGCATGAGTTGTATGGGCTTTATCACCTGTTTGGGCTGTATGGACTGTATAAGTTTTATATGGGTTGTATGTACTTTGTGGGTTGCAAGGGCTGTATAGAATGTAGACTGTATGGGCTGTATGGACTGTATGGGTTGTATGAATTGTATGAACTGTATGGGCTGTATGGACTGTATGGGTTGTATGAATTGTATGAACTGTATGGGCTGTATGGACTGTATGGGTTGTATGAATTGTATGAACTGTATGAGCTGTATGGACTGTATGGGTTGTATGAATTGTATGAACTGTATGAGCTGTATGGACTGTATGGGTTGTATGAACTGTATGAGCTGTATGGACTGTATGGGTTGTATGGACTGTATGAATTTTATACACTATATGAGTTGTATGGGCTTTATGTGTTATATGGGCTATATTGGCTTAATAGACTGTATGGGTTGTATGGGCTGTATAGGCTGAATGGGTTGTATTGACTGTTTCGGCAGTATGGGCTGCATGGGTTATATGGACTGTATGGGCTGTATGGGCTATATTGACTGTTTGGGCAGTAGGGGCTGCATCAGTTGTATGAGCTGTATGGACTGTGGGGGCTGTAAAGGCTGTATGGCTTGTATTGACTGCATGGGTTGTAGGGACTGTATGGACTGTTTGGGCTGCATGGGTTGTATGGGTTGTGGAGACTGTTTGGACTACATAAGCTATATGGGTTGTATGGACTGTGTGGACTGTATGGGCCGTACAGCCTGTATAGGTTGTATTAAAGCGGGAGTCCGCCGTTTTTTTTTTTTTTTAAAAGCCAGCAGCTACAAATACTGCAGCTGCGGAGTACCCCACTTGTGACATATGTTCTGAAACACGTCGGGGTGCAGAGCCCATTCTCCTGGGCACAACTGCTGGCGGCTGAGAAAATCTGCCTGCCAATTTTCCACTCCTGGAATGAAGACTGCAGAAAGACATGGAACATGCTTTTCTGCCCAGACAAGTATGCGATTCACCTCTTTTTGGGAGCATCAAGCTCTAAGCAGTGGCGACGGCCTTCTCAGCCCTCCTCTACTAGAAAGGCTCAAGGCCGAGCCCAGGGGCAGAAAAAGACTTGGGGGCGAAAGCCTGCCAAGCAGAGCCCCAAAGCTTCCTTGTGAAGGGGCGCCCCCGCTCGGCAGAGTGGGGGGAAGGCTCCTGCAGTTTGCAGGCGCCTGGCGGGAAGAGATCCAGGACAAGTGGGTGATCTCTTCAGTAACTCTGGGCTACAGGCTAGAGTTTCAGGAGATTCCACCTTCTCGTTTCCTAAGGTCAAGGATCCCCAAGGATCCAGTAAAGCAAAAACCGCTATTTTTGGCCTTAGATCAGTTACTATCCCAGGGGGTGATAGTAGAAGTGAACCCGAAAGAACAGGGTTCGGGGTTTTACTCAAATCTCTTCACCGTTCCAAAACCAAATGGAAGTGTCAGACCTATCCTGGATCTGAAGGATCTGAACCGGTTTTTACACATCCGGTCCTTCCGAATGCAGTCAATCCGCACTGTGGTCTCCTCCCTGCAAGGGGGAGAATTCATGGCATCAATAGATATCAAGGATGCATATCTCCATGTGCCAATTTTTTCCGCACACCAAAAATTTCTAAGGTTTGCGGTAGAGCGGCGCCATTTTCAATTTGTGGCCTTGCCGTTCAGGCTTGCTACGGCCCCTCGAGTCTTCACAAAGATTCTGGACCCTCTCTTAGCAAACTTAAGAGCTCAGGGCATAGCCGTCATGGCTTATCTAGACGACTTGCTTCTCATGGAGAAAACAGCAGCGTTCCTAAGTCACAGCATCACCAAAACGCTAGAACACCTAGAACGCCTAGGTTGGATCATAAACCTAGAAAAGTCGTCCCTACAACCGGCCACCAGGTTGGAATACCTGGGTATGATCATCGACACCGCTCAGGGCAGGGTTAAAAAGCCTTGGCCATTGGAGATCTGGTGCGCCTGATTCTGGGCAGAAGATCTTCCCCCATTCGGTTGTGCATGAGACTGTTAGGGAAGATGGTCGCCTCCTTCGAGGCCGTCCCATTCGCCCAGTTCCACTCAAGGCCTCTGCAAAGATGCATCCTTGCGGCTTGGATCAGGAAGACCCAATCCTTGGATCTTCTTATGCGTCTATCCCCCGGGACACGCAAGAGTCTTGTCTGGTGGTTGCAAACCAAGAATTTGCTGAAGGGCAAAACTTTTCTTCCTCTTCCATGGACGATTATCACAACAGATGCCAGCCTGACAGGCTGGGGAGCTGTATTGGAGGGAACGTGCTCGCAGGGGAAATGGTCTGCGACCGAGAAACTACTGCCCATAAATATCTTGGAGATCCGGGCAGTTTACATGGCGCTCATAGAGTGGCCTTACAGACTGCGAGGTTTCCCGGTTCGGGTTCTGGTACCGCCCTGGTGATTGATATAAGCCACTGCTGTGGCATTGTCGGACTGAACACGAACCGGGAAACCTCGCAGTCTGTAAGGCCACTCTATGAGCGCCATGTAAACTGCCCGGATCTCCAAGATATTTATGGGCAGTAGTTTCTCGGTCGCAGACCATTTCCCCTGCGAGCACGTTCCCTCCAATACAGCTCCCCAGCCTGTCAGGCTGGCATCTGTTGTGATAATCTTCCATGGAAGAGGAAGAAAAGTTTTGCCCTTCAGCAAATTCTTGGTTTGCAACCACCAGACAAGACTGTTGCGTATCCCGTCGGATAGACGCATAAGAAGATCCAAGGATTGGGTCTTCCTGATCCAAGCCGCAAGGATGCATCTTTGCAGAGGCCTTGAGTGGAACTGGGCGAATGGGACGGCCTCGAAGGAGGCGACCATCTTCCCTAACAGTCTCATGCACAACCGAATGGGGGAAGATCTTCTGCCCAGAATCAGGCGCACCAGATCTCCAATGGCCAAGGCTTTTTAACCCTGCCCTGAGCGGTGTCGATGATCATACCCAGGTATTCCAACCTGGTGGCCGGTTGTAGGGATGACTTTTCTAGGTTTATGATCCAACCTAGGCGTTCTAGGTGTTCTAGCGTTTTGGTGATGCTGTGACTTAGGAACGCTGCTGTTTTCTCCATGAGAAGCAAGTCGTCTAGATAAGCCATGACGGCTATGCCCTGAGCTCTTAAGTTTGCTAAGAGAGGGTCCAGAATCTTTGTGAAGACTCGAGGGGCCGTAGCAAGCCTGAACGGCAAGGCCACAAATTGAAAATGGCGCCGCTCTACCGCGAACCTTAGAAATTTTTGGTGTGCGGAAAAAATTGGCACATGGAGATATGCATCCTTGATATCTATTGATGCCATGAATTCTCCCCCTTGCAGGGAGGAGACCACAGTGCGGATTGACTGCATTCGGAAGGACCGGATGTGTAAAAACCGGTTCAGATCCTTCAGATCCAGGATAGGTCTGACACTTCCATTTGGTTTTGGAACGGTGAAGAGATTTGAGTAAAACCCCGAACCCTGTTCTTTCGGGTTCACTTCTACTATCACCCTCTGGGATAGTAACTGATCTAAGGCCAAAAATAGCGGTTTTTGCTTTACTGGATCCCTGGGGATCCTTGACCTTAGGAAACGAGAAGGTGGAATCTCCTGAAACTCTAGCCTGTAGCCCAGAGATACTGAAGAGATCACCCACCTGTCCTGGATCTCTTCCCGCCAGGCTCCTGCAAACTGCAGGAGCCTTCCCCCCACTCTGCCGAGCGGGGGCGCCCCTTCACAAGGAAGCTTTGGGGCTCTGCTTGGCAGGCTTTCGCCCCCAAGTCTTTTTCTGCCCCTGGGCTCGGCCTTGAGCCTTTCTAGTAGAGGAGGGCTGAGAAGGCCATCGCCACTGCTTAGAGCTTGATGCTTCGGGAGAGAGAGCACGCCTGAATGAAGGACGCTTGCTCCTTTTGACTGGAAGGAGAGTAGATTTACCCCCTGAAATATTTTGGACGAATTTATCTAATTTGTCTCCAAACAAACGTTCCCCTTTAAACGGGAACCCAATCAAATGCTTCTTGCATGACAGCTCAGCTGCCCAATTCTTTAGCCATAGGGCCCTTCGCATGTGGACCAACATGAGAGACAAACGTGATGCTTGTTCGACGGAATCCAAAATCGCATCAATTATGAAACACAGAATGTGAGGCAATTCTGCATAATTTTCTACTTCCTCACTGGGAAGGAGCCAAAGCATCTGCTTAACCTGTTCCTTGAGGAACTGACACAACCCCACGGCTGCGACTGTAGGTTGCACCACAGCGCCAGCCATGGAAAAGGAGGCTTTTAATAAGGTTTCCAGCTTTTTATCAGTTGGATCCTTGAATACCTGCGCATTATCCAATGGACAAGTCAGGTTTTTATTCACACAAGAAACAGCCGCATCGACAGATGGGACCCCCCACTTCTTGGTGAAACTTTCCTCCACAGGATAATGCATAGAAAACCTTTTAGGAGGAGCAAACAGTTTATCGGGATGTCCCCAATCCTCATACATCAATTTATCCATTAAGGGATGAATTGGGAAGGAATAGGCAGTCTGTGGGGCTTTCCTGACTCCCAGGGAAGAAACAGAGGATGTAGCGACTTCAGCAGCAGGCATTCTGAATGTGGTACGCACCAATTCAGTATAATACTGCACCTGCTTTCTGAGTGCCTGGGAGGAGGGGACTACCTCCTCTTCCTCTGACTCATCCGACTGCTCATGATCCCTATCCCAAGATAGGGATCCCTCCTCATTTTCAGAAGAATCATCTGAGAGAGGGATTTCAGCAGAGGGAGGGGATCTACCCCTTTCCCTGCTATCTTTCAGGGAAGCAGAAATAAAATTCATGATTCTCCCTTCAAAACCCTCCAATGTAGCCCTAAGGGAGTCCTCAGTGACATAAACCGGGGCTGAGACATTAGGAGAGGCTGCAAAACCTGACAGGTGCACTGACTCGTCTTGAGAGGCTGGCTCCAGTCTTGCAGGGGGGGGTGGTAACTTACAGCCACTTTTGGAACCCCTGGACCTAGGCGGTGATTTACCAGTGCCTTTGCTACCTCCCCCTGAGACCCTCTTACGAGGAGACATAGTCCTAAGCTACAAAGCAGAGGTACTAGTACAAGTGCAATCACTGTTGTGCTTAAAGTCTCACAATAATATATATGCTTAAACTGCACAACCTGATGCTGAGTAGGTGTCTAAGGTTTGCCTGGATCCAATCCCCACGGATGCTTACTGCCCACAGCTCCTGTGTCTCCAATTACAGCCCCCTGACACTCTGGGCTTTTTAAATTGCCGCCTGGCGCCTGCACAGTACAGCGCCGTGCACACTGACGTGCACGGCTCGCAACCAAACCCCCCTCCTCCATTAGGCCGGGAACGCGCCCGGCGCGCGTGCACGAGGACCGCGGGATCCAGGGGGGGGGAGGAGAACCCAAAACGGAGCTGTGTGGGACCCCCGAACTACGTGGGACCCCTGTTTACCTTGTTGTGGCAGGGACTGCAATGGAGACGTGAGTCAGTTGGAGAACCAGGCTTCACTGAGCGTGTGTACTGAAAGGCATGTAAGTATGCATCAGGCTGCTCTTACTCCCTCTAGTGGTGGAAACCAGGTAAGACATACAACTACTCATAATGAAGAAATCCATTCATATATTTATATATACAGGATTTACTTCCCTTACCTGTCCTCGCCGCAGGAATTGCTGGCCAGACCAATTCCAGCCTTCACCCATCACGGCGGGTATTGTTAGCCAACCTTCAGGTTTATCTGGGGCTCTTTCTCGGAAGAACCTCCTACCTGAGCCATGTAGAAAGCTCTGCCAGAAACTTTCGTGCGCTCTGTATAAACAGTACACCAAGTCTGGTTTTCCCAGAGCCCAGTCTTCCAATGGAGAGGACTTACAGGCAAAACCTCGCTTCTTCGGCTGATGAGGCCCGGGTACCATACCATCTTGGGAGTCAAATATCGGCCCGAGGTATGGATCCGGTTTGTTGTAGCCCTTAGGCCCTCGCAGGGACCTGCATAGAGCTAAAGTTTTACGTGACCATCACCATAGACACTGGCGAAAAAACTGAGGTGCCTCCCAGATGGGAGGGGTTATATAGGGGAGGAATTCTCCTTAATTGGGGTCAACCAGTGTCCAATCACCAGAGGTGCCTATATAACCCACTATGTAATGAAGCTCCTGTGTCCCGTGATGTATGATCAAGAAATGTTTTTTTTACTAATTTAGAATCAGTAAACTGCATTATAATTGGTGGATATAATATTTATATGGGTTTGTATGGTGGTTGAGGTTACTGGGTACCTGTCTCTCCCCTTCCTACATTCTCTATGGTTTTATCACTCCAACGCATATAAATGGGTTTTACCTGATAGAACCAACAGGAGTGACTTGGTGTCAGAATGGTGGTTGCACCAGCACAGACCCTCCAACTACTCCATAAGGTATAGCCTAGGAAAGGCAGTAGACTTAGGCCGCGTACACACGGGCGGATTGTCTGGCCAACTTAGTCCGCTGAAACGTGTTTCAGCGGACAATCCGCTCGTGTGTGGGCTTCAGCTGACTTTTTCAGCGGACAGTCTGGCGGACTAAGTCTTTCGGAATTTCCGTAATACAGTCCGTCCAAACTTGGTTTCAGCGGACAGTCCGCTCGTGAGTAGGCAAGTTGGACGGACTAAGTATGGCGCATGCTCAGAAAGGATTTACACGGCCGAAGGTTGCATTGCAGTGTATTGGACGTCGAATTTCTAGTCCCGTCGTACGTGCCGTACACGTCATCGCGCAAGCTTTCAGCGGACTGTCTGTTCGTCGTGTGTGGTCAAGTCCGTTCATTCAAAAGTAGGACGAACTGTCTGTCGGATTGTCTGACGAACTTAGTTGGCCAGACAATCCGCCCGTGTGTATGCGGCCTTAGAGAAGTATAGGCCAACAGCAGACTTCTGATAGGACAAAGCCCTCTTGGAACACGTATAGCTGTATCCATAGAGTAGGAATCACATTGGAATGGATAGGAGCGAAGAACTGGATCAGGACTCTCCAAGTATGAGGCTGGCCCGATGTCAGGTAGGATCCCCCAAAGTGCAGAATCTAAAAGCTAGCCAATATCCACAAGGAACCCCCTCATGGTAATGCTGGGCTTTGCTGCCTGCCTGCGACTTCAGGTCTCGACCCCCTGAATTTACCCTACTTAACAGCACAGACCATGAGCCAGAAAGTAGGTGTGGAGCAGGTTGGTATACTGTGGGAACAGTCCTAAGGTTGGAGCGGTCTGTAGTCATGGTAGGCAGGATATCAGCATTTCCCGTTTTGCAGAAACACACTACAGTTCATTCAACATGGTTTCCTATGGGTCACGTTCACGTCTGTGCATTTTATGGAAAGGGCCAGGGACTTTTTTCTGGTTTTTGATTTCATAGACTTCAATGGTTAAAAAACGTGTATTGAAAAATGCAAAATGCACCTGGAATATGCAAACTGCAACCTGCATGGGTGTGAACCAGGCCTTACCTGTCCAGGGAGCCCATGATGTCGGCACCCCAGCCGAACTTCGGATCAGCTGTCAGGTGCAGCCGCCACCATTCCTGGTAAGGGAACCTGGCAGTGAAGGGCGCTGCGCTTTCCAAGCCGGTGGCAGTGGAAAGAGGAGGAGGGCCAAATTTTAGAGTTCTGCATTTTTACCGTGATTTGCGATTTGTGTCTTCTTTTTAATTTTTTTACATACACTGTATATAGCTGGTTGCTAAGGAGCGGGTTGGGAAGCCATCAGTGGGCCTCCCTGCTGACAGCTGAATGTAAAAAAAATTGCTGGCTAAAAAAACGCGTGGGGTCCCCCCAAAATCCATACCAGACCCTTATCCGAGCATGCAGCTCGGCAGGTCAGGAAAGGGAGGGGACAAGCAAGAGCCCCCCCCTCCTGAACCATACCAGACCACATTACCTCAGCGTGGGGTGGTAAGTGCTTTGGGGCAGGGGGGCTCTGACTCCTCCCACCCCAAAGCACCTTGTTCCCATGTTGATGGGGACAAGGGCCTGTTCCCAACAACCCTGGCCGGTGGTTGTCGGGAGGCGGTGGGTGGGGGGCTTATCAGAATCTGGAAATCTGGTTAAAGGGGGCCCCTCTACTAAAACTCTAAAAATGATAATATATAATAAATAAACAGATAATATGATATTATGTAAAATATCCATAATTTATAGTGCAAGTGCTCAGTAATAGATGAATAAAATACAAGTGCTCAGTGTGTATATATATATACAGTCAATATTGATAAGCAAGAAAAAGTCCATAAACATATCAATAACCGTTAAATAAACGTTGATCAATAAAGCCACAGCTTCCGTCTGGTATTTTCAAAGATCGCCTCATATGCCTCCAGTCATGTGCGGTATACACCTCTGTATCCCACACATGACTGCAGGCATATGAGGTGAGATTTGAAAATACCAGACGGAAGTTGTGGCTTTACTGATCAGCGTTCTTTCCAGGAGGTGGAGTGAATATGGGATCTGTGCTTACCATTAACCAGCCATTATATGGATGATGACCTTCTAAGCTGTTATCATTTACTACAGGCTTGTTTTTAAAGCCCTTAAGGTGAGGGCACACCTGAAGGTGGAGAGTGCACATTGCATGAAGACACCATTTGTTTCACTTTTTTCTTTGATACACTTTTTTTCTTTGATAGAAGTGGACTTTTTCTTGCTTATCAATATTGAGGACTTGCACTTTATTCATCTATTACTGAACACTTGCACTATAATTGGGGATATTTTACATAATATCATATTATCTGTTTATTTTTTATATTTTATAATTTTTAGAGTTTTAGTATATTGCTAATGTTTGTAGCGCCGCACATTGGGTATATATATGTTCACATTGTCACATTTTGAGGAAGTGGTGAGTGCTGGCAGCTATTTCCTAGTATTTTTTATTCTTATTTTTAGGGTTTTTGAGGTTTTATTTCATTTGTTTGTGTTTTTAGTTTTGGCAGCTCACAAGGTTTTTATATATGTATATATATATATATATATATATATATATATATATATATATATATATATACCGTCAACATACAGGCTCGAATCGACTCTGGGGCTGCAGGCCTGTTCATTGATGCTGCCTTTGTGTCTAAGCACTTGGTTCTACTGCAGCTTCGTGCCACTCCACTTGCCATTGAGGGTCTTGACCAGAGACCTCTACAGCCTGCCCATGGGACACATGAGACTGTTCCATTGTCCATGACCGTAGGGGCTCTTCACCATGTGATAATCCAATTCCAAGTAATTTCCTCACCTAAGTTTACAGTGGTTATAGGTTATCCTTGGTTACAGAGGCACAAGCACGCTTTTGATTGGCTTCTTGCTGAGGTTCTTTGCTGGTCGCCACAATGCAGCAATACATGTTTTCAGAAGGTGGTTAAGGTCCTGTGCATCTCTTCACTCTCCTCCCTGCTGGAAGAGTACCGCGATTTTAGCAAAATCTTTGACAAAGGTCAAGTCTGTAGTTTGCCTCCACACCGGTTGTACGATTGCACAGCATACCTTCAACCTGGTGCCATACCCCGTTGTGGCCAGCTTTACCCTTTGTTGGTCTCGGAGGATAAGGCCATGGAGGAATATGTTGCAGACGCACTTTCTCGAGGATTCAGCTGCAAATCCTCATCTTCTGCTGGTTGTGGTTTCTTATTTGTGAAGAAGAAGAGTGGTGAACTGAGACCTTGCATTGATTATAGGAGTCTCAATCATTTTAAACAATCAAGAATGCTTATCCAATTCCATTGATTATGGAGTTATTTGACAGCCACAAGGGAGCAACGGTTTTCACAAAGCTTGATTTGAGAGGGGCATGAGATCTTGTGAGGATCTAGTTGGACAATGAATGGAAAACTGGGTTTAATACCAGAATAGGCCATTATGAGTAACTCTTAATGCCATTTAGCCTTTGCAACGCCCCAGCGATTTTCCAAGAATTTATCAAAAATGTACTCCGAGCTGGAATATTACTAAATAAAATTGTCATTGATAAAAAAAAAAAATGTACTCCAAGATTTGTTGTAGCTATGTGTGGTGGTTTATCATGATGATATCCTCATATTTTCCAAGTCACTAGAGAGCCACCACACGGATGCAGAGCATACCTTCAACCTGGTGCCATACCCCGTTGTGGCCAAGTTTACCCTTTGTTGGTCTCGGAGGATAAGGCCATGGAGGAATATGTTGCAGACGCACTTTCTCGAGGATTCAGCTGCAAATCCTCATCTTCTGCTGGTGGTGGTTTCTTATTTGTGAAGAAGAAGAGTGGTGAACTGAGACCCTGTATTGATTATAGGGGTCTCAATCATTTTAAACAATCAAGAATGCTTATCCAATTCCATTGATTATGGAGTTATTTGACCGCCTCAAGGGAGCAACGGTTTTCACAAAGCTTGATTTGAGAGGGGCATGAGATCTTGTGAGGATCAAGTTAGACGATGAATGGAAAACTGGGTTTAATACCAGAACAGGCCATTATGAGTAACTCTTAATGCCATTTAGCCTTTGCAACGCCCCAGCAGTTTTCCAGGAATTTATCAAAAATTTCCTCCGAGCTGGAATATTACTAAATAAAATTGTCATTGATAAAAAAAAATGTACTCCGAGATTTGTTGTAGCTATGTTTGGTGGTTTATCATGATGATATCCTCATATTTTCCAAGTCACTAGAGAGCCACCACACGGATGTCTGTTGTGTGCTTCAGAAGCTGAGAGAAAACAATCTCTATTGTAAATTGGAGAAGTGCGAGTTCCATCGGGAACAGGTTAAATTCCTGGGTTATGTCATTTACTCTGATGGTTTTTCAATAGACCCAGCGAAACTTTCTGCAGTCTTACAGTGGGTAAATGTCCTCTGCAACGTTTTCTTGGCTTTGCCAATTATTAGCAGAAGTTTATTTGTAACTTCTCGTCCCTGGTCAAACCCCTGACTAACATGACCAGAAGGGAGGGTAACCCACAGAGTTGGTCTCCCGACTCCGTTAAGGCCTTTGAGAGTCCCAAGGCTGCCTTTGTTTCTGCTCCCTGTGTTGGCACATCCTGATCCTACGCTACCCTTTATCCTTGAGGTTAATGCTTGTGAGACTGAAGTTGGTACCCTTCTGTCTCAACCTCCTACCTCTGAGAGTGCTATGCATCAACGTGGCTACTTTTTCAAGAAATTGTCACCCACGGAATACATTTACGAGATTGGGGACAGAGAGTTGTTGGCGATCATTTTGGCCCTTAAGGATTGGAGGCATCCCCTCGAAGGTACCACTGTGCTGGTTCTCATTCTTACTGACCATAAGAATCTCACGTTCTTGTCTGAGGCTAAACGCCTCTCTCCCAGAAGGGCGTGATGGGCTCTTTTCTTGTCAAGCTTCAATTACATAGTCTCATTCTTACCTGGTACTAAGAATGTAAGGGCTGATGCTTTGTCACAACAATTTTCCTCCACTTCCAAGTAGGAATCTGTTCCAGTGATTCCTCCTGATCATATTTTGGCTACGGTTCGCACCAGTCTCATGTTGCCTTATGAGTTTATGTGAAATCTTCATTAATATCTGTAAAATATTGTAATTATGAATATATCTCATTTGGCTTGCATCTATGAAAGCCAGGTAACAGGGCTTCCCCCAAATGCTTGTTAAGAGCAGACAATGCGGAGCCGAGACTTGTATATACCAACAATGGAGAGCCAATTCCATTGTTCTACACCTACTCCCTTCAAATGACCCCATGCTGGTGTATGCAATGAAGGGAGCCCAACCCCTAATTAATACCTAAGTTCCTGGGGAAATCCAATTAAATCTTCTGCCCAGAACAGTCACAAGGATTTGCATGAAAGGGGGCCGACTTATGTAGTGAGCCCTCCAATCATGATCCAAGCTAGGGCAGTCTATGGGGCATCAGCATGAAGGCATATACTGAGAGCAAAGGGCAGGTAACAGCTCTCTTTTTGGGAAACCAGCCATCAGAGTCGAACATTGGTAAGGATGGGTAATTATGGGAAAGGTGTGCCCTGTTACTTGTAACTAAATATGCTTGTAGATCACTGTCTTGAAGAATATACTCTGTATTCCTTCATGCAAATATTTTATTTCAACCTAGTATTTTCTTCCTTGATGTAAGACCATAGATAGAGATTTGTGTATTAGCTAGACTTTCAACTACTTTTAATAAATGTTATTATATTTAAAGCTTTTCCTCCATATCTTGTGATTAATAAATCAGAAATATCGATTTTAGAGGTTAACACTCACTACTCCTTTGGGTGACAAGATTCTTGCCGCTCAGTTCCATGTTCCTCCTGAGAAACCCTGTGACCACTGCTTTGTCCCCGAGAGTCTCTGTACTGCGGTGCTCCAGAATTACGATTCTCCCAAGGCTGCTGATCACCCAGGGAAGAATCAACTCTTTTGGGCCATTTCTCAACAATTCTGGTGCCCTAGTCTACGTGCTGATGTAGCTACCTTCATAGCTGCTTGTTCGTTTGTGCTCAGTGCAAGACACCACAAAATCTTCCAGTGGGCCTCCTAAAACCCATATCCAATGGAGAGAGGTCTTGGACCCACCTGTCCATGGATTTTATTGTAGAGTTACCCAACTCTCAGGGCTACACAGTTATCCTTATGGTGGTTGATCGGTTCTTGAAAATGTCTCATTGCGTTCCACTTAAGAAGTTGCCCACATCTAAGGAACTGGCTTCCATTTTTGCTCGGAAGATCATTCGCTTAAATGGGCTATTCAAGGTGATTGTCTCGGACAGGGGTAGTCAGTTTGTGTCCCGATTCTGGCGAGCCTTTTGTACACAGCTGGGAATTCAGCTTGCTTTCTCTGCGTATCACCCGCAATCTAATGGGGCCACAGAACAAACAAACTAATCCTTGTTGCTCAGCCCTTCCTTCTCAGAGCAGGTCACTCAGCTGTCAGTTAACTGCCAACTCTAATCTTTCCACAGTGACTCACCTGGTGATGATATCCTGCTCATCAGTCCTGCTGGCTACTTAAGCTGTTCAGTCCAGATCCTCTCTGCTTTCGCCTGATCAACATATCAGAGACTCTCTCCTGTGTACCTGTGAAAGACTTGCTTGGCTGATGTCCCTTCTGGTTCCTGATCCTGCTTGCTGTTCCACTACGCTGATTCTCCGGTTTCCTGATTTCCTGGCTTGTCTTGAAGTAAGCTGATCCTTGGCTCCCTGACATACCGGCTTGCTTGACTATCCATTCCGATTACCATACTCTGGTTATGTTTTGACTACGTTTGCTCTGTTTACCTTTTATTATTAAACTAGTGTGATTTTTACTGCACTTCTGTCTCGGTCTGATTCATGGTTTCTGACAGGTATGGCGTTTGGGATGGACCCCACTCCATTTTTTTTTTTATTTTGGAGTGGGGGACCTGGCATGGACTGGAAGGGGACCCCACAACATTTTTGCGTGAATTTTTTTAGCTGGTAAATTGCTATTTTACATTTAGCTGTCAGTGGGGAAGCACGCTAAGGACGCGGCGGCCGTCTTCCCAACCCATACATCCAAGAATTTTGAGATGGGAATGAGGGACACCTACTGGCAAATGTATATAGGCATAGGACACGCCCCCTGCAACACACCCTTAAAGGAGAATTAACCGAAAAAAGGTTAATTAAATCAACAAGAGCTTTTTTTTACCACTACTATTCCTTTATATTGGCTTTTAAAATGTACGAATGCAGCAATTTAGAATTTGGGTGAAAGCTTTAGCACTGGGAAACACTTTTTGAAAGATAAAAAGTGAATTTTATATACATCTCTACAGATCAGACCAAAATGAGATACAAATGAGGGGGGGGGGGTGAGGGACAGAGGGACATTGCTCCAAATCAGGGACAGTTGGGAGCTATGCTAACCCGCTCCTTAGCAGCCAGCTATATACAGTGAATGTAAATAAAAAGCCACAAATCGCAATTGCTGTTTTGCGATTTTTACGATTCCAAAAACGCAAAAAGCACTGCAGAAACGCTCAAAAGTACCATCCATAGGTGTGAATCAAGCCTTACAGGGCTGGTGGAAGTATCAATGGACTGAACTTGGGGGTTCATCTGCCTGGACTGCCCTGTGTATTTTTATGTATTTTTGAGCTTGGAGGTACCCACACAGCCGCTTTATCCATTCACATCCCCATAACCAAAAGGTCCGTACCTCACCACAGATGTTCAGTTATGAGTCTGGAGAAAGGATCAATGGACTACAAGTGTGGTGACACCCCCCACCCCCATACTGCTCTGTTGAGAACTACAGTGCCTCTGCTGTGGGAGATGGGACTTGTAGTCTTTTCATTTACAGATCCTTTTAGTGAATGATGTGGCTGAGTGTCAGGGAGAACCACTCCCAGATTCAGTAAAGAGGGGTGGATTGGGGGTGTGGGTCACGACCATGAATATGGGTATAACATCATACATAGTCAGAAACGTGCCGTTATTAGCCCTGAAGTAGAAGTCTATGGGACACCGTGGGTCATCTGCGTGAAAACTTCATGTACACTGCGCCGGAGCATCAAAGAGCCTTTAGGCTGGGTTCACACTGCAGCGGTGACGAGAATCGGATGTGATTCGCACCGTACTGCAGTGCAAATCACATCTGATCTCTGTGCGATACGAGTTCAGCCATACAGATAGTATGGCTGAATTCGCATCGCACCCGGCCCAAACTCGCACAGGACCCTTTTTTTGGTCCACAGCAGAATCGGATCGCATGGGTGTTCACACCATGCGATCCGATTCCTGTCCGAGTTTGCAGTTTGCACTGCGATATACGAACTGATCTGGGGGTGTCATTAACTTTTCACTGACACTCCCAGCAGTTCGCATAGGGCAGTGTGAACTGCCGCCGAGAGGCATGCGATGCGGGAACCCGCCGCGGATTCGCAGCGTTCCCGCATCGCTTGCAATGAGAACCCAGCCTAAGAGAGATCTGTTTTTTTTTTTTATGGTGGGGGTTTTGTATTGTGCTTTGTGCAGATTTTTGTATGTACTGAGATATAAATAAATCTGTTTGCAGAGTACAATGTAACATCTCTTTCTTGTATTTCTGTTTTCGCTGTGTGTATTTATATGAGTCTGTATGAGTGGCGTGTGTGTGGTGTCATTGGATCTCTCGGGTGGCGTGAAGACCTAATTTAGAACCAGCAGGACAGAACGGAGGGGTTACTAAAGTTCAGCGGTCACATGACCAGCAATTAAAAGGTTCAGTCCTCGGGCAGGCGACTCGACAGCAATGAGGACCTGCCATCTACAGTCTCGCTAGAAGAGAATACAGTGATATCAGAATTGCCATCACCTCCATCATGATGCATACCCACATGTGATGTTTTTCGGGGGGGAAATTTTTATAAAACTGGAGGAAAATAAATAGTTGTTATCTCAAGAGAAATGTAGACCATGTACTTCAGCCTCTCCCAACTGGGGTTCTGTGGAATCCTAGGGGTTCCTTGAACAAGGACCAATTTCTGCCTCTCAGATAAGTTACTACTGACACCATTGATCTTTTTTTTTTAGTTATCTGTAATTAGGGCATTCATCCCAATGACCATCAATGTAAGGAGCATTCTTTTCAATGACCACCAATGAAATGGGCATTCTTCTCACAGATCACCAATGTAAGTGTAGCACTAACCCCCCCAAGGAGCTGCTGGTTATATTTGGGCTTACCGCTACCTTCCGTTCTCCTTGTGGCACGTCTAGGGGATGTCCCGTGGTAGATGGCCCAATAACTTGAGACTGACAATAGATCGACTTGAATGGATTTTATTTGCAAAACTCAGACAATTGAACAGTCCTTCAACTTGGGATCAGAGGGTTGGAAGGGAAATTCAGGTACTCCCAGTATCAAAGTCAAAAACACATTGAAGAACTTGCTTACTTTGACTGCATCCAGAGAATAGCCATTCACAGCTGGATGATCACTCAGGTTGGACAGTCCCTCTCTCACAAGGCCTAGCAGCCAACAAGGTGCTTACTCAGGAACAAGTCTCTGCCACAGACGTCGTTGTAGAAATGTAGGAAACTAAGCTGTAGAACACTGGTAGGATACCTGAATCTTTCAGCCTGCTTGGCGATATCCACAAAACCGGATTATCTCAGCTACTGCAGGCCTTCCAGGCTCTTATTAAGAAAACCAACCCGTACGTGGTGCTCTTCTGAAGAGTCTTCCCCTTGAATGCTCGAAGTACACTGGGTCTCTCCCGAACTGGAGACGGCACCCAACCACCTCAGAATCCTCCTTTGGTTTCCTTGCCTTGGGCTAGCCAGCCCCGAGGCATTAAAGCCAGGTGGATCCGCATCCCAGGCCATAGCCTTCCTGGGGGCTGGTCAGGAGGACCAGGACCATGTAGTCAGCACATCATACTGGACCGGAAACCCCGAGCCACAGGACATCCGCATCTTATATATCCTCTCCCAGAAGCACAGCGAGAGGACCACTCCCACTGGGCGGGCTCCGAGAGAGAGTAACCTAAACGCCTGACCATACCACGGTTCCATGCCTGCCAGAAGAGACAGTGCCCCCTGTGGCCAGACTGAACATCTTACAGTCCAGTCAGACTGATGCTGAGGCCCAATTTAGATAATTACACCCAAACCAAACTGCAGTTTAGGCAACATTCTTCCCACTGACCCCCAGTGTGAGAAACAATCTTCCCACTAACCACCAATGTAAGGAACATTCTTCACAATGACTACAATTGTAATTCCGCATACACACGATCGGAATTCCGGACAGAAAAAGACCAATGAGAGCTCTTCATCAGAAAATGCGACCGTGTGTATGCTTCATCGGAATTTAGCTGTCCGAATTTCCGCCAGCCAAAAATTGATAGGATGTTCTCAATTTTCCCGACGGAAAAACTTTCTATCGGTATTTCCGATCGTGTGTATGCAATTCCGACACACCAAAAATCACGCATGATTCAACTACAAGACAGAAGCTATTGGCTATTGGCTATTGAACTTCCTTTTTCTAGTCACATTGTACATGTTGTAAGTCACTGCGTTAAAAATGATCGGAATTTGATGTGACCGTGTGTAGGCAAGACAGCTTGAGCTGAATTCCGTCGGGAAAACCATCAGAGCTTTTTCCGACGAGAATTCCGATCGTGTGTACGCGGCATAAGGAGCATTCTTCACAATGACTACAATTGTAAGGAGCATTCTTCCCACTGACCACCAATGTAAGGGCCGTTTGTCTCATTGTCCATCAATATAAGCAGGGCCGTCTTTAAGGCAGGGCAAAAGGGGCAGCTGCCCTGGGCCCTGTCATTGTTGTGGGGCCCATTACAGCTGCCTCATACTTGCCAACTATCCAGGTTTAAATTCCCTTGTCCCTTGAAGTTTTATTCCTGTGCTGTGTCCCAATATATCAGTGTAAAGTGCTGGTACTAATGCTGCCCAGCTCTGCCCTATTGTTGTGTGCAGATGACTCACCAGCAGACCCTGTGTTTACATGTAAATAACTGGCATTCATATGTAAATAGCGGCGACAATACTAAGTAAATAGCTGTGGCCGACGGCATTGATATGTAAATAAAAGCGGCATTCATATGTATATCATGCTCCCCTGCTGTGAGTAGATGATGTGCTGTAACCTCCAGCAACTAATCAGTGAGCCGTAATGTGTGCTGTAACCTCTAGCAACCAGTCAGTAAGCAGTAATGAAATGCTGTAACTGCTGGCAACCAATCACAATTGCTGCCTGATCTGATACAGTAAACTGATTTTAAGTCTAGCTGCTATTTACTGTATTTCTCAGAGTAGGTGGAGAGGGAAATTGCATGGTGGGGCCCCGAGAAAAATTTTGCCCAGGGTCCAATCTATATTAAAGACGGCCCTGAATATAAGGAGCATTCCTCCTATTGAGCAGCAATGTAAGAAGTATTTTTCCCACTGACCACCACACTAATGTTCCATGAGTTGTAAATATATTAATTATTGTCAGGGGTTTCCTAAGACCTGAAAATTATTTCAAAGGTTCCTCCAAAAGTTTGAGAAAGGCTGATGTAAAGCATGGGAATTCAGATTTTGTAGCCCAAAGCTGAAATAAACCCTTAAAGATGAAATACATAAGAAACGTAATGGCCTCGCCTCTGTATACAGCAGTTCTATAGAGGCCAGGTGTGAACTATACCTTCTATACATTCAGTATATGTGACAATGGGAAAGGGGCAGAGCTGGGAATTTTCCGTTCACTGTTTAGTTATTTTCCTAACATAACGTCTATCTCAAGTTTGCAACTTATCTCTGACCATAAAAGAGCCGCCACCATCGCCCTTTGCTTTATGCTTATAGTAATTGATCGCAGGGTATATAGACTGTGAGAGTGCCGACATGATAGCTGTGCTCTGCCATAAATCCACTACCTGTATCACAGAAATAATGTCATTTCATGGTAGGAATTCTCATATGTTGTGCTATAAACTGCTATCACTTATCTATGATAACTTGACTACTAAAAGAAAAGAAAAACATAACAATGACTTTTATAAAACCAAGAGTACTGGTGGACTTGGAGACCTCACTATGGCCAAATGCCACAGTACAGTATACAGTAATGGTGGTCAACTTGAAAATTATAGAGAGCTTCAAATTTGAACCCTCAACACTTCCAGAGGGCCTCACAATAGCAGCACATTTTCGCAGCTCTGGTTTTATACATTGTATAGCTGTCATTCTATGGAGATGAGAAGACCCACATCTTGGTGACATTTTGAAGATAGAGGTATGTATGATACATCTGTAGATCTGTACCTGAGGGGCAATCTTTGGAATTTTTTAAAATAAAACTATGACCCTATGGACATGAGAAGACCCACACGAATAGGACATTTTGGAGAAGGAGAGATGTATGGTGGATCTGTATCTGAGGGACAATCTCTGGAATATTACGTTCATTAGCTATCGTCATCAGGAAGTGAGAAGACCTACATAACTGGGGCATTTAGGAGAAGGGAGGATGTATGGTAATCTGTAGCTGAGGGACAATCTCTGCATTCATACATCACATGACTATTATCCAGGGCAGTTTTTAAGGCAGGGCAAAAGGGGCAGCTGCCCTGGGCCCTGCCATTGCTGTGGGGCCCAAAGCAGCTGTCTCATACTTGCCAACTATCCCAGTTTAAATTCCCTTGTCCCTTGACGTTTTAGTCCTTTGCTGTGTCCTGATATCTCAGTGTGAAGTGCTGCTACTAATGCTGCCCAGCTCTGCCCTATTGTTGTGTACAGATGACTCACCTGCAGACCTGTGTTTACATGTAAATTTCCGGCATTCATATTTAATTATTAGCGACCGGCAGCATTGATATATATATCATGCCCCACTGAGGTCATATCCACAGTAATCTCTAGCAACCAATCAACAAGCAGAAATCATGTGCTATAACCTCTAGCAACCAGTCAGTGAGCGGTAATGATACACTGTAACCTCTGGCAACCAGTCAGTGAGCGGTAATGATACACTGTAACCTCTGGCAACCAGTCAGTGAGCGGTAATGATACACTGTAACCTCTGGAAACCAATCGCAATTGCTGCCTGATCAGATTCAGTAAACTGATTTTGAGTCTAGCTGCTATTTATTGTATGTCTCAAAGCAGGCGGAGAGCAAAACTGCATGGGGGGGGGGGGGGCAAGAAAAGTTTTGCCCAGGGTCCAATCAATATTAAAGACGGCCCTGCTGTTATCCTATGGATATGAGATCACCCACCGCAAGAGGAAATTTGAGAGGATGGGATGTACAGTTGGGTCCATATATATTTGGACACAGGCACAATTTTCATACTTTTGGCTCTGTATGCCACCAGAATAAAATTAAAACAAAACAATCCAAATACATTTGAAGTGTGGACTTTCAGCTTTATTTCAAGGGGTTGAGCATGAATATCAAGTACACATTTTAGGAACTGCAAACATTTGTGTACGCAGTCCCCCCATTTTTAGGGGCTCAAATGTAATTGGACAAATGGATATAATCATGAATAAAATGTTCATTTTTAGTATTTTGTTGAGAATTCGTTACTAGCAATGACTGCCTGAAGTCTGGAACCCATGGGCATTACCAAAGTCCGGGTTTCCTCCTTTCTGGTGCTTTGCAGCTGTCTTCAGTTGTTCTTTGTTTGTGTCTCGTTCTGCCTTTAGTTTTGACTTCAGCAAGTAAAATGCTCAATTGGGTTGAGATTAGGTGATCGACTTGGCCATTGCAGAATAGTCCACTTCTTTTCCTTCAAAAGCTCCTGAGTTGCTTTCGCAGTGTGTTTTGGATTATTGTCCAGCTGTACTGTGAAGCTCCACCCAATCAACTTTGCTGCATTTGGCTGAATCTGGGCTGAAAGTATCTCTTCTAAACAATGCAAAATTCATCCGGCTGCTTCTGTCACATCATCAATAAACACCAATGACCCAGTGCCACTGAAAGCTATGTATACCCATGTCATCACACTGCAAGCTCCACCATGTGACCACGTTGTGTGCATTGGATCATGAGCTGTTCCAAGCCTTCTCCACACTTTTTTCTTTCCGTCATTCTGGTACAGATTAATATTAGTTTCATCCGTCCAAAGAATGCTTTTTCAGAATTGGTCTGGCTTTTTTTGATGTTTTTTGGCAAAGTCTAATATGGCTTTTCTATTCTTCAGGCTCATGAATGGTTTGCACCTTGTGGTGAACCCTCTGTATTTGCTCTCGTGAAATCTTCTCTTGATTGTAGACTTTGACAATGATACACCCACCTCCTGGATCTGGATAGTGTCCTTCACTTGTCTGGATGTTGTGAATGGGTTTTTCTTTACCATAGACAGCAGTGGCGGCCCGTCCATATGCCCCCCCCCCCCAAAGCTACTCATCATAAAAAAAAATACTGGCCCTTTAAGTGTGTGCAGGGCGCCGGACACACAGCTGACATGTTTGAAATCACGTGATTGCAAACAAGAAGCTCTATTGGCTTTCTTTAGAAAGTCCTCGGGGTGCTGAGCTCTGTGCCCTGAACACTCCCTCTATAAGTCTATAGCATTGTTCCCTGCTGTGGTGTGTGATTGGCGGGTCCTGTGCCTTCACTTACGGTTTCTCTGACTCATCCCCGCAGCTCCGAAGGTGGATGACGGGCGAATTGTGTGAGAGCTGTGAGTACGAGGGGGGGAGAGGGGGGAAATCTGATGTAAAGGAGGACTCTCATTTCATGGTGACATATAATGTAACGGGGGCTCTGATGGTGACACCTAATGTAAACGGGGGGCTCTGATGGTGACATCTAATGCAAAGGGGGACTCTGATCTGATGGTGACATCTAATGTAAAGGGGGCTCTGATGGTGACATCTAATGTAAAGAGGGACTCTGATCTGATGGTGACATCTAATGTAAAGGGGGTTCTGACAGTTACATCTAATGTAAAGGGGGCTCTGATCTGATAGTGACATCTAATGTAAAGGGGGACTCTGATGGGGACATCCAATGTAAAGGGGGGCTCTGATGGTGACATCTGATTTAAAGGGGGACTCTGATGGGGACATCTTATGTAAAGGGGGGACTCTGATGGTAACATCTAATGTAAAGGGGGACTCTGATGGGGGCATCTAATGTAAAGAGGGACTCTGATGGGGACATATAATTTAAATGAGGACTCTGATCTTAAGGGGACATCTAATGTAAAGGGGGGCTCTGATGGTGACAACTAATGTAAAGGAGCACTCTGATGGTGACATCTAATGTAAAGGAGGACTCTGATGGGGACATCTGATGGGAACATCTAATGTAAAGGGGGGCTCTGATGGTGACATCTAATGTAAAGGAAGACTCTGATGGTGACCTCTAATGTAAAGGAGGGGCACCTGCTGTAAAAAAAGACTCTGATGGGGTCACCTGATGTAAAGAGGGACTCTGATGAGGACACCTGATTTATAGGGGGATGCTGATGGGGACACCTGAAGTAAAGGGGAGTACCTGCTGTAAAGGGGGACTCTGATTGGGACACCTGATGTTTAGGAGGACTCAGATTTGTGCACCTGATGTATAAAGGGATGCTGATGGGGACACCTGATTTATAGGGGGATGCTGATGGGGACACCTGAAGTAAAAGGGGGTACCTGCTGTAAAGGAGAACTCTGATGTGTACACCTGATGTATAGAGGGATGCTGATGGGGACACCTGCTGTAAAGGAGGACTCTGATGAGGACACCTGATGTATAGGGGGGTGCTGATGGGGGACACCTGTTGTAAAGGGGGGCTCTGATTGGGACACCTGATGTAAAGGGGGGCACCTGCTGCTGTAAAGGGGGACTCTGATTGGAACATCTGAAGTAAAAGGGGGCTTTGATTAGGAGTTTGATTTTCTTTTACTTATGTGGATGGAAGGAAATGTGGATGTGATTGGCCTGCTGTGATGGGCACAGTGAGGCTGCATATGATGGGCACAGTGAGGCTGCATATGATGGGCACAGTTTTATCTAGCAGTAATGATACATAATCACCTGATAAATGGCTATTTACAGTCCTGCAGTTTAATTTTTCAGTTTGTTTGCACAACCCCCCCTGAGAGAGGACCCTGCGATCATCCACCACTGTTGGACGTTCCAGGCCTTTTTTTATGTTGCTGAGCTCACCAGTGCCGTCTTCTTTCCTTAGAATGTACCAAACTATTGATTTGGCCATTCCTAATGTTGTTGCTATCTCTCTGATGGATTTGTTTTGTTTTTGGGGCCTTACAATGGCCTGTTTCACTTGCACGGACATCTCCTTTGAACGCATCATGTAGGTTCACAGCAACATATTCCAAATGCAAATACCAGCAGTCCCTAACCCGTTTGTAACTCGGGGACTGCCTGTATGGTGGATCCGTACCTGAAGGACAATCTCTGGATTTGTACAATTCTACAATAATTATCATTATATAGATATAAGACCACATGATGAGGACATTACAGAGAAGAAGAGTTGTTAGGTGGATCTGTACCCGAGGGACAATCATTCGATTTATACATTGTATATCTATCATCATACGGATATGAGAAGAGGGGTGAACCCAGGTGACTGAACTGTAATAATGAAGCTACAAGAAGTGGCTTGTCCTACAGATTGTAAATTCAGGATAGAATGAAAACACTTATTTCAAAATGTCTTGGCTGTGAGGTGAGGAGGTGAAGACAGTAAATCCAAACGTATAACATATCTGATCAGAATCCAGTCAGGTAGATATTGCGTGATTCTAAATCTGTGAACACCACGAGGGAGGCTTACTGGCTGTGACCACATAAATGCAAATTCCCGATGTCTGTGCCAGGGACCTTTGTCACTGGGACAGAAAGTGATAAAAAAAATCCACAATTTTTAAGCTGTCACCAAAACAGGGCTAGAGGGGAGCTCTTCCACTGATGGCACCTGTTCAGGTGACAACTAAGCCCCTGTACACACGGTTGGACATTCCGACAACCAAATCCGTCGGATTTCGTCCGACAGATTTTGTCCGAAACTGTTGCATACACACAGTCGGACAAAGTTGTCAGAAAATCCGATCGTACTTAACGTGATGACGTTATTTAGTTACGACGGGACGACGTTCAGGCTAGGAGCCAACAGCTTTGGTCTAGGAATTTGATCTGAGCATGCGTGGCATTTTTTCCGATCGGAATTCTCTACACATGATCGGACAAAGTCCGATCGGATCATGTTGTTGGAAAATTTTATAGCCCAGCTGGAAAACTTGGTCCGTCGGATACTCCGACGGAAACAGTCCGATGGAGCCCACACACAGTCGGATTATCCGACAACACGGTCCTATTGGACATTGTCCATCGGAATGTCCGACCGTGTGTACAAAGGCTAAGAAGAGATTTCTCTCTCTTTGGAGAGAATATTCTCTTCACATCCGGTTGTGTCTACAGAGCAAAAAGAGAAAGGGAAATCACTCCTTATCAGAAACAGATGACACAAAAATAATTTGTCAAGTATGTGGTGGAGTGCCTATTCGCTCATCATGCGCAGATGCAGGACCCTTTTAACCAATTTTTTTTAAACTCCTTGGGTTCCTTGACATGTCCTGGGAAGATGGGTTTCTCAGCTTCCCTTCCTCAGCAGCTCCGAGAGGCCACATCTAATAAGGTAAAGGTATCTGGACAAGTGATCTGTAACCAGATGTCAAGAAAGCTCTACTCATAGTGCAAATGGAGCTCCGAGGCGCATACAGATGTGCAGGCGCAGGCCTATGGGTGTCCGTATAATTTTGCCCAGGTATGCGCATATGCGTGCACCCTTTTGTGTTAAATGGACCATTTAAGTTGAGCTGTTGCATTGGCCAGTTGTTGTTTGATCTACAGTTTTCCTGAGTATCCTTTCACAGTTCCTGTGCTTGATTCATGTTACTGACCAGGCTTGCTTTTGACCACGCTTGAACTCTACCTACCCTGACTAGACTCTTGTCTCTGGACCTTGCCTTTGCCACTTGCCATGTCCACCTGCTCCAACGCGGCTGACCTCGGCCTGTGTCCTGACCATTCTTCTGCCTGCCGTTTATGCCTAATCTTACTGTCTGTTACTGACCCAGCTTGTCTGACCTTGCATCCTGCCTGTCCAGTGCCTTCTGACCAGCACGCTACTTACCTGGTTCCTGCCAGCCTGCCTGCCAGTTTTTTGTCTGCCAGATTGGGGTCCAACTGCATCTGTCTGCCACCGCAGCCTCTGCCATCTGGTCCATTCCTGGTGAAGCATCGGCTGCTTATCTGCACAGTCTGCTGGATACCTTATAGGAAGTCATACCTCACTGGGTTCTTGCGGCCACTGTCTCACTACCAGTGGCCCCTGAGCCAGAGCTGTAAGAGAGGCCTCTACAACTATTAAGTGACACCAGGTGGGTGGCTCTCCAAACAGCTAGGCCAAAACCAAACAGCAAGCAAATTTTTTGGAAGACCCAGCTGTGGAGAGCACCTCCCCTTATTGCTATCATAATACCTAATTCCATTGGGGTGGCACATTGCCTTTGGGCCTTGGATCCCTTCAGCTATTCACCTGTTTTACCAGAGCTGCCCTGGATTGTAATGGCTTTTGGCAAGTACATGGAATGAAATGATTTTATAATATTATTTAAATGTTATTATATTATATTATAATAATAATATAATATAATTATATATATAATATAATTATATAATATATTATATTATATAATATGATATTATAAATTTTATAATCTGATAGATTATATAGGACTGCTGTGACAAAACGTAATATTATGTAACCCTAAAAGAATAGCCTTCAAGATGAACACAGGGGATGGGAGCTGTTGGGGTGGGGTCTCTTAATGGTTTGCTACTGGGCCTTGGTTCCAACTCTATACCTGTTAAACGAATGAATCTCGGATGTAGAAAACACTGTGTTGGCCTCTGTTTACTGAAGATTGGCTCAACAATTTTGGGAATTTTCAACACATTTGTTACATTTACAGTAAATGGACAAAAGTATGTGTAGACCCCTCCAAATTATGAGGTTCAGTTGTTTCCAGTGAAAGGTACTGATAATATTACAGCTCACAGAGATATTGGACAACTGTGCTCTTCCAATTTTGTGGTAAGAATTTGGAGAAAATTTGGAGAAGGCTCCTTTCTGTTCCATCATGACTGTGCCCCTGTGTACAAAGCCGACTCCATAAAGACATGGTTGGACCAATTTGGTGTGGAGGAACTTGAGTGGTCTGCACAGAGCCCTGACCTCAATGCTACTGACCACCTTTGGGATGAACTGGATCTCCAATTTGCGAGCCATGTCTTCTCATCCAACATCAGTACCGAACCTTAGAAAAGGGCACAAATTCCCATAGATCCACTCCAAAATCTTGTAGAAAGTCTTCCCAGAAGAGTGAAGGCTCTTATAGCTACAAAAGGAGGCAACTCAATATGAATGGCCATGGAGGTAAGGGGAGCCACTCCATAATATTGGCCACTAGGGAGGGGTAGACCCCATAATAATGGCCATCTTGAGAGGAAGGTGGGCAAGGACATATATATGGCCATGGTTTTGGAATGGGATGCCCGCCAAGCCTATACCTATATGATGGTCAGGGGTCCACAGATTTTTGGCTATATAGTGTATATCTGCAGATTGGATAGCTCTTCACTCATATAATAAGGAAAATCCAAATTCTGACTTTCTCTCATTTCTTGCCTGCATATCCACACTGAATTTGTCCTCCGTACTGTGTGGGAAGCTCACTAAGTTTCATGAACCCAAATCGAATTACCTTGATTTTTCAGTCAGTCATTCCAAGTTAGTGGTAGAATTTTGCAATATTTATCTTAGCAAGTATAAATCTACGTAAGATTCATCTAAAAGTGTTTGTAGGAATGTTTGGAATGCTTATATTTGTAAAGTGTCTGAAGCATTTTTACTGAATGTCAACCGTGTTATTGATTGTATCCAACTCCATCCATTGTGCCGATTGTCTTCTACTGTCTGCTCAAGGTAGATGAAAAGAGCCATATGAAGTGATGTCACCATTAAGCCTGCCATACATAATTCATTTTTTTTTTTTGTTCAACCAGCGGGCACATTGATGTGGATGGGGGAATCTTTCCTGCTGAGCTATTGTATTCCCACAGCAGGGACACCTCCCCGCCGTCAGAATACAACGATCGGTGTTGCCGGCTATACCTGGCAGCACTGATCATTCATCAAAAACTTGACAGGCTTCTTGTACCGATAGGTCGACTTATGTACAACCTGCTTATACATGGTTTGAAATTTGGCCGGTCCCTGCTGAACTAGCCGAATTTTGTTCCCTTTATAGCCGGTGTTCTACCAAAAACTGTCCCCCCATCTGATAGTGTCCGCCCCGTACTGCGCAGGCGCAGCGCTTGCACAGTACGGAGGAGAAGGAGACTCCAAAAGTCTCCAAAGATGAACGGCGCCAGCACATTTGCCAGTACCTTCTGCCCTGAGTCCAGGTTCAAGCCCCACCATGCAAGTGGACATACGGTAGCACTTAGTAACAGGGCCCCTCGCGGGCTCGCTTCGCTTGCCATACTTCGGGTATGGCCTCGCTTTGCTCGGAAATTTTTTATTCTAACTCTATGTCCACTTGGATGGTGAGGCTTGAACCTGGACTCAGTGCGCAGGTGCCGTTAATCTTCGGAGACCTTCGGCGTCTCCTTGTCCAGCACAGTACAAGGCGGACACTATCTGACGGGGGACAGTATTCGACACAACACCGGCTTTACACTGGTCATTCTACCAGCCAGATAAGCAAAATGATTGAACGAGTCAGGGCAACTTACTGTAGCTAGGCTTACAGTGGTTACAAACATTTTTCCCAGTTTGGAATCTTTGCTTCTTACCTGTGGCACAAGGAGGGTAAGGCCGCGTACACACGGGCGGATTGTCTGCCCAACTTAGTCCGCTTCAGCGGACTTTTTCAGCGGACAGTCTGACAGACTTTGTCTTTCGGAATTTCCGTAATTTTGTCCGCTGAAACTTGGTTTTGTCCGTCCAAACTTGGTTTCAGCGGACAGTCCGCTCGTGTGTAGGCAAGTTGGACGGACTAAGTATGGCGCATGCTCAGAAAGGATTTACACGGCCGAAGGTTGCATTGCAGTGTATTGGACGTCGTTTTTCTAGTCCCGTCGTACGTGCTGTACACGTCATCGCGCAAGTTTTCAGCGGACTGTCTGTTCATCGTGTGTGGTCAAGTCCGTTCATTCAAAATTTGGACGGACTGTCTGTCGGATTGTCTGACGAACTTAGTTGGGCAGACAATCCGCCCGTGTGTACGCGGCCTTAGATGCAATGCTAAGATGCAGTGAACATTTTGGGGAAGACCATGAACAATGCTTGACTATGGAGTATCTTTAACCTTGGAGCAGGCCATTTTTGGTTGAGCCAATATGTACGCGGGCCCAGTGGTCATCTGGTGCCCAGGGTGAAAATTTCAAACTTCTTTCTATTAAGCCGAGGCTATCTTCAGCTGCGGCACTCACACTTGTGCTACCTCCATTCTGGTCGGCACCTGCTCACTTCCCGGCCTGAATATAGCGGGTGGACTAACTTTCCCCTGTCGAGCAGAGATGATTCCACCTGACAGTAGGGCTGTTTCTTCGTGCCGAGTGGAGGATCAGAGAGAGCGCTCCAGCACTTGGAACTCTGCAAGGGGTCCTGATCTGATCTGACAGTCCCAATGCAAGAGCTGCACTGACAGGCCTGTGACGCTGGAGAGTAAAGAGAGCACAACGCTCCTCCCAGTGTCCTGTCAGAATACCGCTACCCATCAGAAAATGTAACGGGAGTGACTTTCTGAGCAAAAAAAAAAGGTAACTGCTTATGCGTTCCAATAGGTTTCCTAATCTGACAGAACACAAAGCCAGCAAGTGGCCATCTTGGTACACCCCTCACTGCTCAGTGGCAAACTGATTATATACTGAAATAGACGATTTCACTCGGTCACGGCGTCATAGTCTATTTCAGTGTATAAGGTGAGTTAACTGCTAAAATAAGTGTGAAATTGAAGACTCGCCTGGGTGTAAGAAGATGTCCGCTGCTGCCTTCATGTTCTGTTACATTAGGAAACCTAATGGAAGGCATATAAGCCATGCTGGAATGCATAGCGCATGCGCAATAAGCAATTTTGTTTGCAACGTCACTTCTATTGCATTTTCTGATGGATAGCGGTATTCTGATAAAACACCAGCCCTCTCCTACTCTCCTGATATGGCGTCTCTCTTTTTTTTTTTTTTTTTTTTATAAATTCTTTATTTTTTCATAGATTTCACATGACCTATGCATTCGGTAATTACCCCTTCCGTAAGTCTTTCCTACCCGTACCTGTATCATTTTTTTTTTTTTTAAAGAAAATTTTATTGAGGTTTATTGCAATACAGGGGAAAAACTGTAAGTACAAGCAAACATATCTCTTCCGAGTTTGTTCAGATAACAAGTACTTGGTAATACAACATAGCAAAATGTAGGTAATAAGAGGATTAACATCAGAATCGATACCAACTCAAACAATTTTGCAATATTATTCACACGCTACTACGATTTGTGCTGTTCAGACCCATTGTAAATCGAATGTCTAGGAAACTAGGCTCTATTCCCAAGGGTTTGGCCAGAGAGGTTACTAGGTTTGATTCACACACCAATATAATTCTAAAGTGGAGTCGGGGAGTTTACAAACAAACACACTCCCAGACACACCAAAGATATCCCCAGGACACTGTGCATCTGGCAAAATGGGGATTGTGGCATCCGTGTTAGTCAGAGGGCTTATAATCTTGTTCAGTCAAGGTTAGTGTGAGCCTAGTCCTTAATTGCTAAGTAATTCTTCGTGGAGTTTAGGGTCTAATGGAAGGTAATGACTGGTGAGGATTATAAAAGCTTGTAATGAAGAAGTCATATGCTCAGAAGAGGGGAATCTGGAGTGGGGGTGTGGGGAAGGGGAAGGTAGGAGAAAGGGTAGCTGGGGGACCTAAGGAGAGTGAGAGGGAATTAGCAACCTGTATCATTTTACCTTTCCCATTCCCAATAAAAAGACCACACCGGAGTTTGGAGTATAAATTGGCCATAGCAGCCTTTTATTTAACCAGAACTTTAACCAAAATAAAATAAATAACTTTAATGTTATAATAGAAACATACTTATATATATATTGCAACAGCAATTACAACTCCCAGTCGTTTGGTCTTTGACGGTACCTCGGTTCCATTTAACGTTACCATTTTCCAAAACCAAAACCCACTGCGGGACCAAATTTGTACCATACAAGGCCTCCGGTCGTTTAACAGCCCGGAGACAACCCCACCTTCCCGCAGTGTAACCAAACCCGTATCCCAGCCTACCCTTCCGCTGGGATACACCAAAAAGGGGCACATACGACCTATGAGCCCCCCACACCGTTCCATCACCTAATTTGCTTTACCCCGTCAAAGACCAAAGACACCGCCTTCCACTGCTATGACGACCTCCACCACCGAACCTGCAAGAAAAATGAGAAACCCGACAGCAATCGGAAAACAATAGCACCACAACTTAAACTAAAGGGGCGGGTGGGTGGGCAACTTCCAACTTGTGACCCACGCTTCCTGTTGTAACTCCTCCCCCTCCTTATATGGCGCTCCGCCCTCTCCTCTCTCTCTCCTGCCGCTCCACCCCTCCCTCTTCGTACTCTTCCAGTTTAACCCTATAGGGGCTCCCTAGCATTTGTCATGCCAGCCCTGCACCTACGTCCAGCCTGCGTTTCCGGGCTTCCCTTGACCTATGCATTCGGTAATTACCCCTTCCGTAAGTCTTTCCTACCTGTACCTGTATCATTACCATTTTACCTTTCCCATTCCCAATAAAAAGACCACACCGGAGTTTGGAGTATAAATTGGCCATAGCAGCCTTTTATTTAACCAGAACTTTAACCAAAATAAAATAAATAACTTTAATGTTATAATAGAAACATACTTATATATATATTGCAACAGCAATTACAACTCCCAGTCGTTTGGTCTTTGACGGTACCTCGGTTCCATTTAACGTTACCATTTTCCAAAACCAAAACCCACTGCGGGACCAAATTTGTACCATACAAGGCCTCCGGTCGTTTAACAGCCCGGAGACAACCCCACCTTCCTGCAGTGTAACCAAACCCGTATCCCAGCCTACCCTTCCGCTGGGATACACCAAAAAGGGGCACATACGACCTATGAGCCCCCCACACCGTTCCATCACCTAATTTGCTTTACCCCGTCAAAGACCAAAGACACCGCCACCGCCCGCAAGGATGACCCCTTAGCCTTAAGGGCCCCTCCACACCCGAAGAGCCCGCTCAATCCCCTCCTGCACCCCCAGAGTCCACAGGTCAGTACCCACCGCCGTGAGATGCACACCATCCCCCCTGAGGTACATGCCCACATTCACCTCCAACTCCGTGTGCCGTATCACCAACCCCCCATTCCGGGACACAAACCTCCCCAGGGCCTTATTAACCTTAATTCTAGCCTTATTAATTCGAACCACAGAGCGAGCCATACACCACGCGGTCCGTGCAACGATGTCCGACCAGATCACCACCATGCTCGGAAAATCTCTCCGAAGCATGAGAAAATCCCGTTTTACATCCGAAACAATGTCCCTGGTGGACCGGACCCCCAAATCGTTACCCCCCACATGCAGCACCAACACATCCGGGGGCCTATCAAGCCTGGCGTACCGAAGAAATTCCGGCACCACCCTGTTCCATTTAAGCCCGGGAATCCCCAACCAACGTACACTCGCCTCCCCCCGGGAAATCCCCAGCTGCCTTCCCTCCGGCCTGACATCTGCTCTCCTGGCACCCCAAAAAACGTAGGAGTGCCCCAATATCCAGACGAGGCGTTCGCGACCTCCATCTGAAAGGAAAAACAAAACACTAAAGCAACCATACCAATCCCAACCACGACCCCACAAAACATCCACCCCCCCCGCCTTCTGTAAAACATGAACCCAAATCCCTAACTCCGCTTACATCAAATGTGGCGCACGTACGACCTAAAACGCTGCGATTCCCAGCGCCCAATCCTCTTGACCACAGCCTCGTCCAACCCGCACCTGGCCGCCTCAGTGGCTGCCCTGATGCGGAAGGAGTGGGAGGCGAACTGAGTGCAATCCAAACCCCCAGCCCGCAGACACCTCCGAAACACCGCCACAAACTGAAAACGGGATAAAAAGGTGCCGTCTTGATGCACCAGCAACGGGCCCACCCCTTGCGGCCGAACCCCCAGGAACTCCGAAACCACCCTCACCGGGCATAACCCCGACCCCGGCAGCGCGAACAACCATACATCCACCCCAGTCCCAGTCTGATCTGTCTTGGACCTCCGCAGCCGCAAACGCACCCTATCAGCCCCCAAGGTCACATCCTGACCCAACAAACCCCCCCCCAACAGTCTTTGCTGGACTGACCAACTCCCCAACCCGGAAAGCCCCAAAGAAGGCCAACGAAAAGGCCGCTCGGAACAACCGCACCTCATAACCCGAAGTGCACTGTTCCCCCAATTGCCCGCAGATAACCTGCAGAACCTGGAAGGTCACCGGCCTCCGCATATCCCTCCGCGGATTGCCCTTCTTGTACCCCTTAACCGCCTGCTTGACCCAAAAACCTTTTGTGTGATCAACCTCCCCACGCAATTTAAACCAAAACGCCAGTGCCGCAAGCTTGCGCTCGATCAAGGACACCGACCCCGCGCGTTCCTTCACCCTAGACACAAAGCACAACACCAAAAGCCCCTGCTCACCACTCCCACCCAGCTCAGCGTCCGCTAGCCGTGTAAAATCCAGCCATTCCTTCCACACTTTACTGTACGCCGCCCATGTCGCACTGCTCACCGACCTCCTGATCCAGTCCTTGGCGAGTCCAACGCAACCTCCCAGAGCCACCCCGGGCAGGGGATCCCATCTCTCGCCGCCTCCGGAGCCAACGCCCGAAACCTCTCCCACTGGAATCGAGATAAGGCATCAGCCACGTTATTGTCCACCCCCGGCACATGAACGGCATACAAAAATATGTTCGCCTGCAAACACCTCAGCACCAGGTGGCGCAGAAGCCGGATCACCGGCTGCGAGGACGCCGACATCCGATTGATCACCTGCACCACTCCCATGTTGTCGCAGTGCAACCTGATCTTCAGATCCCGGCACGACCCCCCCCAAAGCTCCATCGCCAGCACCACCGGAAACAATTCCAGCAGCACCAAGTTCTTCGCATACCCCACCTCCACCCACGACCTGGGCCAAGCCTCCGCGCTCCATTGTCTCCGAAAAAAGGCCCCATAGCCCGCGGACCCCGCCGCATCCGTCACCAACTCCACGTCAAAATTACTCACCGGCCGTCCATTGAAGTCTTCCAAAAAGGTCAGCCAAATCCGCAGGTCCTCCCTAAGTTCCCTCGTCAACCGAATGAAGTGGGTTGGAACCAGAACACCTGCCGTAGCCCCCGACAGCCGGCGGCAAAATATCCGCCCCATCGGAATGATCCGGCAAGCAAAATTTAACTTACCCAGGACCGACTGCAATTTCCGCAGTTGCACTTTCCGCACGCCGACCAACTCCCGCAGCTCCCGCTTCAGTCCCTCGACTTTGTCCTCCGGCAAGCGGCACTCCATTACCTCCGTGTCTATTTCAATGCCCAAAAAACTCAAGACCGTGGCCGGCCCCTCCGTTTTATCGGCCGCCAACGGCACCCCAAAGCGATCCGCAATGTGTTGCAACGTGGCCAAAAGGATCGCACACACATTGGAGGACGGGGGGCCCACGACAAGAAAGTCATCGAGGTAATGAATCACCGACGCCCAGCCCGACACATCGCGTACCACCCATTCCAAGAATGAACTAAACAGTTCAAACAAGGCACAGGACACGGAACAGCCCATGGGCAAGCACTTGCGTAAAACCACGTAAAACTGGTCCTGCCAATAACACCCCAAGAGCCAAAAGCTCTCCGGGTGCACGGGCAACAGCCGAAACGCCGCCTCAATGTCAGACTTCGCCATAAGAGCCCCTTTACCGTACCGCCGAACCCAGCCTACCGCCGCGTCGAATGACGTGTAAGACACCGTGCAGGCCTCGGGATCGATGGCATCGTTCACCGAACCCCCTTTTGGGAAGGACAGATGATGGATAAGCCGGAACTTGTTAGGCTCCTTCTTAGGCACCACCCCTAACGGCGACACCACCAAAACCGGCAGCGGCTGCTCCACGAACGGTCCACACATCCTCCCCAAGGAAACCTCCTTAGCCAATTTGTCGCTGACCACCCCCGGATGCCGCAAGGCGGACCTCAAGTTCCTAGCCACCGGGGGAGCTACTTCCAACGAACACGGAATCCGAAAACCCACCGCAAACCCCTCCCCCAGCACCCGCGCAGCCCCCTTGTCTGGGTACCTATTTAGAAAAGGATGCATCCTTTCCACCCTCACCGGGGTTGCTCCCCTTGAACGCAGGGTCCCCGGCACGCTTGCCCTTCTTAAAACAACGGGAGAGGGAGTGAGTGCCTCTGCAACCGGAACACTCATGTTTAAATCGACAGGACCCCCCGAACTTGCAGGCCCCTTCATTAAATTGCCAGCACACGCCCATCTTTTTCCCGGCCGGAAGTCCAGAGGCGGGGGTTCCCCCGGCCCCCCCCTGAAAAAACTGCGAAGACGTCCGCGCCGACGCCATCAACCGCATCCAAAGGCTGATATTCTTGTGGTCCCACCGAATATCAGGCCGCACCGCCCGCCGTTGCCTAAACTGCTCGTCGTACCGCAGCCAAGCCGTACCCCCATACACCCTATGCGCTTCCCCGATAGCGTCCATGTAACAAAACAGAGCCGAGCAATGCTCCGGCGCCGTCTCGCCAATCACGCTGGCCAGAATGGCAAACGCCTGCAGCCAATTAGGGAAAGTCCGCGGTATCAGCCGATACCGCCTCTTCTCCTCATCATCCTTCTTAGAGCTATCCGGCTTGACCCTGTCCAAATTGAACTTCTCCAGGGGAAGCAACGAAAAGATCTCCACATACTCACCCTTCTTGATCTTGTCCCTTACCTCCTGCTTGAGATGCGCCCCCAATGGCCCTTCATAACAGACATAAACCTCACACTTAGCCGCGTCGGCAAGCCGAACCAAATCAACCCAAGCCGCGGCCTCTTTCGCTGCCACATCATCCCCCGTACTTACCGAGGATGCTCCTGCCACCGGCGTCTCCTGTCGCGAACTTACCTCCACAGTCCCGGCCACCGGCGCCTGCAACCCTGAGGGTGAGCCCAAATCCAACGACCCGAATGCCCCATCCCCTGGCCCTAGTAAGGCACCCCCTCCCTGGGGCACCCCACCCCCCAGAAGTGAACCCGAACTGGACCCAGCCCCCAGACCACCCACCCAAGGCGCCACCTGCGGGGGGCCCCCAGAAGCCCCATCAGCAAACCTCTGCAGCAGATCCTTTAAACCCCCCAACAACGCCTGCAACGGTTCCTGGGTCCCGCCGGAGGCAGGCAACCCGCCCGCCTCCCGCGGCACCACCCCCGCGCGGCCCCACGCCACGCCCCCAACCACTCCCCTTGACAGACACCCCACATCATCAGGCAAAACATTAGGATGAAAGTGAAGCCCCTTACCTGGCTGCGTGGGTCCCCTCCCGTCAGCCGACCCTCCGGAACCTCCAGCCGCCTCCACTCGACCAAGGACCTCCTCTTCGGAACCCGACAGCTCCCCCTCGGAACGCACATCTGCCGCGGATGGCATAGGCGTCGCAGACCCTCCGGCCGCAGGGCAGCCCGGGGGTGTAGCAGCGGTGCTGGTAGACGCTCCGTCGTCGCAATAGGCCCGACCAACCTTCCTGCCGAGCAAGGCACCCGCACCGCGAACCCGTGCGGGCCCCGTAGGCCTATCCACGTCCCCCCCTCACGGCTCCACTTCCACTCCTCTCCGACCTGCCCGCCGCGTCTGGTAGCGGACGCGCAGGTGTGTCCCTGGAACTCCTCCGCCGTGTCTCCCCCTGCGGCGGCAGCACCGCGGCCACAAGGGGAACCGTGCTCCTTCCGATACCTGACCGCGCCGGTGGGGAGGGGGTGACCGCAGGCTCCAATCCCCCACTCCCCGAGCCCCGCCCATGAAGAGGATTCCGCCCGGACCCCCCCCCCGAGCCCCCGCAGACGACCGCTTTGCGGGGGGGGCCGGCGGGTCCGCTATCGGGCTCCTGGTAGGGCGCTGGACTCTGGTGGAGGGGCCAGGAGAGAAGCGCTCCGGTGGCCTGGACCGCCGAGCGCATGGTGTGGCATCCCCCCCTCTACAGGCCCCCCCGCCGCCGCATGCGTAATGGCCGCCACCTGCTCCTGCAGCCAGTCCGTCCCGTGCGCTCCCGCCGCCGCACGGAGCCGCTCAAAGAGTTCCTCAACGTCCCCCATCGTAGGCAATGTCCTGCAGAAGCCCCCGTTAGCCAAAAAACCCACCCGTCCCGCCCGCAATGCCGCCGTGTAGCCCCCGCTGGTCCTGTGCGTCCTGCTTGCTAGACAACTTCCAACTTGTGACCCACGCTTCCTGTTGTAACTCCTCCCCCTCCTTATATGGCGCTCCGCCCTCTCCTCCCTCTCTCCTGCCGCTCCACCCCTCCCTCTTCCTACTCTTCCAGTTTAACCCTATAGGGGCTCCCTAGCATTTGTCATGCCAGCCCTGCACCTACGTCCAGCCTGCGTTTCCGGGCTTCCCTTTACAATTCATTAAACGCCTATAATGTCTTTAACAGTTATATCTTACAATATTTCCAGTTTATACCTTAATTCCATGTGAATTATCCTTTTTAATTTATCCCTTACCCCCCCTCCCCTCTCTTAATTATCATCTACCCAAGAAGAAGAAAAAAAAAATGTAAAATTTATAATACATCTGGGTTTCAGCTTTACTCAGATTCAGGTCCTTAGGTCGACCACCTGAGGCCGCATCAGAACCTGTGCATAGGAGAAGCAGCTACCCCCTCCCTCCGGGACCCAGCTCTCCAGCCAAGGACCCCGAGCACGTATCCTTGGAATATATACAGTCACCCAGCATGCACTGAGGCACTTTCCTCTGCCAATGGTCCGGGCTGTAACTATGCCTATGGTCTTACTTAACTGAAGAGGCAAAGCTTGAAGCTTGTGAGCCCCGATGCAAAAGTTGACCCGCCACCCCCCCCCCCCCCACGAGGACAGGGATTACTGCTGGAGAAACAGAGGACAGGGTGGAGGGGGTGGTCAGGGGGCTTTGGGGGGGCGCAACTTAGATCTGGAGGGAGCAAAGCCATGTGACACAAAATCTGTAGCCTGCAGCCCCTCAGGAGGTGTTAAGGGATTTGTTTTACCAATTTCTAAAGGTTTCTGTGTGTCTTTTCCCCAGTTGTCAGGAAAGTGGGGTAAGCAGAAATCTTCAGATGGTGGATACAAAGAATCCTAGCTGGTGACTAGGAGACACTGAGTGGTGACTTACCTCACCAGTAACATCCGTTCCATCGTGGCTACAGGGCGGCACTCTACTGAGCTTGGTTACCATTCCATGTTGCCAGCACACAGCACAGACACTTCCCCATCCTGGGCTGTTCTCATCCCATACTCCTCTCCATTCAGGAAACGGCTCACAGCTTTCGCCCAGCCAATGAGAACAGAGGGGTGTGGACTGTTGAAGGCAAAGTGGAAGCCCAGTACTGGAACGTGGCTGTGGGGCCCTAGGGCAGATCGGAGCTGGACTTTGTGGAGGATATGATAATATGACAGGGATGCTGCAGGGGCCCCCTGGAGCTAGGGACGGGGTTGCGATTGTGACCCCTGCAACCCCTTATGCTACCCCCATGCTTGTCAGGTTTCCTCCCACTGTCCAATATGACCTATCCTATTGGACCAGTGTGAAACATTCAGGCAACATAAGTAGCATCTGAGCACCATGAGCCTATCAATGGTGCCCTATCAATGAACCCCTGCTCCCTAGTAGGCAGAGTGCGTCTAAATTTACCTGTCAGCCTTCCTGGTAAGCAGAAAGACCCAAAAACTATACTCTCTTCTAGCACCTACCTAGAAGGGTGCTACATCTGCATTGTTGAATCAATACAAAATTAAGCTTTTTATAACAGTTTAGAAACTGACCATTTTTTATCTATCATAAGTATTATTAATACCAAGGGGGGTGGGAGTATATAGAGGTACAAAGAAGATTAGTCCTCCAGGGGTTTAGAGCGCCGCTGGGTCAGCGTGAGAAGGAGAGATGAGAATGTTCTGTACTGACGATGGAAGTAAATGGAGTAATCTGTTCTGTGTATAGACGTGTCCTCCGGGTCACAGCAGTGAGCCGCTGCCAAACGTAATTGTTATTTATGTTGGTTAATTGCTCTTAATGTGAGCTAATTATTCTGGCAGAAAGGAGCCGTGTATGTCGTAACTTCACCAGAGGGACCCACAGAAGAGCGACATCGCCACGCCAACAACAGCAACACGCAAGGACCAATACACTGATGTATAATCGCGTATACCAACTGCACAACCAGAGCATAAGACATAAAAAAGAGAAATACCCAACTAGATAGATAGCAGCAAAATTCTTTCCTTGCAAGGCACCTTGTTGAGGGGACAAGGGCCTTATACCCACATCCTGCCCCCCCCCCCCAAAAAAAAGCATATGGGGGTCTGCATTGGTTGAGGGGGTGTATCAGAATCCAGAAAGCCCCATTTAAAATATATAGCCCCCAGATATCTACCCCATGCGGGAATAAGTACGGGGTACATGAGCAGGGGATCCTTGGTGAATATGGCCATGACCACGTCTGGTCAATTATGTCATCCAAGAACCTTGTGCAGTTTGCTTACAAGCAGAAGCTGACTGGGAAATTTTCATTTTGTGCGAGGGTATAGGTCTTCAAGATGGTGGAGCAACAAGTAGGATTTTGTGCCAGCAGGCCATAATGACTTTTTTGCCTGCTGATTTGGGGGAACCTGTACCTCTAACTCTCTCTCTCCAAGAAGCTTGGCCAGGTTGCTTACAAGCGGAAGCTGGCTGAGGACTGGAGCTACCATTTTTCATCAGGGTACAGGTCTTCAAGACAGTGGGGCAACATCTTCTGTTGGCGGGTTGTCATGCTAGCAGGTCATCATGATTGACGCTGATGCATGGAGGAATTTTTGCTGCTGTTTTGGGGTAACCCGTACCTCTAACCCTCTAACCCTTTCTCTCCAAGGACTTTACCCAGATTACTTACAATCAGAAGTTGGCTGAGGAGCTCTCATTTTGCAGCAGGGTACAGGTCTTCAAGCTGGGGGGGTATCAGTTTCTGTTGGTGTGTTGATGTGCCAACATGGTCGCCATGCTGTATGGAGATATTTTTGCTGCCGTTTTGGGATATCCTGTACCTCTAACCCTCTAATTCTCTCTCTCCAAGAACCTTGGCCAGCTTGCTTAAAAACAGAAGCTGGCTGGGGGGCTGTGGTTTTGCAGCAGGGTACAAGTCTTCAAGGCGGTGGGGCAACATCTTCTGTCGGTGGGTCCTTGTGTTGGTGGTCATCATGATTGATGCTATTTGAGTAGGATCTGTGCTCCAATAACTGCATTGGAAAGGGGGGGGGGGCATTGGGGGTCTAATAGATCATAAAAAGCACCTATCATCTGCCTATGCTATCACATTAAAAGAGTTTAAACATTTTATTATATAAAATAAAAATATAAAAAATTTTTAAAGCACACCCTATAAAAAAAAGCACAGTGTAGGGAACGGGTGCTCAACCTGTGGCCCTCTGCCAGCTGTTGAGGAACTACAAGTCCCATCTTGCCTCTGCCTCTGGGGTCATGCTTGTAAGCAGCTTGCAATGACTCATGGGACTTGTAGTTTTGCAACACCTGGAGGACCACTGGTTGAGCACCCATGGTGTGGGGCAAGCACGGGTATGTAGATACCAACTTCACCACATGTGAGATATCATCACAAACGTGAATTCTATGAAGGATTTGGAGTACCATTGTTTTTGTGATTCTACAAGCGTGCGCAAATTTCAGGCTTGACTTGTTTGGTATCTATTTACTCAATGCAACCCAATCTATTATATTTTACCAGAAATGGGTAAAATATTGTTGGTGTTTGCACTTCATTTCATATTGGTTAATTTTTTTCCTGAATAAATATGTTTCATAAATAAGTGTGCAAATATTGTCCAACATAAAAAATTGCAAGCACCGTCATTTTATTCTCCAGGTTCTCTGCTTTCAGAAAATATAGAATTTTTGTGGAGTTTACAGTAATTTCTAGCAAAAAAATCTGATTTTTATCATATGCGCCAAAAACTTAAAATTTGCTTGGTAGGCAAGTGGTTAAAGGAATTATTATGTATTTCCCATATCACCCTCAAAGCCCCCCCCCCCCCACAAAAAGGCCATAATTGACCATCAAATTTCACTTAAAAAAAATGCAATTAAAAATCAATATTTGAGTTCGTACATTTTTTTCTTTTGATTTTGAAAAATTTCAGTTGATTGGAATTGTGGCACAAATTCTGTCAGTTATGGGCCACAACTTAAGGCCAGCTCTCACGCCCCTTTCCCCCGGGTCCTCTACATTATATGTCCTTTGCCTGTTTCATATGTTCTGTCATGGCACTGACCCTGGAGGTGCCCCAGCCTACCAATCCCTGGCCTGACTACGGTGAGGACTGACCACACAATACAAAGCCAATTTTTCATTCTGTATCTTTTAAACTGGAGGAGAAAACTGGAACCCGGCCAGGATAGAAGATGTTACAGCACCATCTACAGGTTGATGGGGATATGGAGCCATAAAAAACCCCTAACCTGTCAGCGACATGTGAGTGATGATTCACTTGGGACCTACATATTTATAATCTTATCAAAATAATACATTTTGTTGGATCACTAAGGCCGCGTACACACGGGTGGACTATCCGTCCAACTAAGTCCGTCAGACAATCCGACAGACAGTCCGTCCTACTTTTGAATGAACGGACTTGACCACACACGACGAACAGACAGTCCACTGAAAGCTTGCGCGATGACGTGAACGGCACGTACGACGGGACTAGAAATACGACGTCCAATACACTGCAATGCAACCTTCGGCCGTGTAAATCCTTTCTGAGCATGCGCCATACTTAGTCCGTCGAACTAGCCTACTCACGAGCGGACTGTCCGCTGAAACCAAGTTTGGACAGACAATATTACGGAAATTCCGAAAGACTTAGTCCGCCAGACTGTCCGCTGAAGCCCACACACGAGCGGATTGTCCGCTGAAACACGTTTCAGCGGACCAAGTCCATCAGACAGTCCGCCCGTGTGTACGCGGCCTGAGAGTTGTATCGCCTATCTGAATGGTGCCCGAGAGGATGACCTCTGGGGCTCACAATGCAGCTGCTCAGCGTGGGACCTGGAAACTAGTGGAGATCACTATAGTAGTGGTGTAGTATCTGTGTCTATACAGTGATTTCCAGCTTCTAGAGGGATCCCGCGGGTATAGTATATACAAAGTTGGTCCAAGCTGGAACAATGTAACTATGTAACAATATCCATACCCATAGCTCCTAACTGTCCTTGATTTGGAGGGACTGTCCCTGATCTGGAGCAATGTCCCTCTGTCCCTCTTTCCTCCTCATTTGCCCCTCATTTTGGTCTGATCCATATAGATGTATATAAAATGCACTTTTTATCTATAAAAAGTGTTTTCCAGCGCTAAACCTTTCATCTGATTTCTAAATGGCTGAATTTGTAAATTCCAAAAGCCAACAAAAAAGAATATTAGTGGTAAAAAAGCACTTGTGGGTTTAACCAATCTTGTATTTTTTTGTACAATTCTCCTTTAAGAGGGCGTGGCAAGAGGCGTGTCCTATGTCTGCGCACTTTTGCTGATAGGTGTCCCTCATTCCCATCTCAAAAAGTTGGGAGGTATGCCATACCTAGAATTCAAGATGGAGGAAAGACACACCGAAACCAAGTAGAGTGGCACCGTTATGATTTGGATAAACGAAGGTAACAAATACTCTCAGCACCTTGATAAGGCCTACATTCATAGCTCCCAACTGTCCCTGATTTCGAGGGACTGTCCCTGATTTAGAGCAATGTGCCTCTGTCCCTCATTCCTCCTCATTTGTCCCTCATTTTGGTCTGATCTATATAGCTGTATATAAAATGCACTTTTTATCTATGAAAAAGTGTTTCCAAGTGCTAAACCTTTCATCTGATTTCTAAATTGCTGCATTTGTAAATTACAAAAGCCAATATAAAGGAATAGTAGTGGTAAAAAAGGCACTTGCGGGTTTAACCAATCTTGTTTTTTTGTTCAATTCACCTTTAACCAGTTCCCGACCAGCGCACGCCCATGTACGTCGGCAGAATGGCACGGGCAGGCAAATGGGCGTACCTGTACGTCCCTTTAAATTTGCCGCCCTGTGAGTCCGGTCGCGGGTCCCGTGGACTCGATCGCCGCGGGCATACCCGCGATTGTCTCACGGGGCGGCCGAATGAAGAAATGCCGTTGTAAACAGAATTTCTCCATTCTGCCTAGCAACTAGTGACGCCGATCTCTGCTCCATGTGATTGGAGCAGAGATCAGTGTTTACTAAATGAAAGCCCAGCCCCCAACAGTTAGTAACACACCCCTAGGAACACTTAACCCCTACACTGCCACCCACTGGTTAACCCCTTCACTGCCAGTGTCATTTACACAGGAATCACTGCATTTATATAGCAGTGATTGCGATGTAAATGACAATGGTCCCAAAAATTGGTCAAAAATGTCCGATGTGTCCGCCATAATGTCGCAGTCACAATAAAAATCGCTGATCGCCGCCATTACTAGTAAAAAAAAAATTATTAATAAAAATGCCATAAATCTATCCCCTATTTTGTAAACGCTATAACTTTTGCGCAAACCAATCAATAATCGCTTATTGCTATTTTTTTTTACCAAAAATATGTAGAAGAATACGTATCGGCCTAAACTGAGGGAAAAAAATGTTTTTTTATATATTTTTGCGGGATATTTATTATAACAAAAAGTAAAAAATAATGCGTTTTTTTCAAAATTGTCGCTCTATTTTTGTTTATAGCACAAACAATAAAAACCGCAGAGGTGATCAAATACCACCAAAAGAAAGCTATTTGTGGGGAAAAAAGGACATCAGTTTTGTTTGGGAGCCACGTCGCACGACCGCGCAATTGTCAGTTAAAGCGACGCAGTGCCGAATCGCAAAAAGTGGTCTGGTCTTTGACCAGCAAAATGGTCCGGTCTGTAAGTGGTTAAAGGGGCGTGGCAAAGGGGCGTGTCCTATGCCTGCATACTTTTGCTGGTAGGTGTCCCTCATTCCAATCTCAAAAAGTTGGGAGGTATGCCTACATTACCGGAGCAGCATCTGGAGAGGGGCGGTTGTTTGGTGGGGTGGCAGCACAAGCAGTACTCAGCAACCCAATGGCTCGATCCTTACCACAGTTCTAAAGTCCAGAGAGGGCGGAGAAAGCGGTGGATATCCCTATTCTGTCCTCTCCTCCTCCAAGAACCTCTCTGTAGGCCTAGGTGCTCTGTTCCTAACCAGCGAGGATCCTGCCCCTTTCCTATCCACTTTGCTAAAGTGCACCAACTGCAGCAGGGTGTTTCATCACATTCGACGACCCATCACATTTTGCTACCCGCTGGAGTGCGCATGCGCTATGCCGCCATATGCGTTACAACACTGTTGTAAGACCACTTTGCCACAGGGCCCCTCGCAGGCTCGCTTTAGGCACGGCCTCGTTTCGCTTGGCATAATTATAATCTAACTCTATGTCCACTTGGATGGTGGGGCTTGAACCTGGACTCAGGGATGTGGCCACAAAATTCTGCCCAAGTGCAGATCGCCACAGTGTTGGAACGCATATGGCAGCGTTGCGCATGCGCGGTCCAGCGGGTAGCCAAATGTGATGGGTCGCCATATGTGACGAAACACCGGCAGTGCTATTTATTAGCATTGCCCTCACCAAACATGGCCACAGAGGTCATCCACTGTTGCAGCATACAATCGGACCACCTACGGGGTGACACCTATGGAGGCTGCAGAGGAGCAAAGTTGTCTCTGATAAAACGTATTGTTCATCGTTCTGTTGTTATCCACTGTATTGTTGTAAAGTTTTACAGCTGTATATGCTCTGAAACTACTTTATTTTGTTTGAAAAATTTTTTTTCCCTATTTAACCACTTGCTTACTGGGCACTTAAACACCCTTCCTGCCCAGACCAATTTTCAGCTTTTGGTGCTCTCACACTTTGAATGAAAATTACTCAGTCATGCAACACTGTACCCAAATGAATTTTGTGTCCTTTTTTTTCCCACAAATAGAGCTTTCTTTTGGTGGTATTTGATCACCTCTGGGGTTTTTATTTTTTGCGCTATAAATGAAAAAAGACCGAAAATTTTGAAAAAAGACCGAAAATTTTGAAAAAAAACGCATATTTCTTTGTTTCTGTGATAAAATTTTGCAAATTATAATTTTTTTTTCATAAATTTTGGCCACAATTTATACTGCTACATGTCTTTGGTAAAAATAACCCAAATTAGTGGATATTATTTGGTCTTTGTGAAAGTTAGAGAGTCTACAAGCTGTGGTGCGAATCGCACAAAATTGATCACACCTGATGTACTGGTGGCCTATCTCATTTCTTGCGACCCGAACAAGCCAGGAAAGTACAAATACCCCCCAAATGACCCCTTTTTTGAAAGTAGACATTCCAAGGTATTTACTAAGATGCATGGTGAGGTTTTTGATGTTGTCATCTTTTTCCCACAATTCTTTGCAAAATGAAGATTTTTTTTTTTTTTTTTTTCTCACAAAATTTTCAATGTAATAGGTTATTTCTCTCACATGGCATGTGTATACCACAAATGACACCCCCCAAAAAATTCTGCTACTCCTCCTGAGTATTATGATACCAAATGTGTGAGACTTTTACACAACCTGGCCACATACAGAGGCCCAATATTGAAATAGCACCATCAGGCGTTCTAGGAGCATAAATTACACATCTTATTTCTCAACCACCTATTACAGTTTTGAAGGCCCTGGAGCACCAGAACAATGGAAATGCCCACAAAGTGACCCCATTTTGGAAAGCTAACACCCCAACGTATAATCTATGAGGCATAATGAGTCGTTTGAATGGTTCATTTTTTTTCCAGAAGTTTTGGGAAAATGTGGAAAAAAATGAAAACGCATTTTTTTTTACGCAAAGTTGTCCATTTATAAGATATTTCCAACACATAGCATGTACATAGCAAAAATGACACCCCAAAATACGTTCTACTACTCCTCCTGAGTATAACGATACCAAATGTGTGAGACTTTTACACAGCCTGACCACATACAGAGGCCCAATATTGAAATAGCACCATCAGGCGTTCTAGGAGCATAAATTACACATCTTATTTCTCAACCACCTATTACAGTTTTGAAGGCCCTGGAGCACCAGGACAATGGAAATGCCCACAAAGTGACCCCACGTGGCACTGACGACACGTGGCACTGACAGATGGCACTGGAGGCAGATGGCACTGGAGGCAGATGGCACTGGAGGCAGATGGGGCTGGCAGATGGGGCTGACAGATGGGGCTGACAGATGGGGCTGGCAGATGGGGCTGGCAGATGGGGCTGACAGATGGGGCTGACAGATGGGGCTGGCAGATGGGGTTGGCAGATGTCGCTGGCAGATGGGGCTGGGGCTGGCACTGGCAGATGGTGCTGGCTATTTGCTCTGGCTAATTGCTCTGGCAAATGGGGCTGGCAGATGGCACTGCGGCTGGCAGATGGCGCTGGCAGGTGGCGCTGGCAGGTGGCACTGGCAGGTGGCACTGGGGCTGGCGGCACTGGGGCTGGCGGATGGCACTGGGGCTGACGGATGGCACTGGCACTGGCAGGTGGCACTGGCGCTGGCAGGTGGCACTGGCAGGTGGCGCTGGCAGGTGGCACTGGCAGGTGGCACTGGCGCTGGCAGGTGGCACTGGCAGGTGGCACTGGCAGGTGGCACTGGCACGTGGCACTGGGGCTGGCGGCACTGGGGCTGACGGCACTGGGGCTGACGGATGGCACTGGCGCTGGCAGGTGGCACTGGCGCTGGCAGGTGGCACTGGCAGGTGGCACTAGCAAGTGGCACTGGCGGCACTGGCGGCACTGGTGGTGGCACTGGCAGGTGGCACTGGCACTGGGGCTGACGGATGGCACTGACGGATGGCACTGGCGCTGGCAGGTGGCACTGGCGCTGGCAGGTGGCGCTGGCAGGTGGCACTGGCACTGGCGGCACTGACGGCACTGGGGCTGACGGCACTGGGGCTGATGGATGGCACTGGCAGGTGGCACTGGCAGGTGGCACTGGTGCTGGCAGGTGGCACTGGCAGGTGGCACTGGGGCTGACAGCACTGACGGCACTGGGGCTGACGGCACTGACGGCACTGGGGCTGACGGCACTGACGGCACTGGGGCTGACGGACGGCACTGGGGCTGACGGACGGCCCTGGGGCTGACGGACGGCACTGGGGCTGACGGGCGGCACTGGGGCTGACGGGCGGCACTGGGGCTGGCAGGCGGCACTGGCGCTGGCGGCACGGGCTGACGGCACTGGGGCTGACGGCACTGGGGCTGACGGCAGGCGCTGGCAGGTGGCACTGGCGGCACTGGCACTACTGGCAGATGGCACTGGGCTGACAGATGGCACTGGTCTGACAGATGGCACTGGCACTGGGGCTGACAGATGGCACTGGGGCTGACACTGGCACTGGGGCTGACACGGGCACTGGGCTGACACTGGCACTGGGGCTGACACAGGCACTGGGCTGACACAGGCACTGGGGCTGAGACTGGCACTGGGGCTGAGACTGGCACTGGGGCTGACACTTAGATCGCTCTCCCTCCTCACACGCTGTCTCTGTGTGAGGAGGGAGAGACACGGCAATGGGAGATGATCTCATATGTTTACATATGAGATCATCTCCCATTGGCAGCTGAGATCGCGCTGTGAACGGCCGCTTTGATTGGCCGTTCACGGCGATCTGTATTTGCCTGTCTCCGGGAGACACGGCAAATACAATACTTCCGCGATGCGCGCCCCCGGCGGCGCGCATTGCGGAAGTAAACACCAGGCCGTCCAGGGACGGCCAGGCGAAGGAAGCCGCCCGCTCTAAGGCCGTCATTCGGCCATAGGGCGGGTGGGAAGCGGTTAAAAAAAGAATATTTCACAGATAACAGAAATATATCTGTGCTAAAATAATAGCAAATACTGCATATATATACAGTATACAGTATCTCACAAAAGTGAGTACACCCCTCACATTTTTGTAAATCTTTTCTTATATCTTTTCATGTGACAACACTGAAGAAATGACTCTTGTCTACAATGTAAAGTAGTGAGTGTACAGCTTGTATAACAATGTAAATTTGCTGTCCCCTCAAAATAACTCAATACACAGCCATTAATGTCTAAACCGCTGGCAGAAAAAGTGAGTACACCCCTAAGTGAAAATTGGCTCCATAGTGTCAATATTTTGTGTGGCCACCATTATTTTCCAGCACTGACTTAACCCTCTTGGGCATGGAGGTCACCAGAGCTTCACAGGTTGTCACTGGAGTCCTCTTCCACTCCTCCATGATGACATCACAGAGCTGGTGGATATTAGAGACCTTGCGCTCCTCCACCTTCTGTTTGAGGATCCCCCACAGATGCTCAATAGGATTTAGGTCTGGAGACATGCTTGGCTAGTCCATCACCTTTACCCTCAGCTTCTTTAGCAAGGCAGTGGTTATCTTGGAGGTGTGTTTGGGGTCATTATCATGTTGGAATACTGCCCTGCGGTCCAGTATCTGAAGGGAGGGGATCATGCTCTGCTTCAGTATGTCACAGTACATGTTGGCATTCATGGTTCCCTCAATGATCTGTAGCTCCCCAGTGCCGGCAGCACTCATGCAGCCCCAGACCATGACACTCCCTCCACCATGCTTGACTGTAGGCAAGACACACTTGTCTTTGTACTCCTCATCTGGTTGCCACCACACACGCTTGTCACCATCTGAACCAAATAAGTTTATCTTGGTCTCATCAGACCACAGGGCACGGTTCCAGTAATCCATGTCCTTAGTCTGCTTGTCTTCAGAAAACAGTTGCGGTCTTTCTTGTGCATCATCTTTGATGACAACCATGCAGGCCAATTTGATGCAGTGTGCGGTGTATGGTCTGAGCACTGACAGGCTGACCCCCCACCCCTTTAACCTCTGGATATGATGCTGATGTCATTGTAGACAAGTGTCATTTCTTCAGTGTTGTCACATGAAAAGATAGAAGAAAATATTTACAGAAATGTGAGGGGTGTACTTACTTTTGTGAGATACTGTGTGTGTATATATATATATATATATATATATATATATATATATATATATATATATACACACAGTTGTGCTCATAAGTTTACATACCCTGGCAGAATTTATTATTTCTTGGCCATTTTTCAGAGAATATGAATAACACAAAAACTTTCCTTTCACTCATGGTTATGTATTTGGCTGAAGTCATTTATTATTAATCAACTGTGTTTACTCTTTTTAGATCATAATGACAACAGAAACTACCCAAATGACCCTGATCAAAAGTTTACATACCCCAGTTCTTAATACCGTGTATTGCCCCCATTATCATCAATGACAGCTTGAAGTCTTTTGTGGTATTTGTGGATGAGGCTCTTTATCTTCTCAGATGGTAAAGCTGCCCATTCCTCTTGGCAAAAAGCCTCCAGTTCCTGTAAATTCTCGGGCTGTCTCGCATGAACGGCACGTTTTGAGATCTCCCCAGAGGGGCTCAATGATATTGAGGTCAGGAGACTGAGATGGCCACTCCAGAACCTTCACTTTATTCTGCTGTAGCCAATGACAGGTCGACTTGGCCTTGTGTTTTGGGTCATTGTCATGTTGGAATGTCCAAAAAAACTATAATGTAGCGCTAAAAAATAAATACATAAATGTGAAACGTGATAGACCCAAATAAAGTCCAAATAATAAACAATAAAATAAGTCTTTAAAGTTCGTGAAGCTCAGATGTGAAGCTCGAATATGGTATTTCATACAGTGTATAAACCAAAAAAGTTCGGAAGTGGTGTTTTTACAGTGTATAGGCCAAAGAAATCGCAGAAATATCTCACTTCGATGAGATCAAGGTAAATAAGAAATGGGTACTCTTACCGGAAACACTGGACCTGTGCGTAAACACTAGATCGTACTGGCATGTAGGGATGGAACATCAATGGAACCACGTAGGTCTATCTGTCATTGGAGGGACTGTAGATCCTCAAGCCGATAAGGGAATGGTTTGCATCCTCACAGATGTTCCAATCTTCTTCCCAAAGATCCGAATAAACGGCAACAGAAGAGACTCCCAGCCAGTAGATATAAAGCCAAACTCATAAAGGGATCATATGTAAAATAAAAAATAAAAACAGCTTCCCATAGTGTAGGTTGAAAAAATATATAAAATAGCTGTTTATTGGCATAAAACCAGCATGAACAATAAAAATGAAATGTAACATAAAAAACGTGATCACATGTTAAAAAGCAATACAGGGAACATGACAACCTCGCCCTACACGTTTCGTCCCATAGGACTTCAACAGGGGAATCCCTGTATTGCTTTTTAACATGTGATCACATTTTTTATGTTACATTTAATTTTTATTGTTCTTGCTGGTTTTATGCCGATCCCTTTATGAGTTTGGCTTTATATCTTACGCACAGGTCCAGTGTTTCCGGTAAGAGTACCCATTTCTTATTTACCTTGATGTCATCGAAGTGAGATATTTCTACGATTTCTTTGGCCTAAACACTGTGTGAAAACTACCATATTCGAGCTTCACATCTGAGCTTCACAAACTTTAACCTCTTCCCGCCCGCCCTATAGCCGAATGACGGCCGTAGAGCAGGCGCTTTTGTTCGGGAGGCCGTCCCTGGACGTCCTGTTGTTTACTTCCGCAATGCGCGCCGCCGCGGGCACGCATCGGGGAAGTTCTGTGTTTGCCGTGTCCCCCAGAGACAGGCAAACACAGATCGCTGTAAACGGACAATCATAGCGGCCGTTTACAGCGCGATCGGCGTGTCCAATGTGAGATGATCTCATATGTAAACATATGAGATCATCTCTCAGCGCCGCTCTCCCTCCTCACACAGACAGCGTGTAAGAGGGGAGAGATGAATGGCTGCAGCGGCCGTAAGTGTAAAAAAAAAAAAGTTAAAAAGTGCCATCCGCCCCAGTGCCCTCCTCCCCCAGTGCCATCCTGCCCCAGTGCCATCCTGCTCCAGTGCCATCCTGCCCCAGTGCCATCCGCCCCAGTGCCATCCACCCCAGTGCTACCTTCCCCCAGTGCCACCTGTTAGTGCTATCTGTCCCCAGTGCCACATGTTGTCATTGCCATTTGTCCCCAGTGCCATCTGTCATCAGTGCCACGTATAAGTGCCATCTGTCATCAGTGCCACGTGTCATCAGTGCCACATAGTGCCATCTGTCATCAGTGCCACATATTAGTGCCATCTGTCATCAGTGCCACGTATCAGTGCCATTTGTCATCAGTGCCACCTGTCAGTGTCACGTGCCATCTGTTGTCAGTGTCACGTGTCATCAATGCCACTTATGAGTGCCATCTGTCATCAGTGTCACGCATCATCGGTGCCACGTATTGGTGCCATCTGTCATCGGTGCCACGTATTAGTGCCACGTATTAGTGCCATCTGTCATCAGTGCCACGTATTAGTGCCACGTGTCATCAGTGCCACGTATTAGTGCCACATGTCATCAGTGCCACGTATTAGTGCCACGTGTCATCAGTGCCACGTATAAGTGCCATCTGTCATCAGTGCCACATATTAGTGCCATCTGTCATCAGGGCCACGTGTCATCAGTGCCACGTATAAGTGTCATCATTGCCACGTATCAGTGCCATCTGTCATCAGTGTCACGTGTCATTGTCCTGGTGCTCCAGGGCCTTCAAAAGTGTAATAAGTAGTCAACAAGTTAGATGTGTAATTTATGCTCCTAGAACACGTGATGGCGCTCCCTGCATGTTGGGCCTCTCTATGTGGCCAGGCTGTGAAAAAGTCCCACACATGTGGTATCGTAATACTCAGGAGGAGTAGCAGAATTTTTTTGGGGGTGTCATTTGTGGTATACACATGCCATGTGAGAGAAATAACCTATTACAATGACAATTTTGTGGAAAAAAATAAAAAAAATGAAAAATCTTAATTTTGCAAAGAATTGTGGGAAAAAAATGACAACATCAAAAAGCTCACCATGCCTCTTACTAAATACCTTGGAATGTCTACTTTCCAAAAAGGGGTCATTTGGGGGGTATTTGTACTTTCCTGACTTGTTCGGGTCACAAGAAGTGAGATAGGCCACCAGTACATCAGATGTGATCAATTTTGTGCGATTCGCACCACAGCTTGTAGACTCTCTAACTTTCACAAAGACCAAATAATATCCACTAATTTGGGTTATTTTTACCAAAGATATGTAGCAGTATAAATTGTGACAGAAACAAAGAAATATGCGTTTTTTTTCAAAATGTTCTGTCTTTTTTCATTTATAGCGCAAAAAATAAAAACCCCAGAGGTGATCAAATACCACCAAAAGAAAGCTCTATTTGTGGGAAAAAAAGGACAAAAAATTCATTTGGGTACAGTGTTGCATGACTGAGTAATTGTCATTCAAAGTGTGAGAGCACCGAAAGCTGAAAATTGGTCTGGGCAGGAAGGGTGTTTAAGTGCCCAGTAAGCAAGTGGTTAAAGACTTATTTTTATTGTTTATTATTTGGACTTTATTTGGGTCTATCACGTTTCACATTTATGTATTTCTGTTTTAGCGCTACATTATAGTTTTTTTGTTTATATGAATTTGGTCACATTCGTGTGTAGCTGTTTTTTTTTCACTTGTTTTTGGTTAGCGCAATATATCTTCCTACATATGTTGGAATGTCCAAGTGCGTCCCATGCGCAGATTCCTGGCTGATGAATGGAAATGTTCCTCCAATATTTTTTGATAACATACTGCATTCATCTTGCCATCAATTTTGACCAAATTCCCTGTGCCTTTGTAGCTCACACATCCCCAAAACATCAGCGATCCACCTCCGTGTTTCACAGTAGGGATGGTGTACCTTTCATCATAGGCCTTGTTGACTCCTCTCCAAATGTAGTGTGTATGGTTGTGAACAAAAAGCTCAATTTTGATCTCATCACTCCAAATGACTTTGTGGCAGAAGGTTTGAGGCTTGTCTCTGTGCTGTTTGGTGTATTGTAAGTAGGATACTTTGTGGCATTTGCATAGTAATGGCTTTCTTCTGGCGACTGGGCCATGCAGCCCATCTTTCTTCAAGTGCCTTTTTATTGTGCATCTTGAAACAGCCACACCACATGTTTTCAGAGAGTCCTGTATTTCACCTGAAGTTATTTGTGGGTTTTTCTTTGCGTCCCGAACAATTTTCCTGGCAGTTGTTGCTGAAATTTTGGTTGGTCTATCTGACCGCAGTGCTGTGTTTTGGCCTAGGCCGACAAGGCCCAGGCCTATGGTGGCACTTTTTGCGGGAGGACGGCAAGAAAGCCACCCCCCGCATGAAAAAAGCCCCCCACGAGTTCCGACGGCTGCACAAATAGAGTTCCCCATAAAGCAGCAAAAAGTGAATGGCTTGGCTGTGCTTGGGCAGGGGGGGGCGGTCTCAAATCAACTTGGCTGTGCTGTCCTTGGCTGTGCTCAGGTGGGAGGGGGTGGTCCCCGCTCAGCTCACCTCAGCTGTGCTCGGGCAGGAGGGGGCGGTCCCCGCTCAGCTCACTTCGGCTGTGCTCAGCTATGCTCGGGCGGTCCCCGCTCAGCTCAGCTCACCTCGGCTGTGCTCGGGTGGGGGGTGGTCCCCGCTCAGCTCACCTCGGCTGTGCTCGGCTATACTCGGGTGGGAGGCGGTGGTCCCCACTCAGCTCACTTTGACCGTGCTCGACTATGCTAGAGCGGGCTGTCTTGACTCACGTCGGCTTGGCTGGGCTCAGTAGAGGGGACGGTTCCCAGTAAAGTATCATGTAAGTAAGGATGACTGGCAAATGTATTAGAAGAAGGATGCTGACCATGTCCGCAGCCCCTGACCATGTCCGTAGCGCCGCAGCCCCAGACTATGACCACAGTCCCTGACCATGTCCGCAGCCCCTGACCATGTCCACAGCCCTGCAGCCACTGACCATATCCACAGCCCTGCAGTCCCTGACCCTGTCCGCAGCCCCTGACCCTGTCCGCAGCCCACGACCATGTCCGCAGCCCCTGACCATGTCCGCAGCCCCTAATTATGCCCAAAGCCCCTGACCATGTACGCAGCCTCTGACCATGTCCGCAGCCCCTGACCATGTCCGCAGCCTCTGACTATGTCTGCAGCCCCTGACCATGTCCACAGCCCCTAATCATGTCCGCAGCCCCTAATTATGCCCGAAGCCCCTGACCATGTACGCAGCCTCTGACCATGTCCGCAGCCCCTGACCATGTCCGCAGCCTCTGACTATGTCTGCAGCCCCTGACCATGTCCATAGCCCCTAATCATGTCCGCAGCCCCTGACCATGTCCGCAGCCCCTTATCATGTCCCCAGCCTCTGATAATGTCCCCAGCCTCTCATCAAGTCTAGAGCCTCTGATCATGTCCCCAGCTTCTGATCATGTCCCCAGCCTCTGATCTTGTCCATAGTCTCTGATCATGTCCCCAGCCTCTAACCATCTCCTGTATCATATCTGCAGTCTCTGACCATCTCTTGTATCATGTGCGCAGTCTCTGACCATCTCCTGTATCATGTCTGTGGTCTCTGTTCATCTCCTGTATCATGTCCGCAGTCTCTGATCGTTTCCTGTATTATGTCCGCAGTCTCCTGTATCGTGTCCGCAGTCTCTGAAAATCTCTTGTATCATGTAACCAGCTTCTATAGTATGTCTTCAGTCTCTGACCAACTCCTGAGGTGGAGCTCTAATAGGAAGAGATGGAGCCTAAAGAGGAAGGGGTGGGGTTTACAGATGAAGGGGTGGGTCTTAAACAGTAAAGGGTTTGACAAATTCAGATGGGGGGGTCGCCCGATTTTAGTCTTGCCTAGGGTAGCACAAAACCAAAATACTCCACTGCCTGACCGTGGTTTGGTTTCAACAGAACCCCTCATTTTCCACTTCTTGATTAGAGTTTGAACACTGCTGATTGCGATTCTCAATTCCTTGGATATCTTTTTATATCCCTTTCCTGTTTTATACAGTTCAACTACCTTTTCCCGCAGATCCTTTCACAATTCTTTTGCTTTCCCCATGATTCCCCATGACTCAGAATCCAGAAACCTCAGTGCAGCACTGGATGAAAGATGCAAGGGTCTGTCAGGAGTCCAGAAACTCATTGACCTTTTATACACACACACTAATTACAAGCAAACAGATCACAGGTGAGGATGGTTACCTTTAATAGCCATTCAAACCCATTTGTGTCAACTTGTGTGCATGTTATCAGGCCAAAATCACCAGGGTATGTAAACTTTTGATCAGGGTCATTTGGTTAGTTTCTGTTGCCATTATGATATAAAAAGAGTAAACACAGTTTATTGATAATAAATGGCTTCAGCCAAATACTAACTATGAGTGATAGAAAAGTTTTTGTGTTATCATTCATAGTCTCAGAAAAATGGCCACGAAATCATAAATTCTGCCAGGGTATGTAAACTTATGAGCACAACTGTATATTTATAAATATAAGCTGGAAATAGCTGGTAAACGTGGAGAAGAAATGAACTCCATAGCAGAACAGCAGACCCCGGGGACCAGAGCCTTCTGCATTTTGTACATTTATAGACAGCTCCTAAGCAGGTGACATTTGGAATAGTGACGAGAGAGTGGCTTATAAGAGGAGACAATGAAAGACATTCAGTGTTGTGAATCTCTTAACCAGCCTGGCCGGGAAATGTCATTCATTATATATATATACTGCGGTGTCTGAGTATACGAGGCTCGGCTGTCAGAAAATGGCGACTGTGCTCTGTGTCACCTTGGGACAATTTTTCCCTCATTTATTTCCTGTATTTAGTTATTGGTAACAGCAGTTCAGATTTTTTTTTTTTTACAGAAACTGGTCCCTGCCATCAAGGGGCCCCAGCAGTTTTAAATGCTTTGTGCAGTTTGTTAAAATCTAAGTAGATACAGATGCCATACCACTAGGATATTTTACCCCCCCCCATGCACCTTGGTCTGAATGCACCATTGCTGACTTCCTTGCATCCTGAGTTAATTGCAGGGCGTGGCAGCCATTGGCATTGCAGGAGTAGGTGGGTTTTCTGTTTCAAATGGCACTGTACAGGATACCAAATGCAGGTATCCAGCAGGGGTGACTAGATCAGTGGGCTACACTGCAAGGCAGGGCCAGGACAAGGGGAGGGCAGAAGGGACAGCTGCCCTGGGCACTATGGTATCATGTGAGGTGAAGGGGGCACCGCAAGGAGATTGGGGCAGGCATGTACTGGCCATTGGGGACTACCGGGAGTTTCCCGGCGGGCCGATGGCTCAGTGGGCCACTCTGATGTAAGGGGGCTGCTCATGGGACACTCTGATGTAAGGGGGTGCTGATGGGACATTTTGATGTAAGGGGGCTGCTGGGACACTCTGATGTAAGGGGGCTGGTGCTCCACCCCTGACTCCACCGCCTTTGTAAACCCCACCTTTTTAATGAAGCACCCATGAAATTCAGCCTACCAACGCCCATCAATGCAGCCTACCAGCGCCCATCAATGCAGCCAACCAGCGCTCATCAAATACAACCTACCAGCGCCCGCAATGCAGCCTACCAGCGCCCATTAATGCAGCCTACCAGAGCCCATCAATGCAGCCTACCAGCGCTCATCAAATGCAGCCTACCAGCGCCCATCAATGCAGCCTACCAGCGCTCATCAAATGCAGCCTACCAGCGCCCATCAATGCAGCCTACCAGCGCTCATCAAATGCAGCCTACCAGCGCCCATCAATGCAGCATACCGGCGCCCATCAATGCCGCCTACCAGTGCCCATCAATGCAGCCTACCAGTGCCCATCAATGCAGCCTACCAGCGCCCATCAATGCAGCCTACCAGCGCCCATCAATGCAGCCTACCAGCGCCCATCAATGCAGCCTACCAGCGCCCATCAATGTAGCCTACCAGCGCTCATCAAATGCAGCCTACCAGCGCCCATCAATGCAGCATACCGGCGCCCATCAATGCCGCCTACCAGTGCCCATCAATGCAGCCTACCAGTGCCCATCAATGAATGTTTGCTTGCCGGTGTTCTAAAATTTCCTGCGACTTATGAAATTCGCTCACCCCGTCACTTCCGGTGGGGCTCCGTCACTGAAACAGCTGACGGCGGGCGCTTGAGTCTTCTAATTTTGGTCGACCGCTGAACAAATATCCCGCGCATGCGCTAATACAGCTTGAAGCCATGATTTTTCTTGACCAGCGAAGAAAATCTTGGGGTGGGCAGGGACGTTCTCACCATCTGTTCAGCTCCGCCCGCCCACCCGCAAGTCTCCGCCCACTCGAGGCTATAATTTTTCTCCACCGTGAAAATAAATCTACAGCGCATGCGCTGTTAGTGGCAGGGGATTGGCGCATGCGCGGTACAGGCCCGCCGTCAGCTGTTTCAGTGACGGAGCCGCACCGGAAGTGACGGGGTGAGCGAATTTCATAAGTCACAGGAAATTTTAGAACACCTCCATTCATTTGGGAGTCGGGACACACAGTGCTCCGCCGCAGCTGCGCCTCTGATACTATGTGCGAACAGAGTGGCGGCTGCCTGCTGATGCTGAGACTCAGTTGCTTGCTGCAGAGAGAAGAGAGTGGGGACACTAGTGGCTGTATGCCCTAGGCGTCTGCCTAGTTTGGATAGTGGTAGCACCGGCCCTGAACCCAGCCTAAAGGCATCCCCTTTGAGATGAATGGGCTGCCAATACACCCTAAAGTACAGAAAATCTGACCTTTTTTTGTAATGCAGCGCATCCTAAAGGTTCGCCACCATATTGTGCACTAAATGCAGGGGCGGACTAACAACTCATGGGGCCCCCGGGCAATAGGAGATTATGGGGCCCCCAGGCAAACACACAGACATGTTTCTATTGGCTGAGAAGGTACTGGAGAGGTGGGGCAGCTATAATCTCTGTATTTTTAGACCAAAAGGATGTCGGTAAGGGACATTTCAAAGACAGATGTAAAAAAAACACACATTTTTTAGATACTGTCCCTGGTTTTACTGAGGCTGGCAACCCTGATGGGGCCCCCTAGTGGCTTTGCAGTGCCCGAGTAGCCCAATGGTCAGTCCGCCCCTGACTAAATGATATTATCCCCAATGTGCTCTCCTGAACAGGGGCTTCCATTTGTTGGGCATTAAATGCGTTTCATGATTTTATGCATAGGAATTGCCTGGCGGTGGTCACGTAGCGGCTGATAAAGTTGATCTGTGGCGGGGGGGAGGGGGGAAGGCGGTGCAGGCGGATGGCACCTGTCAGCGATTAATAAGTACAGGTCATTCTTCTCCTCTGATGGCTGTCAGACTCTGAACTTGCCTTTGAATTTGTCCCGCAGACGTTGTGCTGACAGTTGGCTTCTATCTTTGTATGAGGTCGCTGTGTCCTCCTTCACAATGCGTCCACTTTCATCGCCAGAAAAAATACGAAGCGGCCAGGAGAACCCGCATTGTTAGGGACAAAGGATAGGAAAGTTAAAAGGACTATGGGCTGTTCATAAACTGTTTCATATAAAAGGATAATATTTACAGTCAACCGATAACAAGGGAAATACATTATACAACATCACAAAAATATCCCAATGTAACAAAAAAACAAACAAACAAACATATATATATATATATATTCGCAATATGAGCATCTTTATTAAAGTGATAACAACATACATCCAATAAGTACATAGGTATCCAACTGACACATTATTAAAATAATATTCCCAAATAATCCATCCATTGGCAAATACAGCGGGTAAAATAAGTACAGTGGACCCTCGGACTGCGAGTAACGCGGTTTACGAGCGTTTCGCAATAAAAGCTATTTTTTACTTGTTTTATAAAATTCTGACTCGCTTTGTGAGTGTTGTCTCACAAGACAAGCAGGAATCAAGCCGCTGGGGTGTGCGGTACTGCATTATATCATAGAGCGACACATGTGCAGGGAGTCCCAGAGTTACGATCATCCGACTTGCAGGTGGCGCCGGTGGGGCACATCGGAAAACGATGCCGGAAAACAGTGCCGGAAAACATCGGAAACGCCGTTCTGCACATGCGCGCCCGGATTACGAACAAATCCGACTTCAGAACAAACAGGCAGTCCCATAACCTGTTCGTAACGTGGGGACTGCCTGTATGAGAGTCTGAGAGGGCTGCACACCCCAATTGAAGTCTTTGAAAAGAAAAAAGTGGAAATTTTGGGGGGGGGGGGGGGGGGGGGGGCGTTAAACATGTGACCACCTGGAAGGCTCACAGATCGGGGTCGCCCCCTTGGGATGAGGGCATGGACAGGCTCTCAGTTGGTCTGGGATCGCACTTGAGATTTTCTGGTTTTAAAGAAGTCTCTGGCGGAAAGGGTAAGTACACTGTGATTACATAAATTAAACATGAAACAATGTATACGTAATAAATGAGACTTTATTGGATATTAACCACTACAATACAGGGCACTTTCACCCCCTTCCTTCCCAGCCCAATTTTCAGCTTTCAGCGCTCTAGCGCTTTCAGTGACAATTGCGCGGTCATGCTACACTGTACCCAAATGAAATTGTTATCATTTTGTTCGCACAAATAGAGCTTTATTTTGGTGTTATTTATTCACGACTCCGTTTTTTTTTTTTTTGCGATATAAGCGCAAAAATAGCGGAAATTTGGAAAAAAAACAATATTTTATTTTTTCTATTTGAAAAGAAATCCAATAAAATCAAATTTTGTCATAAATTTAAGCCAAAATGTATTCTGCTACATGTTTTTGGTAAAAAAAATTCCGTTAAGTGTATAATAATTGGTTTGTGTGATCACGGACATATGTACGCAAATGATCATGTACATATGTGTGCAGGTGATCACGTACATATGTGTGCAGATAATCATTGGGACATGTGATTTTAGTGGGACATATGTGGGGGACATGTTTTTATTATTAGGGACATGTGTTTTTATTATTTGGGGACATGTATGTTTTGGGGACATGTGTGGGGACTGTGTTTGTACTGTGTGGTGTGTTGTGTGTTTACACTACACTGATGATCAGTGAGTAAAAAGCTGTAAAAAGCAGCCCATACTCACTGATCATCAGCCGGCTGCAGCGTTCTGCTCTCCTCTCCTCAGCGGTGACTTCCGTGTGAGGAGAGGAGAGCCGATTGCCTAGCAACCGGCTGTTTGTTTACATCACATGACGGCCGTGATTGGACACGGCCGTCATGTGATCAGGAGGGCCAATCACAGAGCCCTCCTGCCGATCTGAGATGTGCCGTGTCCGGGTGACACGAGCACATCGGGATCGCGCCGCTGCGCGGGCGCGCGCGCGCGCGATCCCGCTACTCCTGAATGACGTTCCTGAACGTCCTATCAGGAGTAGACGGCTCCCACCTGGCCGTATATATGCATTGGCCGGGTGGGAAGTGGTTAAATTACATGACAATTAGAATATTGAAATCATGTCCTCTTGATTTATTTATAGAAATGTAAGGACCCCCTGAAGAAGACCATAACCTTTGAGGTCGAAATGCATTGGGGCATTTCCATACATCAGTGCAATTCCAAGTGTAACAATTTATCACCCTTGACGTATAACCTTTCCTAGCCTAATTTGCCTCACCTTGTATATACCAGAGCTCATATTTTAATTCATGTTTTTTGTCTAAACCATCCTTTGAAATAAAAAATCTGTGATTTTTTTAAAATAAAATATTTGACTCCTATTTGCTGCTAAAAAGCCCCATGGGGAACTTTTCACTTTTTTCTTTGCAGTACTGCATTTGACCAGTTGTGGGGTGGCACCGGTGATGCTCGGAGACACTCGGAGATGCTCGGAAAACACTCCGTTCCCGAGTGTCTCCAAGTGTCTCCGGCACCCCTGCACCTCTGGACACATGCGGTACTGCATAGACAAGCAGTGGCTGTGGAACTACAGTAAAACCTTGGATTGCATTCCAGAATCATGCTTGTAATCCAAAGCACTTGTCTATCAAAGTGAATTTCCCCATAAGAAATAATGGAAACTCAAATGATTCATTCCACAACCATTTATTCATAAGTCCGTCAGTTTATAGTCCATATAAAAAGATTCTAGAATTGTGGTTGCGTAACAATAAAATGTCAATCCACAAATGGAAGCCTCCGCAAGGGGATTAGAAGCAAAATCCAACAGGAGCTCCAGAGTATAAGGCCGCGTACACACGCGGGGACTGTTCGCCCAACTTTGTCCGTCAAACAGTTTCAGCAAACAGTCCGCTCAAAATTAGCATGGACGGACTTGCCCACACACGACGAACGAACAGTTTGCTGAAACCGTGCGCGATGACGTGAACGGCACGTACGACGGGACGGAAAATACAACGTCCTATACACTGCATTATAACTTTCGGCGTGTAAATCCTTTCTGAGCATGCGCGGAACTTAGTTTGACGAACAAGCCTACACACGAGGGGACTGTTCGCTGAAACCAAGTTTCAGCGGACAGTTTTTCGGAATTTCCGAAAAACCTTGTTCAGCGGACTGTTCGCTGAAACTGTCCGCTGAAAGCCCACACACGAGCGGACTGTCCGCCGAAACACTGTTCAGCGGACAAAGTTGGGCGAACAGTCCCCGCGTGTGTACGCGGCCTCAAAGAGAAGAGGTATGGAGCAATATGTTGCTAAATGTTGCACCTTCATTAAATGTAACCATATTGCTACAATTAGAGGCGCCTCTCTTCTCTTTTATACTCAGTTGTGACATGACGCTACTTTTATATCAAGACATCGCTTGCATATCAAGTCAAAGTGTTCGAAAAAAATTTGCTTGTCTTGCAAAGCGCTCTCAGACCAAGTTACTCTCAAACCGAGGTTTTACTGTAATTATTTCCTATGGGGAAACTCGCTTTGATATACGAGTGTTTTGGATTACAAGCATTCTTCTGGAACGAATTATGCTCGTAATCCAAGGTACTACTGTATTGAACACGTCACCATCTTTCTAGGTAAATATATTGGTGAAGGTGCTGTTGACATGAAATCTTCCCCACTTGTCGGTAACAACCCATGCAATCCATACATACAAAGACACCAAAACAAATAAGTTCAGAAATAAGGTTCTGTGTAATAAAATGGAATGACTCAAAAAGAGTATTGAACCCGCTAACTGAAATTTATTTAATAGTTGGTACAAAATCCTTTGTTGGTAATGACGGCTTCAAGACGCTCCTGTATGGAGAAATGAGTCGCATGCGTCGCTCAGGTGTGATTTCAGCCCATTCTTCCACACAGTCTTCAAATCTTGAAGGTTCCGTGGGCCTCCTCTATGGACTTTAGTTCTTTTCATAGATTTTCTATTGGATTCAAGTCAGGTGATTGGCTGGGCCATTCTAGCAGCTTTATTTTACTTCTTTGAAACCAATTGAGAGTTTCCTTGGCTCTGTGTTTGGGGTCATTGTCTTCCTGAAATGCCCGTCCTCGTTTCATCTCCATCATCCTGGTAGATGGCAGCAGATTTTTATTATCATTCATCCTTCCTTCAATGAATATGATTGCCAGTACCGTATGCTGAAAAACAGCCCCGCCCACACCATGATGTCCCCACCTCCAAACCTCACTGTTGGTATGGGGGGTGTTTTTGGAGTGATGTGCCATGTGGCCTCCAAACATGGTGTGTATTATGGCATCCAAAGAGATCAATTTCGGTCTCATCTGACCAGACTGTATTCTCCCCGTATTTCACAGGCTTGTCTAAATGTTGTGCAGAAATTTTAAAGTCTTGCATGGTGAGGGTGCGTACAGGCCATGGCGGGTGAGTGCATTACTTATTGTTTTCTTTGAAACAATTGTACCCCCGAATTCCAGGTCTTTCTAAAGCTCTCCACAAGTGGTCCTCAGCTCTTGGACAGCTCTTCTAATAATTCTCACTCTGTCAGAAATCTTGCGCGGAGCGCCTGGATGTGGTCGGTTTATGGTGAAATTATGTTCTTTCCACTTCCGGATTATATCCCCAACAGTGCTCACTGGGACTTTCAGACGTTTAAAAATCCTTCTGTAGCCAATGCCATCAGTATGTTTTGCTACAATAAGGTTGCAAAGGTCTTTGCTTTTACCCAACATGAGATATTTCTTGTGTGACACCTTGGTAATGAGACACCTTTTTATAGGCCATCGGTTGAGACTGAACCAGCTGATAGTAATTTGCACTGACAAGGGGCAGGATTGCTTTCTAATTATTGATGGATTTTAGCTGGTTTCTTGGATTTCCACACTTTTTGCACCTCTCTTTCTTTATATGTTCAATACTTTTTCCCGCTGTCGTTCCATTTTATTACACAGAACTTCATTTCTGAATGTATTTATTTTGGTGTCTTTGTATGTATGGATTGCATTGGGTTGTTACCGCCATGTGGGGAAAATTTCATGTCAACAGTGCCTTTAGAAATCTATTTACTTAGAAAAATGTTGATGAGTTTGATGCTTATTTTATCCTTTGTATATCAGCTAAATGGACCAAATGGTGAAGGACTCAACATGAGGTTTTTTTTTGCAGCAACCCAGTGGTACCCAGTTCTGGCACCTTTAGCACTGAAGGTGCTGTATCAACTGGCAAGGGGTGCTTGGGTGTGCTGCAGGATATATTGATGCTGGCAGCTAGGGGATCTATTGTCCCTGGGGGTGTGTAGTGTTGCTGGGGGGGAGGCTACTGGTTTGGGTAAGGTCTACTGTTGCTGGCTGCTGGAGTGTCAATGGATGCTGGCTGCTGTGGGATCTATTGTTGTTGGCATCTATTGCTGCTGGATGGATCTATTGTTGCGGGCGGGGGGTTCTATTGTTGCCGAAGGGTGTCTATTGTTGCTCAGGAGGATCTATTGTTGCTGGACAGGATCTATTGTCACTGGGGGAATCTATTGTTGATGGGTGGGTCTTGTGATGTTGTGGGTACCTATTCTTGCTGCAGAGGGTCTATTGCTGCTGACTGAATATATTCTACTGAACTTCTTGTTATTAACAAATTCCATAGAAATTTCTTAGCTCTACAAAATAATACTCTAAAAGGGTGGTACTGAGAGAAGCGTAGGGGGCTGAGTCAAGGGATGGCTGTAGGCAGGTGCAGTCTATTTTTTCCACTGCAGGTGGCGCTTGACTTGGCCATCTTGGGTCGGGCAGAGCTTATTTAACTGCTTGCCGACCAGCCGTTGTCAATATACTGCAGTAGGTTGGCACAGCTGTGCGAATTGCCGTAGGTGTATGTCGGCCACTCTAAGAGCTATAGGGGGCACCCGCACCAACGCCAGAGCTGATGCCCGTCAGCCACCTCCTCAGAGAGCCAGAATGGGGATCTGTCAATGAAAACAGACAGATCCCTGTTCTGTCAGGGAAGAAGAGAGAGATCGTTCCTAGTGATTAGGAACAGCGATCTCTCTTCTCCTCCAGTCACTGCACTCCCCCCACAGTTAGAAACACCTCCCTAGGGAACACTTATGCCTTTGATCGCCCCCTAGTGTTAACCCCTTCCCTGACAGTGGTCATTTATACAGTAATCAGTGGCTATTTTTAGCTCTGATCGCTGTATAAATGTCAGTGGTCCCAGAAAATGTGTCAAAAGTGTCCGATCTGTCCGCCGCAATGTCGCAGTGCTGCTAAAAATCACAGATCACTGCCATTACTAGTAAAAAAATAAAAATAATTTATAATAAAAATGCCATAAATCTATTCCCTAATTTGTTGACAGTATAACTTTTGCGCAAAACCAATCAATGCACACTTATTGTGATTTTTTTTTTTACCCAAAATATGTAGAAGAATACATATTGGCCTAAACTGAGGAAGATTTTTTTTATTTTTTTTCCATTGGATATTTATTATAGAAAAAAGTAAAAAATATTGTTTTACATTGTTTTATATTCTACAAACAAAAAATTGACGCTCTTTTTTTTGTTTGTAGCGCAAAAAAAAACAAAAAAAAAATTCAGAGGTGAACAAATGCCACCAAAAGAAAGCGCTTTTTGTTGGGGGGAAAAAAAGGCAACAATTTTGTTTGTATTTTGCAAGTGGGTAGAGTAGGGGTAAGGTCACTCATCTGACCGGGACAGGGCTTAGCATCAGGGAAAGGTTCCGGAGGAGTAGGGAAAGTGCAGGGACATGCCATCCTTCCTGGAAGTCTCCCCATTTGGGTACAGACTGGCCAGGGCACATTCCACTCCTCGGGACAGACTCTGTTGGAACCACTGAATCATCATTCTGCTGTCATATTGCCATTATATCCTGTGGGTGCTCCCGGTCAGGTTGACTTTCTTTCGTCTACAAAATAGGGACTAGATTTAAGGCATTTTTAATTTTTTTTTACTAGTAATGGCGATCTAATTTTTAGCAGGACTGCGACATTGTGGTGGACAGATCGGATGCTTTTGACACATTTTTGGGACCACTGATATTTATACAGCGATCAATGCTATAAAAATGCACTGATTACTGTGTAAATGTCACTGGCGGGGTTAACATTAGGGGACAATCAAGGGATTAAATGTGTTCCCTCGTGTGTATTTTTAACTGTGGGGGGGGGGGGGTAAGGAACTGACTAGAGGAGGAGCTAGATCGCTGTTCCTAACTAGTAGGAACAGACAATCTGTCTCTCCTCTCCTGTCAGAACAGAGATGTGTGTGTGTGTGTGTTTACACACACACATCCCCATTCTGGCTCTCATGCCTGCGATCGCGATGTCCGCTGTCTTCTATAGCTGTTTAAAGGGCCGACGTGCAGCTACTGCGATTTGGGCAGGAGAGCCGACCTGCCACAGCATAATGACGGCAGCTGCTCGGCTAGTGGTTAAAGCTCCAGCTGGTGGAAGTGACTAGTCAATGTGCTGACAGGGCAGCCACTGTTTTCCATATTCATATATTTCAGGTACTTTTATAGCACTGCCAAATTATGCAGTGCTTTACACATACTGTTTATATTGTGCATTCAGTACACATACTAGGGTCAATTTAGACAGGAGCCAGTTAACCTACTGTAGCACCCTCTAGTGTAGAGTGCTGGATTTTGCATAGTTGTAGCTGTAGTACAAGAAAATTTAGCCTGGCTGAAAGTTTGAATCTGGGTCAGGGTAAGTGACTCAGGGAGGCTGGATGACTCACCAAGCAGCACCTCTGATACCTCCCCCTACTTTTTGGAACTTTGGAGAAACTAGAAGAATGGGAGGGAGGTTAGGAGGAGCTGTTTGGAGTATTGAGGAGGGCCTCAGCCAATGACCAGCAGGTGGGCTGGCAGGGGGGAGGGCACTTGAATACTCTGGGTCAGGCCAGACAGGGGCAGTCGGGTATATAATGGGGAAGGAGTGCTGAGGAGGCTGTCGTGGACCTTGAGGAGCCCCCTAGTCTGGGGGGGGGGGGGGGGACTCAGGCCTGGGCTTGAGTTCTGGAGGGATCCTCTTAAGACACACGGAGGAGTGCTGTCCTGGATGCACAGGAGCAGGTGTGAGGACTGCAGGAGAGAGAGTCAGCACATCCAGGAGTTCCCCAGGAGAAGACAGCCAGATGGGCTGGTGAGTATAACTGTCTGATGCCGCGTACACACGATCGGAATTCCGGCCAGAAAAAGACCGTTGAGAGCTTTTCATCGGAAAATGTGACCGTGTGTACGCTCCATCGGAATTTAGCTGTCCGAATTTCCGCCAGCCAAAAATTGTTAGCATGTTCTCAGTTTTCCCGACGGAAAAACTTTCTATTGGAAATTCCGATCGTGTGTATGCAACTCCGACACGCCAAAAATCACGCATGCTCAGATTCAACTACGAGACAGAAGCTATTGGCTACTGGCTATTGAACTTCCTCTTTCTAGTCCCGTCGTACGTGTTGTACGTCACCGCATTGTAAACGATTTGGTGTGACCGTGTGTAGGCAAGACAGCTTGAGCCGAATTCCGTCGGAATTCCGTCGGGAAAACCATCAGAGTTTTTTCCGACGAGAATTCCGATCGTGTATACGCGGCATGAGAGCACTGCGGGAAGTAGCCAGGAAGGCTAGAGAAAGGGGCAGCTGCAGCCAGGTGGTTTGGCAGTGCCTGAAGAGGTGGTACTGGGCTCAGTATCCAGGGGACTCTAGGCTGGGCACTGGACTTCACTACACAACTAAAGGGGCCTGGGGTCCCCGCCTGTAAAGGGCTGCTACTACAGATTCTGACTGCTTTTTTTTTCTGTCGGATTCATTGTCCAGGTGCCAGCTGAAAGTTCTAAAACCAAGTTTAGCCCTGGAAGAATAAAGAAGTGTAAATAGCCTGAGCTGTTCCCAGGGTACACTGGTCAAGTGAGGCCCGGAACGAAAAGAGAAAGAAGAAAGTAGTGCAGGGCCGGGCATGACCGTGTGTAGAGGGGAGACAACAAATGGTTAATCAGGAGAGTGTGAGAGGAAGGGTATGGTACAGATTGGAGAAGACAGAGCGGGAGGAGCGGTATTTATTAAGGGGGAGGCGGGACTTCCGGGCAGCAGAGGAAGGGGCAGAAAGGAGGGAGCAGTTTCTCACCCACCCTCCCTGTGTTGTTGGTTTGTTCATTTGTCTGTTTGTTTTTCGTTTTTCGCCAGAAGAGCAGAGTAATGGCGGTGTCTTTGGTCTTTGACGATACGAGATGGAAGTGTTGGGGGGCTCATTGGTGGTATGTGCCCCTCTGGTGTATCCCAGTTAGAACGGTTAGCTGGAATGCGGTAATGGTTGCACTGCGGGAAGGGGGTTGTCTCTGAGCCGGTGTGGTACGGCTGGAGGCCTATCATGGAGAAAAGGTCCCGCAGTGTAGTGGTGGAAGATGTGTGAAGTTCGGGGTGCCGTCAAAGACCAACAGACTGAGGGCGGGCAGTTGGCGTTGCAGATGTTATATGTTAAAGGTTTTTGAATTATTAATATTTTGTTAATAAATGGCTGCTATGGCCATTTATACTCCAAATTCAGGTGCGGTCTCGTTAATTTAGAATGGTAGGAATGGGATTGTGGAGTATGAGTGGTTGGGCAGTTTAGGAAAGTTGGGGACATCTGGGCTACACTGGTCAAGTTCTACAGGCAAGTTTAGTCTGTATATAGGAGAGTGGTCCCTAAAGAGTTTAAAGTCAAGTGGGAACCCCATAGTTATCCCTATCCAATTTTTATCCCCTCAACAAAAATACAAAGCAAACACGGGACTGTTTCCTGAATGAAGTATGCCTGTGGAGATGTGGTATGCCTGGCTGTACAGGGTGGGGGATCCTCTTTCACCAGCGGCTCCTTAGGGGGTGCCCTACACCAGTGTTTCTCAACTTCCGTGCTCAAGGCGCCCCGACAGGTCATGTTTTCAGGATTTCCCTCAGATGAAAGGCCCGTGGTAATTACTAAGGCGGTAAAACTGATCAAATCACCTGTGCAAAGTAATGGAAAGCCTGAAAATATGACCAGTTGGGGCGCCTTGAGGACTGGAGTTGAGAAACACTGCCCTACATTACCAGAATGTCTGGAGTGTGTGAGGAAACCCACACAAGCACAGGGAGAACCTGCAAACTTCAGGCCGGTAGTGCTATGGTTGGAAATAGAACCGGTGTTCTATCGATTTGTGCTCTCCTTCGATTTCCCAATCAGCTGGAGGGACGTCACCGTAGCGCATGCGCATATCGTAAGAGGCTTTGTTCGACGGGAGATACCATTTCACAGGCACAGTTGAAAGCTATGCAAAGAGTGGAGGGACACCTTAGAAGTCAGATTGTGCCTCGCTGTTGCGGGGCGGGTAGTAGGTGTGTTGAAGGGCGGGTTTTGTCTGTGTTGCAGCCCACCCTTAGACACAGACAAAACCCGCCCTGCAACAATGACAAAACCGCACCTTGAGCAAGCTGTAAACCCGCAGCGCAACAGCGAGGCACAATATAACAAATGTGGTGTCCCTCCGCTGTTTGCGTAGCATTAAATTGTGCCCGTGAAATGGTATCTCCCGTTGAAAAAAGGCTCCTACGATGTTCGCATGCCCTATGGTGACGTCACTCCAGCTGATCGGGAAATCAGCTGGAGTGCCGTTCTGTTCTGCGCATGCAAGGGCACTTTTCGACGGGATGGCACTTTACGACAGAACACCGGCAACCCTAGTGATGCCTGGCAGAAGAGCTAACCACCTAGCCATTGTGCCACAAATAGGCCAAAGCTATGAGACAGGAAGTGATAACATTACATTTTCACTTGCCCCCACCCCTCTGAAACTGTAGTAATACCCTGTTTCCCCCAAAATAAGACCTAGGTTGATTGTTGGTGATGGCTGCAATATAAGCCATACCCCCCAAATAAGCCCTAGTTTAAGTCCTTGTAGGTCTTCTTTTCAGGGTAGGGCTTATTTTCGGGGAAAAAGGGTAGGGCTTATTTGGGGGGCAAGGCTTATATTGCAGCCATTACCAACAATCACGCTAGGTCTTATTTTCGGGAAAACAGGGTAGCTTCACATAATAACAACAACCATATAATCAAGAAAATCACTTGCTTTTTTGGCAAAGACATGCTGACAGGTCAAGTGAGGCTACCATCATCGGGTCTCTTCAGACAACATGGGCAATGTTTGTAAAATGTGAGGGCTGTACCCAAATAATGCAAAAGTGGGCATAACTTTTTTTTTTAATACATTAGAATCTAGATAGATGACACCATTGATATGAGCAATGCCTTGTTTTTGGTGACTCTTGTAAATGGTGTCATCTCTAAACATTCTGTAGCCTTCGATGGATGTCAGGCAGCCTGCACCCCTCCTTCATTAAGAACTCAATCCAAGCTTGGAATCCATTATTTAACTGCAATGAAAAAGAAGAAGAGTTACTAAAGAAGAAGAGTTACTCTACCAGCATGTGAAATTTGAACCGCCTATGTAAGTTAATAAAAAAGCCATGCCCGTTTTTGCATTACTATTAGTACAGCCCTTATACAATCCTTCTCCAGGAGGCCACCATCTTTTTAAAATTTTTAAATTAAATTTTTAGTTAACGCTTTCTGGACAAAGATCCTCCCTTCTCCAGTTGCTTCACCCTGACCACCCTCCAACTTGGGGTCCAGAGCATTATGACAGCACGTTCACACTACGACTTGCCATTCACTCCTCTGTGTTCTCCAACCCAATGGAAAATTCCTGGTGGAGTCCAAACACACCATGGGGGTTGTAGTTTGCTGGAATTGTCCGGCATGCTGTATTTTTGGTGGGCCGAGCCAAGTTTTGCTATTTGAGTCAAAATTACCCTTTCAAAAACCAAAAGCTTGTGAAGACACCTTAATGTGATGGACGTAAATGAGTTGTAATGTAAATGAGCCCTAAAAGTAGATGTAACTTGGTTATTTTACTTGACTTAGATATTACCCTGCAGGTGCTTTCTGCCAGAGGCGGCTCTCTAATTAGGCAAATAAGGCGGTCGCCTAAGGCCTCGCACTCACAGGGGCCTTGTGACAGCCTGATTGAAGAGCCGCCTCTGCTGACAACAATGCCGCTGTGGCTTTAAGCTCAGACCAGCAACGGTTTAACATTGCCTGTGAGATAGAGAGCACAGACACAAGCACTGAGATAGAGAGCACTGACACCAGCACCGAGAGAACTGACACCAGCACCGAGAGAACTGACACCAGCATTTTAAAGCTCTTAATATATGTAATTTATATTAATATATTATATATATTATATTATATTATTATTATTATTTTTTTTTTTTAATCGCTTGAATTATTTTTCTCATTATGGGCATGAGTGGGGCCTCATGTCTAGGTTTTGCCTGAGGCCTCAAAAAGCCTAGAGCCGCCTCTGCTTTCTGCCTTCAGATAGGGCTTCATCTTTCTTGTCTTCTAGCCTGCCGTGACCCTTTCTCTTGAAATTCCCTATGCTCCCCTGCTGCTCCTTCCTCTATGGGGTGTTGAGTCAAACCCTGTGCAAGCTCCATGTTGGATGGTATTGGCGCTTACTGTACATAGGGATAATTACCTTGTTTGAAACTGGCACACACTATATCCTTTGAGGAGGTCAAATGCTTCCTCATACCCAGAAGCAGGGCCGTCTTTAATAGTGATTGGACCCTGGGCAAATGTTTTCCTGGGGCCCCCATACAGTTTCTCTCTCCACCTGCCCAAAGCCCGGTATAAATCCAAGGGTGATCGGAGATTCACTGTCCAAGGGCCTCGGCTATGGAATGCTCTACCAATCAACATCCGCCTGGAAGAAAATCACCTGGCTTTTAGGAAAAAACTCAAGACCTTCCTCTTTTAGCAGATGATCGAAGCTCGCCACAGTGCCTAGAGGCGATTCAGTTCGCATTGTGCGCTATACAAGTATTTCATTCATTCATAAACCTGCTCTGAGACATACAATAAATAGCAGCTAGACTTAAAAGCAGCTTACTATATCAGATCAGGAAGAGATTGCGATTGGTTGCCAGAGGTTACAGTGTATCATTACCGCTTACTGACTGGTTGCTAGAGGTTACAACACACATTACGGCTCACTGCTTAGTTGCTAGATGTTACAGCACATGATTTCTTATTGTTGATTGGTTGCTAGAGATTATTGTACAGTAATACTGCTCACTGATTGGTTGCTAGAGGTTACAGCACATCATCTCCTCACTGCAGGGGGCATGATATACATATGAATGCCGCCTTTATTTACATATCTATGCCGCCGAATGCAGCTATTTACATGTGAATGCTGGTTATTTACATGTAAACACAGGGTCTGCAGGTGAGTCATCTGTACACAACAATAGGGCAGAGCTGGGCAGCATTAGTAGCAGCACTTTACACTGAGATACCAGGACAAAGCAAGGGACTAAAACTTTAAGGGCCAAGGGAATTTAAACTGGGATAGTTGGCAAGTATGAGGCAGCTGCTTTGGGCCCCACAACAATGATAGGGCCCAGGGCAGCTGCCCCTTTTGCCCTGCCTTAAAGACGGCCCTGCCCAGAAGCGGCATGTACTTTGGGTTTGCTCCAATGGAGATAGGTGTGATGTAAGGGTAAGTATAGCATGTGTCAGGGTTTGGACTAGCAAGAGCCCATCCAGGTCAAAGTGATAGGGTTTCTTTAAGGCACAACTCCAGCCTCATTTTTTTGTTTTGGATAGCTATTTTCTTAAAACATCTGCCATTTGCGTACAATGATCTGTGTCTATCTTCAACAAGATATGAGAGGAACTCTCCTGAGTGGAGATACAGATAGCCACATTCCTGTTCTACCAAAAAATGTTTTTGATTGAGTTGCACCATGAAGTGTGCTATTTCAGCAGCTCCAGGGTAAATCTTATGGACTGCAGTTTTGGAACCTGTAAAAGCCGCAGTCAGATTGACGTTGTCTGGGAAACTTCAAATCTGCATCTCTGGAGGCCTCAGTGTGGCTCTCATTGAGTCCCCGCTGGGCCCCATTCAGCTCCCGCATATAGTAGGTGCTGGTGGCTGCAGTGTGGGCAGACTGAACCATAAAGGACAAAGCTGTAATTCAGCTGTTGAATGGCTATTAAAATCCCGTGTGAGCTTCTTATGCCGCATTTCTGTGCCCTCTTCCCAGGCTGGGGTAGCCAGGGAGATCTGGACCCTCATCCATACACGTCCCTCACCACTGCAGGCCGTTACTCATCCCTGAGGGCTCCGATGTGCTAGACAACTGCATTCATTAGATACAATGCTGAAGGGGTAGAGGACGGTCACTTTCCTGAAAGGATGGCTTCAGAGTACCCAGCCTTTGAGCAGCCCAGCTTCGGTATGGAAGTCAGAAAAGTACATTGTAGTCATATCGTACTGTATCCACTCAATACATCCTTGTGTTAGCTGCAGAAGTCCTGCTGTGAAAGAGAACATGTGCAAAGTGATAGGTTCTCTTGGGAGCAGGGAGCCCTAAGGAGCACATACCCACACCCTCCCATGTGCTGCCCAGTATACCTGCTGGAGATAGAGACAAACCCAACATTTCTGGGTATGGAAGGACACATGGCTCTTTCCATTGACTCCCCCAGTAGGGATAAGTAAATTTGAAAGTTTTCATTTCCTTCAGCTTTGAATGAAAATTGTGAGATTTCCTTTAAAAAAAAATTGGAATGATTGGACATGGTGACATTAATGTGGTTTTTGGTGGTTTCTAAGGGTCCTTTAAATGTTTTGTTATGCAACGTATACACGATCAAACAATCAGGTGGAAAAGTCCGGCAAACTCAAGTCCGCCGGACAATCACCCCCCCCCCCCCCCCCCCGTGTGTAGCCTCCAGCAGACTTTTTTTACCCGAAAGTACGGCGGACTTAGAAAGTAGTTTTGCACTCCGGACTTGCATTTCGGCGACAGAAGACCGGGCCACCGCCTGTAAAAGAGCTATAAGAAGGCGCGGTGGCCCGGCAGAAGAACCGAAGAGGGGGACAAGACCCCCGAAGTCGGAAGAAGAGGGTGGCGGCGAGGAAGAAAGCCGGGGCTCCTCCGCTAGTAAAAGAGCTACAAGAAGATAGCGGAGGAGTCCGGCGAGAAGACCCCCGAAGACGGAAGACCCCCGGAGCTGTGCAATAAACTATTTTATCTTGTGTGTTGTGGTTTTTTTTACTTTATTTTACAGGTGAATGGGTAGGGGTACATTGTACCCCATACTCATTCACATAGGGTGGGGGGCCGGTATCTGGGGGCCCCCTTGTTAAAGGGGGCTCCCGGATTCCGATAAGCCCCCCGCCCGCAGACCCCGACAACCAACGGCCAGGGTTGTCGGGAAGAGGCCCTTGTCCTCATCAACATGGGGACAAGGTGCTTTGGGGTGGGGGGGCCGCACGGCCCCCCTTCCCCAAGGCACCCCCCATGTTGAGGGCACGCGGCCTGGTACGACTCAGGAGGGGGGCCCTCGCTCGCCCCCCCCTTTCCTAGCTGGCCGGGTAGCGTGCTCAGAGAAGGGTCTGATGGGAAACCTGGGGGGACCTCTTTAAGTCCATACCAGGTGGTGGGGTCGGCGACGTCTCCTTCGCTGGCCCCGCCTACCTGGAGACCCGCTCAAAATGAGCGGACTTTTCTCCGGGCGGGAAAAGTCCATTCATTTCAAAAGTACGACGGACTGACATACACACGGCCGGATTGTCCGCCGAAATGCAAGTCCGGCGGGAAGATTGGAGTGCAAAACTACTTTCTAAGTCCGCCGTACTTTCGGATAAAAAAAAGTCTGCTGGAGGCTACACACGGGGGGGATTGTCCGGCGGACTTGAGTTTGCCGGACTTTTCCACCTGATTGTTTGATCGTGTGTACGCGGCATAAGTCCGTTCGTGTGTGGCCAAGTCCGTTCTTTCGGAAAGTCCGCCGAAACTCTGCCGAAAGTCTGTCGGGAAGACTGTCGGACCTAGTCTGCTGGGAAGGCTGGTCATGTGTAGGCGGCATTAAGGTCTAGTCCTTGGTGTATGATGGAGAGAAAAATGAGTTGGGCTCCAGTCACTTCAGTCTTTTTACCTTTTAGGCCGGGTTCACATAGGTGCGAATAGGATATGGTTTTCACCGCATCCAATTCGCCTTAAAGTGGAGCCGGTTTACACATGTCCGGGGCGGCCGCAGTGCAAATTCCAAAAGGGTCCTGTGCGTTTTTGGGTCAGGTTCAGGTGCGAATTCAGGCAAAAATTCGGGCCTGAATCGCTCCTGAACCGGTGAACGGAAACCCATCAGACCCCATGCTTGGAACCGCAGCCACATATATGTGAATCTGGCCTTACTGCCGAACCCAATTCTAGTACAGAGGGTTTGGGGTTGCAGGATACACTTAGCCCTTGTACACACGGTTGGAGATTCTGACGGAATGTGTCCTATCGGACCGTTTTGTCGGATATTCTGACTGTGTGTGGTCTCCATCGGACTGTTTTCGTCGGAGTATCCGACGGACCAAGTTTTCCAACTTGTCCGTAAAATTTTCCGACAAAATGCTCCTATCGGACATACTCTGATCATGTGTAGCCTACTCCGACGGACAACGTGCCACGCATGCTCAGATCAAATTCCTAGACCAAAGCTATTGGCTACTAGCCTGAACGTAGTCCCGTCATAACGAAATAACGTCATCACGTTATGTACAATCGGATTTTCCGACAACTTTGTCCGACCGTGTTTATGCAACAGTTTCGGACAAAATCCGTCGGACAAAATCCAACGGATTTGGTTGTCAGAATGTCCGACCGTGTGTACAAGGGCTAAGTATTTTGAAGTAGCAGCTGGCCCTTTAAGAAAAGTCTTTTGGTATTTTCTGACCCACTGACACCAGCCAGACAGATCTATGATCCTGTAGGACCAGCCATACTCTTCCCTTCAAGTTGCAGGGGATCTCTTATGCCGCGTACACACGAGAGGACTTATGTCCGACAGACTTTCGAAGGAGTTCTGCCGGAGTTCTGACAGAGTTCTGACGGACTTTCCGAATGAGCGGACTTGGCCACACACAATCACACCAAACTCCGACGGATTCGAACGTGATGACGTACGACTGGACTCGAATAAGGAAGTTCATAGCCAGTAGCCAATAGCTGCCCTAGCGTCTGTTTTAGTCCGTCAGACTAGCACACACACGAGCGGATTTCTGGGTCCGGCAGAGTTCTGAATTTGAAGCATGTTCCATTTCTAAAGTCTGTCAGACTTTTGCGAATCAAAAGTCCGTTGCAGCCCACACACGATCGAATAGTCTGCCGGAATCATTCCGTCAGACTTTGGATGTTGAAAAGTCCGGTCGTGTGTACGGGGCTTTACTAATAAATCTGGCTCTTGACCTTCTGAAAGCAGTCAAAAATATCTTGATAGGTGGGCAATAAATGCTTCTTACGATGTCCAGTTGTAACTTGTAGGCAGGTGCAGTCTACTTTCTCCACTCCGGGTGGTACTCTTCCACAGCAGCACTGTTGTAGAGGAAGTCAAGAGGAACATGGCTCAACTATGGTTTCCAGGGTCACTAGGGAAGCTACCCTGTTGGACACTGTTGCCCCATGTGACCCTAGCAGCTCTCTTAGGTCAAGCAGAGCCTTTTTAAGGCCTTGGCCTCCAGGCTTGGTGTGCTTTCTGCAGGTTAGTAAAATAGGGATAGGTATCTCACCTGTTAGGGACAGGACTAGAGGTAAGGGAAAGGTTCCTGACAAGGAGGTAAAGCGTAGGGTTGTAACTCCTTTCGATTTCATCCCATTTGGGTGCAAGTCATTCAGGCCGCATTTTTCTCTCTTGTTGTAGGTCCTGCTGATACATTCTCACTTCACATTACTGGAAGCCATGAGTGCACCCAGTTGGACAGCTTTTCCACTGGGTTTATTGTGATCTATTGTACTATTTCAATACAAGTTCTTCACTGTCACCATGTTGCACTCCACCTAGAAGCTTCTACCCAGCTCCTCTGTGACACACTTCAGCAAAAAGATTCTTTGCAGCATAACTACCTCCAGATAACCATTTCAGCAGCAGTGGCGGCCCGTAATGCAGGGCACATGGGCGCCGCCTCCCCATCCATGCGTCCAACCCACTAATCTACATGCGGGGCTCCAGATGCATTGATTTCATTGGTTTTTTTTTTAGAAGCACATGATTATAGCCAGAGGCCCTAATAGGCTTCAAAAAAGGGTGGGCTTGGGGCGCAGTGCTCACCTAGTTGTGTGACAATAGCAAATTAATATTCGCTATTGTCTTCCTGATTCTCCTCACACCCAATCAGTAAGTGGGCCCTGAGACCCGTCACCTGAAGCGATCCTATTGGCCGCCTTGGAGGAAGAAGGAGGAGGAGGAAGGAGACGCATGACAGAAGCCACTGTGATGCCGAGGAAATGCAGGGGGAAATGCAAGGAAGCACTGCCCCCGACCTAGATGGGGTTAGTGCGGGGCTGGTGACTGATCAACCGGTGACTCAACTGACTGGGGGGGTGGTGGGTGCATTGTTTGCTGACCCCCCCAGAATATACCACCAGCTACCACTGTCCAGTAGGTGGTTTAAGTTCTTTGGCCTCTGGCACATGCCCTAGGTCAGTGTTCTTCAACCAGGATGCCGTTTTGGTTCCCCCTGGGTGAGCACAAGACCTAGTTTGCCCTTGAACAGATATGGATGGAAGGATGTGATGATGATGAGGATTCTGAGGTGATGAGGGACTTTGATGTTGTGGGGGGAATCTGAAGCAATGGGGGGGGGCTGACTCTGTAATTGGAGATTCTGTGGTAATAGGGGCATCTAATGAATAGGGGAGACTTTAATGTGATGGGGGACCCTGACATCAAGAGGGAACCTCTGATGTAATGGAGGCCTCTGACGGAAAGGTGGAACTCTGGTGTAAAGGGGGGCTCTAATGTGATGGGTGATCCTCTGTTGTGATGGGGGCCTCTGACATGAAGGGAAGGCTCAGATGTGGATGGTGGCTCTTATGTGATGGAGGAGGCCTCCAGTTAATTTTTCATTTATCAAGGCAATTGTGTGCATTTCCCCAGGCTGTTTTCTCATGGATAAGTAACATTTATGTTTTTGTGGACTTGGGTGCCGTAAGATTTTGGAAAGTTTTAAAAGGTGCCATAACTGAAAAAAAAGGTTGAGAAATGCTGCCCTAGGCTGAGGCATGACCCAATTAGAGAGACTCGCTAAAAATACATCATTTCCAGGAAGCAGCCCAGGAGGTAAAGAATGCACTGGAATGGTGCCCCAAATATTTATCATCTTCCCAAACCATACCTTTGTAAAATAACCTCAGGGATTGGTTGGGTCAGATACATATTCATAGCTCAGCGATTGACCTTCCCACTCTCATTACTAGAACCTTCCACAACATTAAAAGGTAGGAGCAATCAACACACTGAGCTTGGGAGAACCAGCAGAGCCCAGAAAATGTAAATGGAGCTCAAGCTGGTTACAGCCCAGCCGAAAAACACACAAAATGTATTTAGGGACACAACAGCAAAGGACATTCAAATCAACAGTATACAAAGGTTTATGGAAGTGTCTGGTAAATGCAGGTACATTAAAAATGAACTCCAGCCAAAACATGTTACTGATATTCATGTGGGTCCAGTGTCTTCTCATGGCCGGGGGCCATGTTACTTCACTGGACCCAACATGTGGAGGGATAACGTCCTTTCATCTGCCAGTGGCACTGACTACAGACCTGTTTAGAGGGCAACAGCTGTCTTTTACTTGTGCAGCTAATCCTCATACTCGTGCATTAATGCTTGTGCAGATGTGCCAGCACACAGATGAGTTCTGGCCAATAACTGGCATGCACTGACATGTAGGCACATCTACACATCTACATGCATTGGTACAGGCCCAATATTGGAAATGGCACCAAGCTGCCTTTTTAAATGAGGCCCTGATGTGAGCTAGTTGCTGGATGTTCTTCAGCTTCCCCGTGACCTGTGCTGCTGTGTTCCAGTTCCTGCTGACTATTCTTCCATTGCTGACCTGGCTAGCTCCTGAGGCCTGACCTTGCTCTGTAAAACCCAGATACCGACTTTGGCTTTTCTTTGACCATACTTTGCCTGCTTCTGTACCGACCTTGGCCTGCTACTTGGCTACGCACTGCCCGCTTCCCTGTTACTGACCTCAGTCTACTACTTGACTACGCTTCCTCCTGCCTAAGCCTGTATGACCTTGGCTTGCCTTGACCACATCTCTGACCTTGGAAGTTACCTGCATCTGCATTCCTCCTGCCTAAGCCTATATGACCTTGGCTTGCCTTGACCACATCTCTGACCTTGGACGTTACCTGCATCTGCTTCTGACTGTTCTCCTGCTCAAGTCTTCACACCGTGTTCCCAAGGTTCTTCTTTCAGAAGCCAGCTACTTGACTACGCACTGCCCGCTTCCCTGTTACTGACCTCAGTCTACTACTTGACTACGCTTCCTCCTGCCTAAGCCTGTATGACCTTGGCTTGCCTTGACCACATCTCTGACCTTGGAAGTTACCTGCATCTGCATTCCTCCTGCCTAAGCCTATATGACCTTGGCTTGCCTTGACCACATCTCTGACCTTGGACGTTACCTGCATCTGCTTCTGACTGTTCTCCTGCTCAAGTCTTCACACCGTGTTCCCAAGGTTCTTCTTTCAGAAGCCACCCTTGCAGTCTGCCAACCATGATCCTTGCCTGAGGGGTCTCAACTGCTTCTCAGTTACCAGCATCCATGCTACTTTGAGCCTTGTACCTCTATCAACCCATTCAGACCACATTCACACCAGACCAGAGCTACCAGGTAAGCCCTCTCATCACTTAGCCTCCAACCAAGGTAAATGACAACAGTGATGAGCACTGATTTACTGCATCAGCTCTTCACTACAACTTCAGCCTGTAGGCCACTGCCCACATTACATCTTTGTTCCAGGCCAGGTCCCCAGGACGGGTTCTGTTTTGCAGTAGGCCCTAATAGAAGGGCCCAACCATTCGGCAGAGTGCATGACATGCCAGACCACCCACTCGTCTTGCACCTTTTTGTTGTGCTTGTTTCCCATAAGTGATTAATAAAGATTCAGTCCTCCAACCTGTATCAGAGCCCTGCTATGGAAAAACACCACTATTGGTGAAGCAGATTCGTCTTCATGTAAATAGTCACCCTCTTACTTTCCCAGAAGACCCCAAGGCCCAACCTTCTCCTGCATATATCCCCTGACACATGTAGGGGAAGACACACTACAGTACATCTTTACCCCTAAAACACCACACATTAACCCTTCATCAGGGGCGGACTGACAACTCATGGGGCCTCCGGGCAATAGGAGATTATGGGGCCCCCAGGCAATCAGAGATTATGGGGCTACACAGTATACACACACAGTATACAATCACACAATATGCACATACATGTACACACAGTATACACAGACATGTTTCTATTGGCTGAGAAGGTACTGGAGAGGTGGGGCAGCTATAATCCCAGGATTTTTAGACCAAAAGGATGTCGGTAAGGGACATTTCAGAGACAGGTGTAAAAAAAACACAGATTTTTTTACATAATGTCCCTGATTTTACTGAGACTGGCAACCCTGATGGGGCCCCCTAGTGGCCCGGGGCCCTCGGGCAGTGCCCGAGTGGCCAAATGGTCAGTCTGCCCCTGCCCTTCATAGTACAAAGCAGAATAGCACATAGGCACATCCCTACACACCAATAGAAGGTCAGTCGTGTACACACACCCCGAGAAAACTGTAAGTGTTCAGAGTAATATCCCGAATGCTTTTTTGCTTATTATACTCTAATCAACTGAAAATTATTAGCCATCAATATGCACAGTGTAATTTTTGAAGCCTGTTCAGCCTATCATAACCCTATAATTATCAGTTCAGGCTTCCAATACACTGTAATTATCAGAATTAATTGCTGCCACTGCTTTGATAGATTTTCCTGGATCATGGCCTGGTTTTATTTGCCTCCACCTTGGCCGGCTGTCAGCGGGCCTCCTGGATTGGGTCTCTCAGGCCTACTACACGGTTTGTCAGATAGAGGATAGCCTGGAAATGATCTGCCTTGAATGCTGGCCCCAGAAATGCTGACAAGCTGAAAATTATGTATAAAGGTGCCGCCTGATCTTCGCGATGAAACCGACATTACAGCAATGAAGTATGTCAAGAGTCTGGAAGTTGTGGAGATCTTGAAGTTGTAGCTTCAGCCCTCAGACCTGTCTCTGTGTACTTAGAACTTATTACAGAACCAAGAACCTGCAACATGTTTTCAAGGAATGATGGAACAATTTCAAAATTCCAGTCGGGCCGACTGCGGGGCGTCAGGAAAGACTCTGCACCTCAACGAGATGAGAAGAGGTATTTGAAGAATGGTTGTCCTCTTGAAGTCACTTCCAGATAACATGACACATGACTGAAGTCAGGTACCACTTATATCAGAAGTGGCACTCGGCCATGTCTGACTTTCTGCTCAGCAATAGCTAGCAGAGAAAAGATTACAGGATAAGGTCTGAGGGATGTTCTATGTCATGTTGTCACACCTGACCTGCTGACTCACTATGGAATAAGCGTACAATGGTTCACATCCTAAAAGCTTACAGGGGCTTATCACCCAAACCCCAAGAATTCTCCACATATCAGTGTGTCATTGTTCTTGGGCCCCTCAAGTGTCAGAGTGTGACTCTTCTGGGCCCCTCAAGTGTCAGAGTGTGACTCTTCTGGGCCCCTCAAGTGTCACTGTTCTGGGGCCCCTATGTTTCAGTGTGTCATTGTTCTAGGTCCACCACATGTCAGCGTATCTTTGTTCTGGGACCCCAAAATGTGAGTGTTTCATTGTTCTGGAACCCCCAAATGTCAGTGTGTAATTGTCCTGGGACCCTCAAACGTCATTGTGTCACTATTCTGGGACCCCCACGTTTTGGTGTGGCAAATGGAAACAGTCCGATGGAGCCCACACACAGTCAGATTATCCGACAACACGGTCCGATCGTAACATTTTTCGTCGGAATGTCTGACCGAGTGTACAAGGGCTAACACTTCAGCTGTCAACAGGTGAGACCCACTGACAGCTCAAAGAACCGAACCTGAGAGTATCAATTCCAGGAATCTGTGCATTTGCATGAGTACCGATACTTGTGCAAATACTCGGGATCGGCACCAATACCGATACTTGTGCAAATACTCGGTATCGGCACCGATATTATACTTGTGCAAATACTCGGTATCGGCGCGATACTTGTGCAAATACTCGGTATCGGCGCGATACTTGTGCAAATACTCGGTATCGGCGCGATACTTGTGCAAATACTCGGTATCGGCACTGATACCGATACTAGTATGAGTGCCACCCTAGTCACTTTTGATCCACTTTATGATCCAAACATACATACTGGAGTTCTATTGTAGGTTATTTGTCCTTGTGAATTTGCCTCCGGCCCGTTGCTGATGCAGATTTCTCCATACCTGGCCGGGTTCCCTCGTGCCGTACATTTGTATTGGTTACAGTTCACAGCCTTTACAGAACGTTTCCATAACATATATTTTCCCATATTTAATGTTGATGATAGCATTCAGCCAGTGTAGACTAAACAACATGACTATCTAGCATGTTAGAGAAGCCAACTAATGGAGTAATAATCCGTTCCCTGACCTTCCAGTGTATCATAGAGAACTCGTCCACTTGGAGCGTATATATACAGCATTTCATCATGAGATTTTATACTGTAGATTAGTCGTGAAAACATGCGGTCCTCCATCCTTATCGCATTCTATCAGTCTCAGAGCTATTCCGATGTAAGCAGACAAGTTCTAACAGAACTCCGCTCTTTGCATACTTGGATTATTTTTTTTGTGTAATATATACAGAATTTTTTTATCAGACATCTGGATAAATTGAGGGCAGATTACATAACCAGCGGATAGATCGGCTTGCATGGATGCATACTTTGAGCCACCTCCAGATGTTGAAATTTGTTGAGATTCTTGCTTAAAGAAAAACTCCACTTAGCGCTTTTCCAATCTACACGTTCCTTGTCCAAATAAAGAAACCCAATTCACAAAACCAACAAGCCAAAAAATGATCCACAGTGTTCCCGCTAAGGATGAGCGAAACTCAACCAATTCTCTGTGCTGACAAGTCAACAGAGTTCCGTCTGACTGATGCTCCCGGCATGAAGTATCCTATTAAAAGGGTCTATTGGTTGCCTTAAATCAGGGTTTCTCCAAAGGTTGCTAGGGGTTCCTTAAACAATGTCCAATTTTTGCCTCTCGGATAAGTTCCCACTGACACCATTGATCTTTTTAGCTATCTGTAAGGGGGTAATTCTTCCCAATGACCACAAGTGTAAGGAGCAGTGGCGGCTGGTGCTAAAAAAAAATTTTGGGGGGGGGGGCGCAAACAAACTGAAAAAAAAAAGCATCAATTGCAGCCACTTTCCCCAGCAAATGCAGCTACTGTGCCCACCAAACGCAGCCACTGTACCATCAAGCGCAGCCACTGTGCCCATCAAACGCAGCCACTGTGCCCATCAAACGCAGCCACTGTGTCAAACACAGCCACTGTGCCATCAAACGCATCCACTGTACCCATAAATTGCCGTCACTGTGCCATCAAATGCAGCTACTGTACCCATCAATTGCTGCCAGTGTACCGGATAAATTGCTGCCAGTGTGCCCCATCAATGGCCGCTACTGTGTCCCATCAATTGCCGCTATTGTGCCCCATCAATTGCAACCACTGTCCCCAGCAAATGCAGCTACTGTGCCCACCAAACGCAGCCACTGTATCATCAATCGCAGCGACTGTGCCCATTAAACGCAGCCACTGTACCCATCAAACGCAGCCACTATGTCAATCAAACACAGCCACTGTGCCATCAAACGCAGCCACTGTACCCATAAATTGCCGTCACTGTGCAATCAAATGCAGCTACTGTGCCCACCAAACGCAGCCACTGTACCATCAAGCGCAGCCACGGTGCCCATCAAACACAGCCACTGTACCCATCAAACGCAGCCACTATGTCAATCAAACACAGCCACTGTGCCATCAAACGCAGCCACTGTACCCATAAATTGCCGTCACTGTGCAATCAAATGCAGCTACTGTACCCATCAATTGCTGCCAGTGTGCCCCATCAATTGCTGCCAGTGTGCCCCATCAATGGCCGCTACTGTGTCCCATCAATTGCCGCTATTGTGCCCCATCAATTGCAGCCACTGTCCCCAGCAAATGCAGCTACTGTGCCCACCAAACGCAGCCACTGTACCATCAAGTGCAGCCACTGTGCCCATCAAACGCAGCCACTGTACCCATCAAACGCAGCCACTATATCAATCAAACACAGCCACTGTGCCATCAAACGCAGCCACTGTACCCATAAATTGCCATCACTGTGCAATCAAATGCAGCTACTGTACCCCTCAATTGCTGCCAGTGTGCCCCATCAATTGCTGCCAGTGTGCCCAATCAATGGCCGCTACTGTGTCCCATCAATTGCCGCTACTGTGCCCCATCAATTGCTGCCAGTGTGCCCCATCAATTGCCACCGCTGTGCCCCATCAAATGCTGCCAGTGTGCATCGCCCGGGAGTCGGGACTTAGCTGTCTCGCAGCGGGTCACGGTGGTGTCATCCACGCTCCTCGCTGTCTCCGGGCCTCTCTATCAAGCGTCCAATCACAGCGCCTGTTGTTTCAGCCAATCAGGTGACAGGTAACCAGACCCGAGCACCTGACTGGCTGAGAGGCGGGTCGGTGTTAGGAAAAAGATTTATTCACTTTCCTAACACAACACTGAGTAAACAGCGAACGCACAGCATTGTGCCCGCTGTTTGCCATTTTGGAAGCCTATTAGAGCCCACGGCTCTAATCAGGTGCTTCCACAAAAAAAAAAACCCAGATGTAATTCAGGTGCCCAGCGCCCAACAAGGGACCAGACACCTGCATAGGGGGTGGCAGCGGCGACCATAGATAGAGGCATGCGATGCATGAATCCATCTATGGTGAGAGAGAGGTGACAGGAGAGAGGGGGCGCCCTTTATGGACGTACCGCCACTGGTAAGGAGCATTCTTCCCTCTGACCATCATACTAATGCATTATGAGTTGTAGATATAGTGATTTTTAGCAGGGGTTCCCTGAGACCAGAAAGTTATTTCAAGGGTTCCTCCATTATAAAAAGGTTGAGAAAGCCTGCCTTACATGTTCCCCCAGGGAGCCCCCTAATCCCTCCACTAAGCATCTACTGAAGTTTCACTTCACAAGAAGGGGGCACAAATGGTATCTGGATTGGGCAGGACACCTTGCCCCTCTCAATAATGGAGAATGATGCTTAGTAGTGTATCACAAGGAGGTGGAGAATCCCTATCATGTACCTAGTAAAGACTGGAATGTGGTGGCGGCAGGGGTGGGCTGACCATTTGGGCACTCAGGTACTGCCCGAGGGCCCCTTGCCACTAAAGGGCCCCATCAGGGTTGCCAGCCTCAATAAAACCAGGGACAGTATGTACAAATCTGTGTTTTTTTTTTTAAATCCCAAGATTATAGCTCTCCAGTACACTTTCAGTGTGTTTATGTGTATTCTGTGTCTGTGTGTGTATACTGTGTGTGTATACTGTGTGGCCCCATAATCTAATGCCTGGGGGCCCCATAATCTCCTATTTTCCAGGGGCCCCATAATCTTCTCCTATTGCTCGGGGGCCCCATAATATCCTATTGCCCAGGGGCCCCATGAGTTGTCAGTCCGCCCCTGTGTGGAGGCCTCTCTTGCATCTCCCGCTCCAACAGTCCTGAAGGTGGAGACAGAGAGTGTAAGGGCAAAGAGTGGCAAGAGTGCCGAGGCAGCTAGCTGGTAATGCCCACTCTGTAGGTGGGTAGATCTGGTAGTCGCAGTCCTTGGAACAGGATGCAGGAGCAGCTTGGCATCAGAGCGAGGGACGGAAACAGAACCAGGAGACAAGCAGCAGTCAGAAGCGACACAAATTGCTAATCAGCCAATCACATGACATCCCTCAGAGAATGGTGGGGAAAAGAGAAAATATCCAGTGAGCGGCAGTTGTGTGGAGGAAAATGCCTTGTTAATGTCAAAGGTCAGTGAAGAATGGGCAGACTGGTTCCAGATGATAGAAAGGCAACAGTAACTCAAATTATCACTTGTTACACCCAAGGTATGCAGAATACCATCTCTGATCGCACAACACATCGAACCTTGAAGCAGATGGGCTGCAGCAGCAGAAGACCACACCGGGTGCCACCCCTGTCAGCTGAGAACAGGAGGCAACAATTCACACAGGATCACCAAAACTCGACAATAGAAGATCGGAAAAACATTGCCAGGTCTTGATGAGCGAGTACAAAGAAGGGCAATAAAGCTAATAAAGGGTCTGGAGGATATTAGTTATGAGGAAAGGTTGTGAGCACTGAACTTATTCTCTCTGGAGAAGAGACACTTGAGAGGGGATATGATTTCAATGTACAAATACCGTACTGGTGACCCCACAATATATAAATACTGTACTGGTGACCCCACAATATATAAATACTGTACTGGTGACCCCACAATAGGGATAAAACTTTTTCGCAGAAGGGAGTTTAACAAGACTCGTGTCCACTCATTAGAATGAGAAGAAAAGAGGTTTAACCTTAAACTACGTAGAGGGTTTTTTATTGTAAGAGCGGCAAGGATGTGGAATTCCCTTCCGCAGACGGTGGTCTCAGTGAGGGGCATCGATAGTTTCAAGAAACTATTAGATAAGCACCTGAATGACCGCAACATACAGGGATATACAATGTAATACTGACATATAATTACACACATTTGTTGGACTTGTGTCTTTTTTCAACCTCACCTACTATGTACCTATGTAATTTCAGCTGAGACATTCAGATGGTCGGGTCAGAGTTTGGCGTAAACAACATGAAAGCATGGATCCATCCTGCCTTGTATCACCGGTTCAGGCTGGTGGTGGGGGTGTAATGGTGTGGGGGGGGGGGGGGGGGTATTTTCTTGGCACACTTTGGGCCCCTTAGTACCAATTGAGCATCATTTACACCCCACGCCCTACCTGAGTATTGTTGCTGACCATGTCCATCCCTTTATGACTACAGTGTCCCCATCTTCTGATGGCTCCTTCCAGCAGGATAATGCACCATGTCACAAAGCTCCAATCATCTCACCACTGGACAATGAGGTCCCTGTCCTCCAATGGCCTCCACACTCACCACATCTCCATCCAATAGAGCACCTTTGGGATGTGGTTGAACGGGAGATTTGCACCATGGATGGGCAGCCGACAAATCTACAGCAACTGTGTGATGCCATCATGTCACTATGGAGCAAAATCTCTGAGGAACGTTTCCAACACCTTGTTGTATCTATTCCATGAAGACTTAAAGCGGGAGTCCGCGTTTTTTTTTTTTTTAAAAGCCAGCAGCTACAAATACTGCAGCTGCTGACTTTTAAAATAATGACACTTACCCGCCCAGCGCGCCCGCGATGTCGGCACCCGAAGCCGATCTCTCGATCGTCTCTCGGGTGCTGCCGCCGCCATCTTGGGTATGGGAATCAGGAAGTGGAGCCTTTCGGCTTTATTTCCCGGTTCCCTACTGCGCATGCGCGAGTCGCGCTGCGCAATAAGGACGGTCCCCGCTGTCTCTGGGATCCGTGTGTTTCCCAGCAGGCAGAATCTACGCCGGAAGTGGGTGCAGATACCTGTACTGTACAGGTACCTGCACCCCGCTCCCCCCTGAAAGGTGCCAATTGTGGCGCCGGAGGGGGGGAGGGTTCCAATGAGCGGAAGGTCCACTTTAGGGTGGAGCTCCGCTTTAAGGCAGTTCTGAAGGCAAAAGGGGATCTTTGCTGTCTCTGCTGTGTTTGATAATGCTTTAGAAAATACGTTGGGCTCCCCTTTAGAACATGGCTGCACTTATTCAGTATTTGGAATTTCCTATAGATAGTGGAGTGCAGATCCTATCATAGGGATTTGTACAAAGGATTACAATGTCACAGGAGTTGGGGGGGGATCAGGAGATTATCATGTCAGAGTACCAGGTCCCCTATCCTGGCTCTTTGTGTGATGCAGGTGCGTCTGCGATGAATCTCTAGCTGGAGCTTCTGCTTCATGAGAGATACAGAGAGATCTGATGTACAGAGTACGTCAGACACAGTGGACTGCATGCGGAGCTCCCATAACCCGCAGGTCACCCCTCTGGACATCCCCATGCTGGCGTATGGCTCATAGCGTGCGTCTTATCTCCACATCCAACCTCTTACATATAAACACGCACTTGAGAAGAAAGTCCTGCATAGTTGTCATGCCTCACATGGGATGATTGACAAATTAAACATCTCACAATCCTCCTGCTCCATCTTCAGCTACACATGGAAAGTTCCTGAGCCTGGTTTTGTGTCAAGAGTGGCACCATCATTCATGGTGATCCACAGCAACCATCCAAGATCACTTCCATCACAGAAGAGTGTTTAGATCCTTGGTGTGCAATAGGGTTGGCACCTTTTCTTCAAGCCAAACCCAAACACTTTAGCAGTGCACTGCATTTTTTATTTTATTTTCTGTATTATACAAAACGAATGAAAAACAAAATGTAGTACAAATAAATGTAAAACCTCTGTAACCTTTTTAAAACTTGTGCTGCACCAAAACGTATGGTATTTTGTCACCATACATTTTGCTGCCCCCAGTAGAGTGCTTCCATATATCAGATGCCTCCAGTAGAGTTCTTTCTTGCATCAGGTGTCCACAGTGGAGTGCTTCCTTACATCAGGTGTCCCCACCAGAGTGTCTTCTTACATCAGGTGCTCCCAGTAGAGTGCTTCCTTATATCAGGTGTCCTCATCAGAGTGCCTTCTTACATTAGTTGCCACCAGTAGTTTGCCTCTTTACATCTGGTGCCCCCAGTAGAGTCCCTTCATATATCAGGTGCCCCCAGTAGAGTGTCTCCTTATATCAGGTGTCCTCATTTTAGTGTTCTTGCATATCAGGTGCCCCCAGTAGTGTGCCTCTTTACATCTGGTGCCCCAATAGAATATCCCCAGTAGAATCCTTTCTTACATCAAGTGTCCCCATTAGAGTCCATCCTTACATCAGGTGTCCCCAGTAGAGTCCCTCCTTACATCAGGTGTCCCCTGTAAAGTCCCTCTTTACATCAGGTTTCCCCAGTAGAGTCCCTCCTTACATCAGGTTCCCCCAGTAGCCTCTCTTCTTACACCAGGTATCCCCAGTAGAATCCTTTCTTACATCAAGTGTCCCCAGTAGAGTCCATCCTTACATCAGGTGTCCCCAGTAGAGTCCCTCCTTACATCAGGTGCCCCCTGTAGAGTCCCTCTTTACATCAGGTGTCCCCAGTAGAGTCCCTCCTTACATCAGGTGCCCCCAGTAGCCTCTCTTCTTACACCAGGTATCCCCAGTAGAATCATTTCTTACATCAAGTGTCCCCAGTAGAGTCCATCCTTACATCAGGTGTCCCCAGTAGAGCCCCTCCTTACATCAGGTGCCCCCAGTAGAGTCCCTCTTTACATCAGGTGTCCCCAGTAGAATCCCTCCTTACATCAGGTGCCCCCAGTAGAGTCCCTCTTTACATCAGGTGTCTCCAGTAGAGTAACAACAATGTCTGGGGAATGCCCAGGAAAAAAACAAAGCCTACTTACCACCAGCTCGCAGACAACCAAATTAACCTGTCTAATGGTATGCGTTAAAAACGGGTTTAGTCCGCACGCATTTGCAAACGCATGAGTGAGCCACAGAGCCACGTCAAGGCACCCTGGTATCTGTGGTCCTAACACTAAAATATAAGTGTCCCTGCCATGGAGGCACATGCATTCTGATGGATAGATGAGAGCAGGTGGGCTGCAGGGGAGCCACCCCTCCTTAAAGGTACTGGAGCACGCCAAACACCCAGCGAGAGCACAATGGCAGCAAAGGTGTTGGTGCACTGCTGGACCAATACAAACACTCACATGATACCAAAAACTTGCCACCGCCCTCATCTATAGCTGGCTATCGCAGTAAGCGGCATTGGAAGGCTAAAAACAGGTAACAACGATGTCTGGGGAATGCCCAGGAAAAAACCAAAGCCTACTTACCACCAGCTCGCAGACAACCAAATTAACCTGTCTAATGGTATGCATTAAAAACAAGGGTTTAGTCCGCACGCATTTGCAAACGCATGCGTGAGCCACAGAGCCCTCTTTACCTCCGGTGTCCCCAGTAGAGTCCATCCTTACATCAGGTGCCCCCAGCAGAGTCACTCTTTACATCAGGTGTCCCCAGTAGAGTGCCTCCTTACATCAGGTGTCCCCAGTAGAGTCCCTCCTTACATCAGGTGCCCCCAGTAGACTCCCTCCTTACATCAGGTGTCCCCAGTAGAGTCTCTCCTTACATCAGGTGTCCCCAGTAGAGTCCCTTCTTATATCAGGTGTCCCTCCAAACATCAGAGTTGTCTCCCTTCTCTCTTGTACTCACAGATCACACACTCTGGAAAGAAGGCAGCACATCAGGTGTCCGGTGTCCCCAGTAGAGCTCCTCCTTACATCAGGTGCCCCCAGTAGAGTCCCTCTTTACATCAGGTGTCCCCAGTAGAATCCCTCCTTACATCAGGTGTACCCCAGTAGAGTCCCTCCTTACATCAGGTGTACCCCAGTAGAGTCCCTCCTTACATCAGGTGCCCCCAGTCGACTCCCTCCTTACATCAGGTGTCCCCAGTAGAGACCCTCCTTACATCAGGTGTCCCCAGTAAAGTCCCTCCTTACATCAGGTGTCCCCAGTAGAGTCCCTCCTTACATCAGGTGCCCCCAGTAGAGTCCCTCCTTACATTAGGTGTCCCTCCAAACATCAGAGTTGTCTCCCTTCCCTCTTGCACTCACAGATCACACACTTTGGAAAGAAGGCAGCTCCTTCTTCCCTTCTCCAGTCATACGATCAGACACATGACAAGGAGAGAAGGGAACAGGGGTGGCCCTTGCATTGAGGGCACACAGGCACCGCCCCCTCTATCCTTGTATCCTTGCCACCCCCTATATGGTTATTGTATCCATGGACGCCGCTGCCATCCCCTATTCATGTGTCTGGCCCCTTTTTGGACGCCGGGCACCTGAATTACAGCGGTGGGGGGGCTTTGAAACACCTGATTGGAGCCATAGGTTCAGAAGCCTCCGTGATCTCAGGAGGGAAGAGGACACGGAAGATGCTGCAAGATGTCTGCCGCAGCCTGTCCCCCTGCTCAATGATACCTGATGTGCCTGATGATCGCCGATGTGCCCAGGGTCATCTTAATAGCATTGTGGGTCCCTGGACAAAGTAATGCACTAGGACCTCCACAAGCCTGCACTACCGCTCACCAAACGCAACCCATTTCAATAAAAGGGTCTGCGCTGCAAGTTCCCCACAACCACAGGGCAGTGTATAGAGGTCAGAAATAGGTAAGCCAGCGTATAAAGGTCAGTAATAGGTAGGGTGGTGTATAGAGGTCAGTAATAGGTAAGATGGTGTATAGAGGTTAGCAATAGGTAGGGCAGTGTATTGAGGTCAGCAATAGGTAGGGCGGTGTACAGAGGTCAGCAATAGGTAGGGCGGTATGTAGAGGTCAGTCATAGGTAGGGCAGTGTGTAGAGGTCAGTAATAGGTATTGTGGTGTGTAGAGGTCAGTAATGGGTAGGGCGGTGTATAGAGGTCAGTAATAGGAAGGGCAGCATGTAGAGGTCAGTAATAGGTAGGGCGGTATGTAGAGGTCAGTAAAAGGGAGGGTGGTGTGTAGAGGTCAGTAATAGGTAGGGTGGTGTATAGAGGTCAGTAATAGGTAGGGCGGTGTGTAGAGGTCAGTCATAGGTAGGGTAGTGTGTAGAGGTCAGTAATAGGTAGGGTGGTGTGTAGAGATCAGTAATAGGTAGGGAGGTGTATAGAGGTCACTACTAGGTAGGGTGATGTGTAGAGGTCAGTAAAAGGGAGGGTGGTGTGTAGAAGTCAGTAAAAGGGGGGGTGGTTTGTAAAGGTCAGTAATAGGTAGGGTGGTGTATAGAGGTCAGTAATAGGAAGGGCAGTGTGTAGTGGTCAGTAATAGGCAGGGCGGTGTATAGAGGTCAGCAATAGGTAGGGCGGTATGTAGAGGTCAGTCATAGGTAGGGTAGTGTGTAGAGGTCAGTAATAGGTAGGGTAGTGTATAGAGGTCAGTAATAGGTAGGGCAGTGTGTAAGAGGTCAGTAATAGGTAGGGCGGTGTGTAGAGGTCAGTCATAGGTAGGGTAGTGTGTAGAGGTCAGTAATAGGTAGGGTAGTGTATAGAGGTCAGTAATAGGTAGGGCAGTGTGTAAGAGGTCAGTAATAGGTAGGGCGGTGTGTAGAGGTCAGTAATAGGTAGGGCGGTGTATAGAGGTCAGCAATAGGTAGGGCGGTATGTAGAGGTCAGTCATAGGTAGGGCAGTGTGTAGAGGTCAGTAATAGGTAGGGTGGTGTATAGAGGTCAGTAACAGATAGGGCAGTGTGTAAGAGGTCAGTAATAGGTAGGGTGGTGTATAGAGGTCAGTAATAGGTAGGGCGGTGTGTAGAGGTCAGTCGTAGGTAGGGCAGTGTGTAGAGGTCAGTAATAGATAGGGTGGTGTATAGAGGTCAGTAATAGGTAGGACAGTGTGTAAGAGGTCAGTAATAGGTAGGGCGGTGTGTAGAGGTCAGTAAAAGGGAGGGTGGTTTGTAGAGGTCTGTAATAGGTAGGGCGGTGTGTAGAGGTCAGTCATAGGGGTAGGGTGGTGTCAAGAGATCAGCAATAGTGCAGGGCAGTGCAATTACCAATGCCATGCCACCTGACCTCCATACTGCATCCCCCTAGATCGGAGCCGTCCCAGATGAGGCCCCATGAGCACTTGGGGCCCCTGGGCAGTGCCCAGGGGTGCCCGCACAATAAGAAGGCCCTGGATGTGGGGGAGTTGAGGTGGTTGTTTGCCATCCCCCCAAACAAATAACCACCAGCCTCCACTGGAAGGGAAGTAGGACAGTCTGTCTTCATTCCTCAGCTTTGCTGAGACTGAGGTGATTTCTCAGTGCCGGTGTCCTGTCGGATGGTGTCCCCCGTCAGATAGTGTCCGCTGTGTACTGCGCATGCGCATTACACAGGACAAGCAGATTCCGAAAATAGCGATAGAAGATGACCGGCGCCTGCACCGTGATTCCAGGTTCTAGCCCCACCATCCAAGTGGACATAGAGTTAGAATAAAAAGAGCGGAGAGAAGCGAGGCCGTGCCCAAAGCGTGGCGAGCGAAGCGAGCCCGTGAGGGGCCCTCTAATATGTGCAGCCCTATGTCCACTTGGATGGTGGGGCTTGCACCTCGACTCATGGCGCAGGCGCCGTTCATCTTCTGAGATTTTACAAATCTCCTTCTGCTCCTTACTGTGCAGGCGCTGTGCCTGCGTAGTACGGGGCAGACACTTTTAGACGGCCGGACTCTATATGTCACAACACCGGCTCTCCCTATTGCTCCCTGCAGGCTGGAGGGAGAAGAACGCCTAATAATCTCTCCAGCTTTCAAGGGAGGCTGTCAGGGCTGGCTTAGCCCTTCCTTCTCTGGGCTGGCTGCTCAGCTGTCGGCTAATTGGCAGCTCTCTCCACAGTTACCAGCTGTTTCTGATGATGCTCGTCTGACCTGCCTACTTAAAGCCATCCAGTTCACTTCACCTCTGCCTTCGCCTTGGTCACATCACAAGAAACTAGCTCCTGCGGTTTGTTTAAAGACTGGCTTGCTGACATCCCTTCTGGCTCCTATCCTGCTTGCGGTTGCTCTACTTGGATCCCTGACTTCTGGCCTGGCTGACTACCTGATCTGGTTACTGGACTCTGGCTATGCTTGACTACGCTTTTTCTATTTACCTTTTTATTTTTATTAATAAACAATGTGATTTAATTGTACTCCTGTCTCAGTCTGATTCATGGTTTCTGACAGAGCCACAGTCTGGTCTGAATTATGTGTCCGGGTTTCAGGTGAACTGAAAATTGGACAGATTCTTCAAAACCCGGACTGTCCTGGTGAATCCCAGGCAGGTGGCAACCCTAGTGTCCAACCTGCTTATGTCCCTCTTAAACTTTTTTGCAGCTCTCTGGTGTCCTGCAGACACAAATCTGTATTTTCCTGTTGCCCTGTTGTAGCAATGTTTTCTAGCCATCTCATGTAATATGTCTCCAGTCATTGACTGTCTCCTGAAGCGAGTCTGCAGTATCCAACAATTCCTATAGCATGTTTATAGTCTCTGACAGTCTCCTGCAGCATGTCTGCAGTCTTGGGCCATCTCTTGTATCATGTCTGCAGTCTTGGGCCATCTCCTATATCAATCTTTTCATTTATCTGCAGTGCAGCTGAAGCTACAGAGAAAGGAACTGTGGATTCTTCAGTTCCTTTCCCTGGCTCAAAGGTGAGATATCAGGGCAGATGGAGATACCAGGGGTCTTTTTAGACCCCTGATATTTCACCCAAGTCCACCCAATAGTGTTTAAAAAAATATATAATTGTAAAAATAATTGCAAAAAATGCAGAAAAAACACACAAGTGTGAAAGGGCCCTTACTACAAAGTTACAATGTTGCAGTGTGATCACTGGGGGGAGAAGAGACTGATGAAATGTCTGCTCCTGCAGCAAACTGATGACATCATCTTAGCCTAGGCAACGTCCCTCACAGGAGCGCAAATATGACTTTTTAAATATAAAATGGTGGAGCTTTTTTGGGAAAATGATGCAGTATATTGACAGTGTAGTGACATTTCTGGACTTGTAAAGTTACTGAAAGTTCCACTTTAAGTATTGGTATCAATGTTGTAATGTATAGTCCTTTATATTATTGTAGCCAAGTTCTGGGCCTCTCCAGGCCTAATGGTGACCTCCAGGGTTAGGGACAGCTGACATCCTTCTGTGTAGAATGGGTTTCAAGGCATGGTGGGTGCAATGCAAGGTTGATAAATGTGCACCAGACACTTCTTGAATGCAAAGAGATTTATTGTCTCTTAAACAGAACAGTGGGAGAGAGGGTTTAGGGCCAGGGCACCCTTTAGTAGTATGTTCATTTAGCAGACTTTGAGACTTCTATAGGCAGAGAGCCATGCAGGGGAAGGCATCCAGCAAGACACCACATCTGCATGAGTAGGACCGCTGTCTCCTATGGCAACACTCTTGAATCAGTTTCTAGCAAAGGTTGTAATGAAGTTATTCTCTTCTTCTACAATCTCCTATTGTAGATCTTCACTCAACTGAGCTCCCAGTCTTTCACTAGACTTGCTGATCCACTGGCACTGGATCCTCTGAGCTCTTCCAATCTTCTCATTCAGTATCTTCCTCAAGCATCACCAGCAGGGGCGTAACTATAGGGGGTGCAGCAGTCGCGACCGCAACTGGGCCCTGTGATGCAGGGGGCCCATGCAGCCCCCTCTACATATGGCCAGCAGCAGCATAGGCAGCTAGCACACACTATTACATACCCCCTCCATATCCCCCTGGGGACAGGGACCCCTTCTCACGTGGGGATAGGGACCCCTTCACACCTGGGGTCAGTAACTTCATCTGCCCTGGAGAAAAGGACCTCATCTCTTCTTGGGACGGGGACCCCATCCTGCCTAGGGACAGTCCCCCCAATGGGGCACCTAAAAATGTAAAAAAATAAATAAATAAAAACTACTGATACCAGTGGTGGAACTACAGGGCTCACAAAGGTCATACCTGTGACGACGCCCTGGAGTTCCACCGCCGGACTCGGAGGGAAGGGCCCTGGCTGGGGTTCAGGGGGGCCCTTCATGGTTTCTTGCATCGGGGCCCTGAAGGTTCTAGTTACGCCACTGGTCACCAGAGTCCCCAGCTTGGCACTTACAGACATTCCTCAAAAGAATTGGGAAACTTCAGCAGAAACTTCAGCTGGCCTGCTCGGTCCCTGGCTTGGCACACAATATTGATCTGCAAGGGTCACCTCCACTGGCTGGGCCCCTGGCTTGACATCTACTAAATTGGGAATCTGCAGCAGAAACTTCAGCTAGCCTGCTTGGTCCCTGGCTTGGTACACAATAGTGCTCTACAAGGGTCACCTCCACTGGCTGGGCCCCTGGCTTGACATCTGCTGAAGTTTCCCAATTCTTTTGGTATTCTTACTGCTCTGGTACTTGCTTCAGCTACTCAGTGGCTCCTGGTAGTAAGATGGATTGTCCCTTAGTGGCAAAACCTCCCCCCCACCTCCAACCAGGACAGGTTCTCCGGACGGCAGAACCGACATTTCTGTTTGGACTGCAAGCCGCAATCCCAACCCTGCGCTGCTCTCCTGCTTCCAGATAGACCCTCAGACAGCCTAGCAGCCAGAGGTCCCCGGGATAGGCCTCAGGCTCTGGCCCAGCAGCCCAGGGAAGTATAACACACGTCCACCCAGACAGCCGTCCAGGTGGCACAGAACCCTGATCACCTGACCTCACCCAAATAAATAGGTTCTCCCAGCAGGCCAAGGGACCTAAGAAAATCCCTGCCCATTGGCTGAGACACCCCATTCATTCCTAATCTGTCCTTGCAATACCCTTGTCTTATCTAATGCCACCAGATACCCAGCCATCTAGTGACAGAAGGGAGAAGTGCAGCAATTCCAGAATTAGGGTGAAATCAATTGACCTCCTGTCAGTTGACCAAGGCAACTATCACTTGGCAAATAAGTTTACTAGCAACCCTACCTAAACATCAGGGTGCTACAATATCCACCTTTCTTATTGTACACTGTAATTCACACCACCAGGTATATTATATTAACACACACATATCCGATCTTAGTAGTGTGTTCGGTTTATTGCTCCAAAGTAGGATGTGTGGAGTATAATCAATAATGATGTCATCCTTATGGAATTCATACCGGTAATTTCTTATCTCACCTTTCTAGCTATGTGTTCGGACAATCATTGACTGCCAGGTGCCAGCCAGATGACATAAAGAGGGCACAAGAGCCAGCTGGTATGTGGTGGCTTCATGTTTCCTGTGTGACACATTGTGACAAGACACATACTGTCCCTGTTCTGGGAGGACATGTGACCACCAAAGGTCATCCTCATCTTTACCCAAAGGATTGTCACAAACAGTTACCGGGCGGGCTACGTGCACTTTCTAAATATCACAAGATGTGTCTGACCTGGAGGGGTTCTGCGTCCAGGTAATGTGACCAATTCCACGTGGACTGACCGCAATGTAACAAGTCATGTTTTGGGCCATTATTAGATGCTGGTCACATTGGTAATGGTTGAAGATGACTTCAAGCCAGGAGGAACACTGCCAGTTAATTTATATCATATCGGCTTGGCTCACTTGCTATTCCCATTTTTATTTGTTGCAAGTGTACTTGTACTGAAAGTTGCACATTAATTACCATTAGATGTGCATTCATGAGAGGTCATTACTTGGTCATGCTGCTTTGAATGTTGTGCAATTAGACAGTTACTATAGTTGGAGCACACATAGTCCTTTGGTTTGTGTGGCAGAGATTGTCCTGCTCCTATAATTATAGTTTGCGGTCCAGTAAAGTGTTAGATACTCAGTGGGGTAGTCTCAGGGAAAATATATGCCTATATGGTAATCAACAGCATATAACTAAGTCATTGTATTCCTGGTATCGCCTATCAACATTACCATCATCTTGGTGTTCAACGCCTGCTTCCTGGGCAGTAGGGAACATTGATAGTTCCAAATAATTCTCAAGGGTTGGTCCACTAGCATGTATATAGATATTTAACCAATCCACTTCAAAGAATTCCACCAGTCCAGACCCCAGCATTTGATTATCACACACCTAAACATTCCCCCGGGCCAATCCTAGATACTACACCAGTTCATGCCTAGGTATTCCCCCAGTCCAAAGCCAGGCATTGCACTAGCCCGGACATAGGCATTCCAACAACCCAGACCTAGGCATTCCAACAGTCCAGTCCAAGGTATTCCATCAGCCCAGACCTAAGCATTACACCAAATTATACATCCTCATTTCAACATCTAAAGCAAAAAATAGTGTAGCGCTAAATTAGATAACAAATCAATATATAAAGAATAGTGTTATCGTGATAAAACAAAACCAAAATAAGGTATACACAAATGTGAAAACTGTGAATACTAAAAACCATTAATGATTAAATAAGTGAGTCCCAGAGATAAAAAGTCCACATGTATTGGATAGTGCACAAATGTTGTGGTAGGTATTCCTCACAGGGAAATCTGGGAATCCACTGATCAGATGAAACCAAGTGTATCAGCTTGTCTGAAGTAATATAAAAGGTAGGTAGAATACTCTTACCAGAGAAGATGGACTCATCAGTCTTACGAAAGTTGAGTCAAAAACGCTTGGGATCCAAACATGGAACCAGATGGTAAGTTGTAGATAGTCCAACCGGATATTAGGAAGACTTCGGAGGATATGAGCCCATGGTAGATGTCTCTCAAAGCGTCTCTCAGGATATCGGGATCAGGTATATCACATTTGGGGTTCCGACCCCAAATGTAGAAGAGGGTCCGCAAAGGATGTAATGAGGGAGAAAAAGAAAGCTCCAAATGGTGCAGATCAGTGGGTAACCATTGGGTTTATTTAAAAAGTCATAATAATAAACAAAAATTAGGACATGCGATCACAAAAAAATAATGAATAAAAGCAATGTGGGGGTGCCAGATGCAAGCCCGACGCGTTTCGACAGAATATGTCTTCAACAGGGGCATTTCAACATCTACCTCAACCACTCCTAGATCTAGGTCCAGCAACCCAAGATCTACAACCATTTATAGCATGTCTACCTTCTTGCAGCATTTCTGTATATATCCCTTCCAGTCTCCCTTCACCAATTCCAAGTCTGACTTCAGAAATCCAAGATCTGCACCCGCCATTCTTAATTCTACCCCCAATAGCCTAGCATCTACATTCAACCTATCCCAGTTTTTCTTTAGCAATTCCACGTCTAGCTCAACCAGTGCCAGATTTACTTCCAGCAGCCCCAGATCTACCTCTACCAATCCCACTTTTACCTCACCAATTTCAGTTCCACTTTCAATCCTAGCTCCACTTTTGGAAGTCCTGATCTCTCTCCACCAATCCTGTTTCAACCTCTAGCCCTCCTAGGTCTGCCTAAACTAATTCCAGGCCTTCCTTCACAAACCCAAGGTCTGCCTTCAGCTGTCTCAGGTCTATCTCCAACTATTACAGGTCTATCTCTACCAATCCTAAGTTTATTTCCCCCAACCCCTGGTGGCATGCCCAAGTGTGAGCTGGTGGAATGCCTAAATATAGGTTGGATGAATTTAAAGTTATGTGCTGATGGAAACCCTTGTTTTTGGCTGGGGAAATATCTAGGCATGGGTGGCTGAAATGCCTAGGTGTGGGCTAGTGGAATGTCTAGGTGTGGATTGGTGAAATGTTTAGGTGTAGGATGATGGAATGCCTAGGTGTGGGGTTGGTGGAATGCCTAGTTGTGGGCTGACTGAATGAGTAGGTGCCTAGGTATGTGCTGATGGAATGTTGTACAACTTAAGTCTCTGTTTATAATGCAAACTGTTAGTATTTTTTTTTCTACTGGCTAGCTGTTTGCTGGGAGATAAAATATGTTTTATTTACAGTCCAATGCCCTTATTTGTGCACCTTGCTTTAAAATGTAGTTATAAATTAGGGAAGTTGCCATTTTTGTTTAGCTTGATGGATTTGGCTTGGGTACACATTAGCGTGGTGTGCCCCTGCAACAAAGGAGGAATGGGCTGCCTCCTGGCATACCCACCCTTTAATTTATCCATTACTACACATGCTCCAACATAGAAGTTCTCATAGATTTGAGTAAGGACTATACAATACAGAGGGGCCTTGACGGGGCAGTGTGGCTTCCACATATATTTGCAAATGTTGCGCAACTAAATTCTTTGTTTTTAAAGCAATTTTTTTAGACAGTGTACTTTTGAGTGCCGGGAAATACATTTTGTTTTGTTTGAAATGCCTAGGTGCCTAAGTATGTGCTGGTAGAATGCCTAGTTGTTAGCCGATGGGATACCTAATTAAGTACTGGTGGAATGCCTAGGTCTGGGCTGGTGAAATGCCTATTTCTGGGCTGGTAGAATGCCAAGGTCTGGGCTGATGGAATACCTAGGTCTCGGCTGGTGAAATGCCTAGGTCTGGGTTGGTGGAATCCCTAGGTCTGGGGTGGTGCAATACTTTGCTTTGGACTGGGGAAATGCTTAGGTATGGACTGGTGGAATGCTTAGGTTTGTGCTGGTCAAATGTTGAGGTCTGAACTGGTGGAACGTCTTCATGTGAACTTGTGAAATATCTATTTAGAGACTAGTGGACCAAAGTTCAGTCCCAAAGTTCAGAATCCTTCGGAACTATTGATGCACCAGTGCATGGAGGGGGGTGAAGGGAGTTCAAAAACACAGGCTCCAATCACCAATGCAGTGGGGGGGGGGGGGGATGAGGAGTTAATAAACACTGCATTAACCAGCTATGCCACATAAGGGGGGAAATGGGGGGGGGGGCAGTTGAGGTTAAAAAACACTGACCACTAATGTGTTGGGAAAGTGGAGTGAGTGTATTAAAAAAGCTGCCAGTAATAGGGATTTAATAGCACTACTATTGAGCACCAATGTTGGGGTGGGGGGGAGTTCTTTCACTGCCATCAATGGGTTACTATAGTGGTCACTAATACCAATGGCTCCCACTCCTTTCAATGTGGTACATTACAAGGCAGAGCCAAAATGGTCAGGTGTATACTGTCCATTCCTTATGAATATGTTGCCTAACTCGAGATAAGGATACTAAGGTAATTTTTAAGGCTGCACTTGAGGACCCCTATAATCTTGAAGTTGACCACCACTGGTCTTTGGGGCAAAAAACATACAATTCTCTACAAAAAAGCTCACAAGCTTTTTTGAGCTTCACGCAACAGATGACAAGTCAATGCTGGGGCGGGGATTGGCCCATGGAGAGTAAAAGGATTCTTCATCTTGAGCACTATCAGGAATCGCATTGGCAAAATGCTTGGTTGAGAATTGGGGGCTCACCCTGATCTACAAGAAAAACCGGAAGAAAAACTCATCTGCAGCACTTTCCGACCCGTAAAGGTAGAAGAGACACCCCATGCCAGTCCTACCAGGTGGCATTGTTGCCCTTCCCCTTTCTTCCAGAGGAGCTGTAACTGTGAACATTACGCAAGCAGAGCCTGCGACTGTTTACAATGTAACAAACCGCGTTATCGCTTCACTTGAGCAAGAGATTTACAGTGTGTTTCCAAACTTCATAACTTCATAACTAACATTTTTCAGAGATCCTAAATAAAGAAGATCATCACATTGCTGAGTCTGGGCGTTCCCTTCCCCCTCTGTTATTTCATAATAGTTTTGATATTAAAGTGTGTCTAAAGCCATTTTTTTTATATGCTTTAGATGGAGTAGGGAATGGTTGGATCCTTTTTGTCGCATAGGGGAGATTGTTCTAACGATACAACAGGAAGTAAGAAGAAATCTCTCCAAAGTGTCCCCTCTTAGGGCTCATTCACATAGGAGGCAAGGGGAAAGTATAATCCGCAAATATTAATCCGCATTGTGCAATTAAGGGTGATCCGTCACATTCGGCGACCCATCACATTTGGCTATGGAAGTAACGTTCCGCTGAGAAATTTCGCACTGGGCATGCATAACTTGCCCATATGACTCATCAGATTAAGCGACCCCTCACAATGTGTAACGGAAGGAAACTTTAGTCGCCGCCATCTTGCTACACCCCGCACTGCTCTACAGTAAGGATACACTGAGAAGGGGGAAAGCGGACATCTTGTTACACACACTGGAGTTTTCCATTCTACACTTATATTTACCAGTAAAGTGAGTTTATATATACAGGACTTAGAACCCTGTCTGGTGAGATGTTGAATTTTAAAAGCAGCGAACTTCTGTCAGATCAGCAAACTTGTGAGATGAGTAGGGTTGCCACTGCTTTTAAAATTCAACATCTAACCAGTCAGGCGGAGTTGTAAGTCCCGTTTTTTTACTATAGAAACTCACTTTACTGTTAAAAATAAGTATAAAATGCAGCACTCCGGTGGGTGTAACAAGATGTCCGCTTTCCTCTTGTCAGTGTATGCTTAATGTAGAGAAGTGCAAGATGGTGGCGGCGACGGAGCGTCGCCTCCGTTACACATTCTGACGTGTCGGGGGATATGCGTGTGCTTTTGTGAACCAAATTTGATTAGTAAGTTATTGTATTTTAAAAATGTACTGTGTATTTTACAAATAATATGTTTGATATATAGGCAATGGATTCTGTTTAATCTATTATAGAGAATGTTACAATATTTCATCCCTGAAGAAGATATTTCCTAAAATATCAAAACGCGTTTGGAGATCCGCTTATTCCGCTACCACCTGGCATCTGGGGGGTTCCTGGGATCATCAAGCGGATAGTATCATTCTTTCACGATTCATTGTTTTTAGATTAGGGTTGTTTTTAGATGAGATTTAGATTGTACATTGTTTTTTCTCTGATATGCATTTTCTATAAATTGATGTTAAGATTTTGTAAAATAAATGATATTTTTTATAAATTTTTCTTCTTTCTTATTGTTGCCTCCAAAATCCCATCAAATAGAGATTTTTGTCGATTTTGTCCTCTTCTCAGTGTATGCTTACTGTAGAGAAGTGCGAGGTGTAGCAAGATGATGGCGGCGACGGAACGTCGCCTCCGTTACAGCTTCTGACGTGTCGGGGGAATTCGCTACGACTAAGGCTTTTGCCGAAACGCGTCAGTTTTACTGTCACTCTGATGTACCAATAAACGACACTTCAACGATTTTAGTGTTTTGTTGGTTCTTCTTACTACTCTCGGGGGAATCCGCCGTCACGCATGCGCACTCCAGCGGGTAGCCAAATGTGATGGCTCGCCATATGTGACAGGGGCAGTAGTACTGTTGACGTCACCTATTTAAATGTATAAGGGCCTGCAGCACAGCTGTGCGCAGCCTATTGCATCAGGGTGTGCACCCCAAAGCTCAAACACACATGCTTGTGTGTGCATGTGTGTATATATATATATATATATATATATATATATATATATACGGGAGGGGTCAGTAGAGCACTGAATGGTGTCATAAGGGCAGATATTGGTGGTGTCAGTAGAGCAGTTACAATATTATTTTAATAATTTTTTTCCAATTTTTTAGGAGAAATAAAAAAGAGATTTTTTTTTCTATTTGGTGAAATATCAGTGGTCAAAACATTGGAAATATTCACCACACGGGGTGATTAGGGTGTGCCCACCAGGCACACCCTGTGCACATGCTTATGACCTGCAGCAACTGCCAAACTGCCCTGCAAATATGGGCAATGAATACATGTGGTTAGTTTCTTTCCTGTACAGGACACAGTAATGACTTGGCGGGGGGGGGGGGGGGGGGTAGATTCTTCAGGCAGCGCTATCCTTCAATTGAGGGTGGCTGCGTGGACAGTGGGGTATGTAATTCATTGAAAGACTTCTTCTCTTGCTGCAGTCAGTCAACGTTCTGTGAGGAGGCATCAGGGGTGTGGCTTACCACCGCTGTGTGTGTGTCTATGGATGCACACAGCCTGGCTCGGGAGCACGCCTGCGCAGGTGCCTCCTTAGCATCCAAAAAGAACAATCTCCTGTGATCAAAAGAGGTTTTCCAGCAATACTTGAGAAAAGGGGAGGCGGGGGTCTCCCCTCGAAATGCGTCAGCCATCTCTGAGGGTCTTCTTGTGGTTAGGACTCATGCAGTGGACCACGTGGGTCAGGACTATTGGACACTGATGAGCTTGACTTTTATGCTGTTTTGTGAGTATACATCTGTTTTACTATTTTAATAAAAGATATTATTAAGGTAATGCGTAAGGCTTGTGTGCCTTCTGTCCTTGTATTTGTGGTGCCTCCTTAGCAAATACAGCTAGTTGCAGGAGGCCCTTGAAGGAGCGGACATGATCAGTGGGGGGGATTGGACTGATGGGAAAGGAGGAAAGCTATCTTTCTGTGAAATATCGTGGCACATAGCGGGTAAGTGGAATTTTTTTTAAATTTTTTTAATATTAAAAAAGCCTTTAGTTCCATTTTAATTAAAGTAAATATGACTTATAAAAAAAAGGTGTCAGGATTCAGGAAAACTTCCAGGATAAGATATCACTCTGATGATACATGGTTTCTTTTTATTTGACTTTTATTTATACTTTATATTATTACATCACTCTGATGATACGTTTCCTTTTTTTCACCTTTATTTTTATTCGCTCCCGAGGAGACGTCTTTAATAAAAATTTTGTTAATACACAGCAGTGTGAATAGCAGGTTGGGTGACTATTAAAATACTTATTTTCCTTGAAGTTTTTTTTATTTTAACTTTTATTGTAGGTGACAGGGTCTCTTTAAACCTCCTGCAGCTAATACACTCACTTTATTCAATAAATAAAGGCCAAGCATTCAGGAAAACTTTCAGGATAAGATATCACTCTGATGATACATGTTTTATTGTGATTTTACTTATATATTTATTTATACTTTATATTATTATTTATTTTAATATTATTAATAATAATAATAATAATAATAATAATATTATTATTATAATATTTTGTTTTTTTCCACCAGAAATATTATGTTTATATTATTTGATATACTTTACATTTAAAAAAAAGATTTTTTAAATACTTTATAATTTTATATTATATTATATTACATTTATGTTATATAATATACTGTTATAATATTATTAACTGCAGTACATATGAAAAGATATCAGCATTCGGGAAAACTTGATAAGATAAGCCTAGGTTCCCCTCTTTGCTTTTCTGAATGCTGCATTTGCACAGGCACAGCAGCCCATTCATTTGCATACTTTTGAATACTTTATACAGTAATATTATATTGTTACATTTTATATTATATATTTATTAAAAGATCTCAGCATTAAAGTGATTGTTTTTTTATTATTATGATAACAAGCATGTTATAATTACCTGTTCTGTGTAAAAGTTTTGCACAGAGCAGCTCCAAGGTCCCTCACTGGGGCTCCAGGCTCCCCCTCCTCCCCCCCCCCCCACCACTTGCTATGGGGGCACTCGTACGTGCTCTCTCCCAAGCCCTGCTCTGTGTGTCCGTAAGACCTGCCCTCTACTCCCTTGTCATTGGCTCTGATTGACAGCTGTATCTGAGCCAATGAGGAGCAAGAGACCCCAGAATGCCTCGGCTTTTATGCACATGGCTGGATCGACATTGGGCTGAGGTATGTATTTAGGCATTGCTGCGTGAGGGGGAAGCTGCATGAAGAAGTCTTTTTACCCTAATACAGTGGTCGGCAACCCACGGCCTGCGGGCCGCACACGGGCTGCCGCCACTAAATATCTGGCCCGTCAGTACACGTGATGAATTCATGTGCACTCGGCCCGCGGACATTTTAACCCTGGTCGGCTTTCTTGGGATAACAACGGATGTGGCTAAGAAGCCGCCCCCGGCTGTTCTCCCAAGGAACGGGAGGGGACGTCCTTCCACGGCTCGCCCGGGCTATCTTGTCCCACCGAGAGGCCCGAGCGACCAGCCGGCACGTCTATCGGCTGGCCGGAGAACCTTACAAAGCCACAATCGGCTTCAATGGGATCTAGTAACCCAGAAGCGATGTCATGACATCACTTTCGGTTTACAGAGGACTTAAAGACACCACATTTAAAAAAAAAAAATGTCATTCAAAACTGCCAAACTTAGCGTTTTGAATACTCTTAAGTGCAAAGGAGGGATTTGGAGTCCTATAGATCCCCGATCCCTCCATAAAGAGGACCTGTCACTGCCTATTACTGTCACAAGGGATGTTTGCATTCCTTCTGACAGCAATAAAAGTGATCAGAATTTTTAAAGAGACAGTGTAAAAGTAAAAAAAATAAAGAAAATGCACACAGAAGCGAGCGCATACGTAAGTCGCGACCGCAGATGTAAACAGTGTTCAAACCACACATGTGAGGTATCGACGTGATCGTTAGAGCGAGAACAATAATTCTAGCATAATTCTAGCACTAGACCTCCTCTATAACTCTGAACTGGTTACTTGTAAAAAAAAAATTAAAGTGTCGCCTATGGAGAGTTTTAAGTACCGTAGTTTGTCACTACTCCACTAGTGTGCGCAATTTAAAAGCATTACATGGAGGGGGGCTGTGTAATATGTAGGAGGGGCTGTGTTATATGTAGGAGGGGCTGGGTGGGGGGGGGGCTGTGTGATGTGCAGAGAAGTCTTGTGTAATGTAAAGGGGTCCAGAGGCATGGGGGCTGTGTAATGTAAAAGGGTCCAGAAGTGCAGAGGCTGTGTAATGTAAAAGGGTCCAGAAGTGCAGAGGCTGTGTAATGTAAAGAGGTCCAGAAGTGCAGAGGCTGTGTTATGTAAAGGGGTCTAGAAGTGCAGAGGCTGTGTAATGTAAAAGGGTCCAGAAGTGCAGAGGCTGTGTAATGTAAAAGGGTCCAGAAGTGCAGAGGCTGTGTAATGTAAAGAGGTCCAGAAGTGCAGAGGCTGTGTTATGTAAAGGGGTCTAGAAGTGCAGAGGCTGTGTAATGTAAAAGGGTCCAGAAGTGCAGAGGCTGTGTAATGTAAAAGGGTCCAGAAGTGCAGAGGCTGTGTAATGTAAAAGGGTCCAGAAGTGCAGAGGCTGTGTAATGTAAAAGGGTCCAGAAGTGCAGAGGCTGTGTTATGTAAAGGGGTCCAGAAGTGCAGAGGCTGTGTAATGTAAAAGGGTCCAGAAGTGCAGGGCTGTGTAATGTAAAGGGGTCCAAAATATTATATTAATTTTTTAGCAGGTGAATGCGGCCCTCCATGCATTTACATACATTGAATCCGGCCCTTAAATGGAAAAAGGTTCCTGACCTTTACCTTAAAGTGGTTGTAAACCACTTTAACCTACAGATAAGCCTAGATTAAGGCTTACCTGTAGGTGCAAGAAATATCTCTCAAACCTAAGAGTGCCTCTTCTAACAACGATCATGCCATTAGTGGCAGCACCAGCGCACATGTGCTAGAGTGACGTCATCGCAGCTCCGGCCAGTCACCGCAAGCAGCAATACCCAGAAGTCACTCGGGAATAGATGGCAGCGTGTGAGGAGGGGAACAAGGGGCTTCGATCTCAGGTAACTAATTCATAATGAGCTAGTATGCTATTCAGTCTTGCAGGGGTTATTTTTTTATTTCTGAGACTTTACTTCCTCTTTAATACATAGAATGCAGTAAGGTGAAAAAAAAAACCTTCTGCTTTTACAGCCACGGACAGCTGGGACTGTGACATCATAATGGGCGGGGACATCACCTGGTGACTCCGCCCATTGTCCCTATATAGGTCGCCGCGCAACGCGTCCCTGTCATTACGGCCAGTGACAGCGACGAGTCAACATCTCTAGGAAGAAGATAAGAACAGAAGGTGGCGAAGACACCGGCGACAGAAGACCAGGCCACCACCAGTAAAAGAGCTGGAAGAAGGACCGGAAGCGCGGCAAGAAGAACCGAAGAGGGGGACAAGACCCCCAAAGTCAGAAGAAGAGGCGGCGGCGACAGAAGACCGAGCCACCGCTAGTAAAAGAGCTAAAGGAAGAAAGCGGAGGCCCGGCAAGAAGAACCGAAGAGGGGGACAAGACCCCCCAAGTCGGAAGAAGACCCCCGGGCGGTGGCAAAGAGGAAAGCCGGGCTCCTCCGCTAGTAAAAGAGCAGAAGATAGAGGAGGAGTCTGGCGAAAAGACCCCCGGAGCTGTGCAATCAATTATTTTTAACCCTTGTGTGTTGTGTTTTATTGAAATTTTTTTCACAGGTGAATCGGTAGGGGTACATTGTACCCCATACTCATTCACATAGGGTGGGGGGCCGGTATCTGGGGGCCCACTTATTAAAGGGGGCTCCCAGATTCCGATAAGGATACTCAGATAAGGGTCTTATATGGACCTTGGGGGGACCCCCACGCCGTTTTTTCGGTGTAGGGCTTCCCCTTTAAGTCCATACCAGGTGACGGGGCTCGCGACGTGTCAATCTCGCCACTGGAGGCAGCGACATTGACTTCCTTCGCTAGTCCCGTCTACCTGGAGCCGCGTTCAAAATGAACGGACTTTCCTCCGTGTGCGGGAAAGTCCTTTCATTTCAAAAGTCCAGCGGTCTAGCACACACATGGCCGGATTTTTGAGTCAAAACTACCTTCTAAGTCCGCCGGACTTTTGGGGGAAAAAAGTCCACCGGAGCACACACACGAGCGGTCCACCGGACCAAGTCCGCCAGATAGTTTGATCGTGTGTACGCGGCATTAGGCTACTTTCACATTGAGGCGCTTTACAGACGCTATATCGCTAAAAATAGCGCCCGAAAAGCATCTCTCCTGAGTGCTTTGACACTGGAGCGGTGCGCTTGCGGGATGTTAAAAAAAAGTCCTGCAAGCAGCATCTTTTATGCACTTTAGGGGCTGGGTATACACTGCTCCTGAAGCGCCCCTGCCTATTGAAATCAATGGGCAGCAGAGCGGCAATTTGCGGCCTGCGCCCCGCTATCAGCCGAAAAGCGCCTCTAAAACGACAGTAAAGCGCCGATAAAACTTGCGGTGCTTTACCGCCGACGCCCCCGGGATTCAAAAGAGATCAAGAGCCTGTAGGAGCCGCTGCTACATAGTTTCTTTTTTTATCACTTTCATATTTATTTATAAATATTTATAAATACTTTATATTATATATTCTAATATATGATAATATTTCATATTATACTTTATAAATTATGTAAAGTTGGATACACACTGTACAGCTTTTGTTGTTAGATTTCCTTTAGATTTACCTTTAACTATGTAGTGCGAGGGCCTGCCTGACTGCCTACAAATTGAAAGTGTTTAGGTTTGACCTCATATTATACGGTTTTGGTAAATCTAAAGGAAAAATTGTATAGTGTGTATCCAGCTTAAGGGCCGGTTCCCACTGGTGCAATGTCCAACATCGCATGCAGGGGCGGACTGACCATTGGGTCACTCGGGCACTGCTCAAGGGCCCCAAGCCACTAGGGGCCCCCATCAGGGTTGCCAGCCTCAGTAAAACCAGGGACAGTATGTAAAAATCTGTGTTTTTTTTTACATCTCTCTGAAATACCCCTTACCGACATCATTTTGGTCTAAAAATCCTGAGATTATAGCTGCCCCACCTCTCCAGTACCTTCTTAGCCAATAGGAACATGTCTGTGTATACTGTGTGTACATGTATGTGTATACTGTGTGATTGTGTACTGTGTGGCCCCATAATCTCAAATTTCCTGGGGGCCCCATAATATCCTATTGCCCGGGGGCCCCCTGAGTTGTCAGTCCACCCCTGATCACATGTGATTCGCAACGCACTGCAGTGCGAATCAAATGTGATATCCTTTGCGATGCAAATTCACCAATACAGACAGTATGGGTGAATTCGCATCGCATTTGGTCCAAACTCGCGCAGGATCCTTTTTTTTGGTCCGCAGCAGAATCGTATCGCATTGGGTGTTCACATCCATGCGATCCGATTCCTGTGCGAGTTTGCAGATCACACTGCGATATGCGGACTGATTTGGGGGTGTCATTAAAGAGGGATTCCACCTAAAAAAAAATATTAAAAGCCAGCAGCTATAAATACTGCAGCTGCTGACTTTTAATAAATGGACACTTACCTGTCCCGGGTTCCAGCGATGCCGGCAGCCGAGGCCGATCGATCGCTCGGCTCTCGGCTGCTGCCGTCACCATTCTAGGTGAGGGAATCAGCAAATCGGCTTCACTTCCCGGTTCCCTACTGCGCATGCGCGAGTCGCGCAGCGCAATAGGAATTGTCCGCGCTGTCACTGGGACCCGTGTGTGTCCCAGCAGACAGCGTGGCAGGACAGGAAGAGGCATAGACTCCCACGGGAGTCTATGCCCGGAAGTGGGTGTAAATACCTGTCTTAGACAGGTATCTGCACCCCCCTCCCCCCTGTAAGGTGCCAATTGTGTGGGGGGAGGGTTCCGATCAGCGGAAGTTCCACTTTAGGGTGGAACCCCGCTTTAACTTTTTAATTGACACTCCCAGCAGTTCCCATATGGCGGTGTGAACTGCCGCGGAGAGACATGCGATGCGGGAACCCGCAGTGGATTCGCAGCGTTCCCGCATCGCAGCAGCGTGAACGGGCCCTAAGGCCTGGTTCACACCTGTGCATTTTTTCTAGTGCATTTTCAGTTTTGCAAAAACACAATACAGTCCATTGAACATGGTTTCCTATGGGGCACGTTCACATTCTGGGCATTTTATGCAAAGGGCCAGGGACTTTTTTTTTCCTTGTTTTTGGTTCCATAGACTTCAATGGATGAAAAGCGTGTACTTAAAAACACGAAATGCACCTGAAAACTGCAACCTGCATAGGTGTGAACCAGGACTAACTCTCAGCTTTCAGGAAAAATTGCAGGTTACCCACTAGCCGACCAGCATACGACGATATACGTCGGCACAATGGCACGGCTTGGCAAAGGGGGCGTACAGGTACGTCCCCTTTAAGACACGGAAATGGGGTCGCGCACGTGCCACCGCGTGCTCCGTAACCGCGGATCCTGCGGACTCGATGCCCGCCTGTGTCCCGCGATCGTGTCATGGAGCGCCAGAATGGGGAGCTGCCTATGTAAACAAGGCATTTCCCCGTTCTGCCTAGCAACATGATGGAGATCACTGCTCCTTGTGGTCGAGAGCGGTGATTGCCGTCATGGCAATGGTAGCCCATCCCCTCCCCCCACAGTTAGGATCACTCCCTAGGACACACTTAGCCCCTTGATCGCCCCCAGTGTTTATCCCCCCCTAGTGTTTATATACACAGTAATCACTGCATTTTTATAGCACTGATCGCTGTATAAATGACAATGGCCCCAAAAATAGTGTCAAAAGTGTCCGATGTGTCCGCCAAAATGTCGCAGCCATGATAAAAATCGAAGATCGCCACCATTACTAATAAAAATAAAATTAATAATAAAAATGCCATAAATCTACCCCCTATTTTGTAAACTTATTTATTTCAGTTACTTATATAGCACCATCAATTTACACAGTGCTTTACATATACATTGTACATTCACATCAGTCCCTACCCTCAAGGAGCTTACAATCTAAGGTCCCTCACATTCATACATACTAGGGACAATTTAGACTGGATCCAATTAACCTACCAGCATGTCTTTGGAGTGTAGGAGGAAACCGGAGCACCTGGAGGAAACCCACGCAGGCACAGGGAGAACATGCAAACTCCAGGCAGGTAGTGTCGTGTTTGGGATACGAACCAGCGACCCTTCTTACTGCTAGGTGAGAATGCTACCCACTACACCACTGTGCCAATTACATAAACACTATAACTTTTGTGCAAATCAATCAATATATGCTTATTGCGCTTTTTTTTTTTTTTTTAGCAAAAATATGTAGAAGAATATGTATCGGCCTGAGAAAACTGAGAAAACTGAGAAAGAAATTTGTTGTTTTTTTTTAGATATTTTTTGGGGGATATTTATTATAGCAAAAAGTTAAAAATATTCCTTTTTTTTTTTTTTCAAAATTGTCGCTCTTTTTAATTTTTTGTTTATAGCGCAAAAAATAAAAACCGCAGAGGTGATCAAATACCAGCAAAAGAAAGCTCTATGTGTGGAGGGGGGAAAAAGGACGTCAATTTTGCTTGGGTGCAGCGTCCGCGCAATTGTCAGTTAAAACGACGCAGCGCAAAAAGTGCTCTGGTCGGGAATGGGGGGTAAATCCCTTAAGTGGTTAAGAAATCACGCCGGCGATACATTGCTTCCTATTTTTTTCCCATTTATTCCAGAAAACTCTCGGCTTCCGATGAAACATTTTTATTGTTTCCATTTAAAATTCATAGCGGGGGAAAAATAATGAACTCTCTACCCTCTAATACAATAAAATATGTGTGTTGTCTGATGGAAATGGGAATTATGAGAATAATGAGCAATAAGTGATTTTTTTATTTTTTCATTTTTCTTCTCCTGGAATTGGTCTGATATCAGTAACAGATGCAGAATGTGAAATCACCTAACATAAGCCCTGTGCCCTGCTGGATACAAAGCGTCGTTCATGGCGGTGACCGCGCTGTGTGCCCCGGTCAGCGAGCGGTTAACCCCCCGCTGGCAGCGTTCTATGGGGTCAGCTGTGCCCCCCCCCCCTCCTCCTCCTCCTCCTCCTCCTCCTCCTCCTCCTGCACAATGCAGTGATGTAACTCCTCGCTCTGATTACAGGCAGGTCTGAGCCTGAGCCTGGGAAGGAGGGGGGTGTGCCAAACTAGGGGGGTGTGTACTGACTGACAGGCCTGAGAGCCAATCGCAGGCTGCCAAGGTCATCACATACTGTGATCATGTAGGGGGGCGGAACAAAAGAGGAGGGGGGGGGGGGGGTTGGGGTGATTAGATGGAAAAAAAAAAAAAAAAGAGGGAAAAAAAATTGCAATAAAACAGAAAAGGAAGCAGATGAGATACAAAGCGGTCAGACCAGTTTCTTCGAACCTCCGGCTCAGCGACGTCTGCTGAGTTATCCATCTCCCGCTCTCTCGCCGTCAAATCAGGAATTTGGCGAACGATCGTTTTTTTTTTTTTTTGTAATATTGTCACTTTTCAGAAACAGGAATTTCCCTGTTACTTCACGTTTTTCGCAAGAAAACCAGACACAAGAAAAAAAAAAAAAAGAAAAAAAGATCACTGATATCAAATATTTACTAATAGCGGCATCATGCGCTGTAGCGCAGTACGAAGTAAGGGCCGCGCACGGCGAGCGATCCTGCTGCTGGCAAAGACTCGCCGGCGATGGGATTGCTAACAGACCGCGGAACCTGTTCCTATAGAGTTGATCGCTCGCTAGTTGGATTGTAAGACGCCCCAATAGTAAAGTGAGATTCTGCGGCTTAGTATACACTTGTGGTCAGGGGGGCAGTAAAAATAGGCAGTTTATCCACAGCCCCCCCCCCCCCCTTAGGCTGGACAGGGTGATACACATGGCACAACCATGATCCTTTTGCTTTATGGCAAAAAACATTCCCCCCCCCCCCCCCCCCGAGCCCCACCACTTTCAGCAAGCAGTATACAAGTGAATGGGGCCGTGCCACAACTATGAGCCAGATGCTAGGCAAAAACTCCGTTCAGCTGACATAAAAAAATAAAACAGGCATTCAGGAAAAGACCACTCCTGTGCTGCTCTCTGAAAAGCGACCCACAGATCAGCGGATCTCTTTTCAAAGACTTGGACCCCCATTCACGCTTGTGCCCGATACGTGACTTTGACAGCTCAGTTTTCACAAAATTCTGCATGTCGCACATGGCCAGCCAGGATAGGGGCTTGTGCTGTATATTTTGGGGGAGGGGGGAGAGGCAAACAAAACACCCGTCCTCACCCCCCCCCCCATTGGTTGATTGTCCGTCCCCCCCCACCAGCCCTGCACTTTCCCCACCTAGCAGCTTCGGCCCCTTCCTGCATCTCCTCCTCCTCGGCGGCTTCACCTTGTGTCTCCGGCTTCCCTCCTCCTTGCCTCGGCGGCCATTGGTCACCCCAATTGGTCCACACCGGTCGGTTGCCCCCCCCCCACCAGCCCCGCACTTTCCCCACCTAGTAGCTTCGGCCCCTTCCTGCGTCTCCTCCTCCTCGGCGGCTTCACCTTGCGTCTCCGGCTTCCCTCCTCCTTCCCTCAGCGGCCATTGGTCACCCCCATTGGTCCCCATCAGTCGGTTGTCCCCCCCCCCCTACCAGCCCCGCACTTTCCCCACCTAGTAGCTTCGGCCCCTTCCTGCGTCTCCTCCTCCTCTGCGGCTTCACCTTGCGTCTCCGGCTTCCCTCCTCCTTCCCTCGGCGGCCATTGGTCACCCACATTGGTCCCCATTGGTCGGTTGCACGCCCCCTCCCACCAGCCCCGCACTTTCCCCATCTAGCAGCAGCCCCCTCCTGCGTCTCCTCCTCCTCGGCGGCTTCACATCGGCTTCCCTCCTCCTTCCCTCGGCGGTCAATACAGTCGCTTCTCCTCTTGGCCAATCGAGTCTTAAGACCTGCTTCTTGATTGGCCCGGGAGGAGAATCAGGAAGACAATAGAGAATATTAATTCGCTATTTTCGCACAACTAGGTGGGCTCGGGGCGCAGAGCCCACCCTTTTTTGAAGCCAATTAGGACCACAGGCTCTAATCATGTACTTCAAAATTTAAAAAAAACATTGAAATACATGCGTCTGGCGCCCTGCATGTAGATTAGGGGCCCGGACAAATGGAATGGGGGGGGGCGGCACCCCTGCGCCCCATATGGATGGGCGTATTCACTTGCATGGGCTGGCCCTATGTAGGTTTATCACCCAAAAAGAAGTCCTCCTCCTTTTTTGGGGGGGGGGGTGGCAAGCGTAATACGGTTTTTAAAGGCCCTGTATGCTGCCCATGCTGGGCCATGGAAGGATAATGGCACCCAAACTCACACCGCTCATTGTTCTGCGATTTTGCCATGTGATGTGGGAACGCAGACAGAATCCCCGTGATTCTGCCTTTGATTCCAAATTGCAAAGTGTGAATGAAGTCGGCGTAAGCCGTGGTTCACACGAGCGTGCGGTGTGAGAAAACCCCCAGATCCGTGCGTGTTCACCGCACCACATTCAAATCGCACAGCCCTTGTGATCTGCAGCGTGTGTCAGTGCAATGTTATCCACACCCCAAGTGCAAGTCGCAAACGCAGTGCATTTCCCTGCACCAGATCACATGGTACAAAACTTCTTTGGTGCGATGAGGTTCAGTTCGAGCCTCTTGAAAATCAATGGGCTCAAGTCACTCTGCACTGAATCACATGTGCCTCATTCCCGTGCAATTCACAGGCGATTCATAGCGTAGCAAAGTACACAAAATGTACAACATTCTCTTCTAGGCGAGAAAGGATGCCGTGCAAGCAGCGCTCTGCAGAAATATACATTTTATTTTTGGTTTTAATGCCGCTGCAGGTCACTTTATAGTTGGTGTCATTTTGAGGAATTGTGCCCCATCATTGGTGTCATTGGACCCCGTTCTGGGTGTCATTGGGAGGAACTGTGCCCCATCGTTGGTGTCACATTGGTGTCATTGAACCCTGTTGTGGGTGTCATTGGGAGGAACTGTGCCCCATCATTGGTGTCATTGGACCCCGTTGTGGGTGTCATTGGGAGAAACTGTGCCCCACATTGGTGTCAGTCAACCCTGTTGTGGGTGCCATTGGGAGGAACTGTGCCCCCCATCATTGGTGTCATTGGGCCCCATTGTGGGTGTCATTGGGAGGAACTGTGCCCCATCATTGGTGTCAATGAACCCCGTTGTGGGTGTCATTGGGAGGAACAGTGCCCCATCATTGGTGTCATTGGGCCCCGTTGCAGGTGTTATTGGGAGGAACAGTGCCCCATCATTGGTGTCATTGGGCCCCATTGCAGGTGTCATTGGGAGGAACAGTGCCCCATCATTGGTGTCATTAGGCCCCATTGCAGGTGTCATTGGGAGGAACAGTGCCCCATCATTGGTGTCATTGGGCCCCGTTGCAGGTGTCATTGGGAGGAACAGTGCCCCATCATTGGTGTCGTTGGACCCCGTTGTGGGTTTAATTGGAAGGAACAGTGCCAGAGGCTCTAATAGGCTTCAAAATAGGATGGGCTCAGGTCGCAGAGCATGCGACCGGAACCCACCCAGGTGTGTTACAACAGCAAATGAATATTCCCCGTTGAAACACTGATCCTCAATCCGGCCAATCAGAAACGCATGTGAGACCCATTTTCTGATTGGCTGAAAAGAGAAGACTCCCGATTGGCTGCCGAGTATGAGGGAAGAAATGGAAGCCGCCGTTGCAGTAATGACCCGTGTCCCGTGGAGAGCAGGGGAAGCTGTCGGTGATGGGGAAAGTCCGACGCACCAAGTGACCCACCTGTTTGCCACCCCCCCAAAAATATTTTCCACTGGCCGCTACTGATATGTGTGTGTGTGTGTGTGTGTATATATATATATATATATATATATATATATATATATACACACACACACACACACACACACACACACACACACACACACACACACACACACACACATACATACACATGCGTGTTTGAGCTTTGGGGTGCACACCCTATTGCAATAGCTTACATCTATGGTAGGAATTGTACCGCATCATTGGTGTCATTGGGAGGAATTGTGCCCTTCATTGGTGTCAGTGAATAAAATAGCACCCCTAGGGCCAGATAAAAGCAAGCAGGGGGCCGCATACGGCCCCCCGGGCCACAGTATGGAGACCACTGTTATAGACAATCCAAAAAAAAAAATTACAAGCCAGATTTAAAATTCAGGAACATATATGAAACAAGCCTTCCAAGGTGGAGCTTCCTGGTATTCAGGACACTTGGGAACTACAGAATATATTCTGATTGGTTGCTGTGGGTTACTGCATGGTACGTGTTATTGTCTTAAATCCATTATTCCTGTCTATGAGAGTGGTGTACAGAAGTATAAAAGCGTTCGCTCTTTACCGAGGCCTCTGTACAGAACGTGTGCTTCCCTCCACAGGCTGAGGGAACAGCAGCCCCAGCCGTCCCCATCCAGTATTGCAATGTATCGCCCAAGGTTCCACTTTCAGTTTCAGTTTACCTTCTCCTTGTACATGGAAGGGAAAGGGACGATCAAGGACAGGGACTGCGAGAGCGACTCACAAATGCAGACCAGTTATTTTAACTACGTTGATTATTCTGTCTTGCAACAATTTCCTCATCATGAAGTCCAATTAACGCCCCAAAAATATCATGGAGTGGAATTGTTATTGTTCCTTCAGAATAGTTATTTAAAGCGACTCTGTCACCGTACTAAATTTAGTCCGGCAAAGATATGCCTATAAAAGAAGACAGTATATAGTTACCTCTCTGGGTGCTCGCACGGCCCTAACCTTTCTATTCAGAAAAAAAAAAAATAATAATCCCTCAAATTCTGCACTGAAACCATCACTTCTGGAACCGTCCTTCTCCTGGGTCCCCTGCAGCTGTTGCTGGTTCCTCTCGAAAGACCTCAAAAAAGGAAAGAAAAGGTCTGGTGCTACCCAAGGCACACCTCCATCCCTAAACAAATACAACAAAGCGACTAGAAAACATGAAATATTCAGTAGAAAACATGGGATACTCAGTAGAAGACCAGAGACACTCAGTAGAAAACATGGGATACTAGACATTCAGTAGAAGACCTGAGACACTCAGTAGAAAACATGGGATACTAGACACTCAGTAGAAGACCTGAGACACTCAGTAGAAAACATGGGATACTAGACACTCAGTAGAAGACCAGAGACACTCAGTAGAAGACCAGAGACATTCAGTAGAAAACATGGAATACTCAGTAGAAGACCAGAGACACTCAGTAGAAGACCAGAGACACTCAGTAGAAAACATGGGATACTAGACATTCAGTAGAAGACCTGAGACACTCAGTAGAAAACATGGGATACTAGACACTCAGTAGAAGACCAGAGACACTCAGTAGAAGACCAGAGACATTCAGTAGAAAACATGGAATACTCAGTAGAAGACCAGAGACACTCAGTAGAAGACCAGAGACACTCAGTAGAAAACATGGGATACTAGACATTCAGTAGAAGACCTGAGACACTCAGTAGAAAACATGGGATACTAGACACTCAGTAGAAGACCAGAGACACTCAGTAGAAGACCAGAGACACTCAGTAGAAGACCAGAGACACTCAGTAGAAAACATGGGATACTAGACATTCAGTAGAAGACCTGAGACACTCAGTAGAAGACCTGAGACACTCAGTAGAAAACATGGGATACTAGACATTCAGTAGAAGACCTGAGACACTCAGTAGAAAACATGGGATACTAGACACTCAGTAGAAGACCAGAGACACTCAGTAGAAGACCAGAGACACTCAGTAGAAGACAAGAGACACTCAGTAGAAAACATGGGATACTCAGTAGAAGACCTGAGACACTCAGTAGAAGACCAGAGACACTCAGTAGAAAACATGGGATACTAGACATTCAGTAGAAGACCTGAGACACTCAGTAGAAAACATTGGATACTAGACACTCAGTAGAAGACCAGAGACACTTAGTAGAAGACCAGAGACACTCAGTAGAAAACATGGGATACTAGACATTCAGTAGAAGACCTGAGACACTCAGTAGAAAACATGGGATACTAGACACTCAGTAGAAGACCAGAGACACTCAGTAGAAGACCAGAGACACTCAGAAAACATGGGATACTCAGTAGAAGACCTGAGACACTCAGTAGCAAACATGGGATACTCAGTAGAAGACCTGAGACACTCAGTAGAAAACATGGGATACTAGACACTCAGTAGAAGACCAGAGACATTCAGTAGAAAACATGAGATACTCAGTAGAAGATCTGAGACACTCAGTAGAAAACATGGGATACTAGACATTCAGTAGAAGACCTGAGACAGTCAGTAGAAAACATGGGATACTAGACACTCAGTAAAAGACCAGAGACACTCAGTAGAAGACCAGAGACACTCAGTAGAAAACATGGGATACTAGACATTCAGTAGAAGACCTGAGACACTCAGTAGAAAACATGGGATACTAGACAGTAGACACTCAGTAGAAGACCAGAGACACTCAGTAGAAGACCAGAGACACTCAGTAGAAAACATGGGATACTAGACATTCAGTAGAAGACCAGAGACACTCAGTAGAAAACATGGGATACTCAGTAGAAGACCTGAGACACTCAGTAGCAAACATGGGATACTAGACATTCAGTAGAAGACCAGAGACACTCAGTAGAAAACATGGGATACTAGACACTCAGTAGAAGACCAGAGACATTCAGTAGAAAACATGGGATACTCAGTAGAAGACCTGAGACACTCAGTAGAAAACGTGGGATACTAGACACTCAGTAGAAGACCAGAGACACTCAGTAGAAGACCAGAGGCACTCAGTAGAAGACCAGAGACACTCAGTAGAAAACATGGGATACTCAGTAGGAGACCTGAGACACTCAGTAGAAGACCAGAGACACTCAGTAGAAGACCAGAGACACTCAGTAGAAGACCAGAGACACTCAGTAGAAAACATGGGATACTAGACATTCAGTAGAAGACCTGAGACACTCAGTAGAAGACCAGAGACACTCAGTAGAAAACATTGGATACTAGACACTCAGTAGAAGACCAGAGACACTCAGTAGAAGACCAGAGACACTCAGTAGAAAACATGGGATACTAGACATTCAGTAGAAGACCTGAGACACTCAGTAGAAAACATGGGATACTAGACACTCAGTAGAAGACCAGAGACACTCAGTAGAAGACCAGAGACACTCAGTAGAAGACCAGAGACACTCAGAAAACATGGGATACTCAGTAGAAGACCAGAGACATTCAGTAGAAAACATGGGATACTCAGTAGAAGACCTGAGACACTCAGTAGAAAACATGGGATACTAGACACTCAGTAGAAGACCAGAGACACTCAGTAGAAGACCAGAGACACTCAGTAGAAAACATGGGATACTCAGTAGAAGACCTGAGACACTCAGTAGAAGACCAGAGACACTCAGTAGAAGACCAGAGACACTCAGTAGAAAACATGGGATACTCAGTAGAAGACCAGAGACACTCAGTAGAAGACCAGAGACACTCAGTAGAAGACCAGAGACACTCAGTAGAAAACATGGGATACTAGATACTCAGTAGAAGACCAGAGACACTCAGGAGAAGACCAGAGACACTCAGTAGAAAACATGGGATACTCAGTAGAAGACCTGAGACACTCAGTAGAAGACCAGAGACACTCAGTAGAAAACATGGGATACTAGACATTCAGTAGAAGACCTGAGACACTCAGTAGAAAACATGGGATACTAGACACTCAGTAGAAGACCAGAGACACTCAGTAGAAGACCAGAGACACTCAGTAGAAAACATGGGATACTAGACATTCAGTAGAAGACCTGAGACACTCAGTAGAAGACCAGAGACACTCAGTAGAAAACATGGGATACTAGACATTCAGTAGAAGACCAGAGACACTCAGTAGAAAACATGGGATACTCAGTAGAAGACCTGAGACACTCAGTAGCAAAAATGGGATACTCAGTAGAAGACCTGAGACACTCAGTAGAAGACCAGAGACACTCAGTAGAAAACATGGGATACTAGACATTCAGTAGAAGACCAGAGACACTCAGTAGAAAACATGGGATACTAGACACTCAGTAGAAGACCAGAGACACTCAGTAGAAGACCAGAGACACTCAGTAGAAAACATGGGATACTAGACACTCAGTAGAAGACCAGAGACACTCAGTAGAAGACCAGAGACACTCAGTAGAAAACATGGGATACTAGACATTCAGTAGAAGACCAGAGACACTCAGTAGAAAACATGGGATACTCAGTAGAAGACCTGAGACACTCAGTAGCAAAAATGGGATACTCAGTAGAAGACCTGAGACACTCAGTAGAAGACCAGAGACACTCAGTAGAAAACATGGGATACTAGACATTCAGTAGAAGACCTGAGACACTCAGTAGAAAACATGGGATACTAGACAGTCAGTAGAAGACCAGAGACACTCAGTAGAAGACCAGAGACACTCAGTAGAAAACATGGGATACTAGACACTCAGTAGAAGACCTGAGACACTCAGTAGAAAACATGGGATACTAGACACTCAGTAGAAGACCAGAGACACTCAGTAGAAGACCAGAGACACTCAGTAGAAAACATGGGATACTCAGTAGAAGACCTGAGACACTCAGTAGAAGACCAGAGACACTCAGTAGAAAACATGGGATACTAGACATTCAGTAGAAGACCTGAGACACTCAGTAGAAAACATGGGATACTAGACACTCAGTAGAAGACCAGAGACACTCAGTAGAAGACCAGAGACACTCAGTAGAAAACATGGGATACTAGACATTCAGTAGAAGACCAGAGACACTCAGTAGAAAACATGGGATACTCAGTAGAAGACCTGAGACACTCAGTAGCAAACATGGGATACTCAGTAGAAGACCTGAGACACTCAGTAGCAAACATGGGATACTAGACATTCAGTAGAAGACCAGAGACACTCAGTAGAAAACATTGGATACTAGACACTCAGTAGAAGACCAGAGACATTTAGTAGAAAACATGGGATACTAGACACTCAGTAGAGGACCAGAGACACTCAGTAGAAGACCAGAGACATTCAGTAGAAAACATGGGATACTCAGTAGAAGACCTGAGACACTCAGTAGAAAACATGGGATACTAGACACTCAGTAGAAGACTAGAGACACTCAGTAGAAGACCAGAGACACTCAGTAGATAACATGGGATACTCAGTAGAAGACCAAAGACACTCAGTAGAAAACATGGGATACTAGATACTCAGTAGAAGACCAGAGACACTCAGTAGAAGACCAGAGACACTCAGTAGAAAACATGGGATACTAGACACTCAGTAGAAGACCAGAGACACTCAGTAGAAAACATGGGATACTAGACACTCAGTAGAAGACCTGAGACACTCAGTAGAAGACCAGAGACACTCAGTAGAAGACCAGAGACACTCAGTAGAAAACATGGGATACTCAGTAGAAGACCAGAGACACTCAATAGAAGACCAGAGACACTCAGTAGAAGACCTGAGACACTCAGTAGAAGACCAGAGACACTCAGTAGAAAACATGGGATACTCAGTAGAAGACCAGAGACACTCAATAGAAGACCAGAGACACTCAGTAGAAGACCAGAGACACTCAGTAGAAAACATGGGATACTCAGTAGAAGACCAGAGACAATCAGTAGAAGACCAGAGACACTCAGTAGAAGACCAGAGACACTCAGTAGAAGACCAGAGACACTCACTAGAAAACATGGGATACTAGACACTCAGTAGAAGACCAGAGACACTCAGTAGAAAACATGGGATACTCAGTAGAAGACCTGAGACACTCAGTAGAAGATCAGAGACACTCAGTAGAAAGCATGGGATACTCAGTAGAAGACCTGAGACACTCAGTAGAAGATCAGAGACACTCAGTAGAAAACATGGGATACTCAGTAGAAGACCTGAGACACTCAGTAGAAGATCAGAGACACTCAGTAGAAAACATGGGATACTCAGTAGAAGACCTGAGACACTCAGTAGAAGATCAGAGACACTCAGTAGAAAGCATGGGATACTCAGTCGAAGACCAGAGGCACTCGGTAGCAGTGGTATCTGGTGCTCTAAATTTTTGGGGGGGCTCAAATTAAACAAAAAAATGTTTAGCCTGCGTTCACCTTTGTGTGTGTCAGGAACACATGCAAAATCGCTTTCCTGACACCACGGAAACGTGCTGCCCTTTAGCAGATACACAGCAGTGCCATCAATTATTAATGACATCCTCACACATCTGCCTTGGCATCGTGTGATTTTGAAAAAGCATTAAGGACTTTCTTCTGCATTTCTAGCGCATAGATCAGCCCATTGAAATGAATGGGCTGCACTACATGCGGCCTACATCTTTATCCACCCTGTCAGTACACCTTTGCATCCTAAAATCCATGCTAACCTCTGCACCCCAAACATTCCCACACCTCTCCAGTCCAACCCCCCCCCTTTAACTCTACCTGCCTCCTCTACACATCTTTGCACCCACCTTCCTTACCTCCATTCATCCCCTACTTGCTCACCTGTGCACCCCAAACTGTAATTCCTTCTCTGCCTACCTTAGCAAACCCCACACTACCCCCCTCCCCCCCCACTAATTTGCTTACCTTTGCAGAACAGGCTGATGGTAGGCTTAATCACCGCGGTTGCAGGCAGGACTTTCAAGCATGCCCCTTTGTCTCCCCAGTGGGCAGCATTTAGTGATGTATGATATACATATGAATGCTGCATTCATGTACATATTAATGCTGCTGAACGAGGCTATTTACATATTAATGCTGCCACTATTTACATATCAACGCCAGTTATTTCCATGTAAACACAGGTGAGCCATCTGTACACAACAATAGAGCAGAGCTGGGCAGCTTTAGTAACAGAACTTCAGACTGAGGTATCAGGACACAGCACATGACTAAAACTTCAAGGGACAAGGGCATTTAAACCTGGATAGTTGGCAAGCATGAGGCAGCTGATTTGGGCCCCACAACAATGACAGGGCCCAGAGCAGCTGCCCCTTTTGCCCTGCCCTAAAGAGGGCCCTGAGTAGAAGACCTGAGGCACTTAGTAGAAGATGTGGGGATTTTCAGCCGTGTTCTTCTCCTGGGTCCTCCAGGGCTTTCACTGGTTGCTCCTGTTGAGCTCCACATCACTGTAATGGGTGGAGGTCATTGAGAGCGAATATAGCCCATGGGATTTTGAATGAGGTGAACACGCCGGCCAAGAAATGTAGAAATAAACATGGTTACACAGTTTATTAAAAACATGAGTAAGTACATGGACATGAAAGCCAAGCTTGTTGAGAAAAGAATAATAACATAATGCTTAAAATCATTCACATGTGTTGTGGTTTTGGATATAAAATGTTAGGCAAGCATCTATAAAAATCGAAGTGTTTCGCAAGCCACTGCTTGCTTCTTCAGGAGTAGATCTTTATACAGTATGTAGTATATCTAAAAAACAAAGTATCAATTGTATGTAACTTGTAACTTGTATGTAATTGTATCATAAATATGTATCACAAAAAATATATTTTTGCAAATACAGGCCTTAGTGAAAAAGCCCCATATTTACAAATGGGCAAAGCCGAGGTTCCAAAAAGTGGTCCCTCAGCAGGCGGATATGGGATATGTCTAGCCCGGCAGCTGAAGGGGTAGAGCCAACAGCAAACCACCGGGGGAGCATGTGGAGGGCAGGCATGGTTCAAGAGAGAAAAGGGTATATCCACTGATGTCCCTCAATGCTCAGGATAGGTAACTGTACAATATATATATATAAGTAATCGCGTAAATACTTCTGCAGCAGACTGTATAGAGTGGTGGATAAATCTACATGTTGTGCAGAGCAGTCCCTCAATACTGTAGACATATAGAGATGAGTGCTGTGAGGAAAAAAAAGGAAAGTGCTTCAAGCGGTTCTTCACCCTAAAGGGGAAGTTCCGCTAATCTGATCCCTCCCCCCCTCCGGTGCCACAATCGGCACCTTTCAGGGGGGAGGGGGGTGCAGTTACCTGGATAATCCAGGTATCTGCACCCACTTCCGGCCAGACCGCTGCAGACGCCCCGCCCCCCCCCCCCCGTTGTGTTCTGGGAAACACACAATTCCCAGAGACACAGCGGGGGACCATAAGAGACGCGCAGCGCGACTCGCGCATGCGCAGTAGGGAACCGGCAGTGAAGCTGTAATGCTTCACTTCCCGATTCCCTGACAGAGGATGGCGGCGGGGGGCAGCAGAGAGACGAGCGATCACTCGTCATCTGCTGCCGACATCGCTGGACCCTGGGACAGGTAAGTGTCAATTTATTAAAAGTCAGCAGCTGCAATATTAGTAGCTGCTGGCTTTTATTATTTTTATTTTAGGTGCAGAACCACTTTCAATGTAGAGTGGGAGATGAGAGGTAAAAGTGGTACCAATAGAAAAACCTTAAGCACCTTCTGTGCAGGGCCGTTTTTAAGGCAGGCAAAAGGGGCAGCTGCCCTGGGCCCTGTCATTGTTGTGGGGCCCAAAGCAGCTGCCTCAAACTTGCCAACTATCCTAGTTTAAATCCCCTCGTCTCTTGAGGTTTTAGTCCTGTGCTGTGTCCCAATATCTCAGTGTGAAGTGCTGTTACTAATGCTGCCCAGCTCTGCCCTATTGTTGTATACAGATGACTCACCTTCAGACCCTGTGTGTACATGTAAATTACCAGCATTCATATTTAAATAGCGGTGACATTCATATGTAAATAGCGGCAGCCGGCAGCTTTGATATGTATATCATGCCTTCCTGAGGTCATATAAACAGTAATCTCTAGCAACCAATCAACAAGCAGAAATCGTGTGATGTAACCTCTAGCAACCAGTCAGTGAGCGGTAATGATACACTGTAACCTCTGGCAACCAATCGCAACCGTTGCCTGATCTGATTCAGTAAACTGATTTTGAATCTAGCTGCTATTTATTGTATGTCTCAGAGCAGGTGGAGAGCAAAATTGCATGGGGGGGGGGCCCCAAGAAAAGTTTTGCCCAGGGTCCAATCAATATTAAAGACGGCCCTGCTTCTGTGTCTCAGCGGCATCATGTTATGGCGCGGCTTATTCCTCACAGGAGGCCAGGAGATGTCTGCGCACACGCGCACTTCTCCTTCCTAGGTGGTGAGCGCTGTTCACACAATCAGCCATCTGCACATGGCATTAGAGGTGTAGCCTGCTGCGCCAGCTGGGTGATTAAAGTGGGAGGGTTGGCATGGGGGCTCCCTTTTCTCTCACTGCCTTTTCATTTCATTTCATCTCACACATGAGGACATACCTACTAGTAAGCACCATGTCCCCCATTTGCTGGGATACTCCCATGCACATCTTCATGACATGTGAAGGACAGATACCTCCAGTTTTATCCAACCTATTAGACCTTAACCTCCAAACCCCCCAATTACCCGATAAATGACGTGACAAGGTTTTGGAGTAAAATGGCCTTATGACCTTTTATTTAACAAATAATTTAAATAAATAACATTTAAAATAACCATCATTCAGAACTTCTCTATACCTTGGTGGTCTTTGAGGGCAACGACACACAATTTGGTCACTGCGACAAACTTCTTTAAAACTTAGGACTCCAGTCGCAAGACACCGACTCAGAGATGGTACTCGACAACCGCAGTGACCTACATTTTTACCCCTTCCTGGTTAAACCCCTCGTTAACCGGAATGTACCCGAGTACCCCATACCACAGATGGGTCCCAACCACGTTATATACCATCCTTCTTCTCTTCCTCCAAAGACCCACCACTGCCGAGCTGTCATGACAGCCTCACTGTAACACTGTTCAAAACATCGTGAGGGTGGGTGGGAAGCTTCTCACCTCTCCACTCTCAACTGACGTAACTATTTCCTCCTCCCCCACTAAACTTCCCCAGGACCCCCCCAGCCCTTAACCACCAGGCTACACCTGCCTGTCCTGCTGTCCGTATATGTCATGCTGTCCCTCCTCCCATTCTTTTCTATTCTTTTACTCTGGGACTCCCTTGACATGTGAAGGACAGATACCTCCAGTTATACCCAACCTATTAGACCATATCCTCCAAACCCCCCAATTACCCGATAAATTACGTGACAAGGTTTTATCGTAAAATGGCCTTACGGCCTTTTATTTAACAAATATCATAACTTAAATAAATACAATTTAAAATAACCATCAACCAAAACTTCTCTATACTTTGGAGGTCTTTGAGAGCAACGACGCACAATTTGGTCATTGCGACAAACTTCTTTAAAACTTAGGCCTCCAGTCACAAGACACCGACTCAGAGATGGTACTTGACATCTGCAGTGACCTACATTTTACCCATTCCTTTTTAAACCCCTCGTTAACTGGAAGGTACCCGAGAACCCCATACCACAGATGGGTCCCAACTAGGGATGAGCTTCGTGTTCGAGTCGAACGCATGTTCGACTCGAACATCGGTCGTTCGTGCGTTCGCCGAATTCTGAACGTTTGGGCCGTTCGCGGCAAAATTCGTGTGGCCCACAATGCACTGCGATGGCGCAATGCATTGCTGTCTCACGATTGGCCAAGCATGCACTGTGACCCCGCATGCTTGGCCAATCGCAGCGCCAGTAGCGGGAAGAGCAATGGTTGGCCACAGGCATCCTGCCTGTGGCCAATCATAGCTCAGACTGTGTAGTGCACGCCCCCCACTATATAAAGCTGCCTTTCAGGCGGCCTCGTGTAGTGTTTGTTAGCATCTGAAGCAGTGGGTGTTCTGTGTACCTTCAACACAGTTACACACCAATCGTTTTTGGCTGATTTACTATTTTGCTCTTGTGTAGTGGTTACTGTCTGTGCCCTGACCGCAGTATACACCACTATATTCACCTCACCTATATAGCTAGTGATCTAGCTTTAATAATAGAGCTTGCAGTCAGTAGTGTTAGTGCGTGCTGTCTGCGTGCTCTGTACCCAGTACATACCACTATATACACCTACATAGCTGTTCTCTATTTGAGCCCGATTGTCATTTGCTGGAGTTATTGGAAGTTGTGTGTGCCTCCAGCACAGCACAGTATACATCTGTATATACCCCTTTAACTCTGCTGTTTTCTTGTTATTGTCTGCGTGCCCTGACCGCAGTATACACCGTCATATTCACCTCACCTATATAGCTAGTGGTCCATCTTTAACAATAGAGCTTGCAGTCAGTAGTGTCACTCAGGAGATAGTGCGTGCTGTGTGCCTGCTCTGTACCCAGTACATACCGCTATTATCCACCTACATAGCTGTTCTCTATTTGGGCCCGATTGACATCTGCTGGAGTTATTGGAAGTTGTGTGTGCTTCCAGCACAGCACAGTATACATCTGTATATACCCCTTTAACTCTGCTGTTCTCTTGTTATTGTCTGCGTGCCCTGACCGCAGTATACACCGTGATATTCACCTCACCTATATAGCTAGTGGTCCATCTTTAACAATAGAGCTTGCAGTCAGTAGTGTCACTCAGGAGATAGTGCGTGCTGTGTGCCTGCTCTGTACCCAGTACATACCGCTATTATCCACCTACATAGCTGTTCTCTATTTGGGCCCGATTGACATCTGCTGGAGTTATTGGAAGTTGTGTGTGCTTCCAGCACAGCACAGTATACATCTGTATATACCCCTTTAACTCTGCTGTTCTCTTGTTATTGTCTGCGTGCCCTGACCGCAGTATACACCGTGATATTCACCTCACCTATATAGCTAGTGGTCCATCTTTAACAATAGAGCTTGCAGTCAGTAGTGTCACTCAGGAGATAGTGCGTGCTGTGTGCCTGCTCTGTACCCAGTACATACCGCTATTATCCACCTACATAGCTGTTCTCTATTTGGGCCCGATTGACATCTGCTGGAGTTATTGGAAGTTGTGTGTGCTTCCAGCACAGCACAGTATACATCTGTATATACCCCTTTAACTCTGCTGTTCTATAAAAAAGGCATCTGCAGGAGTTAGTGGGTGTTGTGTGCCTCCAGCACAATATAAACTACCCAACTACTGTTTTACCCAACTCCCTTCAGGCCATTACCATGTCTGGAAGGCCAGCAAGGAGAGGCAGACAGGCGCGAGCCGATAAAAGAGGGCAAGCAGGCTCTGTGTCTAGAGACAACAGTGCTGGTCGTGGACGCGGTGCATTGTCATCAGCACGTGGCCATGGGACATGCTTGTCCTTCTTTTCTGCAGCTGGACATGTTGAACCGCAACATGCCAACGACTTGGTAGAGTGGATGACCAAGCCCTCTTCATCCTCCTCATCCTCTCTCACCCAGTCTCAGGGTAGTAGAAAAGCAGCTGCCAACACATCGTCGTCCCTCCTCTCAATGTCATCATCAGTGACTCCTTCCCTAGACCCACCATGTCCTCCTGAGGAGTCTCCTGAACTCTTTGAGCACAGTGTTGGGTACATGCTCCAGGAGGATGCCCAGTGTTTGGTGGGCTCTGATGATGACACTCAGCTAGAGGAAGACAGTAGCGTGAGCACAGAGAGAGGGGATGCTCAAGAAGGACAGCAATCTGGCAGTCATGTTCCCCAAGCTGCAGCATACTGCCAGGTTTGCTACAGCGATGAAGAGGGAGGGGATGATGAGGGCACTGACTCCACGTGGGTGCCTGGAAGGAGGGAGGAGGAGGAGGAGGAGGCACATGTCCAACGAGGCAGGATGCCCTCCGGGGGCCAGCTTAGGGGCAGCACACCGACTGAATCACACCGCAGAGCTCCGCCTGCGCAGAGCGCTTCCTCTGCGCAGAGCGCTTCCTCTGCGCGTTATTCTAAAAGTTCTTTGGTGTGGGCCTTTTTTGAGACGAGTGCATCAGATCGCACCGCTGCTATTTGCAACATATGTCTCAAGCGTATCTCACGTGGCCAAAACATCAGCCGCTTGGGCACCACATGCTTGACCAGACATATGTTGACCTGCCATGCAGCTCGTTGGCAAGCATACCTCAAAGACCCACACCAAAGAACAAAGCGGACCTCTCCTTGCTCCTCATCAGCTGGCATCTCCAACCCCACTAGACCTTCAGTCCTCTCTGAAACCTGCTCTGAGAGGAATGAAGGTGTAGAATTAGGTGTGTCACAGCCAAGTGCTTCCGGGAACTCTGCTAGTGGTACATCCACGTCCGATTATAGCAGACAAATGTCCCTGCCCCAGCTGCTGGACCGGCGGAAGAAATTTACTCCCACCCATCCACATGCCCAGCGGTTGAATGCTAGCTTGGCTAAATTGCTAGCACTTCAACTGCTGCCTTTTCAGTTGGTAGACTCGGCCCCCTTCCGTGAGTTTGTACAATGTGCGGTTCCTCAGTGGCAGGTCCCCAAACGCCACTTTTTCTCACGGAAGGCAATTCCGGCTCTCTACCGGCATGTGGAAGGCAATGTCCTTGCCTCGCTGGACAGGGCGGTCAGCGGTAAGGTGCATATTACCGCTGACTCATGGTCCAGCAGGCATGGACAGGGACGTTACCTGTCTTTCACGGCCCATTGGGTCACTCTTCTGGCTGCTGGGAAGGATGCAGGACAAGGTGCAGTAGTATTGGAGGTTGTTCCGCCACCACGCCTCCAAAATGCTACTATTGGTTGTGACACACCTCTCTCCTCCACCCCCTCCTCTTCTTCTTCCTCCATGGCCTCTTCCAGTGCTCTGTCCTCAGAACCAGCGGTGCTCCGTAGGCGTTGCAGGGGCTACGCAAGTACGCAGGCAAAACGATGCCATGCCGTGCTTGCGCTGGTTTGTTTGGGGGACAGGAGCCACACTGGGGCGGATGTTTTGTCAGCTCTGCAGGGGCAGGCCGAGAGGTGGTTGACGCCACGCCAGCTTAAGCCAGGAATGGTGGTTTGCGACAATGGCACCAACCTCCTCTCCGCCCTCCGACAGGGACAACTGACCCATGTGCCCTGTGTAGCTCACGTCCTTAACCTGGTGGTGCAGCGGTTCTTGGGCAGGTACCCCGGCTTACAGGATGTCCTGAAACAGGCCAGGAGAGTCTGTGTGCATTTCCGCCGATCATTTAATGCCTGTGCTCGGCTGGCTGAGCTCCAAAAGGAGTTGAACCTGCCCAAGAACCGCCTTATATGTGACATGCCCACCAGATGGAACTCAACATTGGCCATGCTGCAGCGGCTGCACACGCAGCAGAGGGCCATCAATGAGTACCTGTGCGACTACGGCACCAGGACAGGGTCAGGAGAGCTTGGTTTTTTCTCACCACGCCAGTGGGGCATGATCAGGGATGCATGCACTGTCCTGTCACCGTTTGAGGAGGCCACAAGGATGGTGAGCAATGACAGTGCATGCATCAGTGACACTATACCTCTTGTCCACCTCTTGGAGCATACGCTGCGTGGAATAATGGACAGGGCACTTGAGGCAGAACAGAGGCAGGAAGAGGAGGACTTCCTTGCCTCTCAAGGCCCCCTTTATCCAGACAGTGTTCCTGCTGTGCCACCCATCACACAGGAAGAGGGTGAGGAGGAGGAAGAGGAGGAGGAGGATGATTGTGTCAGCATGGAGGTGGAGGCTGGCACTCAGCATCAGCAGCAGCAGTCTTATAGGGAGGATTTACAGTCCCAAGAAACACGTGGACTTGTACGTGGCTGGGAGGAGGTAGCTGCGGATCATGTTGTCCTTAGTGACCCAGAGGACTCCGGACCGAATGCCTCAGCTAACCTACGCTGCATGGCCTCCCTGATCCTGCAAAGCCTGCGGAAGGATCCTCGTATTCTTCGGATCAAGGAGAGGGACCATTACTGGCTGGCCACTCTCCTTGATCCACGGTACAAGGGTAAGGTTGCCGACCTTATCTTGCCATCGCAGAGGGAGCAGAGGATGAGACATCTCCGGGAGGCCTTGCAGAAAGCTCTGTGCAACGCGTTCCCAGAGACTGGGAGGTCACAAACTCCTGGTCCTGGACAACGTGTTGCTGAGGCATCAGTCAGAAGGAGCGGTGGAGAAGGTGGCCGTCTGACTGATGCTTTCAGACAATTTTTTAGTCCGCAGCCCCAAGGTATGATTGGTTCCAGCACCCATCGCCAGCGTCTAATTTACATGGTGCAGGAATACCTAGGGGCAAGGTCAGACTTGGACACCTTTCCCACTGAAAATCCTCTGGCTTACTGGGTCTTGAGGATGGATCACTGGCCAGAGCTTGCACAGTATGCAATTGAGCTACTGGCCTGTCCTGCATCCAGCGTTCTTTCGGAACGCACCTTCAGTGCTGCTGGTGGCTTCGTTACCGATCACAGGGTGCGCCTGTCCACCGATTCAGTTGATCGACTGACCTTCATCAAGATGAATCAGTCTTGGATCACCCACAGCTACCAAGCACCTGAAGCTGATGTAACCGAATAATTTTTTTTGAAATACCACATCCCTTCAAGACTGCCTATGCTGATGCTGAGTGACTGTCCTGTTATGTTGATTGTCTATCCTCTTCCTCCTCCGCTGATATGTTGGAAGAACATTTTTGGTTCTGGGTGATGCCAGCAGCCCAATTTTTCTGCCCCTGTTTAACAGGGGCGTTTAAGTAAAATTTTTGATGCAATGCTTTGCAGCAGGGCTAATTCCTGCAAAAAAACTAGAGTATATGGCAGAGGTTGCAGTGTGATGGCACCAGTGCCTAAGGCCCAATTTTTCTGCCCCTGTTTAACAGGGGCGTTTAAGTACAATTTTTGATGCAATGCTTTGCAGCAGGGCTAATTCCTGCAATAAAACTAGAGTGTATGGCAGAGGTTGCAGTGTGATGGCACCAGTGCCTAAGGCCCAATTTTTCTGCCCCTGTTTAACAGGGGCGTTTAAGTACAATTTTTGATGCAATGCTTTGCAGCAGGGCTAATTCCTGCAAAAAAACTAGAGTATATGGCAGAGGTTGCAGTGTGATGGCACCAGTGCCTAAGGCCCAATTTTTCTGCCCCTGTGTAACAGGGGCGTTTAAGTACAATTTTTGATGCAATGCTTTGCAGCAGGGCTAATTCCTGCAAAAAAACTAGAGTATATGGCAGAGGTTGCAGTGTGATGGCACCAGTGCCTAAGGCCCAATTTTTCTGCCCCTGTTTAACAGGGGCGTTTAAGTACAATTTTTGATGCAATGCTTTGCAGCAGGGCTAATTCCTGCAAAAAAACTAGAGTATATGGCAGAGGTTGCAGTGTGATGGCACCAGTGCCTAAGGCCCAATTTTTCTGCCCCTGTTTAACAGGGGCGTTTAAGTACAATTTTTGATGCAATGCTTTGCAGCAGGGCTAATTCCTGCAAAAAAACTAGAGTATATGGCAGAGGTTGCAGTGTGATGGCACCAGTGCCTAAGGCCCAATTTTTCTGCCCCTGTTTAACAGGGGCGTTTAAGTAAAATTTTTGATGCAATGCTTTGCAGCAGGGCTAATTCCTGCAAAAAACTAGAGTATATGGCAGAGGTTGCAGTGTGATGGCACCAGTGCCTAAGGCCCAATTTTTCTGCCCCTGTTTAACAGGGGTGTTTAAGTACAATTTTTGATGCAATGCTTTGCAGCAGGGCTAATTCCTGCAAAAAAACTAGAGTATATGGCAGAGGTTGCAGTGTGATGGCACCAGTGCCTAAGGCCCAATTTTTCTGCCCCTGTTTAACAGGGGCGTTTAAGTACAATTTTTGATGCAATGCTTTGCAGCAGGGCTAATTCCTGCAAAAAAACTAGAGTATATGGCAGAGGTTGCAGTGTGATGGCACCAGTGCCTAAGGCCCAATTTTTCTGCCCCTGTTTAACAGGGGCGTTTAAGTAAAATTTTTGATGCAATGCTTTGCAGCAGGGCTAATTCCTGCAAAAAAAATAGAGTATATGGCAGAGGTTGCAGTGTGATGGCACCAGTGCCTAAGGCCCAATTTTTCTGCCCCTGTTTAACAGGGGCGTTTAAGTACAATTTTTGATGCAATGCTTTGCAGCAGGGCTAATTCCTGCAAAAAAACTAGAGTATATGGCAGAGGTTGCAGTGTGATGGCACCAGTGCCTAAGGCCCAATTTTTCTGCCCCTGTTTAACAGGGACATGTAATTACAATTCTTGATATAATATTTCACAGGAGGGCCCCTTCCTGTGCCCACCCAGAGTAACTGTGAGGACTTATAGTGTTGTGGCACCAGCACCACAACCACCAAAGGTCAATTTTTCTACCACTGTTCAACAATGGCATGTAATTACAATTCTTGATATAATCGTTCACAGCAGGGCGCTCCAGCGGCCACCAAGAGTCACTTTGAGGGCTTACAATGTTGTTGCAAAACCAACACCTTGTTCCGCCATTTCTGCAGAGCATATAGGGCAGGCCCCTACTTTCAAACATCCAATTTACAAACATCTCCTACTTGCAAACGGAAGGAGACAACAGCAAGTGAGATGAAAAAAGATGGACGACAAAACAAATTATACAGGGGTGATAACCCTTCCCTATGTTTTCCAAAAAGCTTAAAAATATTTTTTTTGACTGGAGCTACACTTTAAAAATGTACCAGTTGAAAATTACAAACAGATTCAACTTAACACAACAAACCTACACAGTCCCTGTCTTGTTTGCACCGCCTGTATACTGCTGTTCTGAGTATATAGGGCCTGGGGGCAACACGTATTTCCTTTTTTTAATATGGGTACAGGGTTCCCCTTAATATGCGTACAAGACCCAAATAGGCTGGTAATGGGCAGGGAGGGCTACCCATGCCATTTTTCTGAATGATTTTCAACCATATTGCAGGAACCAGATATAACATTAAAACCGCAAGCAGTTTTAAATGGTGTTATTTCCGCTTAATGTCATTTTGTGCAGGGACTGTTGTAAACACGGGAAACACGTGGCACTTCACAGGCATACTACAGACACCCCCCAGGCACCATATTTAAAGGAATATTTCACTTTTTTTTTCACTTTAATCGTCATTAAAATCAGTGCTCCCGCTAAAACGGTAGTTTTTAAAACTTTTTTTTGCAGTGACCCATGTCCCCTGAGGCAGGAGGCAGGTCGCCAAACCCTTTTTAGGACACTATCTTGCATATTAGCCATTAAAATTAGCACTTTCCAATTCGAACGTTCGAGTCCCATAGACTTCAATGGGGTTCTAACGTTCGTACCGAACGCGGGGGTCGTTCGCAAGTTCTGGTGCGAACCGAACCGGGGGGTGTTCGGCTCATCCCTAGTCCCAACCATGTTATATACCAGCCCTCTCACCTCTCCACTCTCAACTGACCTAACTACTTCCTCCTTCCCCACTAAACCTCCCCAGGACCCCTCCCAGCCCTTAACCACCCTCCTTTCCTTAAAGGGGCAACAATTACTAAGCTACACCTTCCTGTCCCGCTGTCCGCATATGTCATGCCGTTCCTCCGCCCATTCTTTGCTATTATTTTACTCCAGGACTCCCTTGACATGTGAAGAACAGATATCTCCAGTTTTACCCAACCTATTAGACCATAACCTCCAAACCCCCCAATTACCCGATAAATGGCATGACAAGGTTTTGGCATAAAATTACCTTATGGATTTTTTTTTTTACAAATAACACAACTTAAATAAATAATATTTAAAATAACCATCAAACAAAACTTCTCTATACCTTGGTGGTCTTTGAGGGCAACGACGCACAACTTGGTCACTGCGACAAACTTCTTTAAAACGTAGGCCTCCAGTCGGAAGACACTGACTCGGAGACGGTACTCGACATCCGTAGTGACCTACATTTTACCCATTCCTGGTTAAACCCCTCGTTAACCAGAAGGTACCCCATTCCACAGATGGGTCCCAACCATGTTATATACCAGCCTTCACACCTCTCCACTCTCAACCTACCTAACTACTTCCTCCTTCCCCACTAAACCTCCCCAGGACCCCTCCCAGTCCTTAACCACCCTCCTTTCCTTGTAAACCCTTACAACCAACTTTGACCTACAGGTAAGCCTAGATTAAGGCTTACCTGTAGGTCCAAGAAATATCTGCTAAACCTACACAGTTTAGGAGATATTTGCCGAAAGACAGGCACCGCTGTCTACGGCGCATGCACCGTAGACAGCGGCGCACTGAGCGCGCCGCAGTCAACGGCAATATGCCGCGAGTGGCGGCTCCCGTGCGCATGCGCGCGAGTGACGTCATCGCGGCTTCGCCGAATGACAGCGGCGAAGCAGGAGACCCACCGAGAAGATGGATGCGCCGGACTACAGGGGACAGCGGTGACTTCGCATAGTAGTCCATTATGCTTTACCTTTGCAGGGAATCAAAGAGGAAGTAAACTCATCAGGGTTTACTTCCTTTTTAAAGGGGCAACAATTACTAAACTACACCTGCCTGTCCAGCTGTCCACATATGTCATGCCATCCATCCACTCATTCTTTTCTATTCTTGTACGCCAGGACTCCCTCACTCTGCACTCTAGAATACGGTTGATCGTATTTTCTAATGCTGAAGGGTTTTCTTATTGGAATCACTTTTACCACTCATACATTTAAGCCCTCTCCTTGCAACTCACAGCACTCCCCCCCCCCCCTCTCTTTATATGTCCACAGTATTGAGGGATTGCTCTGCATTTTAGATATACTGCATATAACTGAACTCCAATGATTACACATTAAAGGGGAGGGCCACCCTGAAAAACAAAAAAATTTTAAAAATTACAAAAAATCTAAAAAAAAAAAATGAAAAAAAATTTTTTTTTTACTTACCAGAAATGCCTGTTGCTAGGCACTTTATCCTAATCTTCCTCTTCCTCCTCCGCGGAGATCTTCTGTCTTCTCTCTTCGTCGCGGCGTCTTCTGGGTAATGAGTCGCGCTGTGTTCTGGGAACTGTGTGTTCCAGAACACAGCGCGTCCCATTCAGAAAGCGCTGCGGGACTTGCGCATGCGCAGTAGCTGCGGGACTCGCGCATGCGCAGTAGGAAACGGGCAGTGAAGCCGTAAGGCTCCGCTGCCTGTTTCCCTTACAAGGGATGGCGGCGCCGGGACCCGAGAGCCGAGGGACGGGTCGGCCTCGGGCGGCCGACATCGCGGGCGCCCTGGACAGGTGAGTGTGTTTATTAAGTCAGCAGCTGCAGTGTTTGCAGCTGCTGACTTTTTTTTTTTTTTTTTTATAACCGGCCCTCCGCTTTAAGAACCACAGTCTCCTGATAACCAGAGCAAATCACCCGGCTGCCACAGAGGTCCGATGATAACACAAGGAGAGCCATGTAAAAAATATAGCTTTTTTTATTTAAAACAAAAGTTTTATACCAACTTTTATGCTTCATTCAGACTTGTATGACTCCAAGGTCGCTGCAGCTTTGATGCAACTTTGAATGGGTGTTTGGATGCGCCTTGTTGTCCCTCTGTAAAGTCAGACCATCTGTTGCATGTAAAGCATTCAGTTAAGACTTTCATGCACCTTTGGAGGGTTAACATTGAAGTCTATGGCCCACAAGTTACATGAAAGTCAGACCAAAGTAGTGCAAGAACTACTTTGAGGTCGCTGCAACTTTAACCACTTCCGGACCGCCGCACGCCAATGTACGACCCTGCTTTGGGGATGGATATCGTTATGGCAACAGCTAGCTGCCATAACCCCGGTATCCCTGTGTTTGGCCAGCGCTCTGGTACAAGATAAAAGTGGTCTCTGTGGAGGAACCTATGAGATAAGTAGGGTTGCCGCTGCTTTTAAAATTCAACATCTAACCAGTCAGACGGAGTTGTAAGTCCCGAATTTCACTATATAAACTGACTTTACTGTTATAAATACGTGTTAAATGTAAAACTCTGGTGGGTGTAACAACATGTCTGCTTTCCCCCTTCTTAGTGCATCCTTACTGTGGACAAGTGTGGGGTGTAGCTAGGGCCGTCTTTAATATTGACTGGACCCTGGACAAACATTTTCTTGCCCCCCCCCCCATGCAATTTCACTCTCCACCTGCTCTGAGACATACAATAAATAGCAGCTAAACTTAAAATCAGTTTACTGTATCAGATCAGGCAGAAAATGTGATTGGTTGCCAGCAGTTAAAGCATATCATTACTGCTTACTGACTGGTTGCTAGAGGTTACAGAACACATTATGGCTCACTGATTAGTTGCTAGAGGTTACAGCACATCATCTCCTCACTGCAGGGGAGCATAATATACATATGAATGCTGCTTTTATTTACATATCAATGCTGCCAGCCGCAGTTATTTACATATGAATTCTCGTTATTTACATGTAAACACGGGGCCTGCAGGTGAGTCATCTGTAAACAAAAATAGGGAAGAGCTGGGCAGCATTAGTACCATCATTTCACACTGCGATATCAGCACACAGCACAGGACTAAAATTTCAAGGGACAAGGGAATTTAAACTGGGATGGTTGGCAAGTATGAGGCAGCTGTTTTGGGCCCCACAACAATGACAGGGCCCAGGGCAGCTGCCCCTTTTGCCCTGCTTTAAAGACAGCCCTGGGTGTAGCAAGATGGCGGCGACAGAACGTCACTTCCATAGCAAACTGCGATGGGTCGCCAAATATGTTGTTACACAGTCAGAAGGGTGTTCTTAGCTCCTCCCTTCCTGGGATGTATGACATAATTTGCCTAGGTCAGAAACCAGGAAGCAACTGAATAAAAAAAATGTGCTTCTGGAAGAATGGTCAAACATTCCCATAGAAACACTCCTAAACCTTGTGGACGGCCTTCCCAGAAGAGCTGAAGCTGTTATAGCTGCAATGAGTGGGCCAACTCACTATTGAACCCTACAGGTTAAGACTGGGATGCCATTATGGTTCATGAGCGTGTAAGGGCAGGTGTCCCAATACTTTTGGTAATATCGTGTATATCGAAAGCCAGACCTTTTTTTTTTTTAGTTATGGATGGAGTAGGGAATACTAAAAACCCCATCAGGTGTCCTACTGGGGAGATTTTCCTTCATGTTCTGTCATGCGGTGAAAGAAAACCTCTTCAAAGTGAGGGAAATGCCCTCTTAGATAGTTCTCACCACCATAACAGGTATATATGGGCATTTTATCTCCACTTGGCATGGATCCTTGTCCTGCTCTAGCTCAGAAAGTGTCAAGGCCATAAATAGCCAGAAAGCCAATAGTTTTGAAGACGGTTAGCAGGCTACCTGATGCTCCCACAGATAGACTGTCAACCAATGCAGATGAGAAATGCTGGCTCTTTCCCAATAGTGTCACCTCCGCCATGACGCCTGGTCCTCTCCAGACCATACTGCGGGCACAATGGGAACAACAAGCAATACAAGAATGCGCTAACAATCAACAGGACAGAGGTATGAATAAAATCCGCTATTGTTTGCATTGACATAACAGATGCCTCCAGTGTGACGTGTAAACCTGGTAGTGACTCCACTGACACATTTCCCTTTCTGTTTTGCTATCCGTTTTACATTTCACCTTCTTTCTCAACATGCACATCATGTCTGCCATATAAGTCTATTTTTACATGGCTTCTTGCACAGTAATATTTCCTGCGTGATGCACACTAGGATTATATTGTTTGTCTCTGTGAAATTTTAATTTGTGAGGATCGTTTCCCTGTAACTGGCAGGTGCATGGTTATAAATGAAGGAGCCTTATGCTGTTTGTAATGTCAAAGTCAAACTTTTGGCTAATATTTTACTATTTCCCAGGAAAAAAAAGAAGTTTACACTGCAATAGTCACCTTCTATTTGGAGCTGTCCCCTGCAGTACCCCCTATTCACCATAAGATGTCCCCAGTCTTCTGTTCATTCGTTCGAGTTGAATGATGCCCAGGGAAACCAACAGAAAAACGGCAAGTACTGTTTTTGACACACACAAAAATGTAGTCCTAAAAAAGACTGTTGGGTCTCTAAACTGTGAACACAGGAGGTGTAAACAAGAATATGTAGCACACCACACTGCAAACCAAAGCAAAATAGCATAATATATACCACAACATAGAACCATATAGCAACCAGAGGCGTACCTAGAGCATTTGGCACCCGGGGCAGATCCTATATCTGGCACCCCCCCCCCCCCCCCCACCATAAAATGTAAAAACACCCACTGTGTCCCCTGCATACCTCTGCATCCTTCAATATCTTTTTGTCACTACTGTGTACCCCCCCTCTCCACAACTGCACCTCTGGACCCCTTTAAATTACACAGCACCCTGCACCCCTGGACCCCTTTACATTACACAGCGCCCTGCACCTCTGGACCCCTTTACATTACACAGGACCTTGCGCCTAAGGACCTCTTTACATTACACAGCACCCTGCACCTCTGGACCCCTTTACATTACACAGCTCCCTGCACCTCTGGACCCCTTTACATTCCACAGGACCTTGCGCCTAAGGACCTCTTTACATTACACAGCAGCCTGCACCTCTGGACCCCTTTACATTACACAGCTCTTGTACCTCTGGACCCCTTTACATAACATATCATCCTGAACCTCCTGACCCCTTTACATTACACAGCCCTTGTACCTATGGATCCCTTTACATTACACAGCACCCTGAACCTCTGGACCCCTTTACATTACACAGCCCTTGTACCTCTGGACCCTTTTACATTACACAGCACCCTCCACCCCTTTACATTACACAGACCCTCACAGCTCTGGACCCCCTGCATGTTACACAGACCCCCTACAGTGCAGACCCCCCTCCCTACCATACAGACCCCCATCTACAGTGTAGACCCCCCTACAGTACAGAATCCTCCCCTACAGTGCAGACCCTCCTAGAGTACAGACCCCTCCACCCTATAACGCAGACCCCCCCCCCTACAGTACAGACCCCTCCACCCTACAGCGCAGACCCCCCTACAGTACAGACTCCCCTACAGTACAGACCCCCCTACAGTGCCGAATCTTCCCCTACAGTACAGACCCCCCTACAGTGCAGACCCCCCTACAGTGCAGGACCCCTCCTACAGTGCAGGACCCCTTCTACAGTGCAGGACCTCTTCTACAGTGCAGACCCCCTACAGTGCAGACTCCCTACAGTGCAGGACCCCTTCTACAGTGCAGGACCCCCTACAGTGCAGGACCCCCCTACAGTGCAGGACCCCCTACACTGCAGACCCCCCACAGTAAAGAACCCCCCTACAGTGCACAGACTCCCCTAAGGACCCATAATGTACCTCGAGCCCAAGGCAGTGGCATTGCAGGGGGGAGGTGCGAGCAGCACCCGTGTTTAGTGACACCTGTCGGCTCAGTGATCCGGGACTCGAGCAATAATCCTCTTCTCTCTGTGGTCGCGTGACTCACGTCGCGCCGTTCTGATCAGTCTCGGCAGCGGCTGTCACTCACAGCCGAGCAGAGTGAAGCCGCCTCCCCCTCCTCCTTTATGTCTACACAGTGCTGTGCATGGAGGAGGGGGAGGCGGCTTCACTCTGCTTGGCTGTGAGTGACAGCCGCTGCCGGGACTGATCAGAACGGCCACGCGCCGCGACCACAGAGAGAAGGGGATTATTGCGCCGGGTCCCGGATCACTGAGCCGGCAGATGTCACTCCACTCGGGTGCTGCTCGCACCTCCCCCCTGCAATGCCGCCCACTGCCAGTGCCTCGGGCTCTCTCTGTGTGGGCTGCGAACCCGAGGCACAGCGCTGTCTCCTCTTCAGTTGTGGAAGGGGGGGCGCTGGCCTGACACCCCCCCAGTGTGTGGCACCTGGGGCGGCCCGCCCCCCCCCCCCCCACTTAGTACGCCACTGATAGCAACTAATCGAGCGACCATATAGCAACTTCCAGTTGCTGCTGGAAGTGAAGGGTCTTGCATATAACAATGCCCCTATTACTGACAAATCTAACCCTCGTGACCACAGTTGAAAGATCAGGTAGGGCATTATGGGTACTTTAAAATTTGGTCTCGTTAATGTGTGCATAATAGCTTCAAAACCACCAACCTCTAACCCCCCCCCCCCCCCCCAAATTCCTGCAGACCCACCATTCAGCAAATCTGAACATCATCTCGACTGAGGAAAAAAAAACAGGAGGAGAGACTGGAATACTGAGGAGGAGAACCGAGAGGAGAGACTTGAACTTTGAGGAGGAAAACTGAGAGGAGAGACTGGAACGCTGAGGAGGAGAGGCGAGACTGGATCTTTGAGGAGGAGAACCGAGAGGAGAGATTAGAACACTGAGGAGGAGAACCTAGAGGATAGACTGGAACACTCAGGAGGAGAACGGAGAAGAGAGCCTGGAACACTGAGGAGGAGAACCGAGAGGACAGACTAAAAAAACACTGAGGATAACCGAGAGGAAAGACTGGAACATGGAAGAAGACAATCGAGAGGAGAGACTAGAATATGGAGGAGGAAAATGGAAAGGAGAGACTGGAACAATAAGGAGTAAAACTGAGAGGAGAGACTGGAAGTCTGAGGAGGATAACCGAGAGGAGAGACTGGAACACTGAGGAGGGGAAATGAGTGGAGAGACTGAAACACTGAAGAGGTGAACTGAGAGGAGATACTGGAATAATGAGGTAGAGAAAAGTGAGGGGGAACTGGAATACTGAGGAGAAGAAGAAATATACCGTATTTATCGGCGTATAACACGCGCCGGTGTATAACACGCACCCCAAGTTTAGGATGGAATTTTGTGGAAAAAACTTTTAGTAGGAAAATTTAAGGAAAAAAAACTTACATTTAAATGCCCATCAATGCAGCCTTATCAGTGTCCATCTGAAGCCTCGTCAGCGTCATTTGCAGCCTTGTCATGCAGCCTGTCCTCATTGCAGCCTTGTCATGAAGCCTGTCCTCATTACAGCCTGAGCCTTGACATGCAGATTGTCCGCTTATGTTTTTAAAAATGGCGCCGCCGAGATGTCCCGTGTATCTCGGCGGCACCCAGAAGTTCTTGGCGGTTTTCGGCTGCTCTCGGACCTTCTCGGAGGCTTTCGGCCGCTCTCGGAGGCTTTCGGCCGCTCTTGGACCTCGGTAGCTTTCGGCCGCTCTCGGAAGGTCCGAGAGCGGCCGAATGCCTCAGAGAGGGGCCGAAAGCCTCAGAGAGGGGCCGAAAGCCTTCGAGAAGGGCCGAGGAGGCCGAAAGCCGCCGAGAAGGTACGAGAGCGGCCGAAAGCCGCCCAGAGCCCAAAAAATTGTGTGGAAATCGTGGAGTATCGGCGTATAACACGCACCCGCTATTTTCCCCTGATTTTAAGGGGAAAAAAGTGCGTGTTATACGCCGATAAATACGGTAATCTATACAAGGTCTCAGTTCACCGCTCTTCTTTTTTACAAAGAAGAAACCAGCATCAGCAGGAGGATTTGCAGAGGAAACCTCCAGAAAGTGCGTCAGCAACATACTCCTGCATGGCCTTATACTCCAAGACCGACAAAGTGTAAACCCGGCCACGAGGAGGTATGGCACCAGGTTGAAGGTCAATTGCGCAATCATAAGACCGGTGTGGAGGCAAACTACCGGCTTGACCTTTATCAAAGGCATCGCTAAAATCACGGTACTCCTCCGGCAAGGAGGGGAGTGAAGAGGTGCACAGGACCCTGGATACCTTCAGGAAGCATGTCTCTCTGCATTGTGGTGACCAGGAGAGAACCTCAGCACGGAGCCAATCAAAAGAGGGGTTGTGCCTCTGTAACCAAGGATAACCAATAACCAGCGGAAACCTGGGTGAGGAAATAACTTGGAATTGGATTATCTCATGGTGAAGCACCCCTGCGGCCATGTACAATGGAACCGTCTCATGAGTCACATGGGCAGGCTGTAGAAGTTTCCCTTTAAGAGCCTCAATGGCAAGTGGAGTGTCAAGCAGCTGAAGCGGAATCGAGTGCTGTGAAACAAATGCAGCATCAATGAACAGGCCTGCAGCCCCAGAGTCGATTAGAGCCTGTATCTCGATGGACGACTCAGCCCAAGAAAGGGTGACCAAAACCAGGGGCTTATCCTTCTGGATAACTGGGGACGAAACAACGCCACCCAAGGTCTGTCCATGACAGGACCTCAAGGTTCGGGTGTGCCCTGGACGGGTAGGACAAGACTTCAAAAAGTGACCTACCTGGCCACAATAAAGGCACAATCTCTCCCTCCTCCTAAAGGCTCTCTCATCCTCAGAGAGAGCCTCATTTTATTGTCCCCACTTTTCAGCTTCATTTTTTATTGTCCCCACTTGTCAGCCTCATTTTTTTACTGCCTCACACTTGTCAGCCTCATTTTTTTTATTGCCCCACCCCCCACTTGTCAGCCTCATTTTTTTATCGCCCCCCACTTGTCAGACTCATTTTTTTTATCGCCTCCCACTTGTCAGCCTCATTTTTTTATTGCCCCCCCACTTGTCAGCCTCATTTTTTTATTGCCCTGCACTTATCAGACTCATTTTTTTTATTGCCCCCCACTTGTCAGCCTCATTTTTTTTATTGAACCCAACCCTTGTCAGCCTCATTTTTTTTATTGCCCTGCACTTATCAGCCTCATTTTTTATTCCCCCCCCCCCCCCCCCCACTTGTCTGCCTCATTGTTTATTGCCTCCCACTTGTCAGCCTCATTTTTTTTATTGCCCCCCACTTCTCAGCCTCATTTTTTATTGCCCCCCAGGGCAGGGCTCCACTTTATCAGCCTCATTTATTACTGTACTGATCCCAGCCCCAGTGCCCCAACTTGTCACCTGACCTGCTCCAATCAGGTTCCATTTGACCACCTTTTAATCTGGACTGGTCTGGTGTGGTGAGCGGTTGAGTGCCGGGCCTTGTGCTCTGGTTCAGGCTGGGGGGCCCCCCTCAGGAAGTCGGACGGCTCTTGCTGCAAGCGGGAGCAGAAGTCAGGGAATATGCTGCGGGAGTCGGGATGGGCAGCCGAGCAGTGGCTCTAAGCCAGCCAGCACTGCAGAATGCCGCCGCCTCCCGGGAAGTCACCGAAGACTGAAGGAATCAGGAGGAGACACAGTGAAGACGCTCTGGCTGCTCTCTCTGGGTGCTGCTGCCGCGGCCAGAGAAGGAGTGAGGTGGGTGGACTCGGAGCGCAGGTCAGCACTGGGTAAAGATCTTGTTCCTCTTGGCCTCGCTCTGAGACACTGTGACATCACTGGTTGCTAGACGCCAGGCGGAGCGGCCTTAGCAACCAGTTTGCCAATCTTCTATTAGGGTGGCTATGTGTCCTCACTTCATTCCGGGACACTGTATTGTCCAGGAATGAAGGTGCCTGGGACACAAATGTGAATTGTGGGACATCCCGGGCAATGCGGGACACACGTGGGCACCCTACCCGTCATGGTGATTTACCGCCTTAAATAATTTCTGAGTCACAGGGTTGCAGAATAAGTTTGCAGATCAGGAGTTATTACTGCTCTAACTTTACTGGCTGCATGCTCAAGTTTGATCTGTAGCTCAGAGAGTATTAAAGCCAGAAATAGCCAGGAAGATAGCATGTTCAGAAAGATGTCAGAAGTGGTAGACTACATGATGCTCCCTTCAGATACAGACTGTCATCCCATGTGGGTGATTAGTGCTGGGTCTTTCCCAGTAGCATCACCTCCAGTATAACACCTGGTCCTCTCCAGGCCGCACTGCGGGCACAATGGGCATGACAAGCAATAATCACATAAGAGTGCGCTAACTGTATACAGGATAGACGTATAAGAGTTTAATGTTATTCGTTTTTTATTTGTATTGGCATAACAGCTGCCAGTGTGACTTGTAAACCCGACGGTGACTCCACTGACACATTTCCTTTTCTGTTTTATTGTCTGTGTTACATTTCACCTTCTTTCTCAAAATGCACATTATATCTATCTTAAGTCTATTTTTACATGGCTTCTTGCACAGTAATACTTCCTGCGTGATACGCACTGGCTTTATATTGTTTGTCCCTGTGAGATTTTAATTCCTGAGGATCGTTTCCTTGTAACTGGCAGGTGTGTGGTTATAAATGCAGGTATAAATAAAGGAGATGCTGTTGTGTGTAATGTTAAAGTCAAACTTTGGGCTCATTTGTTTTTTTTAATGATCACCAGGCCAAAAAAAAAAAACACACTGCAAAATTCACCTTCTTTTAGGAGCTGTCCCCTGCAGTACCCTTTTTCACCACAAGTTGTCCTCAGTCTTCAAGGTTGAATGACTTCCAGGGGCCCAGTAGACTACCAGCAGCTACCATTGTTGCTGACACACATGGAGCAGGGGACAGGGAATGCGGAGCAGGAGATCAGAGAGGGAAAAATTGAATACTAATAAAGAAAATGAAAAACTAAGGACAAGAACAGAGAGAAGAGTCTGGAATACAGAGTAGGAGAACAGAGAGGAGAGACTGGACTACTGAGGAGGAGAACAGAGAGGAGAGACTGGACTTCTGAGGAGGAGAACAGAGAGGAGAGACTGGACTACTGAGGAGGAGAACAGAGAGGAGAGACTGGACTTCTGAGGAGGAGAACAGAGAGGAGAGACTGGACTACTGAGGAGGAGAACAGAGAGGAGAGACTGGACTTCTGAGGAGGAGAACAGAGAGGAGAGACTGGACTGCTGAGGAGGAGAACTGAGAGGAGAGACTGGACTACTGAGGAGGAGAACAGAGAGGAGAGACTGGACTACTGAGGAGGAGAACAGAGAGGAGAGACTGGACTACTGAGGAGGAGAACAGAGAGGAGAGACTGGACTTCTGAGGAGGAGAACAGAGAGGAGAGACTGGACTACTGAGGAGGAGAATAGAGAGGAGAGACTGGACTACTGAGGAGGAGAACAGAGAGGAGAGACTGGACTACTGAGGAGGAGAACAGAGAGGAGAGACTGGACTACTGAGGAGGAGAACAGAGAGGAGAGACTGGACTTCTGAGGAGGAGAACAGAGAGGAGAGACTGGACTACTGAGGAGGAGAACAGAGAGGAGAGACTGGACTTCTGAGGAGGAGAACAGAGAGGAGAGACTGGACTACTGAGGAGAAGAAAAGAGAGGAGAGACTGGACTACTGAGGAGGAGAACAGAGAGGAGAGACTGGACTTCTGAGGAGGAGAACAGAGAGGAGAGACTGGACCGCAGAGAAGGAGAACAGAGAGAGGAGATTGGAATATAGAGGAGGAGAACAGAGAGAGGAGATTGTGAATATAGAGGAGGAGAACAGAGAGGAGAGACTGGAACACTGAGAACAGAGAGGAGAGACTGGAACACTGAGAACAGAGAGGAGAGACTGGAACACTGAGAACAGAGAGGAGAGACTGGAACACTGAGAACAGAGAGGAGAGACTGGACTACAGAGGAGAACAGAGAGGAGAGACTGGACTACTGAGGAGGAGAACAGAGCGAAGGGATTGGAATACAGAGGACAACAGAGAGGAAGGGGGAGAACAGAGGAAACAGTACCACTTCTCTTGTCCTGTATGTCGGGTGTAATTCTCAGTATCTGTTCCTATTCTGTATGTATGGACTCTGCACAGTACCACTTCTCTTGTCCTGTATGTCGGGTGTAATTCTCAGTATCTGTTCCTATTCTGTATGTATGGACTCTGCACAGTGCCACTTCTCTTGTCCTGTATGTCGGGTGTAATTCTCGGTATCTGTTCTTATTCTGTATGTATGGACTCTGCACAGTACCACTTCTCTTGTCCTGTATGCCGGGTGTAATTCTCAGTATCTGTCCTTATTCTGTATGTATGGACTCTGCACAGTACCACTTCTCTTGTCCTGTATGTCGGGTGTAATTCTCGGTATCTGTCCTTATTCTGTATGTATGGACTCTGCACAGTACTACTTCTCTTGTCCTGTATGTCGGGTGTAATTCTCGGTATCTGTTCTTATTCTGTATGTATGGACGCTCTACAGTAAGGTACCTGAGCGTTTTGTAGCTTGAAGCCTGAAGCTACAAAACTCTGGAGGGGAAAAAATCCATTATTCTCAATGGAGATGGTTCACATCTCCACTCCAAGTCGCCTGAAGCCGAACGCCTGAAGCTCGAACAAGTTCTGGCCCTTTTTTGTTGCACGAATTGGGCAGATTTTGGCGTTTTTCTTCTTTCTACGTTGGTGACCTTTTGCCCTGCAAAAGGAATAAATTTTTTCCTTGAAGCAATAAGGTCTTAATATTTGATGTAGCATTTTTTCTACACACTTCTTCTTGGCTCAACAAATTAACTTTTCATATTGTCTTTTTTTTTCTCTCCCCCTTCTCATGTTGGCTAAAAACAGGTGTAGTCACCGAACACTTGAAAAATTGGTGGTATCAATTAAATATGCAAATTTTCTGTGACACTAACCTGATGGGCCAATGGAGTTTGCGTATGTGTATGTGAGTATATTTATATTTTTTGCCATATCTGTTTCAAACCAGCTATGACTAAGGCTATTGCCGAAACACGTCAACTTTATTGTTTTACTGTCACTCTGATGAACCAATAAACGACACTTCAAGGATTACAGTGTTGCCGGTGTTCTGGCATATTCAGTCCGGCCATCGGATACTGTCCGCTCCGTACTGCGCAGTACGGAGCAGAAGGATCTTCGGAAAATCTCAGAAGATGAACGGCGCCTGCGCCATGAGTGGAGGTGCTAGCCCCACCATCCAAGTGGATGCTGCCAATGTTAGAGGGTCCCTCGTGGGCTCGCTTCGCTCGCCACGCTTCGGGAACGGCCTCGCTATGCTCGGCTCTTTTATATTCTAACTCCATGTCCACTTGGATGGTGGGGCTAGAACCTGGACTCAAGGCGCAGGCTCCGTTCATCTTCGGCTATATTCGGAATCTGTGTGTGCTGTGTACTGCGCATGCGCAGTACACAGCGGACACTATCCGATGGGGGACACAATATGATAGGACACCGGCTCTTCTTACTACCCTTTTTTGTTGCGCGAATTGGGGCAGATTTGGGCATTTTTCTTCTTTTTATATTGGTGACCTTTTGCCCTGCACAAAATTGTGGCAAAAAAAGCCACAAAATCGCGGTAAAAAAATCCACAAAATCGCGTGATTTTCTGCCTGAAAATGCTATGCTCAGGTGTGAATGGGGCCTAAAGGTTAGGGTTCTATTAGGAGTTCATCTTACACATGTACTGATATGTGATTACAGATCTGACAACGGTTTGTGTCCTTTGTGTTAATTAATAATGTTTCAGTGTAACGCCAACCACCAGGGGGGGTCGTTCGCTGCGCGGGGAATGTCCCCCTTTCTTAACGCGAACTGAATGTTCGTCCTGCTTGGAAATTCAAGCAGGATATTTATTGGTTAACCCCTTCCTGTCCATCCCCAGTGTCCTGTTAGCTGGGACTTTACGCCCATGGGACAGAAAGGACTGCCTGATCATGCGACTGCTGTGATTGCCTATCAAGGTGGTCACATGATCAGAAGCCAGCCCCCGCTAGCTCACAATCATTGGCTAGAGGCCGGGAGCTATCCTTGACAGCTCAGTCACTGTGCTGGGAGCGCACAGTAAGCACGCTCTCAGCGCAGAAACCTTGACTGTCCATGGATGCAAATGTGTGGTGTGTCAGTCATAAAGACCCTCCCCCCCCCCCCCAACTTTGCCACCGCGCATATGTGTTAAGTTGTCTGTAAGAGGTGAAGGGCATCAGATACAGCAAACGTGTTTCATTGCAAATTTGGCTGTTAGTGAATGTAACGAATACAAATGTATCCAAATAATAATAATTAAAAAGTTTTTTTTTATTATTATTAATATTGTTATTTATTATTATTATTCGTTGCATTCCATTCATTTAGATACGGCAGTCGTTATTTCGGATAATTCATAATTTTGAAAATTCGTAAATGAAAAAACACGAAAATAAGAAAGAAGTTTCGAAAATTCGAAAAGAACGAAAATCCGAAAATTCGAAAGAATAACTAACTAATAATAACTAACTATTAAATTATAGGTATTGGAGTTTCCTTTCAAATTTGGCTGTTAGTGAACGTAACGAATACAAATTTATCCGAAGTTACAAATTATTCAAATTAACGAATGCCATATCTAAATGAATGGAACATAATGAATTAATAATTATAAATAACAATATTAATAATAATAATAATAAAACATTTTAATTATTATTATTTATTATTAAATTAAGTTCCATTCATTTAGATACAGCATTCGTTATTTCGGATAATTTGTAGCTTTGGATAAATTCATATTCGTTACTTTCACTAACAACCAAATTTGAAAGGAAATTCCAATACATATAATTTAATAGTTAGTTATTATTAGTTAGTTATTCTTTAAAATTTTCAGATTTTTGTTCTTTTCGAATTTTCGGAACTTCTTTCTTTATTTCGGATTTTTTAATTTACAAATTTTCAAAATTACGAATTATCCGAAATAACGAAGGCCACAGCCAAACAAATGGAACGCAACAAATAATAATAATAAATAATAATATTAATAATAATAATCAAAACATTTTAATTATTATTATTTACTATTAATTAATTCCGTTCCTTTCATTTAGATACAGCATTCGTTATTTCGGATAATTCGTAACTTTGAATAAATTCATATTTGTTATGTTCACTAACAGCCAAATTTGAAAGGAAATTCCAATAACAATAATTTAATAGTTAGTTATTATTAGTTAGTTATTCTTTAGAATTTTCGGATTTTCGTTCTTTTAGAATTTTCTGAACTTTTTTTATTTTCGGATTTTTTAATTTATGAATTTTCAAAATTACGAATTATCCGAAATAATGAATGCTGTATCTAAACGAATGGAACGCAACACATAATAATAATAAATAATAATATTAATAATAATAATAAAAACTTTTTAATTATTATTATTTACTATTAATTCATTCCGTTCCTTTCATTTAGATGGGGCATTCGTTATCTTGGATAATTCGTAACTTTGAATAAATTCATATTCGTTATGTTCACTAACAGCCAAATTTGAAAGGAAATTCCAATACCTATAATTTAATAGTTAGTTATTATTAGTTAGTTATTCTTTAGAATTTTCGGATTTTTGTTCTTTTCGAATTTTCAGAACTTCTTTCTTATTTTCGGATTTTTTCAGTTACGAATTTTCAAAATAAAAAATAATCCGAAATAACGAATGCCGTAGCTAAACAAATGGAACGCAACGAATAATAAAAATAAATAATAATATTAATAATAATAATAAAAACTTTTTAATCATTATTATTTACTATTAATTCATTCCGTTCCTTTCATTTAGATGCGGCATTCATTATTTCGGATAATTCGTAACTTTGGATAAATTCGTATTCGTTACGTTCACTAACAGCCAAATTTGAAAGGCGATTCCAATACCTATAATTTAATAGTTAGCTATTATTAGCTAGTTATTCTTTCGGATTTTCGTTCTTTTCGAGTTTTCGGAACTTCTTTCTTATTTTGTGATTTTTTAATTTACGAATTTTCGAATTATCCGAAATAACGAATGCCGTATCTAAATGAATGGAACATAATGAATTAATAATTATAAATAACAATATTAATAATATTTTTTTTTAATTATTATTATTTGATTATTAATTAAGTTCCATTCATTTAGATGCAGCATTCGTTATTTCGGATAATTCATAACTTCGGATAAATTCGTATTAGTTACGTTCACTAATAGCCAAATTTGAAAGGAGATTCCAATACCTATAATTTAATAGTTACCTATTATTAGCTAGTTAATCGGATTTTCGTTCTTTTCGAGTTTTCTGAACCTCTTTCTTATTTTGCGATTTTTTCATTTACGAATTTTCGAATTATCCGAAATAATGAATGCCGTATCAAATCGAATGGAACGCAATGAATTACTAATTATAAATAACAATATTAATAATAATAATAATTTTTTTAAATTATTATTTTTTATTATTAATTAAGTTCCATTCATTTAGATGCAGCATTTGTTATTTCGGATAATTCGTAACTTCGCATAATTCGTAACTTTGGATAAATTCGTATTCGTTATGTTCACTAACAACCAAATATGAAAGGAGATTCCAATACCTATAATTTAATATTTACCTATTATTAGCTAGTTATTCTTTCGGATTTTCGTTCTTTTCGTGTTTTCGGAACTTCTTTCTTATTTTGCGATTTTTTAAATTTACGAATTTTCGAATTATCCAAAATAACGAATGTCGTATCTAAACGAATGGAACGCAATGAATAATAATAATAAATAACAATAATAATAATAATAAAAACTTTTTAATTATTATTATTTACTATTAATTAATTTTGTTCCATTCATTTAGATACGGCATTCGTTATTTCAGATAATTCGTAACTTTTGGATAAAGTCGTATTCGTTACGTTCACTAACAGCCAAATTTTAAAGGAAATTTCAATACTTATAATTTAATTGTTAGTTATTATTAGTTAGTTATTCTTTAGAATTTTTGGATTTTCGTTCTTTTTGAATTTTCTGAACTTCTTTCTTATTTTCGCATTTTTTCATTTACGAATTTTCAAAATTATGAATTATCTGAAATAACGAATGCCGTATCTAAACGAATGGAATGCAACGAATAATAATAATAAATAACAATATTGATATTTAATAGTTAGTTATTATTAGTTAGTTAGCTAGTTATTCTTTCGGATTTTCATTCTTTCGAATTTTCGGAACTTCTTTCTTATTTTTGGATTTTTGAATTAACAAATTTTCAAAATTATGAATTATCTGAAATAACGAATGCCGTATCTAAACGAATGGAATGCAACGAATAATAATAATAAATAACAATATTAATATTTAATAGTTAGTTATTATTAGTTAGTTAGCTAGTTATTCTTTCGGATTTTCATTCTTTCGAATTTTCGGAACTTCTTTCTTATTTTCGGATTTTTTAATTAACAAATTTTCGAATTTACGAATTTTCAAATTTTCAAGTTTAGGAATTTTTGAATTGCGATCATAACGAATGACCCGAGAAATGAAAAAAAAAAAAAAAAAAAAAAAAAAACGAATGAATCGAAAATGAAGAAATTTTTCGGCAGTGCACATGTCTAGTCCCATTTGAATTTTTTTGTTCACAAAGTCGTATATAATTATGCACAGCTTTGGCTCACTACAAATCCCAGCATGCTCCGATATCTCAACTATGTTGTATAAATCCATCCTGGATGAGTTGTACAGACATGTCCCGTGCGCTGGGCGTGCCCCCGCGTCTGTATTGTATTGTAAGCTGGCCCGGTGCATAACAAAACCTCTGGACACACAGAATTGTGTCAGGACCAGTCTGGGGATGTCCTCTGGATTAGTTTTTGTTACATTATACAGCAAAATATCTGTAAGCGGAGATTATTTATTTAATCATTTTTAGAGTTTCGTGTTGCTTCTTGTCCGCCCACGTTAACTTCACCCAGTGTTCTGCCTGCCAACCTTCTATCCAGCAGTCATCCTCCAACTGATGGCAATTTGAACATCGGTAATATCGTGTAATATTGTAATATAACCCTATTATGTTACAGAGATCACGGGGTATAGAGTTTCCTCTTTATTCCCCCCCTTAACATATATCCAGGGCGTGGCACTGCATTGCCATGGGCACTGTCTCTCATGTTGACATGCATTGCATTGAGAGACTTTCCCCCCTCAATGACCGGGCCATTTTTTTTGCGATACGGCACTGCGACGCTTTAACTGACAATTGCGCGGTCGTGCGACGTTGCATCCAAACAAAAAAAATGGCGTCCTTTTCCCCACAAATAGAGCTTTTTTTGGTGGTATTTACTCACCTTTGTGGTTTTTATTTTTTGCGCTATAAACAAAAGAAAGAAACAAAAAAAAGAAAACAATAAAATAAAAAGATTAAAAAAAAAACAAAAAAAGAAAAGAAAAATGAGAATTTTGAAAAAAAACAAAAAACAATATTTTTTGCTTTAATAAATATCCCAAAAAATTATTAACCACTCGCTTACTGAGCATTTAAACCCCCTTCCTGCCCAGACCAATTTTCAGCTTTTTAGCGCTGTCACTCTTTGAACGACAATTGCGCGGTCACGCTACAGTTTACCCAAATGAAATTTTTATCGTTTTTTTTTCCACACAGACAGAGCTTTCTTTTGGTGCAATTTTAATTGCTGCTTTGTTTTTTATTTTTTGCTAAATAAAAACGAAAATTTAGAAAAAAATACAAAACTGTTTCATAGTTTGTTATAACATTTTGAAAACAGGTCATTTTTCTCCTTCACTGATGTGCGCTGATGAGGCTGCACTGATGGGCACTGATAGGCTGCGCTGATGGGCACCGATAAGGCAGCACTAATGGACACTGATAGGTGGCACTGATGAGGCGGCACTGAGAGGTGGCCCTGATGGTTGGCATTGATGGGTTGTACTGAAGGACACTGATAGGGGGCATTGATGGGCACTGATGATCACTGATGGGCGGCACTAATGGGCACTGGTAGGTGACACTGATAGGCAGCACTGATCTATGGCACTGATTATGAGACACTGATGGGCATTGATGGACGGCACTGGTGGGCATTGATGGGTGGCACTGTGGTCACTGGTAGGTGGCACTGTGGTCACTGGTAGGTGGCACTGGTGGGTACTGATAGGTGGCACTGGTAGGTACTGATAGGTGGCCCTGGTAGGTGGCACAGTGGGCACTGGCAGCTGACACTGGTGGCACATAAAATATAGCTGGGGCTTTCTGTGTGAGAGACCGATATCCCTCTGACAGAAGCAGGTGACAGGCTTTTTTTCACCTCATGCTGATAGCGTGAGGGAAAAATATACTGATTACCGAGCTTCTGTTTACATCACATGATCAGCTGTCATTGGCTGACAGTTGATCACATGGTAAGGGGCCGCGATCGACCTCTTATGCCGCGTACACACGATCGGACATTCCGACAACAAAATCCGCGGGATTTTTTCTGACGGATATTGGCTCAAACTTGTCTTGAATACACACGGTCACACACGGAAATTCCGAACGTCAAGAACGCGGTGACGTAAGACGAGCCGAGAAAATTGAAGTTCAATAGCCAATGCGGCTCTTCTGCTTGATTCCGAGCATGTGTAGAACTTTGTGCGTTGGAATTGTGTACACACGATCGGAATTTCAGACAACGGATTTTGTCGTCGAAAATTTGAGATCCAGATCTCAAATCTTGTGTGTCGGAAATTCCGATGGAAAATGTCCGAAGGAGCCCACACACGGTTGGAATTTACGACAAAGAGCTCCCATCGAACATTTTCCATTGGAAAATCAGACCATGTGTACACGGAATTACTCGGATCTGTGATCAGCCGAGTCTCACAGACTTGGTGATCACAGAGCGTGCCACGCGACCCGCAGGGCTTGCTAGGAAGGGCGTGGATGCCCTCTTGGCAATTAGGGTCCGCGCTGCAGCCGTCTTTCGACTATAACGCAGGCGGCAAGTAGTTAAAAAAAGACAAATTTCTTCATCGGTTTAGGCCAATATGTATTCTTCTACATATTTTTGGTAAAAAAAATCGCAATAAGCGTATATTGATTGGTTTGCGCAAAAGTTTTAGCATCTAAAAAATAGGGGATAGATTTATGGCATTTTTATTATTATTCGTTTTTTTTTTTTTTACTAGTAATGGCAATAATCAGTGATTTTTAGCAGCACTTCGACGTTGTGGCGGACAGATTGGTCACTTTTGACACTTTTTTGGTACCAATAATGCACTGATTTGATGCAATGCTCTAAAAATTCACTGATTACTGTAAAAAAAAAAAAAACACTGGCAGGGAAGGGGTTAACACTAGTGGTGATCAAGGGATTAAACGTGTTATCTAGGGAGGTGTTTCTAACTGTGGGGGGAGGGGACTGACTGAGAGTAGAGGGAGATCGCTGTTCCTAATCACTTGGAACAAACGATCACTCAGTACTGACAGAACGGGGATCTGTTTGTTTACACTGACAGATCCCCGTTTTGGCTCTCTGTGGAGTGATGGCGGGTGGCCGGCAGACATTGCGGCGGCCGGCCACGTGAATCAGCTCCCCCCCCACCCTATGCAGCGGGCGCGCCTGCTATAGCTGTGAAACGGACCGACGTACTGCTACGGTGATTCGCGGTACGAGCCGACCTGTCGCGGTATCATGACGGCAGCCGGTCGGCAAGTGGTTAAAGCACCACAAAACGTAGATAAATAGGACAAACTTTTTTTTGGTTTGAGGAAATGGAAAAAATAGGGCTGGACCCGTAGGGTTATCTCATTGCTGTTGCTATCTTAACTACTTTATTATATAAATGAAAAAAGACCAAAATTTCTGAAAAAAAAAACAACAATATTTTCAAATTTCTGTAATAAAACGTATCCAATCAAATCTAATTTCTTCATAAATTTAGGCCAAAATTTATTTTTCTGCATATCTTTGGTAAAAAAAATAAAAATCCCAAGAAGTGTATATTGAGTGGTTCTTGTGAAAGTTATAACGTCTACAAACTATGGGATATATATTTGAAAATTGCTCAATCCTAATGTACTGACGGCCGATCTCATTTCTCGAGGCCCCAAAATGTCAGAACAGTACAAATACCCCCAAAGACCGTCCAAGGTACAATATATTACTAAAAGTATTGGGACGCCTGCCTTTACACGCACATGAACTTTAACATCATCCTAGTCAGGGGCATTGCTCGGTCTACAAAAGATCTGGGGCTAGAGCCCATAGCAGCGTAGTAAAGAAAGTCATACATTTGGGCGGGCATTCACATGTATATACAGTAATATACGTGTTTGTGTGTGTATATATCCCCAGAGAGTCCCCCCACTTACATCAGGGTCCCCAGAGAGCCCCCCTTACATCAGGGTCCCCAGATAGCCCCCCTTACATCAGGGTCCCCAGAGAGCCCCCCTTACATCAGGGTCCCCAGAGAGCCCCCCTTACATCAGGGTCCCCAGAGAGCTCCCTTACATCAGGGTCCCCAGAGAGCCCCCCTTACATCAGGGTCCCCAGAGAGCCCCTCTTACATCAGGGTCCCCAGAGAGCCCCCTTACATTAGGGTCCCCAGAGAGCCCCCTTACATTAGGGTCCCCAGAGAGCCTCTCCTTACATCAGGGTCCCCAGAAAGCCTCTCCTTACATCAGGGTCCCCAGAGAGCCCCCCCACCTACATCAGGGTCCCCAGAGGGCCACCCTTAAATCAGGGTCCCCAGAGAGCCTCTCCCTTAAAATCAGGGTCCCCAGAGAGCCCCCCACTTACATCATGGTCCCTAGAGAGCCTCCCCTCCCCTTGGGGACCCCTGCAGAGACTCGAGGCTATGGGCCCCAGATTCAGGGCTTTAGCCCCAAAGGCCACCCCCTAGCGACACCACTGATCCCAGTCTTAGTCCGTAGGGTTCAATATTGAGTTGGTCCACCCTTTGCAGCTATAACAGCTTCACCTCTTCTGGGAAGGCCGTCCACAAGGTTTAGGAGTGTGTCTATGGGAATGTTTGACCATACTTCCAGAAGAGCATTTGGGAGATCAGGCACTGATGTTGGACTTGGCTTATGCCCCGCACACATGAGCGGATCATCCATTCCGCTCAAGCTTGGCTTGCATACACACGGTCACACAAAAGTTCTCTGAACTTTAGAACGACAAGAATGCGGTGACGTACAACACTACGACGAGCTGAGAAAATGATGACAATGGATGACTCAAAACAGGACAGTACTTGCACCTATTCTCTAAGAAAAAAAGCCATGTTTTACAGTATAGACCAGCCATTCTCAACCAGGGTTCCATGGAACCCTGGGGTTCCTCCAGAGGTTGCTAGGGGGTTCCTTGAGCTGTGGCTGATGAACCACCTATTTGATGACGCCTACAGAGTTCAAGGTTCAGCAACACTTGGCAAAGCCAGCAGTATGACACCCAATATCTTTTTAGCTGTCTTTAAGGGTGGCATTCTGAACAGGGCTGTCTTTAATATTGATTGGGCCCCAGGAAAAAAATTCCTTAGGGCCCCCCTCCCCCCATCCAATTTCACTCTCCACCTTCTCTGAGACATAAAATAATTACTGTAGCAGCTAGACTTAAAATCAGTTTACTGTATCAGATCAGGCAGCGATTGCGATTGGTTGCCAGAGGTTACAGCATATCATTACTGCTTACTGACTGGTGGCTAGAGGTTACAGCACTCCTTAAGGCTCACTGATTAGTTGCTAGAGGTTACAGTACATGATTTCTGCTTTTTGATTGGCTACTAGAGATTACTGTACAGTAATACTGCTCACTGGTTGCTATAGGTTACAGCACATCATCGCTTCACTGCAGCGGGGCATGATATACATATGAATTCTGCCTTTATTTACATATCAGTTCCCTTGGCCTCAGTTATTTACATATGCATGTCACTGCAATTTACATACGAAGGCCGCTTATTTACATGTAAACACAGGGTCTGCAGGTGAGTCATCTGTACACAACAATAAGGCAGAGCTGTCCAGCATTAGTAGCAGCACTTCACACTGAGATATCGGCACACAGCACAGGACTAAAACTTCAAGGGACAAGGGAATGTAAACTGGGATAGTTGGCAAGTATGAGGCAGCTGCTCTGGGCCCCACAACAATGACAGGGCCCAGGGCCCTGATTCTGAACACCACTTTAAGGGGGGGACCTTCTTCCTATTGACCACCGATATCAGGAGCATTGTTTCTATTGAGCCCTGATGATTTGGTTTTAGTAAGGGTTCCTCGATAAATGAAAATTATTTTTTGGGGTTCCTCTAGCGTTAAAAGGTTGAGAAAGCCTGGTATAGATATACAGAAACACCAATTCAAAAAGTGAAGGATCCAAGATGCTTTTAATTGTTCAGAATTTGATTACATAGACACCAAACACATTTTCGGGAGGTACAACCAGGGCCGTCTTTAAGGCAGGGCAAAAGGAGCAGCTGCCCTGGGCCCTGTCATTGTTGTGGGGCCCAAAGCAGCTGCCTCATACTTGCCAACTATCCCAGTTTAAATTTCCTTGTCCCTTGAAGTTTTAGCCCTGTTGTTGTGTACAGATGACTCACCCGCAGACCCTGTGTTTACATGTAAATAACTGGCATGCATATGTAAATAGCAGTGGCATTACTAAGCAAAGAGCTGTGGCCATCTGAATTGATATGTAAATAAGGCATCATTCATATGTATATCATGCTTTCCTGCAGTGAGAAGACGATGTGCTGTAACCTCTAGCAATCAGTGAGCAGTATTACTGTACAGTAATCTCTAGCAACTAATTAACAAGCAGAAATCATTTGCTGTAACCTCTAGCAACTAATCAGTGAGCCGTAATGTGTGCTGTAACTTCTAGCAACCAGTCAGTAAGCAGTAATGATATGCTGTAACCTCTGGCAACCAATCACAATTGCTGCCTGATCTGATACACTAAACTGATTTTAAGTCCAGCTTCTATTTATTGTATGTCTCAGAGCAGGTGGAGAGTGAAATTTCATGGGAGGGGGCCCCCAAAAAATTTTCTGCCCGGGGTCCAATCAATATTAAAGACAGCCCTGGGTACAACACTCCCCCTTCATCAAGAAAACTGAAATATAGACTTGAAAGGACTCAAAAGAAATTATTGCGAAAGGGATCTATGTTAGGTTTGATATAAATGCTCCTTTTTCCACAATTATGCACTGGAGTCTGTGTCAGTTAAAGTTGGGGACCTTGTCTTAGCCTCTTCTGTGAATCTGGAGCAGATCTGGAGCAGACTCACCACTATTGTGGACAGAGGAGTTGAACACAAGTGGTGAAGCTTGTTCTTATTTAGTTTTGCCGGAGTCATCTGACTGGGCATGTTTCTTGCTTGCCGGTGAACGTTTCTTGTTTGATAAATACAGATTAGTTTTATCTTGGTGTTTTGTAAATATTGTCAATGTCATCGATCATCTAAACCACAATAAAAGCAATGTGGCCATTGAATGCCGCGTGCCAGCCTTTGACTCATTTATTCCATTGAGTCCATGCCGGTTATGGTTGGGTGGAGTATTTACGGGTAGACACGTGCAGTGTCCCATCTTCATTATGGGAGGTGACTAGACTGCCAATGTCAGAGAAAAACTCCTGCCGTTGCTCATTGGAAAGAACATATTCAACACTATTCAAAAAACTGTATAAAGCGCTAAGAAGACTGAGCAGCACAATAGTTTCATGGTTAGCACATCTGTCTGGCTGCTTTAGCGCCCTCCTAGTATAGGATGCTAGGTAAATTGAGTGTTTTGGCTTGCTCTGTAATCAGAGGAGCAGTGATCATTTACCTTGCTTTGTTCATGGTTTCACAGGCTAGTACCTTGATTGTTTCCCCCTGCCTCTAGGAGAGGCTTCCAGAGCTTGGGGAGGGAAATTCAAATGGCTGGCCTGAATATTTACCATGCCCTGGCCAATCCCTGGGGAGATGTGCCCAGTTGGTGGTCTGGGAGGTGGCAATAGCCTGAAGCCCTGGGCAGACTGTCTTTTTCCCTGTGAGCTTCAGAGGAATGCTTGCCCCTGACACACCTCTGGACCGACTGCTGGATATCTCTGCCAAATGGTTGAGTTTTAATGTAACATTCCTCATTCCACTTTAACTATTCTGGAGTTATATCATGGTCCCCAGCTATGGAACCTTAACTATCCTAGAGCTATCTCATGGTCCCCAGCTATGAGAATTTACCTATTCTGGAGTTATCTCGGTCCCCAGCTATGAAAATTGAACTATTCTGGGGCTATCTCATGGTCCCCAGCTATGAGCATTAATTCTGGAGATATCTAATGGTCCCCAGCTATGAGACATTAACTGTTCTGGAACTGTCTCATGGTCCCCAGTTATTATACTTTAACAATTCTAGAGCAATCTAATGGTCCCCAGCTTTGAGACATTAACTATTCAGGAGTTATCTCATGGTCCTCAGCTAGGAGAATGTAACTATTCTGGAGGTATCGCATAGTCCCCAGGCTATGAGACTTTAACTGCTGCTGCACACAGAAGGATTTTTATCTTAATGCATAGAATGCATTAGGGTAAAAAACCTTCTGCCTTTAGAACCACTTTAACTATTCTGGAGTTATCTCATGGTCCCCAGCTATGTAAATCGAACTATTCTGGAGCTATCTCATGGTCCCCAGCTATGAGCATTAATTCTGGAGATATCTAATGGTCCCCAGCTATGAGACATTAACTGTTCTGGAACTGTCTCATGGTCCCCAGTTATTATACTTTAACAATTCTAGAGCAATCTAATGGTCCCCAGCTTTGAGACATTAACTATTCAGGAGTTATCTCATGGTCCCCAGCTAGGAGAATGTAACTATTCTGGAGCTATCGCATAGTCCCCAGGCTATGAGATTTTAACTGCTGCTGCACACAGAAGGATTTTTATCTTAATGCATAGAATGCATTAGGGTAAAAAAACCTTCTGCCTTTAGAACCACTTTAACTATTCTGGAGTTATCTCATGGTCCCCAGCTATGATACTTTGTCCATTTTACACTCATTTTCACCGAGACAGGGGCTCTCACTCTCACGCCATGTATGGGGTTGCGGGGCCCGTGCACGCACCTATGTACTTGACGGTTGTGGTACTAAGTTACTTGGGGAACCAAAGCCCATTCCCAAGAATGTGTCTGGGTTTCGGGAGATTGAAAACCCAGACTGTGTGGGTGAATCCCAGACCGGTGGCAACCTTAAGCATTGGTCAGGCATGGTATGTACATATCTATATTGCTCCAGCTCAGTTTAATGTAACTATGTATAAAATATCCATATCTGGATCATACTAGTTGTGTCCAATTAGTGGTTAAACACCCGAAAGAGATTGGCACCTCATCCCAGAAGATAAAATGGATCAGATGGGAAGGAAGAAGGAATTTTAATGGTGCATTAGCAAATAATGATGACAAAGAGATATCTTAAATGAATTTTAATGAGTATAAAGTTAAAAAACATGAGCAGGGACAATTTATCCGTAAGTATACAGTGTTTCACAAAATAAGTGGTCACACGAACAAGTGTACAGTTAGGCCGCGTACACACGGGCGGACTGTTCGTCCAACTTTGTCCGCTGAACAGTGTTTCAGCGGACAGTCCGCTCGTGTGTGGGCTTCAGCGGACAGTTTCAGCGGACAGTCTGACGAACAAAGTTTTTCGGAATTTCCGTAAGACTGTCCGCTGAAACTTGGTTTGAGCGGACAGTCCGCTCGTGTGTAGGCTTGTTCGGCAAACTAAGTCTCGCGCATGCTCAGAAAGAATTTACACGGCGAAGGTTGCACTGCAGTGTATCGGACGCCGAATTTCTCGTCCCGTCGTACGTGCCGTTCACGTCATCGCGCAAGTTTTCAGCGGACTGTTCGTTCGTCGTGTGTGGTCAAGTCCGTTCATGCTAATTTTGAACGGACTGTTTGTCAAACTGTTTGACGAACCTAGTTGGGCGGACAGTCCGCCCGTGTGTACGCGGCCTTACAGAGAGAGTTTCAGATTCGTATAATATCCCGACATGTTTCGCCTGGTAGCTTCATCAGGGGATATACGAATTGATCGTAAAATTCATGAAACTATACAAAAACAGAAAAATAAATAAAGTAACAAAATACAGATATCAAAAAATAATGGGTATCAACATTAGGAATGAGTGTAAATCACGTAAATGTCAGGTAGGTCTTAAGGTAAGCTTACCATGCCGTATAGCTTACCTTAAGACCTACCTGATATAAAATTACCGTATTTATCGGCGTATAACATGCGCCGGTGTATAACACGCACCACAAGTTTAGGAGGGAATTTTAAGGAAAAATACTTTTAGGAGGGAAGTTTAAGGAAAAAAAAAACTTACATTTAAATGCCCATCAATGCAGCCTTATCAGTGTCCATCTAAAGCCTTGTCAGTGTCATATGCAGCTTTGTCATGCAGCTTGTCTATCATTGCAGCCTTGTCCATCATTGCAGCCTTGTCCATCATTGCAGCCTTGTCTATCACTGCAGCCTGTCCATCATTGCAGCATTGCCCATCATTGCAGCATTGCCCATCATTGCAGCCTTGTCTATCATTGCAGCCTTGTCCATCATTGCAGCCTTGTCTATCATTGCAGCCTGTCCATCATTGCAGCATTGTCATGCAGCCTTGTCCATCGTTGTCCCCTTGTCAGTGTCATTTTCAGCTTTGTCTGTTTCATTTTCAGCCTTGTCTGTTTCAATTTCAGGTTTTATTTTTAAAAATGGCGCCGCCGAGATGTCCTGTGTATCTCGGCGGCGCTCAGTAGTTCTCAGCTGCCTACGGCCGTTCTCGTCGGTTTTCGGCCACCTTCGGCCCTTCTCGTCGGCTTTCACCCGCCTTCGGCCCTTCTCGTCAGCTTTTGGCCGCTCTCGGCCGTTCTCGGCAGTTTTCGGCCGCCGAGAAGGGCCGAAGGTGGCTGAAAGCCACCGAGAAGGGCCAAGAGCGGCCGAAGATGGCCGAAAGCCACCGAGCAGGGCCGAAAGCCGCCGAGAATTGCCGAAGGCAGCTTAAAGCCGCCCAGAGGCTCCAAAATAGTGGAGGATCGGCGTATAACACGCACCCGTGATTTTCCCCTGATTTTAAGGGGAAAAAAGTGCGTGTTATACGCCGATAAATACAGTAATGATAAATTGTCCCATGTTTTTTAACTTTATACTCATTAAAATGTATTTAAGATACATCTTTCTCATAATTTTTTGATAATGCACTGTTAAAATCCCTTCTTCCTTCCCATCGGATCCATATCTGGAATTTTTCTTTAAGACATATTAGGACCTATTTATTAGCCATAAAGATATTTTACACAGCAGGTCAACATCAATGTGGGGGCTTTTTGATTCCTTTCGGGGGCCACCTCCCCATAACCTGCCAGGTTCTCCATTCTCCTAGATCACAGGAGATCACAGGGTACTAATTTGAAGTTGCAGGAGTTCACGTATGACAGACAGTGAAGTCATCTGAGTTTAAATAGCTGAAACATGTCATAACATAGAAGTGTACAAAACCCGCACTTGTCAGCATAGTAACAACATATTGATAGATCGACTTCTCCATCGGGAATCAGAATCCTCCAATCGGTGTCCTCATTGCCTAACCCAGACAATTGTAATGTCACGCTTCCTCTAATTAGTCAGATTTCCCCCCGAGGCGGCAGAATGTGGCCGAGCTGTTTAAGTGTCAGACAATAATCAGAATAAATCAGAATATATTATGAAGCCGGCTGCTCGGTCCCGGCCTGGGGTTTCCTCTGTCAGCCAGCAGCGTTAATAATTGCTTCTTATTTTCTGTGTTTGACATGATAATGATCCCCGGGGGCCGAGGGGAGCTCCGGAGAAAGAGACGGGTCCCCGGGGGGGGCCCCTAATAACAATAATAATATGAAATATTCAGCGCTCAGAGAGGAAGTGCCCTGTGTGCACAGACAGATCTAGTTACAGGACAGGAAGATGTGATTTGGATGATTCAGCTGAATGGTAAGTTGGACAAAGATCAGGATGAAGAGACCTTTATCCATCGACATTGTCAGCCTATAAACTGCACACAATAGGCAGGATAATTCAAATACAGTAAAACCTTGGTTTGAGAGCGTTTTGCAAGACAAGCAACATTTTTAAATACATTTTGACTTGATAAAGAAGCAATGTCTTGATATACAAGTCACAACTGAGTATAAAAGACAAGAGGGGGCGCCTCTAAGTGTAGCAACGTGGTTAGATTTTAATGAAGTTGCAACATTTAGCAACTGACATAGTTGATGATTAAAAGACAAGCAAACATTTTAAATACATTTTGAATGGGTATAAAAGAGATGTCTTGATATACAAGTCACAACTGAGTATAAAAGAGAAGAGGGGGCGCCATTAAGTGTAGCAACGTGGTTACATTTTAATGAAGTTGCAACATTTAGCAACTGACATGGTTGATGATTACGCACTAGCCGACTGTTACACGGCGATATACGTCGGCGCAATGGCAGCAGTGGGCAAATGGGCTTACCTGTACATCCCCTTTTAGATCGGGGGATAGCAGGCATGCGGCCCGCCTATTTAGGTGTGACTGTGCCCGCGGGACCGGAGGACTCGATGTCTGCGGGTCTCCCGGCGATCGTGTCACGGAGCCCCAGAACGGGGGAAGTGCTTATGTAAACAAGGCATTTCCCCGCTCTGGCTTGTGTCATGACAGAGATCACCGCTCCCTGTCATCGGGAGCGGTGATCGCTGTCATGTGACTTGAAGCCCACCCTCTCCCCACAGTTAGAATCACTCCCTAGGACACACTTAACCCCACCCCCTAGTGGTTAACCCCTTCACTGCCAGTGTCATTTACACAGGAATCAGTGCATTTTTATAGCACTGATCTCTGTATAAATGACAATGGTCCCAAAATAGTGTCAAAAATGTCCGATGTGTCCGCCATAATGTCGCAGTCCCGATAAAAAACGCTGATTGCTGCCATTGCTAAGAAAAAAAATTAAAAATAAAAGTGCCATAAAACTATCCCCTATTTTGTAGACGCTATAACTTTTGCGCAAACCAATCAATAATCGCTCATTACGAGTTTTTTGGACCAAAAATATGTAGAAGAATACGTATCGGCCTAAACTGAGGAAAAACATTTTTTTTATATATTTTTGGGTACTGGTACTGTAAGAAGGTTCCTATTTCTATCTTTCTGTTAGCCCTCGTACACACGGTCGACATTCCCACGGAAAATGTCCAATCGGACCGTGTTGCGTGTGTGGGCTCCATCGGACTGTTTCTGTCTGAATATCCGACGGACCAAGTTTTCCAGCTTGGCTATAAAACTTTCCGACAACATGATCCGATCGGACCTTATCCGATCATGTGTAGAGAATTCCGATCGGACAAAGTGTCACGCATGCTCAGATCAAATTCCTACATCAAAGCTATTGGCTACTAGCCTGAACGTAGTCCCATCGTAACGAAATAACGTCATCACGTTCTGAAAGATCGGATTTTTCGACAACTTTGTCCGACCGTGTGTATGCAACAGTTTCAGACAAGATCCGACGGACAAAATCCAATGGATTTGGTTGTCGGAATCTCCGACCGTGTGTACAAGGGCTTACCCACTCCTGTTTGAGCATCTGTTTTTTTAGCCGTTTTTTTCTTGTATGTCTTTGCGCCTATTTTCGAGAATTTTCGCACGCATGTGCGCAAACTTTCTCACGTTCACAATATGTTAATGGCTATTCACGCGCAAACGTGGTGTTAATTACCGACCAAAAATGCCGACTTTTTTTTTTTACTAAAGAATACAAGTTGCTTGTTCCCGCTGCTGTGTGCATAGGCACTATACAATAATGGGCTGTATTTGAGCTCATTAAAGTGGAGGGGCACCCTAAAAAACAAAAATTACATAGAAATGTTTCAAAAAATATGCAAAAAAAATCGTCTTAAGCTGCCTCTTCCTACTCTGCGGTCTTCTCTCCTCTTTGCGTGGTCTTCTGGGGAATGGGGCACGGTGTGTTCCTGGGAACTGTGTGTGTCCCAGAACACAGCGCGCCCCATTCACAAAGCGCCGCACGACTTGCGCATGTCCAGTAGATAGAATGGCGGAACCCGAGAGCCGACATCAGGGGCACCCTGGACAGGTAAGTGTGTGTTAAAAGTCAGCAGCTACAGTGTTTGTAGCAGGGGCGTAACTATAGGGGGTGCAGCAGTCGCGACCGCAACTGGGCCCTGTGATGCAGGGGGCCCATGCAGCCCCCTCTACATATGACCGGCAGCAGCATATGCAGCTAGCACACACTATTACATACCCCCTCCATATCCCCCTGGGGACAGGGACCCCTTCTCACGTGGGGACAGGGACCCCCACCTCCCCTGGGGACAGGGACCCCTTCCCACCTGGGGGCAGTAACTTCATCTGCCCTGGAGAAAACGACCTCATCTCTCCTGGGGACGGGGACCCCATCCTGCCTATGGACAGTCCCCCAATTGGGAACCTAAAAATGTAAAAAAATTTATAAACAAAACTACTGATACCAGTGGTGGAACTACAGGGCTCACAAAGGTCATACCTGTGATCACGCCCTGGAGTTCCACCGCCAGACTCGGAGGGAAGGGCCCTGGCTGGGGTTCAGGGGGGCCCTTCATGGTTTCTTGCATCGGGGCCCTAAAGGTTCTAGTTACGCCACTGGTTTGTAGCCGCTGACTTTGAAAAAAAAATTTTTTGCAGCTGGCCCTCCCCTTTAAAAAAAATAAATAAGCTGTACTGATGTAGCACTGACCCCCAAAGAAGCTGCTGAATTTGTTTGGGCCTGTACTCTGCTAGTGAAACCCCTCAAATTCCTAGACAAAAGCTATTGGCTACTAGCCTGAACGTAGTCCCGTCGTAACAAAATAACGTCATCACGTTCTGAACGATTGGATTTTCCGACAACTTTGTCCGACCGTGTGTATGCAACAGTTTCGGACAAAATCCAACGGATTTGGTTGTCGGAATGTCCGACCGTGTGTACAAGGGCTTACAACTAAGTTCCTGTGAGAGACTTTTCTGTGTTCACCTAAAAGTTTGCAACCAAGTCTGTGGCAGAAACTTTGCTAAGTTGATTCATGTGTCGGCTGCTCAGTCCTGGTTTTAGGGACTGAGCAGCCGACACATGAATCAACTTAGCAAAGTTTCTGCGACAGACTTGGTTGCAAACTTTTAGGTGAACACAGAAAAGTCTCTCACAGGAACTTAGTTGTAAGCCCTTGTACACACGGTCGGAGATTCCGACAACCAAATCCATCGGAGTTTGCCCGAAACTGTTGCATACACACGGTCGGACAAAGTTGTCGAAAAATCCGATCTTTCAGAACGTGATGACGTAATTTCGTTACGACGGGACTACGTTCAGGCTAGTAGCCAATAGCTTTGATGTAGGAATTTGATCTGAGCATGCGTGGCACTTTGTCCGATCGGAATTCTCTACACATGATCGGATAAGGTCCGATCGGATCATGTTGTCGGAAAGTTTTATAGCCAAGCTGGAAAACTTGGTCCGTCGGATATTCAGACGGAAACAGTCCGATGGAGCCCACACACGCAACACGGTCCGATTGGACATTTTCCGAGGGAATGTCAACCGTGTGTACGAGGTCCTAAAACCAGGACTTATCCGACAGTGGAAATATCCAGTTGCGAGTGGCTACTCCCTGGATTACAGAGAGAGAGACATGTATGGAAGCCTGAGCTTCCATACCCTCTATTACCAACCGAGAGACTGTGTTTCTGTTCAACGTTTTAAGCAAATAAAAATTCCAAAACGGAATTCAATTGTTGGTCTCTGCAGTTATTGGGCCATCAACCTCGGGAACCCCCTAGACAAGAACGACGAGCTACAAAGCAGAGGAGGTAAACGGTAAGCCCAAGAAAACCAGCCGCTCCTTCGGGGGTCAGTGCTACAAATGGTTACACAACCGATCACATTGTTATAATCTTTTTATATGGACTATAAACTGAAGGACCTATGAATAAATGGTTGTGGAACAAATCATTTGAGTTTTCATCATTTCTTTGATATAGGAGTGCTTTGTATTACAAGGATGTTTCTGGAACGAATTATACCCACAATCCAAGGTTTTGCTTTACACCTACCAGGAGGAGTCGCAGAATGCTTGGAGGACTTAGTATGCTTGTAGTACTAGTATTAGTTTCTGATTGTAAAAAAAAAAATGATTTGACTTCCACACCAAGGGTATTTGGGGCTAGAGTGCACCCTTAAAGTGGTTCTCAAGGCTGAAGGTTTTTTACCTTCATGCATGAAGGTAAAAAATCTGCTGTGTGCAGCGCCTCCTCATTGGCTGAGACAGTCAACCACAGCCAGTGAGCCAATGAGCAGAGAGCCAGGGGGCAGATCTGACCCACGGCCCAATCCTTACCTGAACCCCCTCCGATCCAGCGATGTTCACGATAGCCTCAGCTGTCCCAGGACTCCCTCTCCTCATTGGCTGAGACAGTCAACCACAGCCAGTGAGCCAATGAGCAGAGAGCCAGGGGGCAGATCTGAGCCACGGCCCAATCCTTACCTGAACCCCCTCCGATCCAGTGATGTTCACGATAGCCTCAGCTGCCCCAGGACTCCCTCTCCTCATTGGCTGAGACAGTCAACCACAGCCAGTGAGCCAATGAGCAGAGAGCCAGGGGGCAGATCTGAGCCACGGCCCAATCCTTACCTGAGCCCCCTTCGATCTAGTGATGTTCACAATAGCCTCAGCTGCCCCAGGACTCCCTCTCCTCATTGGCTGATACAGTCAACCACAGCCAGTGAGCCAATGAGCAGAGAACCAGGGGGCAGATCTGAGCCACGGCCCAATCCTTCCCTGAGCTCTCTCCGATCCAGCGATGTTCACGATAACCTCAGCGGTCCCGGGACACTCCCTCTCTTTATTGGCTGAGACAATCAATCACAGCCAGTGAGCCAATGAGGTGAGAGCCAGGGGGCAGGGCTGAGCCGCAGCTCTATGTGTCTTATGGGCGCATAGAGCAGCAGCTAGGGAGCGAGCACCCAACGGTGTCCCCAGGGCAATTGGCTTTTTCTGGGGGCACTGATCGAGGGGGAGGAGCCAGGAGCAGATGCTCTGTGCACAAACCACTGCAGAGAGCAGGTAAGGATAATTTGTTTGTTTTTGCGTTTTTTTTTTTTTTTTTTAATAACGAAGCTTTAAAAACACTTTAAAGTGGTTGTAAACCTTTCTATACACCCAGTGAAGTGACTGGCCTCAGGTGATACACAGAGATGAAAGAAATCCTCCTAGATAAGTTGTACCTGTTTATCTGCAGCCCTCTCTTCTCTACTTCCATTCTAATGCCCTGTACACACGGTCGGAAATTCTGTCAGAAAAGGTCCGATCGGATTATATTATAATCCGATCATGTGTGGGCTCTATCTTTTTTTTCCCGTCGGAATTTCCGAAGGAAAAAATTTGACAGCTGGATCTAAAATTTTCCGACAAAAAAATCCGATCTGACTTTTTCCGATCGTTTGTAGAGAATTCCGACGGACAAAGTTTCCACGCATGCTCAGATCAAATTACGAGACCAAAGCTATTGGCTACTAGCCTCTACGTAGTCCCGTCATTCCGAAAGATTGGATTGTCCGACCGCGTGTATGCAACACCAGTTTCAGACAGAATCCGTCAGAAAAAAATCCAAGGGATTTTGTGGTCGGAATGTCCGACCGTGTGTACAAGGCATAAGTCCTGACCCCTGCACTCTGTGTGTTGCCTACTCCTGACCCCTGCACTCTGTGTGTTGCGTACGCCTGACCCATGCACTCTGTGTGTTGCCTACACCTGACCCCTGCACTCTGTGTGTTGCTTACGCCTGACCCCTGCACTGTGTGTGTTGCCTACTTCTGACCCCTGCATTCTGTGTGTTGCCTACTCCTGACCCCTGCATTCTGTGTGTTGCCTGCTCCTGACCCCTGCACACTGTGTGTTGCCTACTCCCGACTCCTGCACTCTGTGTGTTGCCTACTCCTGATCCCTGCACTCCGTTGCTTACGCCTGACCCCTGCACTCCGTGTGCTGCCTACTTCGTACCCCTGCACTCTCTGTGTTGCCTACTTCGTACCCCTGCACTCTCTGTGTTGCCTACTTCATACCCCTGCACTCTCTGTGTTGCCTACTTCGTACCCCTGCACTCTCTGTGTTGCCTACTTCGTACCCCTGCACTGTGTGTTGCCTACTTCTGACCCCTGCATTCTGTATGTTGCCTACTCCTGATCCCTGCACACTGTGTGTTGCCTACTCCTGACGCCTGCACTATGTGTATTTCATACGCATAAACCCTGGTAGACTGTTCCTTGTGGCACAGTAATTACAAAATATTTTTCAGGTATGGGGACTCTGCCATACATTACAGTGAGTAAGCTCAAGTTTCAAGTCACGTCTAGGTGCCAAAAGCTGAATCCCCTCCACGAGACGGAAAAAAAAAATGATAGCCCCAACTGACCCCATTGCACTGACAAGTACCTACTGTATATGCCCATTGCAAGTTGGGCAGTTGGTTTGATTCTACTATTGGTGATGCTGTTCAGCCTTTGAACTTTTTATCCTCTTTGACTTTTAACACCAGGTTGAGTCAAAGTGGAGCTTATCTCCTTAATGGCACTAGTGCCCTGACCTCAGTGCCCTGACCTCAGTGCCCTGACCTCAGTGCCCAGACCTCAGTGCCCAGACCTCAGTGCCCAGACCTCAGTGCCCAGACCTCAGTGCTCTGACCTCAGTGCCCAGACCTCAGTGCCCAGACCTCAGTGCCCTGACATGGTGATGGAGCCGCATGAAGAAGGTTCGGCATCATTTCTCTGCAGCTGATTAATATTCACAGCGTCCGGGTAGCTAAATGTGCTAAATCCACCCCATCCCCACACCGCATTGTTCACAGCAGCCGGGAATGATGCAACGTTTGGGGGAGATTACATACACGCCCATGGCACACTGCGAGAATTCATCTCCTTTATTCTCCTTTCTGCATTCATTTCCAATAAGAAATTCTGATTTACTGATTTACACCCCCCCCCCCCCCCCCCCATCTGCACAATGGCACTCTGTTTGTTGAGGGGGGCACCTAATCTATAGTGTCCAAGAGGATGATGGAGACCCTGTCTGTGACTGGTCCTAGCTGGGAGCAAAGATACACTTATAATGTGACTGTGGTGGGGACATTAGAGTGTAAGCTCTTCTAGTGCAAAGACTGAAATGAATGTCTCAGTGTTCTTTATTGAGCACGAGCAAATATACATGTATAATAATAATAGTGTTTGATTGTGATTAGACTTTATAGTGTAAGCTTCCCTGGTGCCATGAGAATGGTCCTGGTGCAGACATGGAGATTGTCCCCAGTGTCCTGACACTAACCTCAGCCCTGGCACTGACCCCAGTACCCTGAGACTGGCTCTGGTGCCCTGACATTGACTCTGGTGTTTTGAAACTGACCTGGTGCCCTAAGACTGTCTCTGGTGTCCTAGCACTGACGCCAGATCCACGACGCTGACCCAGTGCCTTGACACAGACCCGGTGCCCTGACACTGACCCTCATGCCTTGACACTGACCCCAGTACCCTGAGACTGGCTCTGGTGCCCTGACATTGACTCTGGTGTGTTGACAGACACTGACCCGGTGCCCTGACACTGACCTGGTGCCCTAAGACTGTCTCTGGTGTCCTAGCACTGACGCCAGATCCATGAAACTGACCCAGTGCCTTGACACTTACCTTGATGGCCTGACACTGACCCCAGTACCCTGAGACTGGCTCTGGTGCCCTGACATTGACTCTGGTGTTTTGACACTGACCCAGTGCCCTGACATTGACCTTGTGCCCTAAGACTGTCTCTGGTGCTCTGGCCCTGACACCAGAGCCATGAAGCTGACCCAGTGCCTTGACACTGACCTTGATGGCCTGACACTGACCCTCATGCCTTGACACTGGCCCCAGTACCCAGAGACTGGCTCTGGTGCCCTGACATTGACTCTGGTGTTTTGAAACTGACCTGGTGCCCTGACACTGACCTGGTGCCCTAAGACTGTCTCTGGTGTCCTAGCACTGACGCCAGATCCACGACGCTGACCCAGTGCCTTGACACAGACCCGGTGCCCTGACACTGACCCTCATGCCTTGACACTGACCCCAGTACCCTGAGACTGGCTCTGGTGCCCTGACATTGACTCTGGTGTGTTGACAGACACTGACCCGGTGCCCTGACACTGACCTGGTGCCCTAAGACTGTCTCTGGTGTCCTAGCACTGACGCCAGATCCATGAAACTGACCCAGTGCCTTGACACTTACCTTGATGGCCTGACACTGACCCCAGTACCCTGAGACTGGCTCTGGTGCCCTGACATTGACTCTGGTGTTTTGACACTGACGTGGTGCCCTGACACAGATCTGGTGCCCTAAGACTGTCTCTGGTGCCCTGGCACTGACACCAGATCCATGACGCTGACCCATAGCCTTGACACTGACCTTGATGGCCTGACACTGACCCTCATGCCTTGACACTGGCCCCAGTACCCAGAGACTGGCTCTGGTGCCCTGACATTGACTCTGGTGTTTTGAAACTGACCTGGTGCCCTGACACTGACCTGGTGCCCTAAGACTGTCTCTGGTGTCCTAGCACTGACGCCAGATCCACGACGCTGACCCAGTGCCTTGACACAGACCCGGTGCCCTGACACTGACCCTCATGCCTTGACACTGACCCCAGTACCCTGAGACTGGCTCTGGTGCCCTGACATTGACTCTGGTGTGTTGACAGACACTGACCCGGTGCCCTGACACTGACCTGGTGCCCTAAGACTGTCTCTGGTGTCCTAGCACTGACGCCAGATCCATGAAACTGACCCAGTGCCTTGACACTTACCTTGATGGCCTGACACTGACCCCAGTACCCTGAGACTGGCTCTGGTGCCCTGACATTGACTCTGGTGTTTTGACACTGACCCAGTGCCCTGACATTGACCTTGTGCCCTAAGACTGTCTCTGGTGCTCTGGCCCTGACACCAGATCCATGAAGCTGACCCAGTGCCTTGACACTGACCTTGATGGCCTGACACTGACCCTCATGCCTTGACACTGGCCCCAGTACCCAGAGACTGGCTCTGGTGCCCTGACATTGACTCTGGTGTTTTGAAACTGACCTGGTGCCCTGACACTGACCTGGTGCCCTAAGACTGTCTCTGGTGTCCTAGCACTGACGCCAGATCCACGACGCTGACCCAGTGCCTTGACACAGACCCGGTGCCCTGACACTGACCCTCATGCCTTGACACTGACCCCAGTACCCTGAGACTGGCTCTGGTGCCCTGACATTGACTCTGGTGTGTTGACAGACACTGACCCGGTGCCCTGACACTGACCTGGTGCCCTAAGACTGTCTCTGGTGTCCTAGCACTGACGCCAGATCCATGAAACTGACCCAGTGCCTTGACACTTACCTTGATGGCCTGACACTGACCCCAGTACCCTGAGACTGGCTCTGGTGCCCTGACATTGACTCTGGTGTTTTGACACTGACGTGGTGCCCTGACACAGATCTGGTGCCCTAAGACTGTCTCTGGTGCCCTGGCACTGACACCAGATCCATGACGCTGACCCATAGCCTTGACACTGACCTTGATGGCCTGACACTGACCCTCATGCCTTGACACTGGCCCCAGTACCCAGAGACTGGCTCTGGTGCCCTGACATTGACTCTGGTGTTTTGAAACTGACCTGGTGCCCTGACACTGACCTGGTGCCCTAAGACTGTCTCTGGTGTCCTAGCACTGACGCCAGATCCACGACGCTGACCCAGTGCCTTGACACAGACCCGGTGCCCTGACACTGACCCTCATGCCTTGACACTGACCCCAGTACCCTGAGACTGGCTCTGGTGCCCTGACATTGACTCTGGTGTGTTGACAGACACTGACCCGGTGCCCTGACACTGACCTGGTGCCCTAAGACTGTCTCTGGTGTCCTAGCACTGACGCCAGATCCATGAAACTGACCCAGTGCCTTGACACTTACCTTGATGGCCTGACACTGACCCCAGTACCCTGAGACTGGCTCTGGTGCCCTGACATTGACTCTGGTGTTTTGACACTGACGTGGTGCCCTGACACAGATCTGGTGCCCTAAGACTGTCTCTGGTGCCCTGGCACTGACACCAGATCCATGACGCTGACCCATAGCCTTGACACTGACCTTGATGGCCTGACACTGACCCTCATGCCTTGACACTGGCCCCAGTACCCAGAGACTGGCTCTGGTGCCCTGACATTGACTCTGGTGTTTTGAAACTGACCTGGTGCCCTGACACTGACCTGGTGCCCTAAGACTGTCTCTGGTGTCCTAGCACTGACGCCAGATCCACGACGCTGACCCAGTGCCTTGACACAGACCCGGTGCCCTGACACTGACCCTCATGCCTTGACACTGACCCCAGTACCCTGAGACTGGCTCTGGTGCCCTGACATTGACTCTGGTGTGTTGACAGACACTGACCCGGTGCCCTGACACTGACCTGGTGCCCTAAGACTGTCTCTGGTGTCCTAGCACTGACGCCAGATCCATGAAACTGACCCAGTGCCTTGACACTTACCTTGATGGCCTGACACTGACCCCAGTACCCTGAGACTGGCTCTGGTGCCCTGACATTGACTCTGGTGTTTTGACACTGACCCAGTGCCCTGACATTGACCTTGTGCCCTAAGACTGTCTCTGGTGCTCTGGCCCTGACACCAGATCCATGAAGCTGACCCAGTGCCTTGACACTGACCTTGATGGCCTGACACTGACCCTCATGCCTTGACACTGGCCCCAGTACCCAGAGACTGGCTCTGGTGCCCTGACATTGATTCTGGTGTTTTGACACTGACGTGGTGCCCTGACACAGATCTGGTGCCCTAAGACTGTCTCTGGTGCCCTGGCACTGACACCAGATCCATGACGCTGACCCATAGCCTTGATACTGATCTTGGTGGCCTGACACTGACCCTCATGCCTTGACACTGACCCCAGTACCCTGAGACTGGCTCTGGTGCCCTGACATTGATTCTGGTGTTTTGACACTGACGTGGTGCCCTGACACAGATCTGGTGCCCTAAATCTGTCTCTGGTGCCCTGGCACTGACACCAGATCCATGACGCTGACCCAGTGCCTTGATACTGATCTTGGTGGCCTGACACTGACCCCAGTACCCCGAGACTGGCTCTGGTGCCATCATTCTGACCCTGATGCACTGACACTGATCCCAGTGTCCAGACACTTACCTCTACGCCCCGTTGCCGAATACAGTTTAGGTAATTGGGTGATTCCACTGCCGGTGATACTGCTCAGTCACTTAATTTGGTGTCGTCTATGACCTTTAGTGCTACATTGAATTCAATGTAGAAGGGTTAAAGATAATATATGGCGTTCCCGTCCTACAGTGAGGACTAAACAGCTGGGGGTACCAACCCTGTATATAAAGATGAAAAAAGTGTAGGAACAACTGAAATGGGCATTAAATGGTACATCTCAGACTTTCATAAGATATAATATCAAAACAATTGTATTCGTTAAATACACAGAAAAAGGTTATTATTCACATATGTGCATGAGGGGGTTTATACAAAACCTTCCCAACCATGCACAGTTAAAAGTATATACACAGAGTATGGTGTTACATCAAGATTTCCAACATGTTTCACAGTATGGGAATCCGCTTCATCAGGGTTTATCCGTTTTGTAACTCTATTATTATTCACATATGTGCATAAAATACATGAAGGGGTTTATACAAAACACAAAACCTTCCCAACCATGTACAGTTAAAAGTATATACTTAGAGTATGGTGTTACATCAAGATTTCCAACATGTTTCGCGGTATGGGAATCCACTTCATCAGGGTTTATCCGTTTTGTAACTCACGCTATATATATATAAAGCATATATACATATGTCAGTATAAACATACTTTACAGTGACTGTGAGATCATTTATCCTGTCCACTAAACCCATGGAACAATGATGACAAACAGGAAAAAAAGGGGGGGGGGAGGGGAAAGAAAGGGGAAGCATGGGATGATACCTACCTTATTCCATCTGATGATTGAGGACTAGAGGGAAACAAAGAGTCACATTAAGGTGACTCAACCACCTGGACTATGGAAACAGCCACATGCATGTTCACCGGCATAACCAGCGCCAACAATACTTTGCACTTCAGAAATAAAGAACAGCATAATCAAAAGAATAAAAAATGTCATTAAAATTATATAATGATAAACATAATTAGGGCTAAATAGCCGCCTCCCTGCTATATTATATATATGCAGGGTCCCTACAACAGAATTGCAGCGTCTGATATACCCATGAATACCAAAGCAATGCTAACCTTAGTAGCCACCAGGTATCAGGAGAAGTTGAAAAGCCTCCTCACCCTCCTTTATTGAATGGACTGGATCGTATGATATGCAGCGGACAGTCAGGATCCAAATAAGCGTTCAATGTAGAAGGGGTTAACACTATGCTGCATGTATAAAGGTTTATTTCAGTAAGCTTTAGCATTTGTAATAGGCATCATGGTCCCCCCCCCCCCCCCCTTACACCCCTGTAAAAGTTTGGTACATCTAGCAATGGCGCATACATGATGTCCTACCAGCCTCCCAGAACTCAGATTGGTGTGACCATCTAATGAGCAGACTGAAGCACGATCACCTGGGGGGTGGGGGAGCTTGCTTAGCCCTAATAAAGTTCTCCACTTTCTAAAAGTCTGGAATTTTTGGGGAATTCAATGGAGGAATAAAGTTGCAGAACATTATGCATCACCTACCAAATGCTAAGGCTTCCATAAGTGTGGGTTGGCTTTAACCTTGACATTCATCTCATTTGCAGAAGATTTTTTTCAATGTGATCCCAGTAGGGTCATTGACAACACAACCTTACCTCCTTCAGTAGAATAAGATAAAGTCTTAAATCTTTAGTAGATTATCTATTATCTTTAATCCCCCAGCCAACATGCAGAACTCACAAGGCAGATATACAGGGCCATCAGGATATCCAATGTTTCCCCATAAAAGGTAACGGCGAAAGTGCGCTACTGCCACCTACTGAAGGGAAGGGACGGTCCCAAAATTTGAATTTCAGTCAAACCCCATGAATGGAATTTATCCAGAACGGTTTGTATTTAATGAATCCTTTGAGATTTATGTTTATTAGCTGTGTCAGTTATTCTAACACAACAACATACTTTGGAAGTCAGAGACCTGGAAGCCAAACTCTCTGACGTTCCTCCATGACTTTGTAAGTGGAAAGAATGTAAAGTGCTATGTATATATTTAATGTGTGGGCAGCTGGTTCTGCAAAGGACCAATTCATACAGAATTGGTTTGTTTTATGTACAGTGCTGTATAATTCTTTAGTCTACTGGTGAGTAGGGATGGGGCAAATGGCTCGGCCCGAGCATGAGTTCAGGCCGAACATTGGCTGTCCGTACGTTCACCGAACAAGCGAATTATAAGGACATGACCAGGGTAGTCTAAAGGCCCCCACTATAACCTGTTACCCATTCCACTCCAACCTCTACCCCCCATGTTTTACCCATAAGTAAGAGACCACACCTTGCTTTGGAGTAAAATAGCCATAACAGCCTTTATTACAAACCTCAAATACTCCAACCAAAAATATATAAATATATATCTCCATAAATATATATATATAACCGAAAGAATGTACAATATAAAATATACTTAATAAACATATAACCAATAACACAAATCTGGTAACGAAATAGCATATAGCTAACATGCCCGGTCTGGTGATCTCTGACGGTGACCCATAACTTTACCAACCCAACAAGTCACTGCGGTACCCACTTCTCCAGGCCTCCAGCTGTGACCGCTCGGAGACAACCTCCGCAGTGACAACCATACCGGTATTCCCTCCAACGTTCAGGAATACACCGGAGGGACCCATCTTAGCAATGGGCCCCCCCCCCCATAGCAGATGACTTCTGATTTTACCGCCAACCGTCAAAGACCACCAGACACACACCGCCAGCATCCAACTCCGACTCCACAGCTGTCATGACATCCGATCCACGGCACCTGGAAGAAAAACACAACAACAACCAAACACCGCAAACTCAGAAAAATAGGGAGGGTGGGTGGGACAACTGCCTCCTCTCTGGTTCTCCTCCGTCGGACTGAATTCAGCTCCGCCCCCTCCACCTTTTATACGGCTCCGCCCCCTCCATACAGCAGACTCTCCCAGCTCCTCCTACCGGCCTCTGCCTACCTCCCAATTAACCCCCTGCTGCCCTTATACATCCCTGTCATGCCCGGCCCTCCGTTAGTTTCCTTGCAGTCATGCACTCCGGGCCTCACTTTTGACCGTTTGAATGACCACAATGCACTGAGCCGCTGCACAGTGCATTCAAAGCCCTGATTGGCTGAAGCAATGAAAGCTTCGCCCAATTGGGGCACAGAGCACTGTCAAAGCCATGAATGATCGCTGTCACCATGACTCTATCCAGTCATGGCTCATTACTGTTAGTCCCGCCCCACACTATAAAAGTATTTTCCTGACGCCAGACACGGCAGCATATATATGATATAGCTCCGCCCCCAATCTCCACCCACAGGACCTGTTTAGCTCTACCTCCCCCATTCTCCCTTTTGTCCTCAAAAGATCAACACCTACAGACCGTTAGGCCCCTTTCACACTGGGGCGGTGCGGGCGTCGGCAGTAAATCCACCCCGCTATCAGCCGAAAAAGGGTTAAAACCGTCCGCAAAGCGCCGCAGTATAGCCGGCAGTATAGCCCCGCTGCCCCATTGATTTCAATGGGTAGGAGCGGTTTAGGAGCGGTAAATACACCGCTCCAAATATGCGGCTAGCAGGACTTTTTTCACCGTCCTGCTAGCGCACCGCTCCAGTGTGAAAGCCCTCCGGCTTTCACACTGGAGTGAAAGGGGCCAGTTTTTTCAGGTGCTACAGCTCTAAAAATAGCACCTGTGTAGCGCCTGAATAAAACGGCCCCTTTCACTCCAGTGTGAAAGCCCGAGCGGTGCGCTAGCAGGACGGTGAAAAAAGTCCTGAAAACCGCCCCAGTGTGAAAGGGGCCTTACACTCAGGATAAAGATCTTACCTGCCGACTACGTTGGAGTCCGTCTGGGTTCAAGCCTCTCCCAGTACGCAGTCCCACATCTTAGGTGGCTAAACGCACTGACAAGGTGGAGAACCCCTTCTGGTGGTCTTTTGGGGTTGAGGTGTTCTCCAATCAGAGATGACAATCCTCTTGGGGCATGCCTGCTTTGGAGTCTGGATCCAGAAGCTGGGACTGCATGATGTCTTCTCTCCTATGGAACTCTTTTCAGGTCTGTCAATTTCTATAAAACTTTTTTTTTTTCTTTTTCTTGCTCTCATGCCTCTAAAGACCCCATACACACTGTGCAACTTTTGTTGTCTGATTCCCTTTAGAGCCAGTTCACACAGGGGCGACTCGTCAGGTGACTTAGCCGCCTAACAAGTTGCGTCCCGCTCTGTGCAATGGAACCATACTAATCGGAGCAACTCAAGTCGCTCCGACTTAGAAAAAGGTTCCTGTATGACTTTTGGGGGCGACTTGAGGCGACTTGCATTGACTTCTATACAGAAGTCGTTTTGCAAGTCGCCGCAGTGGTCGCGCCCAAGTCGCCTGAGGCAGTCGCGCTGTAAGTCGTGCTGCGTCAGTGTGAACCGGACCTTAGATTTGCCGGGACCATGTGGTGCAGGGGCCTGCCTGATTGCATACAAATTTAGGCTCTTAAGGTTTGATCTCAAAAATCTGCAGAGGATTGTATGATGTGTAGCCAGCTTAAAAGTCTCCTTTTGTGTGGATGGGCGTCGTCCCTCCTAATTGTACTAGCCCTTTTTTTGATTAGAACAGAGGTGGCCAGATTTCTTTTATTTTAATTTGTTACTATTTGCAAAAAAAACCCCCAAAAACTGGATATATATGTATATTTTTCTATCTCTCGCTTCCCTTATTTCTCTCTGTTGACATGAGGTCCCCCTTTAGGGTTGCCACCTGTCCGGGATTCACCCGGACAGTTCGGGTTTGGAATCATGCGTTCGGGTTTCAGACCACCTGCAACCCGGACACATTATTCAGACCAGACTATGGTTTCACAGCAGGGTTGCTGGCTGCAGTTGTGTGAGCCGAGTGTCTGTTACACTCTCTTTCACACTGCCCAAAGCCAGCATTACCAATTACCCCCCCATACAGACAGGAGAGGAGAGAGGGCTTGATCTGCTCCTCTTCCTCCCACCCCTACCCCTCTTTGTCTGCCCACACTTCAATCCCTGGCGCTGTGCCTCAGAAAAGGAAAATGGGGGCCAGAAATTTGAGGTCCAGCAGCCTCAGGTCCATCTGTATTAGAGGTGCTGACTGCCAAGGGGTGAGTGAGCTCACCATCCAACCCTGTCCATGACTGAAGTCTTCCCCCTTCTCTCTCCTGCCTCTGAGTGAGTAAACTAAGGTAAATCAGGGTTCTCAATGGACCTCTTACATCAGAGTTCCCCTTTACACCAGAGGCCACAGTTCTCACTGCCCCCCCCCCCCTTAAATCAGGGTTCCCAGAGCATCCCTTATGTTAGAGTCCCCAGAGTTCTCCCTTACATCAGAGTCTGCAGAGTCTCCCCTTACAGTGTAAGGGAAACTCCGTGAGTTCAGATATAAAAGAGGAACTCTGTGGACTCTGATGTAAAGGGGGATTAATTGAAAAATATATGTATAGTTTATACTATAAAAAAAATTGCTGTGCGCCGCTAAAGTGTTTGGATTTGACTTGAAGAAAAGGTGGCAACCCTATCCCCCTTGCACCTTTCGGTTCTTCCTCCAGCATGAGCCTAACACCACATAACCAAGATCACTGCAATACCAGGTAAGGGCCAACTTTTGGTAAGTAAGAAGATGCGGGGAAAAAGAGTGAATTCTGCTCTGACAAGCGTGTCTTCCTGTCTATTGCAGTCCCGGCCACTCACACACCCGCTCAAGGAGGTCCAGAGGCCCTCTGAATCATCAGGATTTTTCGCAGGCAGAAAGTGACTCCTCCAGTCCTGGCAGACCCCAGTACAAAGGACGCAAATGTACGCTTAAGAGAACGCACACAGCTTCTCCTCCGAGGGCTCAGCGCCCGAAAAGGCAAATGTTGGTCATGTGGAGATGACCCTATGCCTGGAAAGCTACTTTGCAGCAACTGCTTCAGGCAGCTTGCCAGAGACTAGGAGTATGATAGTCAGCAGGTGTCAACCTTGCTCGAGAAAGTAGTCCCCAACTCCCTGGCAGAATTTTCCGGTCATCTCGGGCAACCAGGGACAGAAATGGACGAACAGTGGGCCCTACACCAGGTGTAAACCAAGCCATTCAACCCTCTCTAACTAGAGGGGTACCAGGCATTTCAGGGGTGACTCCAGCCCAGCAGATTAGGCAGGCTTATTCCCCCAGACCCATTATTACAGCCAACCTTTCAGGCAAAGGGAGAAGATATCGTCTCCTCCTTGGCAGAGGATCCTGAAGGTTCAGGCTTTGATTTTGCACTAATATCACCATTCATTATGGCAGTAAAGGCTGCACTGGAATGCGAGGATCTGGAAACCTCCTCCAAAGAAGGAGAAAACCTATTATCACACACCATACAATCTGATTTTTAAAAGTGTGTGACAATCGCTGCACAACATGCATTAGGTGCCGTTATCCTTTCAGGGCACCCCAATTGCCATGCGATTCTTCTGTGATATTCACCTGGGAGAACGCACCTTTAAAAACCTTGTCCAAAGCTGGTTGCCCCCAAATAGGAGCAGGGGCTTCTTTTTGCACACGTAGGGCAGCCAAGTGAATGGGCCGCCCCCATGCGAGTTGCAACATTGTGTACAAATCGCTCTTTGAAAATCACATAGCAGGAACACGTGTCCCCTATACGTCATATCAAATGCCTCTGAAAAGTGACCTAAGCACAGATTGCTTTTCGTTGCAATAGCAGATCCTGCTGCAAGTATGAACAAGCCTTTGAGTTCCATAGGAGGAACCGAAAGAAACAGGTAGCTACCTTTCCTCTTATGACAGAAATAAGAGGCCTGTTTCAGGAGGAATGAGAACAGGGGGAGAGAAAATCCTCCTCAACCAATAGGTTGTAGAAGTTGTATCCAATATTAGAGAAGGATGCGACTCCTTTATCTAACCCACCAACGGTAGTGCGACAGTCACCAGACTGCCAAGAATGTGACACTTCCGACAGAACCCTCTTCCTCCTTTTCACAATATCCTTGATTGACACATGGACTTAAGAAAGTTGTACCTCACGGCAGGTGGTGCTTGTAAACCCACCATTGCTTTAACATCCGTAGCAAGTGCAATCAAAAACCAGCTGCCAAAAGAAGAAAAATCATCAAGGCTCTTGATGAGATAAAACTCTTGGTGGACTTCACAGGGGAGGCAGCTATAGACCTCATTCGACGGTCGTCCAGAGCAGGGGCGGACTGACAACTCATGGGGCCCCCGGGCAATAGGAGATTATGGGGCCCCCAGGCAACCAGAGATTATGGGGCCACACAGTAGACACAAACACACACACACAGTATACAATCACACAGTATACACAGACATGTTTCTATTGTCTGAGAAGGTACTGGAGAGGTGGGGCAGCTATAATCTCTGGATTTTTAGAGACATTTCAGAGACAAATGTAAAAAAAAAAAACACAAATTTTTACATACTGTCCCTGGTTTTACTGAGGCTGGCAACCCTGATGGGGCCCCCTAGTGGCATGGGGCCCTCAGGCAGTGCCCGAGGGGCTCAATGGTCAGTCCACCCCTGGTCCAGAGCCATGCTCAGCTCTGTCACAGCCAAAAGAGCGCTGTGGCTAAAACCCTGGGCGGCTGACCCATCCTCAAAGCAGAATTGCTGTAAACTGCCTTTTGATGGGAAGGCGCTGTTTGGCCAAAAAAAACTGGAGACTACCATATCTGAAATAGAAAATATGTTGTCTAGGTAAGCTAACTTTAAGGGGAGGATAGATCAGAGACACCCCTCCTAAAGATCACTTACAAGTATATGTGTACTTCATGTCATGGTGTCGGGGACCTTGGGCCACCCGAGGGTTTCGGGAGCTGAGGAGGCATGTCCATCGGCGGTAACCATCATAGGCAACAACCCGGGTGGATAAGGCACACAGAGCATGCTTGGTGTGAGCGTGAGATATATTGGTAATCCGTAAATAAACCAACTAACCCAATGTGAAAACTATGTGAATAATTAAGTGGTTATTAGTGAAGACTGAATGACGGGGACAAAGTGTGCCAAAAATAAAAACTAGTGATAGTGTGACTAGCCAGGGGTGAAGGTGGAAAACCATGGTGAGAGGTTACCACTAGGACACCTGAAATCTAAAGTGAATGGGGGAACAGGGGAGAGGGGCGGGGTTGCCAACCACCAGTAAATTTACTGTTTGTAAAAATCTGTGATTTTTTTTTTTTTTTTTTACAACTGCCAGTAAATATCAGGGGCTAATAATTTCATACTGTGTTGACTTTTTAAGTGTAAATCAAGCAAATTACTTTGTTATAGATATTGTCAGTGTTTCCATATCATGTTTATACTGTTCCAATATTCACTGTGTTCGTTTTCAATAGGAGTTCAGTAATTTCTCAGGTTGCCAGTAAAAAACGTGCTCCGCCAGGAAATGTTCCATGTTTTGTCAGTAAAACATGCTGCGATAGGTGGGCAACCCTACAGAGGGGTGAATGGAAGGTTCGAGTAGTTACCTGGTGCTTGAAGGGGGGGGGGGGAGAAGGACCATACCAGATGGAGACATGGAGTCAAGTGTACAAGAGAGCCCTGAGTGATCCATCCCAGCCAGAGCACTCGCCCATATGTGTGCACCGCCACCGATCAACCCCCAAGGTCACACACACAAGCAGAACGAGGGGGAGGCGCTGACACCTGGGCGGCAACTCGCACGGCAATCAGCGCCATCACAACCTCACTCTATTGCTCATAGAGATGGGAAATCCTGCCACATTGGTGGCCTGTAGAAAGAATACCCCTTACAATGGTGGTCAATGGGAGGAATGCCCCTTACATTGGTAATCAGTGCGAAGAATGTTCCTTACATTGGTGATCAGTGAGAAGAATGTTCCTTACATTGGTGATCAGTGGGAAGAATGTTCCTTACATTGGTGATCAGTGGGAAGAATGTTCCTTACATTGGTGATCAGTGAGAAGAATGTTCCTTACATTGGTGATCAGTGAGAAGAATGTTCCTTACATTGGTGATCAGTGAGAAGAATGTTCCTTACATTGGTGATCAGTGAGAAGAATGTTCCTTACATTGATGATCAGTGAGAAGAATGTTCCTTACATTGGTGATCAGTGAGAAGAATGTCCCTTACATTGGTGATCAGTGGGAAGAATGTTCCTTACATTGGTGATCAGTGGGAAGAATGTTCCTTACAATGGTGATCAGTGAGAAGAATGTTCCTTACATTGGTGATCAGTGAGAAGAATGATCCTTACATTGGTGATCAGTGAGAAGAATGTTCCTTACATTGATGATCAGTGAGAAGAATGTTCCTTACATTGGTGATCAGTGAGAAGAATGATCCTTACATTGGTGATCAGTGGGAAGAATGTTCCTTACATTGATGATCAGTGAGAAGAATGTTCCTTACATTGGTGATCAGTGAGAAGAATGATCCTTACATTGGTGATCAGTGAGAAGAATGTCCCTTACATTGGTGATCAGTGAGAAGAATGTTCCTTACATTGGTGATCAGTGGGAAGAATGTTCCTTACATTGGTGATCAGTGGGAAGAACGTTCCTTACATTGGTGATCAGTGAGAAGAATGATCCTTACATTGGTGATCAGTGGGAAGAATGTTCCTTACATTGGTGATCAGTGAGAAGAATGTTCCTTACATTGGTGATCAGTGAGAAGAATGTTCCTTACATTGGGGATCAGTGAGGAGAATGTTCCTTACATTAGTGATCAGTGAGAAGAATGTTCCTTACATTGGTGATCAGTGGGAAGAATGCTCCTTACATTGGTGATCAGTGAGAAGAATGTTCCTTACATTGGTGGTCAGTTAAAATATTATAAATTAAATAAAAATTATTTAAAAAAAAAATGTAAAGCACACCTATGACCCCCGTACACGCTCTATATGAAAAGCTTTATGTAGGACGAGCACATGTATGTAAACAATAATGGCGCCACACATGTATGGTATCGTCAGGAATGTTGGAGTAGGAGCAATTCTAGGGCCATAATTTTGTAACCTGCTGAACAGAGCTTTTTATTTTTTGTATTTTTTTTTAATCAAACTGTTCAGCTATGAAGACATTTCTTGCACCTGTTATATTGTGTTAATGTATGAAATCCTTTATGTAGCGCTGACATCCTGGTTTATTGATGTAATTATGCATGCTTTAATGTGAGGTATATGGACATTATTGTGGTTTCGCACTAGAGCCATCTAGTGGCCAAATATGGGTAACGCACCTGTTTATCCTTTACCTCAGAACAACCTAAAGACTTGTACAGGAAGTGACTGTTGGTTTGGTTTTTGAAGGTTGACCTCGTTACCAAGGAGTCCGTGTGTGACCACCCATGAGCACTCTCTTACACAGTGCATGCTGGGTAGGGGATATAAGGCACTGCAGTGGCCATTTTAGGTCTCTTGGGACCACGTTACCTGCCTGTGCGGATCTGTGGAGGGGTGTCCCGAGAGGCAGCGGTTAACAGCTATTGCAGAGTGCCAGACTGCTCGCATTTGTGAGGTTAACTGACGGAGCCTGAAAGACGGTAGCCGGATTGAGAAGGTCCAAAGGCACTCGCCGGAGAATCTAAGAACCGTATCGATTCAGTGGAGCGATACAGAGCGTCTGGCCTAGCTGACGGAAAGACAAGCTACTGTCAACCGGGCCAAAGTGATCACACGGAACTCTGATCCAGTTGGTGAGCGGTCTACGGCCTACCGTCTGTTAACTTTTGCATACAGTTAGACTCACGTACAGGCCTCACTGGAATCTGCAGTTCCACAGAGGCGTAGCAGAGCCACTGATATTGAACAGAATTGAGGCCTATTTACTTTGGTGTCTCAGCGCATGTAAGTAAGTTACTGAAATTACACCAGGAGCATTTCAGCTTAATCTTCCTCCTTACTTTGGATTACAAATACAAAGGAGTGACTTGAGATAGCGAAGAAAAGAGTCTTTAGTGAGGCCTCACGTATAGCTTTTAAAACAAGGGGAGCTCCCAGGTTCATATAAATACATTTATATACATCTGTTATAATCTGTTATATTGACATATATTGAGCTGTCGTCCTATGTTGAGATGACAGCACAATTACTGTAGCCACCTATTGAAATATTTTACAGTAAACAATATTTCTGGTTAAGTATCCAGTTGTGTGGCGTACTGTTTTTCTCCACCAGGTAGAGCCAGTAGATCCTGAGGGTACAATACAGTTACTTTGCATTGTTGTATATTGTACTGTATTACATTGCACCACAGCTGTGCCTAGGTAGAGTGCAGGCCCAATTAAAACCAGCAGCTCCTTTGGGGGTAGGTGCTACACGTGGGGGCTCGTCCAGAATTTATCACTCTACTAGCAAGCCTGCCCCTTGGCATCACCATGGATCCTGTCAAAGCGATCCAATGGCGCGAAGCCGAAGGGACACTCTCAGAAGCGAGCGTGGTCATCGAACTTCCAGGAAGCGACTGGGGTGAGAAACAGGTCAAAGAGGTGGTCCAAGTTTTGTCCCCAGACAGGAAGGCGCATGTAAATGCAGTGAAAACAGACCATCACACCGGTTGCACCTACGTTCTGAGAGAGTGGGGACAGGGTATCCCCGAAAACTTCCATGGTGCCAGTATAAAGTTGTCTGACAGAACAGTACTCCAACTGACACACCCAATCCAACAAGTTGGGGTTTCTGGAAAATCACAGGCAGAGCAACAGTTGGCCAACCTGAAGAGACAGTATTGCGATATATAAGAAAAGTTTCAGGAGACCTCCAGATTAATGGCTGAGCGCATCAGTGAAGTACATGCCTCTCAAGAAGATCAGATGGATGAACAAGTGACGCTTAACCCTGTGAAGACACAGAAAAGACACAACCAGGGCCCCTTGCAGGAAGTAACCATCCGGAAAGACTTCTGCATTGATGGTTAGATAGGAGAAAAGGGACAGAAGGACAAGCTGTCCTACACCAGTCTTCTATACCAAGTAGAGTTATGGGTTACAGAAAGGATACTTGGAGTCCGAAATCAGAGAGGCGGTAATCCATGCCATCAACCCAGGCTCAAGTGTCGGGGTTAAGTGCTACACTTAATATTGGAAATGTACCATTGTTTCACTTTCTTTAATGTAAAGCCGCGTACACACGGGCGGACTGTCTGGCCAACTTAGTCCGTCAGACAATCCGACGGACAGTCCGTCATACTTTCGAATGAACGGACTTGACCACACACACCACTTTTTGAGCGGACTAATACGGCGTACTAAGTCCGCCATACTATCCGCCCTACTTTTGAAATGAACGGACTCGCCCACACACGCGGAGGAAAGTCCGCTCATTTCGAGCGCGTCTCCAGGTAGGCGGGGCCCGCGAAGGAGACGTCGCTGACCCCGCCGCCTGGTATGGACTTAAAGGGGAATCCCAACGCCGAAAAAAATCGGCGTGGGGGTCCCCCCCAAGTCCACAACAGACCCTTGTCCGAGCACGCTACCCGGCCGGCCAGGAAAGGGGGGCGAGCGAGCGCCCCCCCCCCTCCTAAACCGTACCAGGCCGCGTGCCCTCAACATGGGGGGGTGCCTTGGGGAAGGGGGGGCGCGGCCCCCCCACCCCAAAGCACCTTGTCCCCATGTTAATGAGGACAAGGGCCTCTTCCCGACAACCCTGGCCGTTGGTTGTCGGGGTCTGCGGGCGGGGGGCTTATCGGAATCCGGGAGCCCCCTTTAATAAGGGGGCCCCCGGATACCGGCCCCCCACCCTATGTGAATGAGTATGGGTTACAATGTACCCCTACCCATTCACCTGTAAAATAAAAGTACCAAAAAAAACACAACACACGAGATAAAATACTTTATTGCACAGCTCCGGGGGTCTTCCGTCTTCGGGGGTCTTCTCGCCGGACTCCTCCGCTATCTTCTAGCTCTTTTGCTAGCGGAGGAGTCCGGCTTTCTTCCTCGCCGCCGGCCTCTTCTCCCGACTTCGGGGGTCTTGTCCCCCTCTTCGGTTCTTCTGCCGGGCCACCGCGCCTTCTTATAGCTCTTTTACAGGCGGTGGCCCGGTCTTCTGTCGCTGCCGCCGCCGCCTTCCGTTCTTCTTCTTCTTCTCCAGGAGATGTTGCCTCGACGATCTCGAATGTACAATGTAGGGGTACATTGTACCCCATACTCATTCACATAGGGTGGGGGGCCAGTATCCGGGGGCCCCCTTATTAAAGGGGGCTCCCGGATTCCGATAAGCCCCCCGCCTGCAGACCCCGACAACCAACGGCCAGGGTTGTCGGGAAGAGGCCCTTGTCCTCATCAACATGGGGACAAGGTGCTTTGGGGTGGGGGGGCCGCGCGGCCCCCCATGTTGAGGGCACGCGGCCTGGTACGGCTCAGGAGGGGGGCGCTCGCTCGCCCCCCTTTCCTGGCCGGCCGGGTAGCGTGCTCGGACAAGGGTCTGTTGTGGACTTGGGGGGGACCCCCACGCCGATTTTTTTCGGCGTTGGGGTTCCCCTTTAAGTCCATACCAGGCGGTGGGGCCAGCGACGTCTCCTTCGCGGGCCCCGCCTACCTGGATACCCGCTCGAAATGAGCAGACTTTTCTCCGGGCGGGAAAAGTCCGCTCATTTCAAAAGTACGGCGGACTGGCATACACACGGGCGGATTGTCCGCCGAAATGCGAGTACGACGGACAGTATTTCGAACATTCCGAAATACTTAGTCCGCCGTACTGCGCGCTGAAAAAGTCCGCTGAAGCCCACACACGAGCGGACTGTCCGCTGAAATGTGTTTCGGCAGACTAAGTAGGCCATACAGTCCGCCCGTGTGTACGCGGCATAAGTTTATTTTTCTTTATATTCTTTAATAAACATTTTATTTTGAGACAAAAGAAGAGAGCACAGAGGATGGGACTTTATATGAAGAACATGGTTGCAAATAGGTAAATAGGTGAACACTGGGAATTTATTTGGATAAAATATACAAACAAAATTGATATCAGGAAAAGCAATAAACATGATACTCACAATAAACATGATAGTAGTGTAAAATCCTACAGTGTAACCATTGCCAATAAACACAATGATAACATGCAGTCGCACAATATAATCATTATCAAGTCCCAAGGGATGGAAATACATGACCTTACCAGGTTTTGGCTTTCTTAAAGTCCCTAACACTTTTGTTCTCGTTTTTTCTCAACATTTTATTTTGAGAGAAATTGTGTGACGAATGCATGTAGTGTGGGCAGTGCAATATGTAGGTGGGGCTTTGTGTGGGTGTGGCTTGAGTGTGGGCGGGATTACAGGGTGCCCCAGGATCTGCTATCGCCCAGGGGGCCCATGAGTTGTAAGTCCGCCACTGCTCACAGGGAAAGGTGAACATGGTCAGTCCTCAGGCAGGGCACCATTCTCTCTGTTTAATGATATTGCCCTTGCTATCCAGCCACAGCATGCAGAAGAGGTGGTGGACTGCCTTACTAAGCCGTCCTCATCCTCCTCATCCTCTGTCACCCAAGATGAATCTAGTGCACAGTCCACTGCAGCTGCCAGAGTGGCTAAACCTGCCTTCTTGTCCACAGCTATTCCTGCCTTAGCCCCAGCATCAGGCATGGAGGAGTCAGCTGAGTTATTTGAACACAGTGTCAGCCACTTGCTCCTTGGTGATGCACAACCATTACTCGAATCGGATGTTGGTTCTGAAGTTGAAGTTGAAGGCAGGAACATGAGCCTAGAGAGAGGGGAGAACACTGGTACAGTCTTGTTCCTCCAGCCGCAGCGTATTGCCAAGTTGTCTCTCCAGTGGTAATGAGGATGGAGATGATGATGATAATGTCACTGATGCAACTTGGGTGCCAGATAGAGCAGAGGAGGAAAGTGAGAGTCAGGCACAACCCCAACGAGGCAGCCATCATGGAAGAGTAGACAGCAACCACCCTATTTCATCACATTTTGGAGCTGTTCTCTCCCGACCCACTTCCCACAGCTCAGCTGTCTGGGCCTTTTTTAGCATATGTGCAGCTGATCATTGCAATCTGCAAACTTTGCCTCAAGCTGATCAAGCATGGCAAAAACACCAGCCATTTGGGCACCATATGCTTGTCAAGGTATTTCACCTCCCACCACTCAGCCCGTTGGCAAGAGCACCTGAAAGCCACACAAAAGGGGCACAAATCTGTTCTTCCTCCTTACTCACCTCAGTCTGCCCTTGCTATACCGCATGACTTCTCAGCAGTCTCCACTGACAGGGATGACGGTATAGGGCAGGGTGTCCCAGGTCCTTGCAGCACATCTGCCAGCAGCACCTCACTAGCTGCAGTAAATACAGTCACTGCCACGCTTATGCCCTGCGTCTAAATGCAAGCTTGTCAAAGCTGCTGGCTCTACAACTTCTGCCTTTCCGTCTGGTGGATTCTGCCCCTTTACGTGAATTTGCAGACTGTGCTGTACCACAATGGCAGGTTCCCAGTCGCTATTTCTTTTCACATAAGGCCATTCCAGCTCTGTCCCATCACGTGGGAGGCAATGTTGGGGCATTGTTGGGCAAGGCATTCAGCCGCAAAGTCTATGTTACTGCTAACATGTGGTCCAGTAAGCATGGGCAGGGATGATATATTTAGTTCACAGCACACTGGGTAACTCTGCTTGCAACTCAGAAGGATGCAGGACAGGGCTCAGTGCTGCAGCTTGTTGTGCCCCCATGTCTCCATGCAGCTTGTGGTGATTATGCGAGATCTGTTACCTCCTCCTCCATTCCTCCTCAAGTACCCCCTAAGTGTTCAAGGGGCTATTCAATGATTCAGGCTAAAAAGTGCCATGCAGTGCTTCAGCTGATGTGTCTAGGGGACAGGAACCACACCGGAGCAGAGATTCATGCAGCTCTGCAGGGGCAGGCCCAGAGGTGGTTCACACCATGACAGTTGGAGCCAGGAAAGGGGGTGTGTGATAATGGCACAAACCTTCTGTCCGCCCTTAGACAGGGAAAGTTGACACATGTGCCATGCCTGGCACATGTCCTCAATTTGGTGGTGCAGCATTTCCTAAATATGTACCCAGGGTTGGAAGATCTGCTAAAGCAGGCTAGAAGAGTCTGCAGCCATTTTAGGCTATCATACACAGCCAGTGCAGGTTTGACTGAAATTCAGCAGGAATTCCACCTGCCCGTAAACCTGCCTGATTTGTGACATGCCCATCAGGTGGAACTCGACTTTGGCAATGCTGCAGAAGCTGCACATGCAGCAGAGGGCCATCAATGAGCACCTGTGTGAGTATGGCACAATGACAGGCTCAGGCCGGCTTGACTTTTTTCCCCCATGCCAATGGCTGCTCATAAAGGATGCGTGCACTGTCACCATTTGAGGAGGCCACAAGAATGGTGAGCCGTGACAATGCATGCATCAGTAACACAATCCCTGTTGCGTTCCTGCTGGAGCAGACTCTGTGTGGCATTATCGACAGAGCACTTGAGGCAGAGTATCAGGAGGAAGAGGAAGACTTCCTTTCCTCTCAAGGCCCACTTTATTCAGACACCATTGTTCCTATGCCACAGAACACACAAGAAGAGAGGGAGGAGGAGGATTCTGTCAGTTTTGGAGGTATTGACGCAGAGAAAGGCATACTTCAAACAGTAAGAGGTGTTTTCCATCCCCAGAACCCTTGGGAGTAGTACATGGCTGGGAGGTGGCAGTTCCAGATACTATAATCCTCAGTGACCCAAGGCGTCTGTTTCTCATGCTCCCTCAAGCTCCCTCAAGCTTCAAAGCCTGTGAAAAGACCCAAGAATACGTTGCGTAAACGAGAAGGATCACTATTGGTTGGGAACTCTTCTTGACCACCGTTACAAGGGGAAAGTCTCAGAACTCATCCCATCCCCACAGACAGTGCAGAAGATGAAATTTCTTGAGGATACCTTAAAGATGAGTTTATCTAATGCTTTTCCCGACTCTGGTAGGTTACAATGTGGTAGAAAATTTAGTTCTAAGGCTTCTTTTGGTCAAGAGAGGAGCGGCGGAGAAGGAGGGTGCCTACGTGATGTGTTTTACACATTTTTTAGTCCTCCCCGCCCAGGGCTGTCAGCTTCCGCATCCCATCAGCAGCATCTGCATCATATGGTGAATGATTATCTAGGGGCGAAAACAGAGATGGAGAGCTTTCCAATTGGCGATCCACTGGCCTACTGGGTCATGAGAATAGACCACTGACCAGAACTTTCCCAGTATGCAATTGAGCTACTGGGCTGCTCTGCATCCAGTGTGCTTTCCGAACAGGTATTCAGTGCTGCTGGAGGTTTTGTTACTGATAATAAAACACGTCTGTCCACAGACTTGGTGAACCGACATTTTATCAAAATAAATCAGTCCTGGATTACCAGCAGCTATAAAGCCCCTAATGCCGATGTCGCTGATTAAGTGTTTTTGGAACGTGGAATCTCTGCAGGACATCTAGGCTGCCTAGTGTTGTGGATGTTGACTTCATCTGGAAGAATTTTTTTGGTTTAGGTTTTATTGGCACAATTAACAGCCAAAAAGAGGCCAATTTTTCCGCATCTGTTTGACAAGTGCATATCATTGAAATTTTTGACAGTAAGGCCAATTCTTGCTTTCATCAAGAATACCTCTATAGGGTTACGGTGTGAAGGCAACAACGACACCCAAAGACCAATTTTTCCACACCTGTTTGACAGGTGCATATTATTGCAATTTTTGACAGCAAGGCCAATTCTTGCTTTCACCAAGAGTACCCCTATAGCAAGGGTGGCCAACCAGTGGCCCGGGGGCCACATGTGGCCCGCGGATCCCTTTGATGTGGCCCGCTACCTCCTGCTCTGGAATGGCGGGTTAGCAAGCCCAGATCGCAGGTTGCCGACCCGTCATACCACAGCATTGGTGTTGTGAATGAAGCTGGTGGTAGAGAAAGAAAACGGCTGCAGAGCAGAGCCCAGCTTCTTTTACAGCGTCGGCTTTTGCCACAGGCAGAGTCTATGGCAAAGTTCAGTTAACCCACAGCACTACCCTGCACCCGCGGTATGGGTAATCATCAGTGTGTAAGCAGTTTAGGCCCTCGCCCCCTGCCGTCTGGGTGGATCGGAGGGCCTATAGTGTAGCCGTGACCTGTCATCCGCCAGCTCCACTCATTGTGGCCTGCGACTGGTTACCAAGTTGCTTAAGTGGCCCTCGCTCTTAAAAAGGTTGGGCACCCCTGCTCTATAGGGTTACGGTGTGAAGACACCACCAACACCCAAAGACTAATTTTTCCACACATGTTTGACAAGTGCATATCATTGAAATTTTTGACAGTAAGGCCAATTCTTGCTTTCATCAAGAATACCTCTATAGGGTTACGGTGTGAAGACACCACCAACACCCAAAGAACAATTTTTCCGCACCTGTTACTTCTATCCAAAATCTGTGGAAGAGACACTCGAATTTATCCAAATCTAATCTTGTTCCAAGTGCACTACATTGCAGCCTCATCATACAGACTGGCCCCCCAAGCCGTTGCTTTTAATTTTTAATTTTATTTTGTAAAATAAAGAAAGCTTGAAGGGAAAATGTTGTTTTTGTTTTGGCTTTATAAATGCAATTATTGCTGCAGCAGCTTCTATACACAGTATAGATGTGCCACTTTACAAGTGGAATAAGGGAACCCCCCAGGCATTATATTGAAAGAAATCTTTAATTTTTATGCTTTTATTTTAAGCATCAATCACTGCACATTTTTAAAAAAAATTGACAAACTTTTTTTTTCATTGATACATGTCCCCCAGGGCAGTACCCAGACTCCCATAACCATTGTATGTCCAATTAATTCAAAATGGGCACTTTTGATTTTTCACGTTCAAGTCCCATAGACTTCAATAGGGTTCGTTATTTGGTTCCAAACTTTTGCGATGTTCGAATGCTCTGGTGCGAACCGAACAAGGGCTCGTTTGGCCCATCCCTTCTGGTGAGACTACTGTGATGGAGTTTCAAGGACTTTGATATTCATCTCATTTGTGATACCAGTAGGATTGTTGACATTGACAACACAATGTTACATGTTCAGTAGCATTAGATAAAAAATGTCTTAGTAGTTTATCTATTATCTTTAGTCCTCCAGCCAACATTCAGAACTCACAAAGCAGATACAGGACCATCAGGAGATCCAACATCCCATAGAGATTAAAGGTGAAAGGAAGAGCATACTACTGCCACCTATTGAAATTGGGGGCAGTCCCAAAATCTGAATTTCAATCGAACCTCATAGATGAAATTTATCCAGAACTGTTTGTATTTAATTAATCCTTTTGAGATTTGTGTTTAATAACTCTGTAATATTTATTCCAACACGCTAACATATTTCAGAGGTCAGAGGAAGACCTGGAAGCCAAACTCTCTGGTATTCCTCCATTACTTTGTACATGGAAAGAATGTTATGTATGTATTTAGTGTATGGGCAGCTGGGTCTGCAAAGGACCAATTAATACAAAATAGTTTTTCATATGTACAGTATGTACTCAATGTCTCTCAGAGTCTACTGGTGAGTCCACTGTGATGGAGTTCCAAGGATCTGGACATTCATCTAATTTTTTCAATGTGATGCCAGTAGGATTGTTGACATTGACAGCACAATGTTACATTGTTCATTAGCATTGTAACATTAGCATTAGATAATAGATAATCTATTAGGACATTTTTTTATCTTTAGTGCTCCAGCCCCATAACTCACAACGCAGATACAGGGTCATTAGGATATCCAATGTCTCCCATTGAGACTAAAGTTGAAAGGCAAATCACGCTACTGCCACCTATTGAAAGAAGGACCAGTCCCAAAATCTGAACCTCATGGATGGACTTTATCCAGAGCTGTTTGTATTTGATGAATCCTTTGAGATTTGTGTTTAATAAGCTGTGTCATACGGTGCTCAAAAAAATAAAGGCACACTTTGAAAACACATCAGATCTCAATAGGGAAAAATATAATGCTGAATATCTATACCGATCTGGACTGGGTAATGTGTTGGGTACAAAAGGTCGCCACATCGTTGGATGGAAATGAAAATGATCAATCTACAGAGGGCAGAATTCAAAGACACCCTGAAAATCAAAGTGAAAAAATTATGCAACAGGCTAGTCCATTTTGCTGAAATTTCATTGCAGCAACTCAAAATGGTCCTCAGTACTTTTTTATGGCCCTCACGTGCTTGTATGCATGCCTGACAGTGTCCTGCTACTAATGAGACAACGGATGGTGTCCTGGTGTATCTCTTCCCAGATCGGGACCAGGGCATCACTGAGCTCCCGAACAGACTGAGGTGCAACCTGGCGGCGTCGGATGGACCAAACATAATACCCAAGAGGTGTTCTACTGGATTTAGGTCAGGCGAGCGCGGGGGCCACTCACTCCCACACCACATGAGGCCGGGCATTGTCATGCACGAGGAGGAACCTAGGACCAACTACAGCAGTGTAGGGCCTGACAATGGGTCCAAGGATTTTATATCAATACCTAATGGCAGTTGGAGTGCCATTGTCTAGCCTGCAGAGGTCTGTGCGTCCCTCCATGGATAAGCCTCCCCAGACCATCACTGACCCACCACCAAAGCGGTCCTGCTGAACGATGTTACAGGCAGCATATCGTTCTCCATGGCTTCTCCAGACCCTTTCACAACGGTCACATGGATCTGCGTGAAGCTGCTCTCGTCTGTTAAAAGCACAAGGTGCCAGTGGCAGACCTGCCAATTCTGGTGTTCACTGGCAAATGCTAATCGAGCTCCACAGTACAGGGCAGTGAGCACAGGGCCCACTAGAGGACATCGGACCCTCAGGCCACCCTCATGAAGTCTGTTTCTGATTGTTTGGTCAGACATTTACACCAGTGGCTTGCACAAGATCATTTTTTAGGGTTCTGGCATTGCTCTTCCTGTTCCTCCTTGCACAAAGGAGCAGATACCAGTCCTGCTGATGAGTTAAGGACCCTGTCCAGCTCTCATAGAGTAGCTGCCTGTCTCCTGGAGTCTCCTTGAGACTGTGCCGGGGCACACAGCAAACCTTCTGGCAATGACACGTATTGACATGCCACCCTGGAGGAGTTAGACTGCCTGTGCAACCACTATAGGGTCCAGCAATCGCTCCCTGCTACCATTAGTGACATTGATCCGAGACAAACGCAAAACTAGTGAAAAACAGTCAGAAAAGATGAGTAGGGAAAGACAATGTCAGTGACCTCCACCTGTAAAACCATTTCTGTTTTCAAGGCCGTCTCATTGTTGCCCATCTAGTGCACCTGTTAATTTAATTAACACCAAAGCAGCTGAAACTGATTAGCACAGTTGACTTAACTGACAAGATAAATATCCCAGGAGTAAGGATGAGCTCAGGCGTGTTCGCATACTCCACGTGCTGAGCCCGCCAGGAAGTCGGTGCAGCGCTGTGCTAATCACAGGCAGTGAGACATTGCCTCGATGCGTGGCTGCAGAGATTGGGCAATGTCTCACTGCCTGTGATTAGCGCAGCGCTGCACCGACTACCTGGCGGGCTCAGCACGTGGAGTATGCGAACACGCCGGAGCTCATCCCTACCCAGGAGTTTAATTGACTTGATGCTATACTTTGAAAAAGGGTTCCTTTCATTTTTTTTGAGCATTGTATTTATTCCAATACACCAGCATATTTTGGAGGTCAGAGGAAACCCTGAAAGCCAAACTTTCTAACGTTCCTCCATGGCCTTGTATGTGGAAAGAATGTGAAGTGCTATGTATACATTTAATGTGTGGGCAGCTGGCTCTGCAGAGGACCAATCTATACAAAATTGGTTTGTTTTATGTACTGTATAGCTCTCAGAAAGTCTACTGGTGAGACCATTGTGATGGAGTTCCAAGGACCTTGGCATTGATCTCATTTGTGATACCCGTAGGATTGTTGACAACACAATGTTACGTCCTGTTTTGACAAAACAACGCTACATTGTTTAGTAGCATTAGATTATAAAAAGTAGCTTATCTATTATCTTTAGTCCTTCAGCCAACATACAGAACTCAAAAGGCAGATAGAGGACCATCAGGATATCCAGTGTCTCCCATAGAGACTAAAGGTGACAGGTAAAGCGCGCTACTGCCACCTATAGAAATAGGGGCCAGTCCCAAAGTTGTAATTTCAGTCGAACCTCATTGATGTAATTTATCCAGAACTGTTTGTATTTTAGGTAATCTTTTAAGATTGTCACATTTATTCCAACACGACAACATATTTCAGAGGTCAGAGGAAGCCTTGGAACCCAAACTCTCTATCGTTCCTCCATGACTTTGTACGTGGAAAGAATGTAAAGTGCTATGTATACATTCTCCATGTGGACAGCTGGTTCTGCAAAGGGCCAATTATTACAAAAATGTTATTTTTATGTACTATATATCTTTCAGAAAGTCTACTGGTGAGACCATTGTGATGGCGTTCCCAAGACATTGACATTTATTGAATTTGTGATAGGATTATTTACATTGACAGCACAATGTTACACTGTTAAGTAACATTAGATTAAAAAACAAATGTGTTAGTAGTTTATCTATTATCTTTAGTCCTCCAGCCAACATCCAGAACTCACAACGCAGATACAGTGGCCATCGGGATATCCAATGTCCCCCATAGAAACTAATGGTGAAAGGGAAAGCGCACTACTGCCACCTATTGAAAAAGGGGCCAGTCCCAAAATTTGAATTTCAGTTGGACCTCATGGATGGAATTTATTCAGGACTGTTTGTATTTGATGAATCCTTTGAGATTTATGTTTAGTAGCTGACTCATATTTATTCCAATACACCAACATATTTCGGAGGTCAGATGAAATCCTGGAAACCACACATTTCGATGTTTCTCAATGGTTGTATACCGGGAAAGAATGCATAGTGCTATGTATACATCTCCTGTGTGGGCAGCTGGTTCTGAAAAGGATCAATCTATTCAAAACGGGTATTTCAGCTTTATATACTGTATGTCTCTCATGGAGTCTAGTGGTGAGACCACTATGTCATAGTTCCAAGGTTTAGGAGGGCTCCCATTCTCCCTGTTGGGTTTTCAGTTTGAGTTTTAGAAAAACTGCAAAAGAAGTGAAAGCCTCTCCAGATCCCACAATATGGCCCATGCCAGAAGATGCAAGATACCTCCAATCATCTCTTTACTTGCCTTAATTCACTTAACATTAGGGATGAGCAGAGTGAATTCAGCGGAATTGATTTCACAGTGAAAAAACTGATTTCACCATCAAAATTTTTCACAGAAGAGGAAACTTTCAATTATGCGTAACAAAACCATCCCGTTCATTTCTCCCAAGACCTCCTCCTGCTTTCTAGCGCTTGTCACCTTTTCCAGAGCCTCTCCCAACTTCCGAAACTTTGCAACTGCTACAGTGGATATAATGCCAATATGGGACAAATAGACACAAGTTGAAGGAGAGCCAGGGGCGGACTAACCATTGGGCCACTCGGGCACTGCCCGAGGGTCCCGGGCCACTAGAGGGCCCCATCAGGGTTGCCAGCCTCAGTAAAACCAGGGACAGTATGTAAAAATGTGTGTTTTTTTTTTTTTTTACAAGGTTCAATTTTTCCTTACTGACATCCTTTTGGTCTAAAAATCCAGAGATTATAGCTGCCCCACCTCTCCAGTACCTTCTCAGCCAATAGAAACATGTCTGTGTATACTGTGTGATTGCATACTGTTTGTGTGTGAATACTGTGTGGCTCCATAATCTCTGATTGCCTGCGGGCCCCATAATCTCCTATTGCCCGGGGGGCCCCATAAATTGTCAGTCCGCCCCTGAGGAGAGCTACAAGGTTCAGGCTTGGTCACTGACCTGCAATGCAATAGAAAAAAGATATATATGTACCTGTGCTCAAATCCCAATCGCTTCTACATGCATATCCACTGTAGCATTTGCATTTTGCAGAGCAGAGTAGGGACTGGCCATACAGGGATTACTTTGATGCAGTTGGCTAGCTTAAACAGGTAGCGCAATGTATGTGAACTAAAAATCCTTTTTTCTTTTCATTTTTTTTTTATTGGAAGGTTTGCTAGAAAGGAATTTATATTTATAGTGTTAACATGTGGTTATACCCCTTTAGCACCTATTGTATTATATAAACAGTGAAACCTCAGATTGGGAGTAATGCGGTATACAAGCGTTTTGCAATATGAGCAATTTTTTTTTTTTTAATCCTGACTCAGTTTGCGAGCGCTGTCAGGATTCAAGCCGCTGGGGTGTGCAGTACCACATTTGGCCCGAGGTACGGGGGCACCGGTGCTGCTTGGAGACGCCAGAAAAACACTCCTGTTCCCAAGTGTCTCCGAGCACCCCCAACCCTCTGGCGAAATGCGGTACTGCATGCACCAGCAGTGACTGTGAATTTTCAGAGTTTTCATTGATTCCTATGGGCAAACTCTTTGATACGGTATATCTACTCTTTGCCTTATGGGCAAAGGTTTGATATACGAGTGCTTTGGATTACAAGCACGCTTCTGGAATGGATTATGCTCATAATCCAAGGTACTTCTGTATGTAGAAACTATTGGGATTTGAGCACAGGTATATCTTATTTCTATTGCATTGCAGGTCAGTGGCCAGACCTGAACCTTGTAGCTCTCCTCCAGCTTGTGTCTATTTGCCCCATACTGGCACTGTATCCACCGTATCATTTGTGTTTTGCAGAGCATAGTAGGGACTGGTCATAGAGGGATTACTTTGACGCAGTTAGCCAGCTTAAACATGTATAGTAGGGATGAGCTTCGTGTTCGAGTCGAACATACGTTCGACTCGAACATTGGCTGTTCGTGCGTTCGGCGAATTCCGAACGTTTTGGCCGTTCGCGTCAAAATTCGAGTGACGCGCGCGCGGACCATAATGCACTGCGTTGGCGCAGTGCATTGCTGCCCGATGATTGGCCAAGCATGCACTGTGACCCCGCATGCTTGGCCAATCGCAGCGCCGGCAGCGAGGAGAGCCATGATTGGCCACAGGCATCCTGCCTATGGCCAATCATAGCTCAGGCTGTGTAGTGCACGCCCCACACTATATAAGGCCGCCTTTGAGGCGGCCTCGTGTAGTGTGTTACTTAGCATCTGAAGCAGTGGGTGTTCTGTGTACCTTCAACACAGTACACACCGATCGTTTTTGGCTGATTTCCTATCTTGCTGCTGTGTAGTGGTTGTTGTCTGTGCCCTGACTGCAGTATACACCACTATATTCACCTCACCTATATAGCTAGTGATCTAGCTTTAACCACTTAACAACTGCCCATTGCCGATTAACGGCTTCAGGGGGGTTGTTTAACTCTGAGAGGCCGTTAATTAACGGCCTCCCAGAATTCTGCTCTCGCGTGCCCCGAGGTGTGCGCACTCGAGAGCATCTGTGACCGCCAGGTCGCATCACGGATCACGGTAAACGGCCGCTCATAGCGGCCGTTTACCACGTGATTGCTCCGTCAAATGACGGAGTGATCACTTGGAAACAAACCGGCGTCATGTTATGACGCCTGTTCCTCCCTCCCCTCTCTGTACCGATCAGTACAGCGGAGGGGAAAGAGATCGGTGTCAGCAGCGATGTGGGCTGCATCTGCAGTGCCCACATCGCTGCTCACCCAATTTAACCCCTCAATTCCCTGCCAATACTCTGCAATACCAGTGCATACTCTGCAGTACCCTGCCATTACTCTGCAGTACCCCCCATTACTCTGCAGTAACCCCCATTACTCTGCAGTACCCCCCAATACTCTGCAGTACCCACCATTACTCTGCAGTACCCCCAATACTCTGCAGTACCCTGCTATTACTCTGTAGTACCCCCCAATACTCTGCAGTACCCTGCTATTACTCTGTAGTACCCCGCCAATACCCCGCCAATACTCTGTAATACCCTGCCATAAATTGCCATACCCAGCCATACTCAGAGATACCCTGAAATACCCAGCCATAGACGCCCCCCACCCCTCACCGCCCTCCGGTGCTTCTACCAACTCGCCAGTACGATCAAAGCCAGAATCTTTTTTTTATTTTTTATTTCAGGCTTCCCAGCCTAGAGGTGAGATGTGGGGTCATATTGACCCCCCAGATTTCACTGTAAAGAGGACCTGTCACCCCATATTCCTATTACAAGGGATGTTTACATTTCTTGTAATAGGAATAAAAGTGATCAAAAATATATTTTTGGGGGAAAAAATGTCAAACTAAAAAAAAAAAAAAATGAACAATAAAAAAATAAAATAAAAATGAAAGCGCCCATGTCCCCATGTGCTCGCATGTGCCACACATGTGAGGTATCGCCGAGAATGTTAGAGCGAGAGCAATAATTCTAGTCCTAGACCTCCTCTGCAACTCAAAACATGTAACCAGTAAAAAAAAAATTAAAGTGTCGCCTATGGGGATTTTTTAAGTAGCGACGTTTGGCGCCATTCCACGGGCATGTGCAATTTTGAAGAGTGACATGTTTGATATCTATTTACTCAGCATAACTTCATCTTTCACTTTATGCAAACATTGGGCTAACAAGTGGTTAATAATAGAGCTTGCAGTCAGTAGTGTTAGGAGATAGTGCGTGCTGTCTGCGTGCTCTGTACCCAGTACATACCGCTATAATATAGGGCAGGCCCCTACTTTCAAACATCCAACTTACAAACATCTCCTACTTGCAAACGGAAGGAGACAGCAGCAAGTGAGATGAAAAAAGATGGACGACAAAACAAATTATACAGGGGTGATAACCCTTCCCTATGTTTTCCAAAAAGCTTAAAAATAGTTTTTTTGACTGGAGCTACACTTTAAAAATGTACCAGTTGAAAATTACAAACAGATTCAACTTAACACAACAAACCTACACAGTCCCTGTCTTGTTTGCACCGCCTGTATACTGCTGTTCTGAGTATATAGGGCCTGGGGGCCACACGCATTTCCTTTTTTTAATATGGGTACGGGGTTCCCCTTAATATGCGTACAAGACCCAAATAGGCTGGTAATGGGCAGGGAGGGCTACCCATGCCATGTTTCTCAATGATTTTCAACCATATTGCAGGAACCAGATATAACATTAAAACCGCAAGCAGTTTTAAATGGTGTTATTTCCGTTTAATGTCATTTTGTGCAGGGACTGTTCTAAACACGGGAAACACGTGGCACTTCACAGGCATACTACAGACACCCCCCAGGCACCATATTTAAAGGAATATTTCACTTTTTTTTTTCACTTTAATCGTCATTAAAATCAGTGCTCCCGCCAAAACGGCCGTTTTTAAAACTTTTTTTTGCAGTGACCCATGTCCCCTGAGGCAGGAGGCAGGTCCCCAAACCCTTTTTAGGACACTATCTTGCATATTAGCCGTTAAAATTAGCACTTTCCAATTCGAACGTTCGAGTCCCATAGACTTCAATGGGGTTCTAACGTTCGTACCGAACGCGGGGGTCGTTCGCAAGTTCTGGTGCGAACCGAATCGGGGGGTGTTCGGCTCATCCCTAATGTATAGCAATATATGTAAACTAAAAATCCCTGTTTTTTTATTGAGCTCCTTCAATCTTCACGGTGGTATCTTCCTCAAGCGTCACCCCCGCTTCTCTGCTGGGTCTCTAGCTTGGCACACAAGATACTTCTCAAGCTTCACCCACGCTGGCCTGCTTGGTCTCTGGCTTGACTAACAAGGCTGCTCTGCAAGTGCCACCTCTGCTGGCTGGGTCCCTGGCTTGATACACACTGAAGTTTTGTGATTCCTCACCATCCCCGGTTGGTGAGAATACTGCTCCGGTACTTGCTTCAGTTACTCACTGTGGTCCCTGGTAATAAGGTGGTTGGTCCCTGACTGGCGAACAGGCTTCCCCTCTACCTCCGACCACGACAGGTTCTCCGACCGGCAGGACCGGCACTTCTGGTTGGACTTCAAGCCGCAATCCCAACCCTACACTGCTCTCTTGCTTCTGGATGGGCCCTCAGACAGCCCAGCAGCCAGATGTGCCCAGGATAGGCCCCATATCCAACCTAGCAGCCCAGCAATATGGCACACGCCCACCCAGACTGCTATCCAGGTGGCACAGAACACAGATCATCATGACTCCACCCGGATATATAGGTTCTCCCAGCAAGCCAAGGGATTCAAGAAAACCCTGCCCGTTGACTGAGATACTCCATATACCCATAATCTGACCTTGGGTTGCCCTTCTCATATCTAGTACCCGGCCACCTAGCGGTAGAAAAGAAAAGTGCAACAAGGCCAAACTTGGGGAGAAATCAATAGATCTCTATCAATCAACCAGGATAACGACTCCTGGCAAGTAAATTTGTTAGGTGTTCCCTGCCCAAACTGGGGTGCTACACTGGACTTTTGGGAATTCTTAATATAATTAAATTATTATTGAGGATTTACAGAATATTTTACAGTACCGGTATATACAGTTTGCATGGAGCTTTACAAAATAAAATTGTTGGTGAGACGAAGGTGCAGCAATATTTCCCTGCAGCTGAATAATTGTCACACAGCCCGGGGCTGATATGTGTGCTAAATCCACAGCATTCTCCTGCTGCATTGTTTTATGGCAGCCGGGAATGATGCAACATTTGGGGGAGATTGCACACGTCCATGGCACACTGAGCGTATTCATCTCATCTCCTTCATTCTCCTTTTATACATTCATTACCAATAAGAAATTCTTCTCACAATTACGTTCCTGATTTACACCCCCCTATCTGCATACTATAGTATCAGAGAGGGTGAGGGAGGGACATCAGAGTGTAAGCTCTTCTGGTTCCGAGACTGTGTTCTCTGTAGAGCACTGCAGTATATGTCAGAGATATACAAATGTATCGTAATCATAATGTATAATATTGCACAGGTTATATCAAGGACATTAGAGTGTAAGCTCCTCTGCTGTGGTGACTGATTTAAAAGACTCAGCGTTCTCTGTACAGCACTGTAGTATAAGTCAGAGCTATATAAATGTATAATATTAATGGTGTGTGGCTGGGGTGGGACATTAGAGTGTAAGCTCTTCTGGTTCAGATACGGATGTTACTGGCTCAGTGTTCTCTGTACAGCACTGGAGTATATGTCAGAGCTATATAAATGTATAATAATGGTGTGTGACTGTGGTGGGGTATTGGAGTACAAGCTCTTCTGGTGCAGAGACTAATATGAATGACTCAGTATACTTTGTACAGCACTGCGGTATATGTCAGTGCTATATAGCTATATAATGATATTAGCGTGTGACTGTTGTGGGACATTAGCATGTAATTTCCACTGGTACAGAGAATGATGTGGCTGGCTCAGTGTTCTCTGTACAGCACTGTGGTATATGTCAGAGCTATATAAATGTGTAATGATAATAGTGTGTGGTGGACCATGCTCAGCTCCTCTCACCCATTGTCCCAGTAGTCTATGATTGTATCCCAGTCTTTTTCTCTCTCCTTTCTTGCGCCAGAATCAGATCTCGCTCTGTCCCCCTTTCTGATGTTTCATGGTTAACTGTCACTTCTCTCTCCCCTCCACCACCTGCCATGGTTGGCTCCTGCTCTATCTCTCTAGGCCACCTGGTCCACCGTCAGTTGCCATCCCATATCCCCTTTCTCCCCACCCCCCCCCCCCCCCATTGTCCATTGTCAGCTAAGGTGTTGCCTCTTGCTGCTCCCACAGGAATGCAACCAAAACCTACTCTGCTTCCTCTACCCCCCCCCCCCCCACACCACAGTCAGTTTACATCAGACGTGCTGACGAAACGCGTAGGGTTTGGTCGAGCTTGACATGTCACTTCCGTCCACAGTGGAATACAGGTGGAGCGTAGAATGGCGTCCCCGCTTCCTCTTCCTTTTTTACTTCTTGCACACTTGTCTAAGTGGATTTTTAAGCGATTATTTTTAATGTAAGACCTAAATGCTTCATCATGGGAGACTGTTCCTTTTTTGTATCCCTCCATTGATGTCCGGAGATCCGGTGGGTGTCTTTCCGATGTGGTTCTGGTGGCTTCACTGCTGAGTCACTGAGACCAACAACAGGAACATCTTGTATCCACTTGCTGTATATGACTTGTAATGGGGGTCATGTAAATCTGGTGAGTAGGCTGAGTGATCGGTGTTGGTGGAAGAAGAATTTCAGTCACTTGATTGTCGGATCCATGAGATCATTGCACTACTGGAAAATAGTTTTCTTTGGACATTGTACTTGATAACCTCCCACTCATTGGAAATATTAGGTGGCTATCTCAATGCACATTTAATATTTGCACTTTATGAAATTTCAACACATTTGTATAATGCATTTGCACAATTTATCCACTAGGGACACCTAGTGGTTGTCTACGATATTGCACTTTGCACTTCATTGTTTATTTATTCACAGTGTGCGCGGTTCATCACTTAATAGGTTTAACCTCACAACAAGCAGCCCCTATATTAATATTAATCTAAATTAAATTTTTGCGCAGGTAGGTGTAGCACCGGCTCCTGAAGAGCACGCGCTATGTGTTTTTCTCTCTATAAAATTCCTAAAACCACAGTTGGGTTTTAGGGTCAATTATACCAAATTATGGTTTCAGTACCAGTCTAGCTGGATTGCACTGGGTTCTGCTTGGCCACAGGTGTTGCTGTCACCACTGGCAAGTGTGAGAAAGCAGTCTGGTTAGGCGTATTGAGTGCTGTTCTTTCTCGGAACCAGCCCAGTGGGGAGTGTCATCTTGCTGTGCATTCTGGGAGAGGGTACTTAAGGTACTGACATCACTTGCTTCTGGGTTCCAGTCCAGAAGTACTTTCTGTCTGTTTGGTCCTGGTCCTCCTGACCAGCCCCCATGGCCCTCATGGCCTGGGGTGCGGAACCATCCAATTCCGAGTCTCGGGGCTGGCTAGCCCAAGGCAAAGTAACTGGAAGGAGGATTCAAAGGTGGTCCGGTGCCATCTCATCTGTGGAGAGGCCCAGCAACTGGAGAAGCAACCAGGGGAGGACTCTTCGGGAGAAGGCCACGCTAAAGGCTGGCTTCTCAGAAGCAGCCTGGAGGCTCAGTTGAAAGACACAGAGCGAATCTACACTCATGCGGTATCACCGGACCGGCTGCAAGATACTGGTACCATATGAGGGCTCTCTAAATTTATCTAAATCCTTCAGTTACATTCAATTCTGTGGCAGAGATTTTTTTCACAATTGTTCTACATCCAAGTCTGCGTCAAAGACTTTGTTCAAGTGTTCTACATCCAAGTCTGTGGCAGAGGCTTTGCTTTATTCAAACACTCTATCGGCTGCTAGGCCTAGTGAGAGGAGGTCTATCTGGTAGCGGTGAGAGGAGGTCTATCCGGTAGCGGTGAGAGGAGGTCTATCCGGTAGCGGTGAGAATCCACTTGTGAGCGGTAATTCTCTGGATTTCTATAGTGAGAGACTTCCTATCTTTTGCAGTTCCAAGAGTACCTGAACTTCCCACCCAACCCTCTACCCTTCATTGAGAGACTGTTCTGTCTACTTATTGTCAAATAAATATACTCAAAGTGGATCCAGTGTCAGTTTCTGCAGTTCTTTGGGCCATCTGCCTCTGGAAACCCCTAGACGTACACGAGGTCAAGGAGGTAACGGTAAGCCCAACAAAACCAGCTGCTCCTTTGGGGTCAGTGCTACATAGGGAACAACATCTAGTTACACCCCTACTCATATAGTTTACAACCTGCCCCCCCTCCCAAGTAATCTGCCCATGTGTTGTAGTTCATGACCAGTAACCCCTGTTCACAATAATGTCTAAATGGCCAATAATATATAGCAGTTTGTTATGAACCACTCAGAGACCAACATTGTATTCAGCACTAATTTACCCCTTGATGAATGGACACACATTGGATGAAATATAGACTGTAGACTTGTAGACTGGCCACTAGAGGGAGCTCTGTATTTGACTCATTCAACCTCTATTTAGAGATGTTATAAACCTCCAAAAAAAACTCCTAAAAAAAAAAAAAAAACCTGCAAGACAAAGGCATAATGAGCTAGTATGCATTGCATACTAGCTCAATATGAAATACTTACCTTAGAACGATGCCCTGAATCGGAGCAGGCACACCACTGACAGGGCCGACATCTTTCTAGAGTTACTTCCAGGTTCACGGGCTCTGATTGGCCAGAGCTGCGATGAAGTGCCGGCACGGCACTGACCCTGAAGAAACGGCATGAGCGGGCTGGTCATTCAGTGCGCATGTGCCAATGACATCGGCGGCAGCGTATATATTAAATATCTTCGGAGCAAGTTTAGGAGATATTTACAGTACTACAGGTAGAGTGCCTTGAAAAAGTATTCACCCCCCCCCCCCCCCCCCCCTTGGCTTTTCACCTACTTTGTTACAGCCGTTAGTTCAATGTTTTTTTTTAATCTGAATCATATGTGATGGATCAGAACACAATATTCTAAGTTGGTGAAGTAAAATTAGAAAAATCTATACATAAAACAATTTTTCAGAAATTAAAAACTGATAATTGGCATGTGTGTATGTATTCACCCCCTTTGTTATAAAGCCCATTAAAAACTCTGGTGCCACCAATTAACTTCAGAAGTCAAATAATTAGTGAAATGACATCCGCCTGTGTGCAATCTAAGTGTCACATGATCTGTCATTAAATTTAAACACCTTTTTGAAAGGCCCCAGAGGCTGCAACACCTAAGCAAGAGGCACCACTAACCAAACACTGCCATGAAGACCAAGGAACTCTCCAAACAAGTAAGGGACAATGTTGTTGAGATGTACAAGTCAGGATTGGGTTATAAAAAAAACTATCCAAATCTTTGATGATCCCTAGGAGCTCCATCAAATCTATCATAACCAAATGGAAAGAACATGGCACTGCCAAGAGACGGCCACACACCAAAACTCACGGACCGGGCAAGGAGGGCATTAATCAGAGAGGGGCACAGAGAACTAAGGTAACCCTGGAGGAGCTGCAGAGTTCTACAGCAGAGACTGGAGTATCTGTACATAGGACGACATGGGACAGGGCTCAGAGGGGACGGCAATCGTGGCCAGTGACTGTAATGTAAATATCTCCTAAACAGGGTGCAAGTTTAGGGGATATTTACACTACCTATAGGTAAATGTCAGCAGAGGAAGTTTACTTCCTCTTTTAATGTTGTGCCTTATATTTCATTTCCAACTACGGAAAGGTTTCTTCACAGTAAGAGCTGTGAAAATGTGGAATAGACTCCCTGCAGAGGTGGTTCTGGCCAGCTCAGTGGATTGCTTTAAGAAAGGCCTGGATTATTTCCTAAGTGTACAGAATATAACTGGGTACTGACATTTATAGGTAAAGTTGATCCGGGGAAAATCCGATTGCCTCTCGAGGGGATCAGGAAGGAATTTTTTCCCCTGCTTTAGCAAATTGGATTATGCTTTGCTGGGGTTTTTTGCCTTCCTCTAGATCAACTGTGGGTATAGAATTGGGTATATGGGATTGTATGTGTAGCGGTGGGCTCCTGAAGAGCACGCGCTATGTTTTTCAAAGTTAAAATGTTACCCAGACTAAAGTATGGTTTGGGTCTATTTGTCTAAATTGGATTTCTGTGACAGTCTGACTGGGCTGTGAAATGTTCAGCCTGGCTACAAGGGTGTGCTGTCTCCAGTGGCAGGCGTGGAACTATGGTCTAGTGAGATGTTTAAAGTGGTTCTCCACCCTAAAGGGGAAGTTCCGCTAATCTGATCCCTCCCCCCCTCCGCTGCCACAATCGGCACCTTTCAGGGGGGAGGGGGGTGCAGTTACCTGCATAATCCAGCTATCTGCACCCACTTCCGGGACAGACCGCCGCAGACCCCCGCAGACGCCCCCCCCCCCCCCTGTTGTGTTCTGGGAAACACACAAGTTCCCAGGACACAGCGGGGACCAGAAGAGACGCATGCGTAGGGGGCAGTGAAGCCGCAATGCTTCACTTCCCGATTCCCTGACAGAGGATGGCGGCGGGGGCAGCAGAGAGACGAGCGATCGCTCGTCATCTGCCGCCAACATCGCTGGAACCTGGGACAGGTAAGTGTCCATTTATTGAAAGTCAGCAGCTGCAATATTAGTAGCTGCTGGCTTTTAATATTTTTTTTTAGGTGCAGAACCGCTTTAAGTTACTCTTTTTCGGAGCCAGGTCAGTGGGAGTGACCCTCCCGCTGTGCCCTCTGGGAAAGGGTATTTAAGACAAGGATGTCACGTGGTTCAGGGGGTTCCGGTCCAGTATGAGGAGTTGAGTCCTTGGTCCTGGTACTCCTGACCAGCCCCCGGGAAGGCTATGGCCTGGGGTGCGGATCCACCTGACTTTGATGCCTCGGAGCTGGCTAGCCCAAGGCAGGGAAACTAGAGGAGGATTCTGAGGTGGTTGGGTGCCGTCTTTGGATCAGGAGAGACCCAGTGTACTTCAAGCATTCCAGGGGAGGACTCTTTATCACAGACATGACTAGGCATGATGGGAATTGTAGTTCCTGAACAACTGGAGGGCCGTAGTTTGAAGACCCATGCTTTAGAGGAACACCACGTGTGAGGTTGGTTTTCTTAACAAGAGCCTGGAAGGGCTGAAGTAACTGAGAGAATCAGGACTTGTGGATATCGCCAAGTAGGCTGAAAGATCCAGGTATCCTACAAGTTTTCTACAGCTTAGTTTCCTACGTGTTCTGCAACAATGTCTGTGACAAAGACTTTGTTCCTGATTAAGCACCTTGTTGGCTGCTGGGCCTTGTGAGAGAGGGACTGTCCAACCTGAGTGATCATCCAGCTGCGAATGGCTATTCTCTGGATGCAGTCAAAGTAAGCAAGTTCTTTAACGTTTATAGACTTTGACATTGAGAGTCCCGGAATTCCTTTCCAACCCTCTGATCCCAAGTTAAAAGACTGTTCAATGGTTGAAGTTTGCAAATAAAATCCATTCAAGTGGATCTATTGTCAGTCTCAAGTTACTGGGTCATCTACCACGGGACATCCCCTAGACGTGCCACAAGGAGAACGGAGGGTAACGGTAAGCCCAAAAAAAAACAGCGGCTCCTTCGGGGGTAAGTGCTGCATATGATATTTTTATTTTTTTGTGGTTGAACTGGATGAACTTGTGTCTTTTTTTCAACCTGACTAACTATGTAACTATGCCCTTTGGGGATGGCGACGTGTTCACCAGCGGAGGAAAAGTTAAAGTCCCAGCTATTTGCACTTAGATACGGAATGAATGTTTTGGGGATGATGCCTCTTGAAGTGTAATAATAGCATATGATTATTTTTAACACACCACACACACTCCTCTATGGTATATTAAAAATAGCATTTCACTTTACCTGAATTAGGCTGTAGTTCCTGAACAACTGGAGGGCCGTAGTTTGAAGACCCATGCTTTAGAGGAACACCACGTGTGAGGTTGGTTTTCTTAACAAGAGCCTGGAAGGGCTGAAGTAACTGAGAGAATCAGGACTTGTGGATATCGCCAAGTAGGCTGAAAGATCCAGGTATCCTACAAGTTTTCTACAGCTTAGTTTCCTACGTGTTCTGCAACAATGTCTGTGACAAAGACTTTGTTCCTGATTAAGCACCTTGTTGGCTGCTGGGCCTTGTGAGAGAGGGACTGTCCAACCTGAGTGATCATCCAGCTGCGAATGGCTATTCTCTGGATGCAGTCAAAGTAAGCAAGTTCTTTAACGTTTATAGACTTTGACATTGAGAGTCCCGGAATTCCTTTCCAACCCTCTGATCCCAAGTTAAAAGACTGTTCAATGGTTGAAGTTTGCAAATAAAATCCATTCAAGTGGATCTATTGTCAGTCTCAAGTTACTGGGTCATCTACCACGGGACATCCCCTAGACGTGCCACAAGGAGAACGGAGGGTAACGGTAAGCCCAAAAAAAAACAGCGGCTCCTTCGGGGGTAAGTGCTGCATATGATATTTTTATTTTTTTGTGGTTGAACTGGATGAACTTGTGTCTTTTTTTCAACCTGACTAACTATGTAACTATGCCCTTTGGGGATGGCGACGTGTTCACCAGCGGAGGAAAAGTTAAAGTCCCAGCTATTTGCACTTAGATACGGAATGAATGTTTTGGGGATGATGCCTCTTGAAGTGTAATAATAGCATATGATTATTTTTAACACACCACACACACTCCTCTATGGTATATTAAAAATAGCATTTCACTTTACCTGAATTAGGCTGGGTTCACACCGCTGCGGCAGCGAGAACCGGATGTGATTCGCACCGCACTGCAGTGCAAATCACATCCGATCTCTGTGCGATGCGAGTTCAGCCATACAGATAGTATGGCTGAATTCGCATTGCACCCGCCGCAAACTCGCACGGGACCCTTTTTTTGGTCCGCAGCAGAATCGGATCCCATGGGTGTTCACACCATGCGATCCGATTCCTGTCCGAGTTTGCAGATCGCACTGCGATATGCCAACTGATCTGGGGGTGTCATTAGCATTTCACTGACACTCCCAGCAGTCCGCATAGGGCAGTGTGAACTGCCGGCGGGAGGCATGCGATGCGGGGAAAACGCCGCGGATTCGCGGCGTTCCCGCATCGCTTCAGTGTGAACCCAGCCTTAAAGTTATTCTACTTTACAGATTCCCTTTAAGTCTATCATGGGTCCCCCTACACGGGGCTCCAGCTGGTTCCCTCATCTGTGGATTTTTTCCACAAATTCCTGAAATATGATGAAGAGGTGAAAAGGATAAAAAAATATTGCGGTGAAGAGTGTCAGCCTGTGAGAGGAGATTCTCCGCAACTTTCAGATCCATTCCAGAAACAATCGTCACAATCTGTAGGCTGGTCGCTGATCCCTATCACACGCAGGATCTGACAGTTGGGGAAGATTTAATGCCAGGAACGTCACCGGATGACACAACGAGGAAATCGGACAGGTGACGGAGAGCTGTGTGGTGTTTATCCAATGAGTCGGGGCTGAGGAATCTCCAATAAAACGTTAAACTGATCGAGTAATGATAAGAGGTCACAGCCGGGGCGGCCCGCGATGTACGCAGTTTCCTGGGCAGAAAGAAACAACTCACCCCCACACCCGATCTGTTCCAGACATCGGAACACCAAAAACTGAGATGGAAATTTGTGATATAACAGGAAGTATTTACAAAAATGTGAGGGGTGTACTCACTTTTGTGAGATACTGCATGAAATATACACTATCTCACAAAAGTGAGAACACCCCTCACATTTCTGTAAATCTTTTCTTCTATCTTTTCATGTGACAACACTGAAGAAATGACACTTGTCTACAATGTAAAGTAGTGAGTGTACAGCTTGTATAACAGTGTAAATTTGCCATCCCCTCAAAATAACTCAACACACAGCCATTAATGTCTAAACCGCTGGCAACAAAAGCGAGTACACCCCTAAGTGAAAATGTCCAAATTGGGCCCAATTATCCATTTTCCCTCCCTGGTGTCATGTGAGTTGTAAGTGTTACAAGGTCTCAGGTGTGAATGGGGAGCAGGTGTGTTACATTTGGTGTTATCGCTCTCACTCTCTCATACTGGTCACTGGAAGTTCAACATGGCACCTCATGGCAAAGAACTTTCCGAGGATCTAAAAAAAAGGATTGTTGCTCTACATAAAGATGGCCTAGGCTATAAGAAGATTGCCAAGACCCTGAAACTGAGCTGCAGCACGGTGGCCAAGACCATACAGAGGTTTAACAGGACAGGTTCCACTCAGAACAGGCCTCGCCATGGTCAGCCAAAGAAGTTGAGGTCACGTGCTCAGAGTCATATCCAGAGGTTGTCTTTGGGAAAAAGACATATGAGTGCTGCCAGCATTGCTGCAGACATTGAAGGGGTGGGGGGTCAGCATGTCAGTGCTCAGACCATACGCCGCACACTGCATCAAATTGGTCTGCATGGCTACAGGGCCACCTTTAATACTGATTGGACCCTGGCCAAAAATTTTCTTGCCCCCCCCTCCATGTAATTTCGCTCTCCACCTGCCTACATACTATGAACTTGGGTAGTGAGGGGACCCATCAATAGACAGAAAACTCATACGGATCCTAGAACTCTGCTGGGGGGGGAGGGGAGGGTGTGATCAATGGCAATGCTGATTTTTTAATTTTTTTACTGACTACCAATATAAAGAGGAGTTTCAACACTGGCCACCAATGTAATAGGGGTTTACACTGACCACTAATGTAATAGAAGCATTCACAGTAACCACCAATGTAAGGAGGGGGACCTTCACACCGGCCACTAGTGTGAATTAAAAGGATCGTACAGCAAGCCTAAATGTAATGAGAAGATTTACAATGACCACCAATGTAATGGGGATTTACACTGACCACTAATGTAATAGGAGAATTCACAGTAACCACCAATGTAAGGAGGGATTTACACTGACCACCAATGTAAGGGGGACCTTCAAACTGGCCACTAGTGTGAATGAAAGGATTCTACACCAAGCTCCAATGTAATGAGAAGATTTACACTGACCACCAATGTAACTGAGACATTTAGCCTGCGTTCACATTTGTGTGTGTCGGGAACGCATTCAAAATCGCTTTCCTGACACCAGAGAAACAGCTGCCCTTTAGCAGATACACAGCAGTGCCATTAATTGTCAATGACACCCTCACACATCTGCTGACAACCATGTGAATTTGAAAAAGCGTTAGGGACTTTTCTTCCGCATTTCTATGAGGTTAGCCATACCAGTATCCATTTCTTGGATCTTGAAATTATGGCCACTCCGGTGGTCTTGAGTTTAAGACCTACTTCAAACCCACCAATAGGAATGGATACATTCCTGTCGGTAGTCACCGCGATCAGTGGCTGAAATCGGTCCCTCGTGTGCAATTTCTTCGGCTTAGACGAAATTGCACCAGTGATACCGTTTTTCAACAACAGTGCCAGATATTGAAGCGGAGATTCCTTGAGAAAGGATATAGACCCCTGGCATTGGATGCTGATATAGAGGCCGTGTCTAGGGTGGAGAGGAGTTCTCTATTAATCGATAGTCCAAAGCCTTTGAGGGAGAATAAATTTAAGTGATCATTGTTTATGTCTTTTTCGACTCAGCATAAAGAAATTAAGAAAATCTGTGGCTAGACATTGGAAGGCGTTACGTAGCATTTGGGTTTTGGGACCGTCTCTCCTGGGAATGGGCGGGCGTTGTCTTTTGGGGGTGCCCGCTCTGTCCGGGGTGACATTGCTCCCAATGCGATTGATCCCCCCTAAGACAGTTTCCTTTTTTTCATCAATGCAAGGGATACTTCCCGTGCAGGAAGTGCAATGTATCCCTACATAACACTCTGGGCAGACGCATGACCAATACATTCACTTCCACGGTGACACTGCGCAATCATGAAATGAAACATTTTATGACTTGTGCTACTAGGTGTATAGTTTACCTTATCAAGTGCCCGTGCAAATCAGAATGTTTGCTACCCTGTTTCCCAGAAAATAAGACCTAGGGTGATTGTCAGTGATGGCTGCAATATAAGCCCTACCCCCCAAAGAAGCCCTACCCTGTTTCCCCAAAAATATAAGCCCTTCCCTGAAAATAAGACCCACAAGAACTGTAGGTAGGTCTTATATTGCAGCCATCACCGACAATCACGCTAGATGTCAGGGAAGACGGGCTTTCCATGTAAGATCCCGGCGTGCACGCATGGGTACTAGCACTTTAAGACACACACCTGTCACTAATACTGAAGTCAGGCAGGCTATTTAAACAGGGCTCCTACAGAGGTTCATTGCTGTTTGGTCTGCAGCTTCTGTGTTGTATCCTGCTTCCTGTGTGACCTCTGAATCTGATCCAGCTTGTCGTTTCCTGTGATTACCTGCTGCCTGTTCTGATCCCGGCTTCCCTTTGACTCTGATCCTGCCTGCTGATTCTTGTGACCTGACCACTCTTCTGCCTACCGTCTATGCCTGATCTGCCTGATTATTACCGACCCGGCCTGTCTGACCCTGCATCTTGTTCATCCAGCCTGCTTCAGCTCCCAGCCCTGCAAACCAGCATCTGGTCCTGCTCGTGTGAGTTCATCCACTACCTGCCTGCTGATCACCATTACTACAGGGACTACTGAACTGTTTACAGGCACTCATACCCCACCGTGCTCCTGTGGCTGCTGTATCAATACCAGTGGTCCGCGAGCCGGAGTTGTACGAGAGGCCTTCCTCTGCACGTCAGGCTCATATCCCAGGTACGCAACACTAGATCTTATTTTCAGGGAAACAGGGTATTAGGTTGAATGAACATCTAGCCAAAATTAAAAAAGGGGTGTACTAAACACAGTGTCCTTCGCCTTTACCTGGAACACTAGAATAAAGATCCGATAAAGATTGTGTGGGCTAATCCGACCCCCATTCTCTTATTTTTGTTGGTAAATTGAGGGTGGTCAGTGTCCTCACTTCCTGTTATACCCTCTAAGGAGAGGGGCTTCTTAATTATTTCCCATGATTTCTTTAGTCTATAAATATTTTGGCAATGTGGGGGGGTTTGAGATATACCCCAGTTGATGACCTATTGTGTCGAAACGCGTCGGCTACGCTTAGCTTGTGCTTCCCACATTGCTTTAATAAATATTTTTATATTTTTAATGTGATCACTTTTTTTTTTTTGTCACATCTGTTTATATGCAAGATGTGAATAAAGTTTTAGTCTGTTTTGACTTCCACCATCGGAGTTCTTTTCAATTTTTTCCATACTGTATTGGATTTACATTGAGCCATTTGGGTGCATCGTATTGGATTCCTGTGGATTTGTTCCATCGCAAGATTGCTGGCGTGGATAAGTGCCGCCTTTTGGATGGGTGTCCCTCAGCCTTGACTGTCCGGATCCAGCCTGGTCGCCTTTTTCCTTGCGCTAGCGTTTGGGGCACTACAAGCTCCTATGATACATTGCCACATGGTATTTGTATACAACACATCTGGTAAGAGTGTTTCATCTTTCTATATGATTTCAATGCCTTTGAGATCCACTCAAGATCCAGTTCTATTATACCATCCTGTCTATTGGGGTATTTATTACCCGATTGGACTATCTGATCTGTGGGACTGTTGATCATATTGCTTTGCATGGGTGATACCTTTATAAAGACTTTATATGTATATTTACACATTTTCTGGAATATTTGAGTTTTCACCTTCACGGATGTCACTTTTTGATTTTATTATCACAGTTTGAGCATATCAATATTTGTTCTAGATGAATTAGCGCTACACTATTTTTCTACATACAATGTAAAGTAGTACAGCTTATATAACTCAAAATAACTTAACACACAGCCATTAATGTCTAAACCCGCTGATAACAAAAGTGAGTACACCCCTAAGTGAAAATGTCCAAATTGGGCCCAAAGTGTCACTATTTTGTGTGGCCGCCATTATTTTCCAGCACTGCCTTAACCCTCTTGGGCATGGAGGTCACCAGAGCTTCACAGGTTGCCACTGGAGTCCTCTTCCCCTCCTCCATGATGACATCACAGAGCTGGTGGATGTTGGAGACCTTGCGCTCCTCCACCTTCCGTATGAAGATGTCCCACAGATGATCAATAGGGTTTAGGTCTGGAGACATGCTTGGCCAGTCCATCGCCTTTAACCTCAGCTTCTTTAGCAAGGCAGTGGTCATCCTGGAGGTGTGTTTGGGGTCGTTATCATGTTGGAATACTGCCCTGTGGACCAGTCTCTGAAGGGAGGGGATCATGCTTTGCTTTAGTATATCACAGTTCATGTTGGCATTCATGGTTCCCTCAATGATCTGTAGCTCCCCAGTGCCAGCAGCACTCATGCAGCCCCAGACCATGACACTCCCTCCACCATGCTTGACTGTAGACACACTTGTCTTTGTCCTCCTCACCTGGTTGCCCCCACACACGCTTGTCACTATCTGACACCAAATAAGTTTATCTTGGTCTCAAAAGACAACAGGACATGGTTCCAGTAATCCATGTCTTTAGTCTGCTTGTCTTCAGCAAACTGTTTGTGGGCTTTCTTGCGCATCATCTTTAGAAGAGGCTTCCTTCTGGGACAACAGCCATGTGTATGGTCTGAGCACTGACAGGCTGACCCCCCCACCCCTTCAACCTCTGCAGCAATGCTGGCAGCACTCATATGTCTATTTCCCAAAGACAACCTCTGGATATGACGCTGAGCGCGTGACCTCAACTTCTTTGGTCGACCATGGCGAGGTCTGTTCTGAATGGAACATGTCCTGTCGCTGTATGGTCTTGGCTAGCAGACCAGAAAGAGTGAGAGCGATAACACCAAATTTAACAGACCTGCTCCACATTCATACCTGAGACCTTCTAACACTAATGCCACGTACACACGAGCGGACTGTATAGCGTACTTAGTCCGTCATACAATCCGACGGACAGTCTGTCATACTTTCCACTGAACGGACTTGACCACACACGGATACCCAAACAGTCCGATGAAAGCTTGCGCGATGACGTGTACAGCACGTACGACGGGACTAGAAATAGGAAGTCCAATACACAGCAAAGCACCCTTCCGCCGTGTAAATCCTTTCTGGGCATGCACCATTCTTAGTCCGTCGAACTAGCATACTGACGAGCGGATTGTCCGCTGAAACCAAAGTACGACGGACAGAATTTTGAAAAATCCGAAATTCTTAGTACGTCGGACTACACGCTGAAAAAGTCAGCTGAAGCCCACACACGAGCAGACTGTCCGCTGAAATGTGTTTCGACGGACTAAGTACGCCATACAGTCCGCCCGTGTGTACGCGGCATAACGAGTCACATGACACTGGGGAGTGAAAATGGCTAATTGCGACCCAGTTTGGACATTTTCACTTAGGGGTGTACTGACTTTTGTTGCCAGTGGTTTAGACATTAATGGCTGTGTGAGTTATTTTGAGGGGGCAGCAAATTGACACTGTTATACAAGCTGTACACTCACTACTTTACATTGTAGACAAGTGTCATTTCTTCAGTGTTGTCACATGAAAATATTTACAAAAATGTGAGGGGTGTACTCACTTTTGTGAGATACTGTAATTGCAATACAAATTAAAGCGGGAGTTTTTTTTTTTTTTAAAGCCAGCAGCTACAAATACTGCAACTGCTGACTTTTAAAATAAGGACACTTACCCGCCCAGCACACCCGCGATGTCGGCAACCGAAGCCGATCTCTCGATCGTCTCTCGGGTGCTGCCGCCGCCATCTTGGGTATGGGAATCAGGAAGTGGAGCCTTGCGGCTTCATTTCCCGGTTCCCTACTGCGCATGCGCGAGTCGCGCTGCGCGATAAGGATGGTCCCCGATGTCTCTGGGATCCGTGTGTTTCCCAGCAGACAGCGGGGGACCTGCGGAAAGGTGTATGTATGTGTGTATATATATATATATATATATATATATGTATATATATGTATGTGTTTTAGCTTTGTGGTGCACACCCTAATGCAATAGGCTGTGCACACCTATGAGTGTAAGCTTCTCTGGTACAGAGACCAAAGTGACTGACTCAGTGTTCTGTATACAGCACTGCGGTATATGTCAGAGCTACTGTATACAGCTTGTTATTAAAACATTAGAGTGTAAGCTCCTCTGGTGCAGAGACAGATATGACTGGCTCCATGTTTTCTGTACAGTCCTGTTAGTGGATGTTCTTACAGGCACCTTATAGTTTTGGGTTCATACAAGTTGGTGATTGGCTCTTCACTTTCTGGCTGCGGCCGCAGTGTGGATTTTTTACATGTGATCTTTTTATTTTTTTTCTTCTTTTTTTTTTTTTTGGACTCTGCATGTTGACCATAACAAATAAATAAAGAATGTATTCATCAAAGCGCTTTACATTCTCTGTAATGACTTCAGAGGTGATATAAAACACTATCACAGCTTTCTGCATCTTTGCCAAATTGCCTGCAGCAAAATTCTAAACCAAACACCCATTGATCTGTGCAAGTACCAACTCACTGCGGCACCCACCCATGCCCATCCTTTGTGATGCCAGCTTGAGAAAGCCAAATATTGCCCGTTCAACGTCCCGGGTGAGTATTAACCCCTAAGTCACCATGGACTCCTATTCCTTATACTCGACCTACTACTGGTAGGTACAATATAACACCAGCCCTTAGCAAGAATATCCTTAACCCGCCGTCATTCGTCTGTGGAAACACAACAGGGCAGTACCAAGACATTTCCAACATGGCAGTTGCTGGGAGGAATTCCAGAGAGGTTCATTTGGAATGTATTCTGAGCAGAAACAGAATATCTGTCCTGACTTGTAGGAATCGGCTATAACTACTTTTGCCATGGCCGGCTAGCCAATAAACCATTTGGAAATAATAGTATTAGAAACAAGAATGGCTGAATCATCCAATCTCGGACATGTACAGTGCCTCGAAAAAGTATTCATACCCCTTGACATTTTCCATATTTGGTCATGTTACAACCAAAAACGTAAATGTATTTTATTGGGATTTTATGTGATAGACCAACACAAAGTAGCTCATAATTGTGAAGTGGAAGGAAAATGATAAATGGTTTTCTATTTTTTTTTTTTACAAATAAATATGTGAAAGGTGTGAGGGGGGCATTTGTATGACGCCCCCCGGAGTCAATACTTTGTAGGACCCCCTTTCTCTGCAATTACAGCTGCAAGTCTTTTTGGGGATGTCTCTACCAGCTTTGCACATCTAGAGAGGACATTTCTGCCCATTCTTCTTCTTTACAAAATATCTCAAGCTCTGTCAGATTGGATGGAGAACGTCTGGGAACAGCAATTTTCAAGTCTTGCAGATTGAAAAAAAATTAATAATTTTCCTTCCACTTCACGATAATGTGCCACTTTGTGTTGGTCTATCACATAAAATTCCAATAAAATACAATAAAATATATTTGCGTTTTTGGTTGTAATATGAGAAAATGTCAAGGGGTATGAATACTTTTTCCAGCCACTGTATCAGATCAAGATATTTCAACCAGCATTAGAGCTAACAAGGTGTGTACACTGTGCAGTATATACACAACGGGACCTGGAGGACTGGGCAAAGCACTGGTGGAAAACTTAAAAAAATGTAAATAATATACAGTATAATTGGCCAAAAAGTTGATTTGACTATGTGTTCCTCCAACAAGTGCAAATGTCACTTTCTCATCATTATTGCAGCTGAAATATTCTGTAGGCTGCTTGTATATAGAGTCCCTAGAACTGGGACTCAACTAGGGTTCCATGATACCCTAGGGTTCCTTCAGCTGCTTCAGCTTCCTACCATTCTAAAGGTTTCATTCTTCCCACTGACCACCAATGTAATAAACGAATGGCATTCATTTCCAATAAATTCATTTTAGTAAGAGTTTTCCCAGGGCTGTCTTTCACACGGGGCAAAGGGGAAAGCTTCCCCCGGGCACAGTCATTGTTGTGGGGCCCAAACCAGCTGCCCCTTAAGCCCGTACTACATGCAAATATTTGGATTTAACTATCCCTCAGGAACTGAGGGTGGAATTGAATGTTGGGCATGCTGGTGATTGGTTGGGTGTTATGTCTGCAGCTTGTGCGGTGATTCGCCAGCTCGGTAAGGTAAACCTTGTCCGGGGATAGCACCTGTCAATCCCAGGCACAGTCACACTGAACCCTCTCCTTCACCATGTCTGACAACTTGCAGATCATTGGCCCGCTAAAGAACTTCTTTGCCTGAGGTTTCGGTGTGGGCAGGGCAAAAGGGGCAGCTGCCCTGGGCCCTGTCATTGTTGTGGGGCCCAAAGCAGCTGCCTCATACTTCCCAGTTTACATTCCCTTGTCCCTTGAGGTTTTAGTCCTGTTGTTGTGTACAGACGACTCACCTGCAGACCCTGTGTTTACATGTAAATAACCAGCATTCATATGTAAATAGCAGTGCCATGCATATGTAAATAGCTGAGACCAACGGCATTGATATGTAAATAAGGCAGCATTCATATGTATATCATGCCCCCTGCAGTGAGGAGATGATGTGCTGTAACCTACAGCAACCAGTGAGCAGTATTACTGTACAGTAATCTCTAGCAGCCAATCAACAAGCCGAAATGTGTTGTGTTGTAACCTCTAGCAACTAATCAGTGAGCCTTAAGGAGTGCTGTAACCTCTAGCAACCAGTCAGTAAGCAGTAATGATATGCTGTAACCTCTGGCAACCAATCACAATCGCTGCCTGATCTGATACAGTAAACTGATTTTAAGTCTAGCTGCTATTTATTGTATGTCTCAGAGAAGGTGGAAGCAAAATTGCATGGGGGGAGGGGGGCCCTAAGCAAATTTTTGCCCAGGGCCCAATCAATATTAAAGACGGCCCTGGGTGGGGGTGTGCATGGTGTTCACCTGACATTCTCTGGACACTACTGGAAATGGAGCGAGTACAAAGAAGGGAAACAAAGCTAATAAAGGGTCTGGAGGATATTAGTTATGAGGAAAGGTTGTGAGCTCTGAACTTATTCTCTCTGGAGAAGAGACGCTTGAGAGGGGATATGATTTCAATATACAAATACCGTCCTGGTGACCCCACAATAGGGAGAAAACTTTTTCGCGGAAGGGAGTTTAACAAGACTCGTGGCCACTCATTAAAATGAGAAGAAAAGAGGTTTAACCTCAAACTACATAGAGGGTTCTTTACTGTGAGAGCGAGGATGTGGAATTCTCTTCCTCAGGCGGTGGTCTCAGTGTGGGGCATCGATAGATTCTAAAAACTGTTAGATAAGCACCTGAAAGAGAAGCCCCGGATTGGAAGCCTGGAAGGGGGTAGAGGAGGGGCTGGCATGACAGGGTGACAAAAGAGCATAGAAGGGGTTAAGGTGAGAGAGTGAGGAGAGAGGGGAGTGTCAGCAAGTGAAGAACGGAGCTGAGGGGGCGGAGCCATATAAATAGGGTGCGGAGCCAAAAACGGGGACAGTGAGAGAGAGAAGCAACGGAGGAGGCAGTTTTTCTCACTGCTCCTCCATTTCCAAGATGGCAGACGAACGGGACCTCGTGGCACAGTTGCGGAGGGCGGCGGCGGAGAGGGGCACAGCATGGCTACAACAGCAGGTGGCGGAGATACTAGCGGTGCGGGCGGAAGAGCGGCAGCCGCGCGCGCGGAGGTCTCGGCCTCCGGCGCGTTTTTCACCTGGGCCTGCCACTCGGCCACCTCGTGCAGATAGGAGCCCTGGGGAGGACAGCACATTGCCCCCAGCTAAGAGGCCACAGACTGAGTCCCTGGCGACCGGGCGGTCCACAGTGGTGTAGTGGTTAGCACTCTCACCTAGCAGTAAGAAGGGTCGCTGGTTCGAATCCCAACCACGACACTGCCTGCCTGGAGTTTGCATGTTCTCCCTGTGCCTGCGTGGGTTTCCTCCGGGTACTCCGGTTTCCTCCCAAAAACCAAAGACATGCAGGTAGGTTAATTGGCATCTGTCCAAAAATTGGCCCTAGTATATGAATGGGGACCTTGGATTGTGGGTGGGGACCAATGTGAGTGTGTAAAGTACAGGGATAGGGACAATTGTAGACACTCAGGTTGAACTAGATGGACTGGTGTCTTTATTCAACCTTACTAACTATGAAACTATGAAACTATGAAACGCCGCCGGCCGGTGGAGGGGGGCGGGGCCACAGGCCTGCATGGCGCTGGTTCCCCAGCACAGAGGAGTTCTCCGGCCGGGAGGGGGGAGTCCGTGGCAGGGCCTAGCGGAGTCATCGGAGGATCCAGGAGGACGGGTGGATCGGGCGGAGGGATGGCTGGAGCCAGCACCGGGGATCTGAGGCCGAGGCAAGACGAAGAGGGACGGGGCCCACCGGCGGGACGTTCGGCTGGGAAGAAAAGCTGCAAGAGCGGTTCGGAGAGTCGCACGGAGCGGAGCAGGTCCGGTTCACATCGCCGGTTTGCCATGGCGGAGAAGAGTCCGGCCGTATTGCGGCCCAGGCCGACGGCCTCCGGGGTTCCTTCACCTGGGGGGCTATCGGCTTCCCCCGTCTGGGGAAGGGACGACCGGTCCGAAGGAGAATTGTCAGAGGAGGAGGAGGAGCCGGTGCCACCGAGGGAGAGCAGCGGGTCGGCTGTGGGAGGTGTTCCTGGTCAGCCTGGTAAGTCCAACCATACAGTGTCTTTGTCTACTGCTTTGCATGACTTGTTGGGGGGGGGGGGTGCAGATGGGTGCGGGGGTGCCGGCGGCGCCGCTGGTGCAGGAGCAGGTGGTAGTCCCGCCGCAGGTGGCGGTTCCGACCGGGGTGGGTGCAGCGGCACAGATGGGCGACCTCTTGGAGGGCCTGCGGGCGTTAGTGTGGAAGTTTGCGGGGGGTCCGCTACAGCCGAGTGCGGTGGCCCCGTGGACAACGCCGGGGCCGGGGGGGGCCAGCAGCAGTGCGGGGGGCGCTGGGGGGGCCGCGCCTGCCGTGGCATCTCCCACGTCGCAAGCAGGGGTGGCCGCAGACGCGGTGGCGGACAAGGGGAACAAGGAGGCGGTGGCGAGGAGCGACGTGGTGCGGATTGCGGACGCGGCCAGATGCGAGGTGTACGTCTGCTTCGAGGGCCCGTTGGGAGCGCACCTAAAACCGGAGGTTCGTGAGAAGATTTGGAAGGGTGAGTATGTGGAAATCTTCTCCCTGCTTCCATTGGAGAAGTTCAACTTGGATAGGGTGAAGCCCGATGATTCCAAAAAGGAGGACGAGGAGAAGAGGCGGTACAGGTTGATACCGCGCACTTTTTCCAACTGGCTACAGGCATTCACCATTTTGGCGAGTGTTATAGGCGAGAAGAGCCCCGAGCATTGCTCGGCGCTGTTCTGTTATATGGACGCCATAGGGGAAGCTCACAGGCTATATGGGGGGCTGGCCTGGCTCCGCTACGATGAGCAGTTCAGGCAGAGGAAGTCGGTGCGTCCAGAACTGCGTTGGGATCACAAAGACATCAGTCTTTGGATGAGGCTTATGTCCTCGGCGCGGGCCCCGTCTCAGTTTCTTCAGGGGGGGCCGGGAGTGCGCCAACCTCTGGACTGCCGGCCGGAAAGAAGTAGGGGGTGTGCTGGCAATTCAATGAAGGTGCCTGCAAGTACGGGGGAGCGTGCAGGTTTAAGCACGAATGTTCGGGCTGTGGGGGGACCCACACGCTCGCCAGGAGTTTCAAGAAGGGAAAGAGACCTGGAGACGCTGCTCACAAAAGGGAGGACTCCAGTGATGCTGGAAAGGATGTTGCCTTTCCTAAGTAAGTATCCGGATGGGGCGGCGGCTCGCTTGTTGACGTCGGGGTTTCGGGACGGTGTCAGGATTCCGTGTGCTCTGACGGCGCCGCCACCGATGACCGGAAACTTGAAATCAGCCTTGCAACACCCGGGGGTGGTGGATGAGAAGTTGGGGAAGGAGGTGGCTTTGGGACGCATGGGGGGACCATTTGTGGGCAAACCCTGGGGGGACTTGGTGGTGTCTCCTTTGGGGGTCGTCCCCAAGAAAGAGGTGGGCAAGTTCGGCCTGATACATCATCTTTCCTTTCCAAAAGGGGGCTCGGTGAATGACTTCATCGACCCTGAGGCATGTGCGGTATCGTACACATCGTTCGATGCGGTGGGTTAGGCGCTATGGGCAGGGGGCACTTATGGCTAAGGCTGATATTGAGTCAGCTTTCAGGCTGCTCCCAGTGCACCCGGATAGCTTCCGGCTGCTGGGGTGTCACTGGCGGGAACAGTTTTACATGGATAAGTGCCTGCCCATGGGTTGCTCGATTTCCTGTGCCTTCTTTGAGGCGTTCAGCTCCTTTCTGGAATGGGTGGTGAGGGATTTTTCGGGCCTGGAGTCGGTTATCCACTATTTGGATGACTTTCTGTGCGTGGGCCCACCTGCCTCCGCTGTGTGTGCGATTCTACTGTCCACGTTGCAGCACATCGCGGGCAGGTTTGGGGTCCCATTGGCCGCGGATAAAACAGAGGGTCCGACGTCGGTGCTGAGTTTCTTGGGGATTGTGATTGATGCGGTGGCTATGGAGTGCAGGTTGCCTGGCGACAAGTTGGAGGCATTGCAGCGGGACATTAGGGAGATTCAGGGGCGGCAGAAGGTTCAGTTGAGAACCTTACAGTCGCTGCTGGGCAAGCTAAATTTTGCCTGCAGGATCATTCCCATGGGGAGGGTTTTCTGCCGACGGCTGTCGGCGGCCACTGCGGGTGTGCAGGTTCCCACTCATTTCATTCGGCTGCGCCGGGAGCATAGGGAGGACTTGCGGGTGTGGCACGACTTTCTGGCCACCTACAATGGTAGGGCTATGTGGATGTCCGGCCCGGTGAGCAACTTCGATGTGGAGTTAGTCACTGACGCTGCGGGGTCCACGGGCTACGGGGCGTTCTTTCGGGGCCGGTGGAGTGCAGAGCCTTGGCCACAGTCCTAGAGGACGGCCGGGTTCCTGGGAAATTTGGTACTGCTCGAGCTCTTCCCAGTGGTCCTGGCTTTGGAGCTCTGGGGGGAAGATTGCAAAAATTTGAAGCTGCGGATAAACTGCGACAATATGGGTGTGGTGCAGGTGGTCAACCGGATGTCGGCCTCCTCCCCACCGGTCTTACGGCTAATGAGGCAGTTAGTGTTTAGGTGCTTGCAGTTGAACGTTTTTGTTTATGCCGTCCATATCCCCGGGGTGGAGAATTCATTGGCGGACTCTCTATCTCGTTTCCAGTGGGACAAGTTCAGGGAGTTGGCGCCGGACGCGGAGGCGGTCGGGGTGTCTTGCCCGGACTGGATGTGGGAGCTGCCGTTGGCGTCATCGCGGGATGGGTACGGCGGTCACTGAGTGAGTCCACCTGGTCGGCCTATTCGAAGGTATGGTTAGAATGGTCAAATATGGTGCGGGAGACGGGGGTAAGTGGTCGGGGACCCGATGGTAGGTTGCTGATGCTGTACTTCGTGACCAGGAATATGGAAGGAGGAGCGTCCGCATCTTCGCTGGATCGGAAGTTGGCGGGTTTGGCATTTTTGTGTAAGTTGATGGGGGAGGAAGACTGGACGAAGGACTTTTGGGTTCGGCAGGCGTTGAAGGGGTATCGGAGGCAGTTTAAGCGGCAGGATACTAGGCGACCGTTACGTTTGCGAACCTGCAGGCGATTTGTGCACGGCTGGGCTCAGTGATACGAAGCATTGCTTTTTACTGCTGCTTTCTCCCTGGCATTTTATGGGGCATTTCGTATTGGGGAACTGGTGAGCCCCTCCAAGGGGACGGCAGGTGGGCTGTTGGAGGAGAATGTGACATTGATGGGAGACCGGGTGTGTTTGCGTTTGAGGAGATCGAAAACGGACCAACAGGGCAAGGGGGCTGTTATTTCTTTGTTTGCGCTCCCGGGATCGGGGGTTTGCCCGGTGGCGGCAGTGCAGAATTTCCGGGCGGTCCGTGGGTGGGGGACAGGCCCTTTCCTGCGCCATGAGGATGGGTCTTTCCTGTCGAAATTTCAATTTATAGCAGTGTTTCGGCGTTGTTTGATGGAGGTGGGGTTAAACTGCACAGAATACGCCTCGCACTCCTTCTGCATTGGGGCGGCCACGGAGGCCGCCAAGTGCGGGTTGGACGAGGCGGTGGTTTGGAGAATTGGGAGATGGGAATCTCGGCGATTCCGGACCTACATGCGACCACAGTTGGCAAGGGAGTGATGTTTTACAAACAAAAAAATAAAAAATAAAATTTTTAACATAATAACAGGAAAAAAAAAACCCGTCTTTGGGACGGTACGGCAGGGTGTATATGGGTTTTTTTGTGGTGGGGTTGCTATCGGTCACTGGGTGGGGGACGCTGCCGGTCTCTGTACTGGTGATGTGGGAGTTGGGTTTATGGTGCACGTGTTCAGTTGTGGTTTGTTTTGTTTTACCTTTTCAGATGGAGGTCCACAGCGCCTCGTCTGGATTGTTGGGCACTCGTATGTGTGCTGGGGGGCCAGGAGGGGAGACGAGCGACCAGACGGCAGGCAATTGGGGATTTCCAGGAGGGATGCTTGCATACAATGGTTGGGGATCCCCGGGGATGAAGTGGGCGAGAGTGGTGGAAGAGGTGGACAGGTATGCACGGCTGGACAGGCCCCCGGACGTTTTGGTCATTCATGCCGGGGGGAATGACTTGGGGGTCCGCAAGGTCAGAGACCTGTTGGTGGATATAAAGGCTGACTTCATGCGTTTGAGGTTTCAGTTCCCCGACACGATACTGCTCTGGTCGGATATTGTGGCCAGGACGGTTTGGAGGTGGGTGAGGTCTACAGTCAGCATCAATAAAACGAGGATTAGAATCAACAAGGTGATAGGAAGGTTTGTGGTGCAGAACGGGGGAATAGTGATTCGGCATAGAGAGTTGGAAGTTAATGTGGGTCTGTACCTGAGGCGGGATGGGGTCCACTTGACCGACGTTGGAATCGACCTTTGGTCAATGGGACTGCAGGATGGTATTCAGAAGGCCCTGGGGGTGTGGGGTCGCCCTCAAGGTTGAGGTATCTCCCTTTCAGGCTGTGGCGGTTCGTCTGGTGGTCTTTGACGGTTGGCGGTAAAATCAGTGGTGATCTAAAAGGGGTGGGGGGCTCAGTGGTGGTATGGGCCCCTCCGGTGTATTCCTGAACGGTGGAGGGAATACTGGTGTGTTTTTCACTGACGGAAGTTGTCTCACGAGCGGTCACAGCTGGAGACCTGGTTATGTTAAAATGGGTACCGCAGTGAATTGGTTATTCTAGGGATTATGTTGGGTCACCGTCAGAGATCACCAGACTGGGGCCATGTTGTTATATGTTAATGTTTAATTTGTTGTATATAGATATTTATATATATATTTTGGTTGGAGTAATTTATTGGTTATTGTGTAATAAAAGGCTGTTATGGCCATTATACTCCAAAGAAGGTGTGGTGTCGTCATTCAGGTAAAGATTGTAAGGGGTGGTTGAGGGGTATAGTGGGTAACAGCAGAATGGAAAGGATCATTTTAGTCTACACTGGTCAAGAGAAGCCCCGGATTGGAAGCCTGGAAGGGGGTAGAGGAGGGGCTGGCATGACAGGGTGACAAAAGAGCATAGAAGGGGTTAAGGTGAGAGAGTGAGGAGAGAGGGGTGTGTCAGCAAGTGGAGAACGGAGCTGAGGGGGCGGAGTCATATAAATAGGAGGCGGAGCCAAAAACGGGGACAGTGAGAGAGAGAAGCAACGGAGGAGGCAGTTTTTCCCACCCGCCCTCCCTATTGTTTGGTTTGTTGGTTGTTGGTCGTGTTCTGTTTGTTTGTTATTCTTTTTCAGGTTCGGTGGTCGTCATAACAGCGGAATGGATCTGAAGGAAGGAAGGCGGTTCGTCTGGTGGTCTTTGACGGTTGGCGGTAAAATCAGTGGTGATCTAAAAGGGGTGGGGGGCTCAGTGGTGGTATGGGCCCCTCCGGTGTATTCCTGAACGGTGGAGGGAATACTGGTGTGTTTTTCACTGCTGGAGGCCTGGTTATGTTAAAATGGGTACCGCAGTGAATTGGTTATTCTGGGGATTATGGTGGGTCACCGTCAGAGATCACCAGACTGGGGTCATGTTGTTATATGTTAATATTTAATTTGTTGTATATAGATATTTATATATTTATATATATATTTTGGTTGGAGTAATTTATTGGTTATTGTGTAATAAAAGGCTGTTATGGCCATTATACTCCAAAGAAGGTGTGGTGTCGTCATTCAGGTAAAGATTGTAAGGGGTGGTTGAGGGGTATAGTGGGTAACAGCAGAATGGAAAGGATCATTTTAGTCTACACTGGTCATGACCGCAACATACAGGGATATACAATGTAATACTGACATATAATCACCCACATAGGTTGGACTTGATGGACTTGTGTCTTTTTTCAACATCACCAACTATATAACTATCAAGGCGAGACTGCTGGGGGGGAGGGGGTGCAGGGGTCTGTGGAGGGAAGAGAGGGGGTCCTGTGTAAGGATGGGGGTAGTTTGGGGACATTGTCTTGTGTAATGATTGGGATTGTATGGGGGAGGGGTCCTGTGATATAATGGGAGGGGGCAAGAAAATGTTTGCCCAGGGTCCAATCAATATTAAAGACAGCCCTGGGTTTCCCATAACCTGAGCATTACTTTAGAGGTGCCTTTGGGGTAAAAAGTTTGAGAAAAGATTCTGAAAATTGGAGAATTTGGTCCCTTGCAGTTTCCCTTTACATTACACTTTCTTATTACTCAAAAAAAAATCATCCTCAATGTTCCAGTTATCATTGTACACACTTTTCTGTCTCACAGCTTTCCTCTCTACCCTTTCATTCTATACCCCACAATGACTCAAATTCTCTGATATCAGGAGATGTGAAATGTATTGCTCAGACCAGGCATTCTCAACCAGGGTTCCTCCAGAGGTTGACAGGGGCTCCTTGAGCTATGGCTTATTGACATCGCAGTTGACAGTGTCTGTATAGCTCCAGAACAATTGCAAAGCCAGCAGCATGTCCTACCAACTGACCTTTATCTGTCTGTAGTCTTCTGACCACCACTCTAAGGGTTGGACTCTTCCTACTGGCCACCAATGTAATGCCATTGTCCCCCATTGAATTGGTTTTGGTGAATGTTCCCCGTAAAATCTGACGAGAAAGCTGGAGTCTAAAAGCAATCTTCCAATGCTTTATTTGGTAAAAGATAAGTGATCTGGGACATCCAAAAGAACCCAGCAGAACTAACGCATTTCAGCTAAAACTTTAGTCAAAGCTCATCAGATATGATGACTAAGGTCTTAGTTAAAATGCGTTAGCATTCAGCTAGGTTTGTTTGGATGTCCCAGATCACTTTTCTTTGCCAAAGAAAACATTTTAAGGAAATCTATCGGGCTCCAGGTCTCTCTTCACTATTTATGGTAAACCTTTAACAAAATCGATTCAATGGTGGTCATGGGTATTAATACATTGGATTGGTGGCCTGTAGGAAGAATGCAACCCTTGTGCCGCGTACACACGACCGGGCTTTTTGACATGAATGAATCCGCCGGACAATTCGATTGTGTGGGCTTCATCTGACCTTTGCTGTCTAAAAATCAGACGGACTTTAGATTTAAAACATGTTTCAAATCTTTCCGACAGACTTGAGTCCAGTCAAAACATCAGTTCGTCTGTATGCAGGTTCGACAGACGAAAACCGACACTAGGGCAGCTATTGGCTACTGGCTATGAACTTCCTTAATCTAGTCCAGTCGTACGTCATCACATTCAAATCCGCCAGACTTTGGTGTGATTGTGTAAGGCCAAGTCCGTTCGTTTGGAAAGTCTGTCGGAACTCCGCCGAAAGTCTGTTGGACCTAGTCTGCCAGAAAGTCCGGTCGAGTGCAGCATAAGAGTGGTGGACAGAATGCCAGCTAAAGGTCAATAGGTTTCATGATGCTGGCTTTGCCAATTGGTAGTGGTTCTGGAGCTATGCAGGCACCATCAGCTGGGAGGTCAATCAGCCACAGCTCAAGGAACCCCTAGCAACCTCCAGAGGAACCGTGGCTGAGAATGTCTGGTCTGAGGAATACATTTTTATGTTTTGGAGGGCTACAGGAACCTGAGCTGTTGAGGCTGACCTTGGCATGGAGGTGGAGATACTCTTGTGATACTTTTGTGAAGGGTTCCTCATAACAAAAAAATTATTTGAGGGGTCCCTTTGGGGTAAAAAGGTTGAGTAAGGCCGCCTCAGACAGACATGAATATGCTTTCACATATGAGATGTGGTGGCCAGGATTGTGAATCACCGACTCATGGAAATCACTTTCTTGTGATAAGATGGAGAAAGGATGTTCATCAAGAAATATATCTCATGTATTAGAGCTGTCTGGCTGTCACTAAAGCTTATCGGAAAAGACGCGGCGTACCAGGCATGCCTCTATTGTGTGCACTGATATTCAGGTGTTTAAAGACGACTCGATTGGAAATGGGGCGTGAAGAGTGAACATAGAAGGGCTCTATATATTATCAATCAGGTGTGAGAAATTTCTCCCTTCAGTGACTCTGCAGTCGAGCGCGCCGGCCAAAGAGATTAAATCGCAATTAAATATTATGCCAGAGGGATTGTGCTGCTTTCTGCTATATGGTTATAAAATGCACCGAATACATACCCAATAATTGTCGGAAGGTTTGATTTTGTTATCAGTTGTTACAAAGTTCAACTGAATTTTTTATATCATTAACCTCCTCTTGGGGGGTTTGTGGAAGGATAGTCATTTGGGTCAAAAAAAAAGGTAGATTGGTGTGTCTGAGCCAGCTGATTAAGGTGTGAGTTATGCCACGTACACACGATCGAATTGTCTGGCGTACTTAGTCCGACATACAATCCGGCGGATAGTCTGGCGGACTTTCTACCGAACGGACTTGGCCACACACGGACACACAGAAAGTCCGACGTTCGCTTGCGCAATGACGTACAGCACGTACGATGGGACTAGAAAAAGGAAGTTCAATAGCCAGTAGCCAATAGCTTCCTTTTTCGTACTTGCTTCTGAGCATGCGTCATTCTTAGTCCTCCCTACTAGCATACTGACGAATGTATTGTCCGCTGAAACCCAAGTCCGACAGGAAGATTGGAGTGCAAAAATACTTTCTCAGTCCGCCAGACTTCACGCTGGAAAAGTCCGCTGAAGCCCACACACGATCGAATTGTCCGCTGAAATGCGTTTCGGCAGACTAAGTACGCCGGACAATCTGATCGTGTGTACGCAGCATAAGGGTTCGGTCTTTCGATCCTATATATTTATTCATAATGCAGCATGCGAAATAATGTGTGTAACAATTCCAGTTATTTATCTATTGACATACCTCCTTGAACCTGGTCAGTCCAGACAGTATGGACCATAGCTCCCAACTGTCCCTGATTTCGTGGGACTGTCCCTGATTTGGAGCAATGTCCCTCTTTCCTCCTCATTTGTCCCTCATTTTGGTCTGATCTATATAGTTGTACATAAAATGCACTACTTATCTTTCAAAAAGTGTTTCCCAGTGTTAAACCTTTCATCCAATTTCTAAATTTCTGCATTTGTAAATTTCAAAAGCCAATATAAAGGCTTTTTTTTTTTTTATAATTCTTCTTTTAGGGGGTGTGTCCTATGACTACTTTTGCTAAGAGGTGTCCCTCATTCCCATCTCAAAAAGTTGGGAGGTATGACCCCTGCTTACTTGGCACTATCCACAGGCAACTTAGCTCTTCAATAAGAGTTATGGTCAGCACAGTACTTAAGTGGTTAGCACGTCTTCCTGGCACGGGGCTGTTTTTAGAAATCATGGGGCCCCATACACCGTACCTGATAGCCACCCCCCCCCCCCCCTCCTTTCTAAGAATATAAAAAAAATGTCACTAAAATGCCATGGCTGCAAGAAAAAGGAGAAGCCACTGCAGGGGGAGCCATAAGAGTTGGCAGTAAGGCAGTACAGTCAGCCTTCCTGCTCGGCAGGTTCCTAGGCCCCCCCCCCTTTTGAACTGATGGGGCCCAGGCCTGGTATAATAGGGCCGGCTGTACTGCCTTATCAGTAGCCCTGGCCTTGCAGCACTAGGGTTGTTGGTTCAAATCTCAGCCACGGCACTACCTGCTTGGAGTTTGCATGTTCTCCCTGTGCTTGCTTGGGTTTCCATCAGGTACTACGGCTTCCTACCACACTCCAAAGACACACAGGTAGGCTAATTGGTTCCTGTCTAAATTGGCCCCCTAGTATATCAATGTGAGTTAGGGACCTTAAATTGTAAGCTCCTTGAGGGCAGGGACTAATGTGAATATGCAATATAAATGTAAAGCGCTAGAAAAATTAGTGGCGCTGTATAAGTACCTGACACATACGTTGAATCCAATGCAATTTTAATATTTGCAGTACAGAAGATAAGTTCCAGTCTTCTGAAGTGTAAGAAGACAATGACTTTCCTAAGCCCTGTGTAGCACTGACTCTCGAAGGAGCGGCTGATTTGATTTGGGCCTGCACTCTAGTAACAAAACCCCACTAACTTGCATCAGTCCCCTTGACACAGCTGTGGTGCAATACAATACAGTACAATATAATATATCACAATATACCTGTATTGTTCTCTCAGGATCCACTGGCTCCACCTGCTGAGAGAAAACAATACTCCACACAACGAGGTACCTAACCAAAGTATATTTTACTATATATATTTGTAAATAGGTGATTACAGCAATTGTACTGTCATCCAACATGGATTGACAGGACAATGAACGTTGGTAAAACAGTTACAAACAATGTATATATATATATATATATATATATATATATATATATATATATAGGAGCTCCCTCTACTTTTGTAGCTATGCGTGAGATCTCACTTAAAGTACTCAGTCTTTATCTTCGGATCTTCGCTAGCAAGGGTAACTCAATATAAATTTGTAATCCAAGGATAAAGAAATTAAAATTGAATTAAGGATGATCCTATTATTTCTCCCACGAATATAATACAGTGCTTGAAGTGTGATAGTAATTAGGCCTTATGCCTGCCTAGCGTAAGTTGCTATTCTTCTCCTCTGTGGGACTAGGTGTCCCAGCGAGGCCTGTATATAAGTCTAACTAGGTGCAATGGTTTAGAAAACAGTGGGTAGCAACCAGCTCGCCAACTGGATCGGAACCTTGGTATGGTAACTTCGGTCCGGTAGTTGCAGCTTGCTTCAGCGTCAGCCGGCTCTGTCACTCCGTCCCATTCCGACAGGGGGACCTGGCCTTCTGATGCTCAAACTAGTGTCTCTGGATCCTCTCAATCCGATCTCTGAGTCGCTGGCACTTCAGGTCACTCACACAACCAAGCAGTGTTGCGCTCCGCACAGGCAATAAGTCACTTCCTCCGGGAGGCCTCTGCACAAGTCCTCACAACAGGCCATGCATTCCCAAGAGACCTAAAATGGCCGCTCAGGGACCTTTTATCTCCTACCCAGCATGCAATGCAAAAGAGGGTGCCCATGAGTAGGTCACTCAGCATCCTGGGTAAAGGGGTCAACTCTCCAATGTAAATAACAGTCATTTCCTGTAAATAGTTCAATGCTTGAAAACCAAATATAATTTTCAGTATTTGGCCGCTAGATGGCACCAAACACTAAGCTATAGAACTGTCCATAGACTTTCAATATAAGGCTAATACACATCAGAAGACATGGATATCGGCGCTACACCTGTTTCTGAAAATAACCAACACTGACTGCGAGAACATGAAAGAAATTGTAAGGGTCTAGCTAGGACTGAACTAACTAGCATTAAACATGGAGGAGGACAGAGGGAGAAACCAAATCATACGAAACTGCCACTGGATGTCATCGTACTAATGTCCTGAGAAATATTAAACTGATGTAGTTCAATACAACACATAAAAAATACATGACAGTGGGGCAGAACAAGTGGAATTGTGGTTGTTTGCATGTTGCACAAAGAATTGTTCAAGTCTGGCCCATCTATTACTCACTATTTTGTTTGGAACTAGCCAATCAAAATCTTAGGTTGGCTTAAACCTGCAGAATTTTGTTTGAATGTTCAGATGACAAATTATAGAAATTGCTTGTCTGACTATTCAATGTTGCCAGGGGAGTACCTACAGGGGTCGCAGTTGTGACCCAGCCCCATGCTCCAGGGAGTACATGAGGTTCGTAGGACTGTAATAAAGGGAGTAAAGGGTCACGAGATCAGTGGGAAGGTTCTGGTTACGCCTCTGAATGGTGCCGTCATGGACTCGGCTAATTTTGAACGACTTTTCATTTGCGTACCACATCAATGTTTTGATTTCTATAGAAAATTGTGTAATGTTGTATATGACCATTGGATCCACCTGCTAATGATCCAGCAAGAGATAAAATCCAATATACAGGAAGGAACAACCTTTTTTTCTAAAGAACGTACTAGTTCCGGATTAATCTTTGCAATCGCATGCACACAAGACTCATTAGGATTTTTCTTGGCTGGGAGTAAATCTAATGATTGGAAATTTGTTTGTCCCCGTTAGCCCTTGTACACACGGTTGGACATTTCAACAACCAAATCCGTCGGATTTTGTCCGACGGATTTTGTCTGACGGATTGTGTCCGAAACTGTTGCATACACACGGTTGGACAAAGTTGTCGGAAAATCCGATCTTTCAGAAGGTGATGACGTAATTTCGTTACGATGGGACTACGTTCAGGCTAGTAGCCAGTAGCTTTGATGTAGGAATTTGATCTGAGCATGCGTGGCACTTTGTCCGATCGGAATTCTCTACACATGATTGGAGTATGTCCCATCGGACCATTTTGTCGGAAAATATTTCCAGCAACTTGGAAAATTTGGTCCGACGGATATTCCGACGGAATCAGTCCGATGCAGACCACACACAGTCGGATTATCCGACAAAACGGTCCGATAGAACACGTTCCGACGGATTCCCTGACCGTGTGTACAAGGGCTTAGATGTGACAGAAATTTTTTTTGCCTGGCCTAGTCATAACGGATTGTCGAATTGTCCCCTTTAACTTTTAGATAATCTGGCACACCCCCACTCAAACATGCATTGGTTACCCCCCACACAATAAAAACCCTCACTGGACCACACCTGTTTGAATAACTTAAAGTGATTTTAAACCTTCGTAATTTTTTTTTGGTTATAAAAAAAAAAAAACATATAGTACTTACCTCTACTGTGCAGCTCCTTTGGCACAGAGTGGCCCCAAACCTCCTGTTCTGGGGTCTCCCGGCAGTGCTCACGGTTCCTCCTCGCATCGGTAAACCCCCCTGGGAGAAGCTCTCTCACTGGGGTTACCTTGTGTCCATAGACACAGAATGCCGGACTCGGGGGCCCTGCCCCCTGGTGCCCGCGCCATTGGATATGATTGACAGCAGCGGGAGCCAATGGCTGCCTTGCTATCAATCTATGCTATCAATCTCAGGTGAGTAAAACGGGGGGGGGGGGGGAGGGGCTAGGGGGCCGGTCACTGTCAGAAGTTTTCTCACCTTAATGCATAGGATGCATTAAGGCGAAAAACACAAACCTTTACAACCCCTTTAACCAGTTGCCGACCGCCTCACGCCGATATACGTCATCAGAATGGCACGGGCAGGCATAAGCACATAAATGTACGTCCTTGCCTTCCCGCGGGTCGGGGGCCCGATCGGGCCCCCGCCCGGTGCCTGCGGCGGTCGGTATTCGTTCGGGAGCGATCCCGGACGAGGGGACGGCCATTCATTCATGGCCACCCCCTCGCGATCGCTCCCGACGAATGAAAATCCCCCGTGACATCACTTCCTCTCCTGTAATGTAAACACAGGAGAGGAAGTGATGTATTCTCTCCTCGTGTCGGTCTTTTTCGTTCCGGCACCGAGGAGAGAGCATCGGTGAGTTGCACCTAACACTACACTAACAGTAGAACACGCCAGGCACACTTTTCACCCCCCTGATCACCCCCCAATCACCCCCCAATCACCCCTGCCCCCCCCAGTCACAGTGACACCAAGTGCATTTTTTTTTTTTTTAATTTTTTTTTTTTTTTTTTTGCATTGGTGTCATTTGTGACTGTAATAACTGTTAGGGCAGTTAGGGCTAGCCCCCTTTAGCTCTAGGGTGCCCCCCTAACCCCCCCAATAAAGGTTTAACCCCGTGATCACCCCCCGTCGCCAGTGTCACTAATAAGCGATTTTTTTCTGATCGCTGTATTAGTGTCACAGGTGACGCTAGATAGGCAGGTAAGTATTTGGGTTCGCCGCAGCTTTTTATAGCGTCAGGGACCCCCATATACTACCGCATAGCCCCCTGATTGCCCCCCAGTTAACCCTTTCACCAGTGATCACCATATAACTGTTACAGGTGACGCTGGTTGGTTAGTTATATTTTTTTGTTTCAGGGCACCCGCCATTTATTACCTAATAAAGGTTTAACCCCCTGATCACCCGGCGGGTGATATAAGTTTTTTAGGGTCAGATAAGGCCTGCGTCGCCCCAGCGTCAGGTTAGTGCCAGTACCGCTAACACCCACGCGCAAAGCATACACCTCCCTTAGTAATATAGTATCTGATCAGATATATATTAGCGTTGCCAGCATTTTAGGTTTCCCAAAACGCATTGTTAGCGGGATCAGCCCAGATACCCGCTAGCACCTGCGTTTAGCCCCTCCGCCAAGCCCAGCCCAGCCCACCCAAGTGCAGTATCGATCGATCACTGTCACTTACAAAACACAACACACATAACTGCAGCGTTCGCAGAGTCAGGCTTGATCCCTGCGATCGCTAACAGTTTTTTTTGTAGCGTTTTGAAACAGTCGCTGACAGGCTAGGTGCTTTTTTACCTGTGAGTCTCACTAGTGTACCCCTAAATTTAGAGCCCAAAATGGCAAAGCGAAGGTACACTAGTGATGAGGCCTACACGTTTCTGAGCATGACAGATAGTGAAGAGGACGTCACTCATCTGTCAGATTCAGGCTCAGAATACGATCCTGTAGAGGACAGCGGCTCCATGACAGATAGCTCTGACGACGGAGATGAGGCCGCTGTTAAGAACAGGTGTGCCCAATCCCGTATGTATTCTGTTGTTGAGGTGCAGGAACCGCAGGTCACTCGTATGGAGCAGAGACATACTAGAGCCGCTCAACCTTCTGGTGAACTGGCAAGCACCAGCGGCCTAGTACACCCTGGACCTACATCCAGCACTGCAGTAACACGTGGTGACGTGGCGAGTCCCATAAGTGCAGTTCAAGCTGGCGAGGTGGCAAGCACAAGTAGTGTCCCGCTGCCACCAAGAAGAAGACAAAGACAGGCCCGTCGTACCCATAGTGCCCTTCCTGCAGAATTCGCCAATCCTATTTGGGTGCCCACCACTTCTGCAGAACCCGTACTTCCCCCATTCACTGGCCAACCTGGCATTAACGTGGAAACAGTTGATTTTACGACACTTGACTTTTACTCACTGTTTTTCACCGAAGATCTCTTTAGATCTATTGTGGACCAAACCAATTTGTACGCTGCTCAACACATCGCCACTATTCCCCAGTCCGCCCTTGCCAGACAATGGAAACCAGTTACGGTTTCCGAATTTAAAATCTTTCTGGGCCTCTCCCTCAACATGGGCATAACCAAAAAGAGTGAGTTGCGGTCATATTGGTCCATTGACCCAATTCACCATATGCGCGTGTTCTCTGCTTCCATGTCCAGGGCACGATACGAGATGATTTTGCGGTTCATGCACTTCAGCGACAATGAACTCTGTCGTCCTCGTGGAGACCCTGAGTATGATCGGCTCTACAAAATTCGGCCCCTCATAAACCACTTCAACCAACGTTTTGCAGCCTTGTTTACTCCCGATCAAGTTGTCTGCGTTGATGAGTCCCTGATTAAATTTTCTGGTCGCTTGTCCTTCAAACAATACGTCCCCAACAAGCGTTCCAGATACGGGGTCAAGATGTATAAGCTCTGTGACAGGGCCACAGGCTATACACGTAGTTTCATGGTTTATGAGGGAAGAGATAGTCACGTAGAGCCGGAGAACTGCCCTGATTACATAGGAAGCGCTGGCAAGATAGTGTGGGACTTGGTGTCACCCTTATTCGGAAAGGGGTACCACTTGTACGTGGACAATTATTACACAAGCGTGCCACTCTTTAGTCACTTGTTTGATCAGCAGATTGGAGCATGTGGCACCGTGCGACCTAATCGCCGGGGCTTTCCCCAGCGGCTTGTAGAGTCCCCTCTTAGGCTGGGGGAGAGAGCCTGCTTGCGCAGTAATAATTTGCTCGCTATGAAGTGGAGGGATAATAAGAATGTTTTCGTTCTTACCTCCCTTCATGCAGACACGACGGTCCAAATTTCTACGGCGACTGGTGTTGTGGAGAAACCCCTCTGTGTCCACAAATATAACCTTAACATGGGAGGGGTGGACCTCAATGACCAGTTGTTGGCGCCGTATCTAGTTGCCCGTAAGTCCAGACGCTGGTACAAAAAAGTGTCTGTTTATTTATTCCAATTGGCTATACTGAATGCTTATGTACTACACAAAGCTTCAGGACGGACTGGATCCTTCCTCAAATTCCAGGAGGATATCGTCAGAGCCCTTCTGTATCCAGGCGGTGCTCCACCTCACCTTCCCCTACCAGATGCAGTAAGCCGGCTGCATGAGAGGCATTATTCTTATGTCCTCCCGAGTACCCCTACCCAACGAACCCCCCAAAAAAGATGTCGTGTCTGTACCAAGCGCGGATTTAGGCGTGACACCCGTTCTTATTGTCCCCGCTGTCCTGGCAATCCTGGTCTTTGTCAGGGTGAGTGTTTTGAACGCTACCATGAACTAGTTGAGTATTAGCGCAGGGTACAGCATTGCACAAGCTAGGCACACGTTCACAGGGTCTCCCAAGATGCCATCACATTTTGAGAGACCCAAACCGCTGGAACCGTTACAACAGAAAAAGTGTTAAAGTTACAAAAAAAAGTGTTAAAAAAAAAAAAAAAAAAAAGTAAAAAAACCAAAAAAACCAAAAAAAATATAAAATAAAAAAACCAAAAATAGTTGTCGTTTTATTGTTCTCTCTCGCTCTATATTCTCTCTCTATTGTTCTGCTCCTTTGTACTGTATTCTATTCTGCAATGTTTTATTGTTAACCATTTTTTGTTTTCAGGTACGCCATTCAGCTGTAGCGTGGATTTATTTATCTTGACAGCAACAGCGTTTGCTCCCACGATATGTAAAGCCACGACTCCAGCGCTGTCGGAGGTGATTTCACCACCACAGTTAAAAAAGAGCATATATGCCGAAGCATGGGGGCATAAGGGGTGGAGGATCGATTTTGCTCCTAATGCCGCGTACATACAGTCAAAATTCCGACGGAGGGCTTGCCCGTGGAAAAGTTTGAATGTATGTACGCGGCATAACTTTTTTGCGGGAGGATGCCCCCATGCTTCGGCATATATATATTTTAGGCACAGATTGTGTTAAATGTGTTATTTTTTGCGATTTTTTTTGTATTTGCTTTGCAGGTATGGTAAGTCCTACTGTTATACTGTAATGTTACTTTGTTTTATTGTTAACCATCATTTGCTTAGCAGGTACGCCATTCTGCTGCAGAGCGGATTTATTTATCTTGACAGCAACAGCGTTTGCTCCCACGATACATAAAGCCGCGACTCCAGCACTGTCGGGGGTGATTTCACCACCACAGTTAAAAAAGAGCATATATGCCGAAGCATGGGGGCATACGGGGTGGAGGAACGATCTGCTCCTACCTTTTGCGGGAGGATGCCCCCATGCTTCGGCATATATAAATGGTGCATGTATGCCCACCATTAGAAAGTGGGTGGATGAAGGGTGGTATCTAATGGTGGGCATGCCCACCGATCAATATTTTTTTTTCGTTCAGCCCACAGGCTGCATGAAAAAAAAAATACAATATATGCCCAACCAGTTCCAGCAACATACTGGTATGTTGCGGGACTTTGAGTGCTTATACCAGAATGATGCCTGCAGGTTTAGGTATCATCTTGGTATCATTCTTTTCAGCCAGCGGTCGGCTTTTATGTAAAAGCAATCCTAGTGGCTAATTAGCCTCTAGACTACTTTTACAAGCAGTGGGAGGGAATGTCCCCCCCCCCGCACCATCTTCCATGGTTTTCTCAGGCTCTCCTGTCCCAACAGGGAACCTGAGAATGCAGCCGGTGGTTCCGCCAGCTGACCATAGAGCTGATCAGAGACCAGAATGGCTCCAATCATCTCTATGGCCTAAGACACCGGAAGCTACGAGCATTTCATGACTTAGATTTTGCGGGATGTAAACAGCGCCATTGGGAAATTGGGAAAGCATTTTATCACACCGATCTTGGTGTGGTCAGATGCTTTGAGGACAGAGGAGAGATCTAGGGTCTGATAGACCCTAATTTTTTAAAAAAAGAGTACCTGTCACTACCTATTGCAATCATAGGGGATATTTATATTCCCTGAGATAACAATAAAAATCATAAAAAAATATATATAAATGAAAGGAACAGTTTAAAAAAAAAATAAAAAAGCAAAATAAATAATAAAAAAAAAAAAAAAAAAAAAAAACCACCCCTGTCCCCCCCTGCTAAGGCGCAACGCGGAACACAAGCGTTGGTCTGGTGGCATATGTAAACAGCAATTGCACCATGCATGTGAGGTATCACCGCGAAGGTCAGATCGAGGGTACTAATTTTAGCAGTAGACCTCCTCCGTAAATCTAAAGTGGTCACCTGTAAAGGCATTTAAAGGCTTTTAAAAATGTACGTAGTTTGTCGCCGCTGCACGTTTCTGCGCAATTTTAAAGCATGTCGTGTTTGGTATCCATGTACTCGGCCTAAGATCATATTTTTTATTTCATCAAACATTTGGGCAATATAGTGATTTTTAGTGCATTAAAATAAAAAAAAGTGTGTTTTTTCCCCAAAAAATGCGTTTGAAAAATCGCCGCGCAAATACCGTGTGAAAAAAAAATATGAAACACCCACCATTTTAATCGGTAGGGCTTTTGCTTTAAAAAAACACTACATGTTTGGGGGTTCAAAGTAATTTTCTTGCAAAAAAAAATATTTTTTCATGTAAACAAAAAGTGTCAGAAAGGGCTTTTTCTTCAAGTGGTTAGAAGAGTGGGTGATGTGTGACATAAGCTTCTAAATGTTGTGCATAAAATGCCAGGACAGTTCAAAACTCCCCCAAATGACCCCATTTTAGAAAGTAGACACCCCAAGCTATTTGCTGAGAGGCAGGTCGAGTCCATGGAATATTTTATATTTTGACAAAAGTTGTGGAAAAAATACATTATTATTATTTTTTTTTTTTTTTTGCACAAAGTTGTCATTTAAATGATATATTGCTCAAACATGCCATGGTTATATGTAAAATTACACCCCAAAATACATTCTGTTGCTTCTCCTGAGTACGGGGATACCACAAGTGTGAGACCTTTTGGGAGCCTAACCGCGTACGGTACCCCAAAATCCAAGCACCACCTTCAGGATTTCTAAGGGTGTAAATTTTAGATTTCATTCCTCACTGCCTATCACAGTTTCGGAGGCCATGGAATGCCCAGATAGCACAAAATCCCCCCAAGTGACCCCATTTTGGAAAGGAGACACCCCAAGCTATTTGCCGAGAGGTATGGTTAGTATTTTGCAGACCTTCATTTTTGTCACAAAGTTTTGAAAATTGAAAAAAAGAAAAAAAATATACATTATTTTTTTTTTTCTTCATTTTCAAAAACAAATGAGAGCTGCAAAATACTCACCATGCCTCTCGGCAAATAGCTTGGGGTGTCTACTTTCCAAAATGGGGTCATTTTGGGGGGTTTTGTGCTATTTTGGCATTTTATGGCCTTCAAAACTGTGATAGGTAGTGAGGTGTAAAATCCAAAATTTACACCCTTAGAAATCCTGAAGGCGGTTCTTGGTTTTCGGGGCCCCGTACGCGACTAGGCTCCCAAAAAGTCCCACACATGTGGTATCCCCGTACTCAGGAGAAGCAGCAGAATTTATTTTGGGGTGTCATTTCACATATGTCCCTGGCATGTGTGAGCAATATATCATTTAGTGACAACTTTGTGAAAAAAAAATAAAAGTTTGTAATTTTCCCGCAACTTGTGGCAAAATATAAAATATTCCATGGACTCAACATGCCTCTCAGCAAATAGCTTGGGGTGTCTACTTTCTAAAATGGGGTCATTTGTGGGGGTTTTGTGCCATCTTGGCATTTTATGGCCTTCAAAACTGTAATAGGTAGTGAGGCGTGAAATCAAAGATTTACGCCCTTAGAAAGCCTGAAGGCGGTTCTTGGCTTTCGGGGCCCCGTACGCACCTAGGCTCCCAAAAAATCCCACACATGTGGTATCCCCGTACTCAGGAGAAGCAGCAGAATTTATTTTGGGGTGTCATTTTACATATGCCCATGGCATGCATGAGCAATATATCATTTAGTGACAACTTTGTGAAAAAAAAAATAAAAAAAAAAAAGTTTGTAAATTTCCCGCAACTTGCGGCAAAATATAAAATATTCCATGGACTCAACATGCCTCTCAGCAAATAGCTTGGGGTGTCTACTTTCTAAAATGGGGTCATTTGTGGGTGTTTTGTGCCATCTTGGCATTTTATGGCCTTCAAAACTGTAATAGGTAGTGAGGCGTGAAATCAAAGATTTACGCCCTTAGAAAGCCTGAAGGCGGTTCTTGGCTTTTGGGGCCCCGTACGCAGCTAGGCTCCCAAAAAGTCCCACATATGTGGTATCCCCGTACTCAGGAGAAGCAGCAGAATTTATTTTGGGGTGTCATTTCACATATGCCCATGGCATGCGTGAGCAATATATCATTTAGTGACAACTTTGTGAAAAAAAAAAATAAAAAAAAAAAAGTTTGTAAATTTCCCGCAACTTGCGGCAAAATATAAAATATTCCATGGACTCAACATGCCTCTCAGCAAATAGCTTGGGGTGTCTACTTTCTAAAATGGGGTCATTTGTGGGGGTTTTGTGCCATCTTGGCATTTTATGGCCTTCAAAACTGTAATAGGTAGTGAGGCGTGAAATTAAAAATTTACGGCCTTAGAAAGCCTGAAGGCGGTGCTTGGTTTTCGGGGCCCCGTACGCGGCTAGGCTCCCAAAAAATCCCACACATGTGGTATCCCCGTACTCAGGAGAAGCAGCAGAATTTATTTTGGGGTGTAATTTCACATATGCCCATAGCATGTGTAAGCAATATATCATTTAGTGACAACTTTGTGAAAAATTTATAAAGTTTGTCATTTTCCCGCAACTTGTGGCAAAATATAAAATATTCCATGGACTCAACATGCCTCTCAGCAAATAGCTTGGGGTGTCTACTTTCTAAAATGGGGTCATTTGTGGGGGTTTTGTGCCATCTTGGCATTTTATGGCCTTCAAAACTGTGATAGGTAGTGAGGAGTAAAATGACATATGTATGCCCTTAGAAATCCTGAAGGCGGTGCTTGGCTTTCGGGGCCCCGTACGCGGCTAGGCTTCCAAAAAGTCGACCACATGTGGTATCCCCGTACTCAGGAGAAGCAGCAGAATGTATTTTGGGGTACAATTCCACATATAACCATGGCATGTGTGAGCAATATATCATTTAGTGACAACTTTGTGTAAAAAAAAAAAAAAATTTTTTTTTTTGTCATTATTCAATCGCTTGCGGCAAAAAAATAAAATATTCAATGGGCTCAACATGCCTCTTATCAATTTCCTTAGGGTGTCTACTTTCCAAAATGGGGTCATTTGGGGGGGTTTTGTACTGCCCTGCCATTTTAGCACCTCAAGAAATGAGATAGGCAGTCATAAAATAAAAGCTGCGTAAATTCCAGAAAATGTACCTTAGTTTGTAGATGTGACAACTTTTGCGCAAACCAATAAATATACAATTATTGACTTTTTTTTTACCAAAGACATGTGGCTGAATACATTTTGGCCTAAATGTATGACTAAAATTGAGTTTATTGGATTTTTCTAATAACAAAAAGTAGAAAATATCATTTTTTTTCAAAATTTGCGGTCTTTTTACGTTTATATCGCAAAAAATAAAAATCGCAGAGTCAGTCAAATACCTTTAAAAGAAAGCTCTATTTGTGGGAAGAAAAGGACGCAAATTTCGTTTGGGTACAACATTGCATGACCGCGCAATTACCAGTTAAAGCAGCGCAGTGCCAAAGTGTAAAAAGACCTCTGGTCATTTACCAGCAAAATGGTCCGGTCTGAAAGTGGTTAAGGACCCATCTCACTGCTCCCGTTTGCCTCCAAGCTTCTTGAACGCCTTGTCAACAACCATATCAGTTAGGGGTGCACCGAATGGGTTTTTTGGTGCTGAAACCGATACCGAAAATGAAAAATACACTAGGCCGAAAACCGGTATGGAAACTGACCGATACAGAAAATTACTGTTTTTAAAACATATTTTTATGCAGGAGATGGTCAGAGACTAGAGACATTGTACAGCAGATGGTCAGAGACTGCAGACATAGTACAGGAGATGGTCAGAGACTGCAGTTCCTATGAATGTTAGTAGATAATGGCCGATCGTCCCTCTCACCTGACCCAGCGATACCCCCCCAGGACAGACCACCCCCCTCCATTAGTACAGATCCCCCCAGGACAAACCAACCCCCTCCATTAGTACAGACCCCCCAGGACAAACCAACCCCCCTCCATTAGTACAGACCCCCCCCAGGACAAACCAATCCTCCTCCATTAGTACAGACCCCCCCAGGACAAACCCCCCTCCATTAGTACAGACCCCCCAAGACAAACCAATCCCCCTCCATTAGTACAGACCCCCCCAGGACAAACCAACCCCCCTCCATTAGTACAGACCCCCCCAGGACAAACCAACCCCCCTCCATTAGTACAGACCCCCCCAGGACAAGCCAATCCCCCTCCATTTGTACAGACCCCCCCAGGACAAACTCGCCCCTCCATTAGTACAGACCCCCCCCCCCATTACAGTACATAAAAAGAGAGGGGAGAACAGATTGCAGCAGGCACTGGTTACCCCCCACACAATAAAACCCTCACTGGACCACACCTGTTTGAATAACTTAAAGTGATTGTAAACCTTCGTAATTTTTTTTTGGTTATAAAAAAAAAAACATATCATACTTACCTCCACTGTGCAGCTCCTTTGGCACAGAGTGGCCCCAAACCTCCTGTTCTAGGGTCTCCCGGCAGTGCTCACGGTTCCTCCTCGCATCGGTAAACCCCCCTGGGAGAAGCTCTCTCACTGGGGTTACCTTGCGTCCATAGACACAGAATGCCGGACTCTGGGGCCCTGCCCCCTGGTGCCCGTGTGACGGACTGGGGTTTATATGGTCACAAAACAGACACCCCAAAGCAAAGTACATATTCATTTTTTTTTATATTTCTAAACATCTCCCTTCTATTCTATTAATAACCAGTAGATGGCAGAGAAGGTACACAAACAGAGTCTATATAAGGCCACACACCATGTGACTGGAAATTAAACTACTTCCAGCCATAAAGTCAGTGGTCATATCTCATGCTGTTTGTGTGATTCTTTGCAGGTATGTACTCTAAATTGTTCCTAATCTGTATTAACCTGTGATAGAAAGATTCCTAAACATCTTGAGCAGATGCAGAAAAAGTCTCAGCAGATTTTATGCTATTGTTTTGCTGTAATTAGAAGTTTAGAACAGCATGTGTCAGAAACAAGTGAAAAGTGCATAAGAACATGAAAATACTGCATTAGTCAGAACAAATGTCTATGATAAACACTAAACCTTTCTAAATAGGTATATTTAAACCTGATTTATTGAAAATTGCATAGATTTATAGAAGCACATGTTTTCTGTTATTTAATATAGAAAAAACCTATTGTATGTAAAGCTTATGTATTGCATCATACAGACATGCAATGTGCACCATCTAGTGGTTAAAAAAGAGTACTACCATGAAAATATTTGTATTAAAGCAATGCATTGCTAGTATGATTATTGCACACTTAAAGTGTACCAGAGAGATAAAGATAATTATCTATAAAACTGAATAACAGGGATATATATGTTATTAAAATATAGTAATGTTCATTGTTATAACTACGTTTTAAAATACTTTAGTTAAAATCGGTATTATATATATTGTTAATGGTTATAAACATGTGACTATAAAAATGTAAAAGATGTATTGTTATGTAAAAATTAAACTACTTCCAGCCATAAAGTCAGTGGTCATATCTCATGCTGTTTGTGTGATTCTTTGCAGTCCACGCCAAGCTGATCACCTTATCTCATCGCGTCTACAATCATCGGCTCTCTTAATTCACATTTTGAGGCCGGTAACATTTTGGGGGCTCGTGTGCCGGGATTCGTTGTGTTACCAGTGAGAGGGAAGTGCGAGACAAGCGTGAGCCTGCTACAGAGCTACAAGGAGAGTCGTGAGAGTCGTCTGCCTCGTGAGTGCAAGTCTTCAGATTGCAACAGAGATGGCGTCTCCTCGTCGTGCGCTGATGTGGCATATCCAGAAACAAATTCATCTGCTTAATGAAGAACAGCTGCATAGCCTCGCTATTATGCTGGAAGATGAAAGAGACGTGGACGTTCCATCAGTGACTGGTACCAACGAAATGGAACTTGTTGAATTTATTGAAGACTACTTGAGAAGTGATCAGCTGGAAAAGTTGGAAGATCAAGGTATGTCTTACCTACTCATCATCCAAGACAAGATCAATGAACTAAAACTTAACAAGGAAAGTACACCAACTGTGGACATTGCAACCGCTGCAAAAAAAATAAGTAGTGGGACTGCAAGGACTGAACAGGTATCGGAGGTGGTGAGATTAACTGATGTTGTTGCTTTATTGCCACGTAGAGAATTTAAAATGCATGGTGGTGTAATTTCAGATCATGGTTCGGACATGGGTTACAGTAGCGTGTGCAGACAAATTGACGAGGGTCTAACAGAAAAATTCCCTGAATCTGAAATTATACGCACAGTGTTGAGAATAATCAAACCTGGTAATTTTAAAGATATGTTGACTGACAAAGATGATCTTACTGTTGCTGAATTGAAAAGGTTTTTGAAGTCACATATGAGAGAACGAAGTGGTAATGAGTTATTTCAGGACCTTAGCAATGCTACCCAGCAAGAAAGAGAAACAGCACAACAATTTGTTTACAGGCTAGTGGGGTTAAAACAAAAAGTTCTGTCTACATCACAACATGATAGGCGAGAGTTTAACTATGACAAAAAACTGGTGCAAGGCATATTCCTTCATACACTGTATCAGGGACTAAATGAGAAAAATTCTAATGTTAGACGAGATATCAAGCCTTATGTGTCTGATTTGACAGTAACGGATGACTTTATCATAGAGCAAGTCACCAGATCAGTTGATGAGGAAACAGAAAGGCAGAGACGCTTAAACAGTGCACCCAAACATAAACCTCTTACTGTTCATTCATCCCAGACACCAGGGAATAGTGAAAAAGACACCTTGCAACAGAGAGTTGAGGGAGATGTTAAAGTAAATCACACGGCATTAATGGAACTAACAACACAGGTCTCTGCTCTCACAAAGAACCTGGAAAAGATGATGAAGCTAACTCCTATTGTTGGAAACCAAATGACTAAGCCACTAACCAATGTTCCAGATACAACTCACTGCAATCCCAGGTGTGATGATTGCATTAAACGAGAGAGTCAGAACTGCTACCATTGTCTCTACTGTGGTTGGACAGGACACAGAGTGGTTGATTGTTTGAAGAAAAGAAGGCAGTCGGGAAACGACAGACGGTCACTGGGAAAGGGACAACCAGTGACCACCTCAAATGATCTGTCCCATGCTAAGGTAAACAGGGTATTCACCCACCGGTCAACTAGAACACTCCCAAAAGAGAATGGATTCTCCAAACAACACGTAGCACAATTAATTGGAGGAAAATGCCTACTGTCATGTCAGATGAATGGTGTTCCGGTTGACATGTTGATGGATACAGGAGCTCAGGTCAGCATTGTCGGGAAGGCATGGTTAGAAAAGTTTCTACCCAGCGTCTCCATTAGGCACATACAAGATTTACTTTGTGATGACAACTTATCCATTACAGCTGCAAATGGTTCTATCATTCCATTCATAGGGTGGATTGAAGTCTGCCTGGAATTCGAAAGTAGTGGACATGGAAACTTAGCCATTTATGTGCCAATGCTGGTGAGTGACTGCTGTAATGACAATCCAATTCTTGGGTTTAATGTTATCGAAGAATTGATCAGAGAAAACCGTGACCGACCAAACAGCACCCAAAACCTGACTATCTTGCTGAGTGAAGCTGTCACGTACCTAGTAGGCGAGCCCGGAATGCAGGAAGCGGCCCCTCGTAGCCCCTGGCTAAAGAACCCCTGGAGATGGTAACAGAAGCTCAACAGTTCAGGGGGCACAAGTGCCTGGCGGGTAGATGCTGGTCCGGATGGGCAGCAGGACACCAACAGCGAGCAGATGAAGATGAAGACAAGAGACTGGTGTAGGCAGGCACAAGTGGTAGACTGGCTGGCAGACGGACGTCAGCGGGTACAGCAGTCACAGGATATCCAACCAGGTAGGTAGGAACAGCGGAGTCGGGTACAGGCCGGGTCAGCAGGTAGCGGTCAACGTGGTACAAGAGGGATGAGGCAGAGGCGTAGTCAGGCAAGCAGGAGGTCGTAGGCAGGCAGCAACGGATCAGGGTCAAGGTCAAGCCGGGTAACAGGAACTAAGGTAGCAGATACAGGTATAGGGTAGTAGGATCTCCGAACGCGCTGTAGACTGGTCAGCACGAGTGGAAGGGAGCAAGTGCCTTAAGAAGACTGTAGGGCGCCAAACGGTCGCACGACGAGTCAGCGTGCGCGAGTGGACGTGCGCCCGTTCATGCCCCCACGTGCACGCGTGCGTTCGTTCAAGGCGGCGCGAGTGCGTCCGATCGCTCTAGCGCGCGTTAACGGAGCACGACGGGTCCTTGACAACAAACTTCTATGGGTAAGTCTCTCGTGCGCAAACGAGGCGCCAGGACGATCGTGACACTGCCCCCCCCCAAAGGGCAGCCTCCGGATGCCCAACCGAGCCATCTTACTCGGATGGGAGTTCTTAAAGGCACGGATGAGTCTTTTAGCATGAATATTAGATTCTGGCTCCCAGGAATTCTCCTCCGGGCCGTACCCTTTCCACTTGACCAGAAATTGGGTCTGGTTTCGCCTTTTCCTGCAATCCAGTATGGATTCGATCTCAAATTCAATTTCTCCATTGATCATCACGGGTTCTGGAGGGCCGGTCATCCTGTCAACGAAGGGGTCCGGGACTGCGGGTTTGAGTAGTGACACGTGAAAAACTGGATGGATCCGGAAGGACTCGGGAAGCTTAACCACTTGCCGACCGCCTAACGCCGATGTACGTCGGCAGAATGGCACGGGCAGGCATAAGCACGTACATGTACGTGATTTGCCTCCCGCGGGTCGGGGGCCCGATCGGGCCCCCGCCCGGTGCCTGCGGCGGTCGGTTTTCGTTCGGGAGCGATCCCGGACGAGGGGACGGCCATTCATTCATGGCCACCCCCTCGCGATCGCTCCCGACGAATAGAAATCCCCGGTGACATCACTTCCTCTCCTGTAATGTAAACACAGGAGAGGAAGTGATGTATTCTCTCCTCCGTGTCGGTATTTTTCGTTCCGACACGGAGGAGAGCGGATCAGTGAGTTGCACCAACACATCCCACACACAGTAGAACATGCCAGGCACACTCACACCCCCCCTTTACCCCCCGATCACCCCCCCAATTACCCCTGCCCCCCAGTCACAGTGACACCAATGTCATTTTTTTTTTTTTTTTTTTTTTTTTTGCATTGGTGTCATTTGTGACTGTAATAACTGTTAGGGCAGTTAGAGTTAGCCCCCTTTAGTTCTAATGTACCCCCCTAACCCCCCCAATAAAGGTTTAACCCCGTGATCACCCCCCGTCGCCAGTGTCACTAAGGCTGGGTTCACATTGCAGCGGTTTATGAGAACGAATGTGATTCGCACCGCACTGCAGTGCAAATCACATCCGATCTCTGTGCGATTCGAGTTCAGCCATTCGCCGCACCCGCCGCACCCGCCACACCCGCCGCACCCGCCGCAAATTCGCACGGGACCCTTTTTTTGGCCCGCAGCAGAATCGGATCGCATGGGTGTTCACACCATGCGATCCGAGTTTGCAGATCGCACTGCGATATGCGAACTGATCTGGGGGTGTCAGTAACATTTCACTGACACTCCCAGCAGTTCGCATAGGGCAGTGTGAACTGCCGCCGGGAGGCATGCGATGCGGGAACCCGCCGCGGATTCGCGGCGTTTCCGCATCGCTCCAGTGTGAACCCAGCCTAATAAGCGATCATTTTTCTGATCGCCGTATTAGTGTCCCAGGTGACGCTAGTTAGGCAGGTAGGTATTTAGGTTCGCCGCAGCTTTTTATAGCGCCAGGGACCCCCATATACTACCGCATAAAGCCCCCTGATTGCCCCCTAGTTAACCCTTTCACCAGTGATCACCATATAACTGTTACAGGTGACGCTGGTTGGTTAGTTATTTTTTTATAGTTTCAGGGCACCCGCCATTTATTACCTAATAAAGGTTTAACCCCCTGATCACCCGGCGGGTGTCATTTGTGACTAATAACTGTTAGGGCAGTTAGGGTTAGCCCCCTTTAGTTCTAAGGTACCCCCCTAACCCCCCCAATAAAGGTTTAACCCCGTGATCACCCCCCGTCGCCAGTGTCACTAAGGCTGGGTTCAGATTGCAGCGGTTTGAGAACGGATGTGATTCGCACTGCAGTGCAAATCACATCCGATCTCTGTGCGATTCGAGTTCAGCCATTCGCCGCACCCGCCACACCCGCCGCACCCGCCGCAAATTCGCACGGGACCCTTTTTTTGGCCCGCAGCAGAATCGGATCGCATGGGTGTTCACACCATGCGATCCGAGTTTGCAGATCGCACTGCGATATGCGAACTGATCTGGGGGTGTCAGTAACATTTCACTGACACTCCCAGCAGTTCGCATAGGGCAGTGTGAACTGCCGCCGGGAGGCATGCGATGCGGGAACCCGCCGCGCATTCGTGGCGTTCCCGCATCGCTCCAGTGTGAACCCAGCCTAATAAGCGATCGTTTTTCTGATCGCTGTATTAGTGTCACAGGTGACGCTAGTTAGGCAAGTAGGTATTTAGGTTCGCCGCAGCTTTTTATAGCGCCAGGGACCCCCATATACTACCGCATAAAGCCCCCTGATTGCCCCCTAGTTAACCCTTTCACCAGTGATCACCATATAACTGTTACAGGTGACGCTGGTTGGTTAGTTATTTTTTTATAGTTTCAGGGCACCCGCCATTTATTACCTAGTCTCACTAGTGTACCCCTAAATTTAGGGGTGTCTACTTTCCAAAATGGGGTCATTTGGGGGGGGTTTGTGCCATCTTGGCATTTTATGGCCTTCAAAACTGTAACGCCCTTAGAAAGCCTGAAGGCGGTGCTTGGTTTTCGGGGCCCCGTACGCGGCTAGGCTCCCAAAAAGTCCCACATATGTGGTATCCCCGTACTCAGGAGAAGCAGCAGAATTTATTTTGGGGTGTCATTTCACATATGCCCATGGCATGCGTGAGCAATATATCATTTAGTGACAACTTTGTGAAAAAAAAAAAAAAAAAAAAAAAGTTTGTAATTTTCCCGCAACTTGTGGCAAAATATAAAATATTCCATGGACTCAACATGCCTCTCAGCAAATAGCTTGGGGTGTCTACTTTCTAAAATGGGGTCATTTGTGGGGGTTTTGTGCCATCTTGGCATTTTATGGCCTTCAAAACTGTAATAGGTAGTGAGGAGTGAAGTCAAATATTTACGCCCTTAGAAAGCCTGAAGGCGGTGCTTGGTTTTCGGGGCCCCGTACGCGGCTAGGCTCCCAAAAAGTCCCACATATGTGGTATCCCCGTACTCAGGAGAAGCAGCAGAATTTATTTTGGGGTGTCATTTCACATATGCCCATGGCATGTGTGAGCAATATATCATTTAGTGACAACTTTGTGAAAAAAAAAAAAAAAAAAAAAAGTTTGTAATTTTCCCGCAACTTGTGGCAAAATATAAAATATTCCATGAACTCAACATGCCTCTCAGCAAATAGCTTGGGGTGTCTACTTTCTAAAATGGGGTCATTTGTGGGGGTTTTGTGCCATCTTGGCATTTTATGGCCTTCAAAACTGTAATAGGTAGTGAGAAGTGAACTCAAAAATTTACGCCCTTAGAAAGCCTGAAGGCGGTGCTTGGTTTTCGGGGCCCCGTACGCGGCTAGGCTCCCAAAAAGTCCCACATATGTGGTATCCCCGTACTCAGGAGAAGCAGCAGAATTTATTTTGGGGTGTCATTTCACATACGCCCATAGCATGTGTGAGCAATATATCATTTAGTGACAACTTTGTGTAAAAAAAAAAAAAAAATTTTTTTTTTGTCATTATTCAATCGCTTGAGGCAAAAAAATAAAATATTCAATGGGCTCAACATGCCTCTTATCAATTTCCTTAGGGGGTCTACTTTCCAAAATGGGGTCATTTGGGGGGGTTTTGTACTGCCCTGCCATTTTAGCACCTCAAGAAATGAGATAGGCAGTCGTAAACTAAAAGCTGCGTAAATTCCAGAAAACGTACCTTAGTTTGTAGATGTGACAACTTTTGCGCAAACCAATAAATATACAATTATTGACTTTTTTTTTACCAAAGACATGTGGCTGAATACATTTTGGCCTAAATGTATGACTAAAATTGAGTTTATTGGATTTTTCTAATAACAAAAAGTAGAAAATATCATTTTTTTTCAAAATTTGCGGTCTTTTTACGTTTATATCGCAAAAAATAAAAATCGCAGAGGCAATCAAATACCATCAAAAGAAAGCTCTATTTGTGGGAAGAAAAGGACGCAAATTTTGTTTGGGTACAACATTGCATGACCGCGCAATTACCAGTTAAAGCAGCGCAGTGCCAAAGTGTAAAAAGACCTCTGGTCATTTACCAGCAAAATGGTCCGGTCTGAAAGTGGTTAAGTTCGAAAGCCACGTTATTCAGTTTCCTTTTGATCGGAAAGGGGCCCACAAATTTCGGACCCAACTTCTTAGAGGGGCAGGACAATCTGAGGTTCAAGGTAGACAACCAGACCTGGTCCCCAATCTTGAGATCCAGCTCCCCCCTCCTTTTCCTGTCAAAAACTTCCTTGTTGTGTTCTTGGGACTTGGTCAGGGTCTCTTGTAGAAGCTTGTTGTTTGATTCAAGGAAGTTAAGACGATCCTGTACTGCTGGTACCGAACATTCAGGGAAGGTGCCAGGCAAGAATACTGGGTGGAAGCCGAAGTTCGCGTAGAAGGGGGACTGTTTGGTGGCAGAGTGGACCGTGTTGTTGTAGGCGAATTCGGCCATAGGCAGGAGAGAGGCCCAGTCGTCCTGGGAGAAGGAGGAGAAACAACGGAGGTACTGCTCCAGGGTCTGGTTCGTCCTCTCAGTCTGGCCGTTGGTCTGTGGATGGTAGGCTGAGGACAGACAAAGATCGATCTTTAAGGCTCCGCAGAGCGCTCTCCAAAATCTCGAGGTGAATTGCACCCCCCTGTCTGATGTGATGTTAACGGGAATGCCGTGGAGTCTTACGATTTCTTTGATAAAGGTGTTGGCTGTCTCTGTAGCTGAGGGAGTGCCCTTCATGGGCAGGAAGTGAGCCATTTTGGTAAGTCTATCGACTATAACGAAAATCGTAGAATAGTTCTCTGACGGGGGGAGTTCAACGATGAAATCCATGGAGATCATCCTCCATGGTCTATCAGGAACAGGCAGCGGTCTTAGCAGGCCCCAGGCTCTTGACTTGCTGCCTTTGCTTCGGGTGCAGATGACACAGGTTTCCACGTACCTCTTACAGTCGTCCTTCATGCGAGGCCACCAGAATGTGCGTTGGAGTAGTTCCAGAGTCTTGAATACCCCAAAGTGGCCGGCCAGTGGGTGATCGTGACAGGCGGCCAGGACTGGGGTCCGAACTTCTTGGGGAACAAAGATCTGATTCCCATGCCACAAAAGGTCATCGCTGGAGGACAACGGGATACCGGGTGGAGGTGTTAGGCCTACGGAAGCCTGCTTAATTTGGGAAAGCACATCCCCCTGGAGCAGAAGAAAGTTCCCCGTAGAGAGGATAGTATCTGTGGATGGCGAGCTTTCCGATTGGTTGTACATGCGGGAGAGAGCGTCTGGTTTGGTATTCTTGGATCCGGGACGGTAGGTAATGTGAAATGAAAATCTGGAGAAGAAGAGTGCCCACCTGGCTTGACGGGGCCTCAATCTCTTTGCGGTTTTCAGGTACTGCAAATTTTTGTGGTCCGTATAGACCAGGATCGGGTGGGTGGCTCCCTCCAGCAGGTAGCGCCACTCTTCGAGTGCGGATTTTATCGCCAGTAACTCACGATCCCCGACGTCGTAGTTTCTCTCCGCCTCCGACAACTTACGGGAAAAAAAGGCAACTGGGTGGAGTAAGGACTTGGCCCCCTGCCTCTGGGAAAGTATCGCTCCTACTGCAATCTCTGAAGCGTCGACCTCGAGGATGTATGGAAGAGCAGGATTGGGATGTTTCAGGACAGAAGCGGATATGAACAAATCTTTTAGGGTTTTAAAGGCCTCTTGTGCTTCAGGAGTCCAATGAAACTTCCGAGACTGCTTCGTTAGTCCGGTGATGGGGGCGATAATTGCAGAGAAGCCCTTAATGAACTTGCGGTAGAAGTTCGCAAACCCCACAAATCGCTGAACTCCTTTCTTATCGGAGGGGGCAGGCCAGTCCTGAATTGCGGAGATTTTCTGGGGATCCATCTCAATTCCCTTTACCGAGATAATCAGGCCGAGGAACTGGATGCTCGATTGTTCGAAAACACATTTCTCGGGCTTAGCGTATAGACCGTGAAGACGGAGACGGGTCAGGACCTTTTTAACGTGTACCCGGTGATCTGTTAGAGAGGGGGAGAAAATCAGAATGTCATCAAGGTAGACAATTACAAACAGGTCAAGGTAATCCCTAAAAATGTCATTGACAAAGTGCTGGAACGTGGCAGGAGCGTTACACAGCCCGAACGGCATCACTCGGTATTCAAAGTGCCCGAAACGGGTACGAAAGGCAGTCTTCCACTCGTCCCCTTTCCTAATGCGGACGAGGTTGTAAGCCCCCCGAAGATCCAGCTTAGAGAATATTTTAGCGGAACCTAGTCTCTGAAACAGTTCGGGAACCAATGGCAAAGGGTAGCGATTCTTGATCGTGATTTTGTTCAACGCCCGATAGTCCACACATGGCCGTAGAGAGTGGTCTTTTTTTTCCACAAAGAAAATCCCCGCTCCAGCTGGGGAAGTAGAGGGCCGGATAAATCCCTTTTCAAGATTTTCATCCAGGTAGGTTTTCAGAGTGCTAAGTTCCGATTCAGACAGAGGGAAAATTCTTCCAAAGGGAATCTCGGCCCCCGGGAGTAGTTCGATAGGGCAGTCATAGGTCCTATGAGGTGGTAGGGTTTCAGCCCCTTTTTTACTGAACACGTCTAGGAAGTCGTGATATTCTCTAGGCACAGCTTGCCGGGTGTCATCATCTGCTTCCAAACAGAGGAGGGCCGGAGAGTCCCCGTTAATTGCTGGGTAGCAATGCTGGAGGCAGTAGTCCGAAGGGAATTCAATCTTTCCGGTGGCCCAGTTGATACGTGGATTATGTGCCTTCAACCAAGGCATGCCTAGAATGATGGGGAACAGGGGAGATTTGATGACGTCTAGGCACAGAAATTCTTGGTGGGTCCCGGCGATGACAGCAGAGAGGGGACTAGTCTCCTGAGTCACCGGTCCTGATTCTAGAGCGGACCCATCGGCCAGGTATACCGAGAGTCCCTTCTCTCTCGGTCTAAGGGGAATCTTGTTCTTCAGGGCAAAGGATATGTCCATAAACCCACTGCATGCCCCCGAATCAATAACTGCGTGGGTTGAAATAGTCCTTCCTGGAAGCTGCAAGAGAACAGGAACAGCCAGGTGAGAGGAGTTTTCAGACAGCACTGACGAAGGAACAGGTGGAACAGGTAGGCACTTACGTATCTTGGCTGGGCAGGAGCGAACAAAGTGTCCTGATTCTCCACAGTACATACAGAGGTTGTTGACCCGGCGTCGTTGGCGTTCCTCTGGGGTCAGTGATGGACGGAGTAGCCCTAGCTGCATCGGTTCTGGGGGATCCAGCGTGGCTGTGGCAGGAACTGAAGGAGCTGGGTGAGCGGAACTAGGTACCCGTGGCAACATCCAGACAGGGCGTGCGGCTGAAGAGGAACGTTCTTGGCGGCGTTCCCTCAAGCGCCTATCAATTTGAACGGAAATGTCTATCAGGCCCTCCAGGGTTTCGGGGATGCCAACACGTGCCAACTCATCCTTCAAAGGCTCGGACAGGCCCATGCGGAACTGATATCGCAGGGCGGCGTTGTTCCAGTCCGTGTCAGCGCTCCACCGACGGAACTCCGACACGTAGTCCTCCACAGGCCTGCGACCTTGCTGCAGAACGTGTAGGGCTGCCTCTGCAGTTGCTGCAAGTTGGGGATCCTCATAGAGTCTTGACATGGCCATAAAGAAGGTGTCTAAGGTGTCTAAGGATGGATCCTTGCGTTCCAGTAGGCGATGTGCCCAGGCTTGGGGTTCGCTCGTTAGGAGGGAGATAACGAACCCCACCTTGGTCGCCTCGAGGGAGAAGGTCCTCGGTTGCAGGGCGAAGTAGAGCTCACAAGAGTTACGGAAGGCTCTAAACTTGTTCCGGTCGCCAGTGAACCGCTCGGGGGTTGGTACTCTGGGTTCAGGTGGCATCATCACCACTGAAGGCGGGGTGTGGCCCCCTGGAACAACGGGCGGAGAAGCAGATAGTGCTTGGACTTGCTCTTCCAGTCTGCCGTAGCCTTCCTGTAGGCTCTTTACTGCCTGGGTAAGGCCGGCCAAATGGCGGCACAGTTCGTCCATGGGGGAGGCTCCCTGCGCAGGCTCGGACATGGCTGACCAGTACTGTCACGTACCTAGTAGGCGAGCCCGGAATGCAGGAAGCGGCCCCTCGTAGCCCCTGGCTAAAGAACCCCTGGAGATGGTAACAGAAGCTCAACAGTTCAGGGGGCACAAGTGCCTGGCGGGTAGATGCTGGTCCGGATGGGCAGCAGGACACCAACAGCGAGCAGATGAAGCTGAAGACAAGAGACTGGTGTAGGCAGGCACAAGTGGTAGACTGGCTGGCAGACGGACGTCAGCGGGTACAGCAGTCACAGGATATCCAACCAGGTAGGTAGGAACAGCGGAGTCGGGTACAGGCCGGGTCAGCAGGTAGCGGTCAACGTGGTACAAGAGGGATGAGGCAGAGGCGTAGTCAGGCAAGCAGGAGGTCGTAGGCAGGCAGCAACGGATCAGGGTCAAGGTCAAGCCAGGTAACAGGAACTAAGGTAGCAGATACAGGTATAGGGTAGTAGGATCTCCGAACGCGCTGTAGACTGGTCAGCACGAGTGGAAGGGAGCAAGTGCCTTAAGAAGACTGTAGGGCGCCAAACGGTCGCACGACGAGTCAGCGTGCGCGAGTGGACGTGCGCCCGTTCATGCCCCCACGTGCACGCGTGCGTTCGTTCAAGGCGGCGCGAGTGCGTCCGATTGCTCTAGCGCGCGTTAACGGAGCACGACGGGTCCTTGACAACAAACTTCTATGGGTAAGTCTCTCGTGCGCAAACGAGGTGCCAGGACGATCGTGACAGAAGCTATGAAAGTAAGACAGAATGTAGCGAATAACATTGTCAATGCTGTCAGTCAAGCAACTGACCCAGGAGAAATATTCGATAGTCGTATGGTCAAAGTGGGGAAGAAGGGACTCCAGATTAAAGGAGGCGAGCTCTGTGAAGTCAAATGTAGAATTAGAGCGTGGCCGAAAGGAGGAATCATGCTATTTGAACCACTTCCCGAATATCCAGTCGAGGAAGGACTTGAACTATTTCCTTCAGTGGTAGATGTGCCAAATGGGTTCTCTAAACTGGTGAAGATACCTATACTGAACCGTGCTCAACATGACATCTACCTTCCACCCAGAACAGTATTGGGTACCATCTCTCCAGCAGCTGAGATTCTACCATTGTCTCCAAACAAAGACGATGGAAAGGGAATTGACCAGAAGAAAAGGGTGTTTCATGTAAACCAGTTGAATCAAGTGGACACTGGAAATCAGCTACCCACTAACAAATCTGTTAAGTGGCACCCACCTGTCAATTTGGAAGATCTCTCAGAAGAAGAACAGGAGATAGCGAGACAAATGTTATATGATGAATCAGATGTCTTTGCTCGAGATGAGGGAGACATAGGATGCATGCCTAACCTGAAACTGAGGATAAATCTGAAAGATGAAACTCCTGTCCAGAAACGCTACAATTCGATACCGAAACCCCTATATAAAGAAGTGAAAGAATATATCCAAAACCTTCTTGACCGAGGTTGGGTAACAAAATCTTCTTCCGCATACTCATCACCAGTTGTTTGTGTTCGAAAGAAGGACAGTAGCCTACGACTATGTGTTGACTTTAGGGAGTTAAACCGAAAGACTATCCCAGATAGACATCCACTACCCAGAATACAAGATCTGCTGGATAGCTTAGGAGGATTTACGTGGTTCTCAATCCTGGACCAGGGTAGTGCGTATCATCAAGGCTTTGTGCATGAAGATTCCAGACATCTGACGGCTTTCAGCACCCCCTGGGGACTCCTGGAGTGGAACCGTATTCCATTTGGATTAACGAATGCCCCAGCAGCTTTTCAGAGATGCATGGAGAATGTATTAGAGGGCATCAGAGACAAATGTTGTTCTCCATACTTGGATGACGTACTTTGCTACTCCAAAACTTTTCAGGAGCATGTCAATGATATTAGGCAAGTGCTTAGTCGAATGCGTGAGCATGGTATCAAACTTAGACCGAAGAAGTGTGAACTCTTTAAACGACAGATTCGATACCTTGGACGAATGGTGTCAGAAGAAGGCATAAAAATTGACCCAAAAGATCTTGAAGCGGTATTACATTTGAAAAGGAAAGAACCAAAAACAGTGGGAGGAGTCAGATCTTTGTTAGGATTCCTGAGCTACTACAGGTCCTTCATTCAAGATTTCTCTCGACTTGCTAAACCACTGTATGAACTTTTGCAGAACACTGAGAAAGAATCTGCTACATCCATCCCCAAAAACAATCGGATGGAATCTATAAAGAAAAACGGGAACAAAGCACAAGTGCCATCTAAAACACTGATTCAATGGACACCCAAACATCAAGCTGTAGTATCCAGACTGGTGGACATGCTAACCAATCCACCAATTCTAGCATACCCTGATTTTGATTTACCCTTCATCTTACACACTGATGCTTCCAATGAAGGCCTAGGTGCTGTACTATACCAACGACAAGGAGAAAAACTTCGTGTTATTGGGTTTGGCTCCAGAACATTGACTCCAGCAGAGCGCAATTACCATCTTCACTCTGGTAAACTTGAGTTTTTAGCTCTCAAGTGGGCAGTCTGTGACAAATTCAGAGATTACTTGTACTACGCTCCAACATTCACCGTTTACACAGACAACAACCCATTGACATATGTATTAAGTACTGCCAGACTGAATGCTGTGGGTCATCGCTGGGTTGGCGAGTTGGCTGATTTCCACTTCGATATCAAGTACAGGCCAGGTAAACAGAATGCAGACGCAGATACACTGTCACGATTTCCGGTGGAACTCACGAAGAATCTGAGTGAGTACACAGAGCTTGTACCATCTGAGGTTGTGTCAGCTATGTGGCAAGGGAGCAAAGCTGTTGACGAAGAAGAGGCATTATGGGTGGCTTCATTGACTCTTCACTCAGAAAGTGATGTGGCCGAAGAATTGCTGAAAGGACAGACAATCTGCCCAATGACTCAGGAGAATATCAGAGCATTACAACAAGACGATACCAACATTAGAGAAGTGGTCTGGCTTAAGGAGAACGACTGGATTCCAAACCACAAAGAAAAGGAGAGTATGACCAGCAAAACAAGACGTTTGATACATGAATGGAATAAACTCAGAGTCGATGAAGGAATCCTCTATCGACATTCTGGAACCCGAAAACAGCTAGTTCTACCAGAAAAGTTAAAACCATTGGTCTTAAGAAATCTTCATGATGACATGGGTCACATTGGTACTGACAAGGTAACCCACCTAGCACGTGAACGATTTTACTGGCCATTTATGCAAAAAGACATTGATGAATATGTGCTGAAGAAGTGCAGCTGCATCAAACAAAAGCGTCTAAATATCACCGAAAGAGCACCTATGGGTTCGATTACTACCAGTTCACCTTTGGAGTTAGTATCCATTGATTATCTTCACTTGGAGAAAAGCAAAGGAGGATATGAGTATATACTTGTAATAGTTGACCATTTCACACGCTTTGCACAAGCGTATCCAACTAAAAACAAATCTGGAAAAACAGCGGCAGAAAAGATCTTTCAAGATTTCATACCACGTTTTGGCTATCCAGAGAAACTCCACCATGACCAAGGAAGAGAATTTGAAAACAACTTATTTCAGACATTGCAACGATTGGCAGGGATTTCTCATTCAAGAACTACTCCATACCATCCACAGGGTAACCCAGTGGAGAGACTGAACCGTACTTTGTTACAGATGCTTCGCACCTTAGAGGAAGAGAAAAAGTCAGATTGGAAAGAACATCTTCCACATATGGTTCATGCATATAATTGCACCAGGCATGAAGCCACAGGATACTCGCCATTCTTTCTATTGTATGGAAGATCTCCTCGTTTGCCAATTGACCTAATGCTCAACCTAAATTTGAAAAAGAAATCAGAAAGTCAACCAATATTTACTCAGAAATGGGCATCTAGAATGCAAGAAGCTTACAAAATCGCATCCGAGAATAGCAAAAAATCATCTGCTAAAGGGAAGAAGTACTATGACAAAAAGATAAAAGGAGCACCTCTTCAACCGGGTGATCAGGTCTTAGTACGAAATCTCTCTGAAAGAGGAGGACCTGGTAAACTTCGTTCATACTGGGAAGAATCAGTACACAAAGTGGTAGAAAGAATCAAAGATGGGCCTGTGTACAAAATTCAGCCTGAAAGTGGTAAAAAGACTATTCGAGTACTGCACAGAAATCTTTTACTACCAGTAAATGACCTACCAATTGAAGGACACATTCCAAGAGTACCGATGAAACAAAGACAATCAAGTAACAGAAAGGATACCAGAATGGATGTGGACCAGGAGGAGGAATGTTCAGATGAAGAAAGATGGTATTATCCTTATATACCAGAGACTACAGAAAGTCATGATTGTGTTGTGTCTCAACCAAACTCTCAAAACGTACAGAAAATCCCATTAAGAGTTTCTGCTGAAGAGTTCTATCCTACAACTACCACACCCAATCTTGAACAAGAACAAAATGATGGAACAGTAGTTGGCGACCAAATCTGGGCTACAGACATGGTGGGACTAGACACTGCAGAATTACCCTCATTAAGTCAAGACTTACCTGTGAACCAAGATATGCAAATGGAAAATGATGTTGATGGAGAAGACTCAACTCCTGTCAGAAGATCTACCAGACAAGCTAAGCCTAAAGAGATCTTTACATATGACACACTAGGTCAGCCAAGATACATACCAAGTCAGATTCACACCATACAAACTCCTACAATGCTAGCTACTCCCAGGACATGCCAGGTAGTTAACGTAGCTCCTTGGTGGCAACAAGTACCTATTTGGGTTACTTAAATCACTAAATAGTGTACAGATACCAATTGAGTTTAATGTCGGGAGCCATTAACTGAAGGAGGGGAGAGTGTGACGGACTGGGGTTTATATGGTCACAAAACAGACACCCCAAAGCAAAGTACATATTCATTTTTTTTTTATATTTCTAAACATCTCCCTTCTATTCTATTAATAACCAGTAGATGGCAGAGAAGGTACACAAACAGAGTCTATATAAGGCCACACACCATGTGACTGGAAATTAAACTACTTCCAGCCATAAAGTCAGTGGTCATATCTCATGCTGTTTGTGTGATTCTTTGCAGGTATGTACTCTAAATTGTTCCTAATCTGTATTAACCTGTGATAGAAAGATTCCTAAACATCTTGAGCAGATGCAGAAAAAGTCTCAGCAGATTTTATGCTATTGTTTTGCTGTAATTAGAAGTTTAGAACAGCATGTGTCAGAAACAAGTGAAAAGTGCATAAGAACATGAAAATACTGCATTAGTCAGAACAAATGTCTATGATAAACACTAAACCTTTCTAAATAGGTATATTTAAACCTGATTTATTGAAAATTGCATAGATTTATAGAAGCACATGTTTTCTGTTATTTAATATAGAAAAAACCTATTGTATGTAAAGCTTATGTATTGCATCATACAGACATGCAATGTGCACCATCTAGTGGTTAAAAAAGAGTACTACCATGAAAATATTTGTATTAAAGCAATGCATTGCTAGTATGATTATTGCACACTTAAAGTGTACCAGAGAGATAAAGATAATTATCTATAAAACTGAATAACAGGGATATATATGTTATTAAAATATAGTAATGTTCATTGTTATAACTACGTTTTAAAATACTTTAGTTAAAATCGGTATTATATATATTGTTAATGGTTATAAACATGTGACTATAAAAATGTAAAAGATGTATTGTTATGTAAAAATTAAACTACTTCCAGCCATAAAGTCAGTGGTCATATCTCATGCTGTTTGTGTGATTCTTTGCAGTCCACGCCAAGCTGATCACCTTATCTCATCGTGTCTACAATCATCGGCTCTCTTAATTCACATTTTGAGGCCGGTAACACCCGCGTCATTGGATATCAGCGGGAGCCAATGGCTGCCTTGCTATCAATCTCAGGTGAGTAAAACGGGGGGGGGTGGACTAGGGGGCCGGTCACTGTCAGAAGTTTTCTCACCTTAATGCATAGGATGCATTAAGGCGAAAAACACAAACCTTTACAACCCCTTTAAGGACCCATCTCACTGCTCCCGTTTGCCTCCAAGCTTCTTGAACACCTTGTCAACAACCATATCAGTTAGGGGTGCACCGAATGGGTTTTTTGGTGCTAAAACCGATACCGAAAATGAAAAATACACTAGGCCGAAAACCGGTATGGAAACTGACCGATACCGAAAATTACTGTTTTTAAAACATATTTTTATGCAGGAGATGGTCAGATACTGGGGACATGGTACAGGAGATGGTCAGATACTGGGGACATGGTACAGGAGATGGTCAGATACTGGGGACATGGTACAGGAGATGGTCAGAGACTGCAGACATAGTACAGGAGATGGTCAGAGACTGCAGTTCTTATGAATGTTAGTAGATAATGGCCGATCGGCCCTCTCACCTGACCCAGCGATACCACCCCCCTTCATTAGTACAGACCCCCCCAGGACAAACCAATCTCCCTCCATTTGTACAGACCCCCCCAGGACAAACCAATCCCCCTCCATTTGTACAGACCCCCACAGGACAAACTCGCCCCTCCATTAGTACAGAACCCCCCCCCCCCCCTCATTACAGTACATAAAAAGAGAGGGGAGAACAGGCAGGCAGGAGTTAAGAGAGGAGGAGAAGGAGAACACATGTCACTGCAGGCACGGACCGCCCTCTCAGTGACGTCACTGCTAGGGTTGCCACATCATCCCTTTACATCATCCCTTTAATCCAGGACACACATTAATTACACAGGTTCTGTGGCTGATAAAGGTGATAATTAAACTCACTTGGTGCCTTATCTGCATTAAATCAGCCTCAGAACCCGTGTAATTCATATGTGTCCTGGATTAAAGGGATAATGTGGCAACCCTAGTCACTGAGGGGCTAGTCTCTCTCCACACAGAGACAGCCACTCCGATCTCCAGCTGCTTCGCTCTCCTCCTCTGACAGCAGGAGGGAGGGGGTGGGCTTGGGAAACACAGCGGCGGAGGTGACCAGCGGGGAGAGCCGCCTCTCGACACAGACAAGGAGAGGAGGAGGATGGAGGGGAGCACTCTGGCACTTCAGCGCCCCCACCTCTGTGGCGCCCGGGTGAACAGCACCCGCCTAGGATCGGCCCTGACGACACCCCCGTAATGGGCGGCACCAGGGGGCCCCATCCCGTTTTCAGTGCCATTATCGGCGTGATTTCTCTTTCAGCAAGTTGCCGAAAAGGCCAATTTCAGCCGATATGTTTCGGTGGCCAAAAATTTGGTGCATCCCTAATGTCAGTTGCTACCTCACTGTCAACAACCTTCTCGAACCCCTAGAATCTGGCTTCCGCCCACGGCACTCCCCTTAAACTGCCCTACTAAAAAACTCATCAATAACTTTTTAACTGCAAAACAGCCAGTACTCCATGTTCATACTCTTGGACCTTTCTGCTGCCTTTGACACAGTTGACCACCCGCTCCTCCTCACCAAACTCCACTCCCTTAGCCCTTGTACACACGGTCGGAGATTCCGACAACCAAATCCGTCGGATTTTGTTAGTCGGATTTTGTCCGAAACTGTTGCATACACACGGTCGGACAAAGTTGTCGGAAAATCCGATCTTTCAGAACGTGATGAAGTAATTTCATTACGATGGGACTACGTTCAGGCTAGTAGCCAATAGCTTTGATGTAGGAATTTGATCTGAGCATGCGTGGCACTTTGTCCGATCGGAATTCTCTACACATGATCGGAGTATGTCCGATCGGAGCATTTTGTCGGAAAATATTTCCGGCAAGTTGAAAAATTTGGTCCGACGGATATTCCGACGGAAACAGTCCGATGCAGACCACACACAGTCGGAATATCCGACAAAATGCTCCGATCGGACACATTCCGTCGGAATCTCCGATCGTGTGTACAAGGGCTTAGGCTCCGTGATTCTGCTCTTTCATGGTTCTCCTCCTACCTATCTCAGTGCACTTTCAGTGTCAAATACAACACCATCTCCTCCGCTCCTCTTTCTGTTGGGGTACCCCAAGGCTCCTTTCTTGGGCCCCTCCTATTCTCTCTCTATACCTCTTCCCTGGGCCAGTTGATAACCTCCCATGGCTTCCAATACCACCTCTGTGGTGATGACACCCAGTTCTATCTCTCACCTCCTCAACTCACCCCCTCAATCTCCTTGCGTATCACAAACTTACTGAGTGACATATCAGTATGGTTGTCACACCACTTCCCCAAACTCAATCTTTCTAAAATTGAGCTTGTAATATTTCCTCCTCCCTGATTCCCCTCCCCATGATTGAGATCATCAGCACAACCATTGGTCCCTCCACACATTCCAGGGTGCTAGGTGTAATGGTAGACTCTGACCTCTCCTTCAGCCCCCCCATCCAATCACTGGCTACATCTTGTCGCCTTAACCTCTGCAACATTTCAAGAATTCGCTCCTTCCTGACTAAAGACACCACAAAACAACTTATTACAGTAACTCCTTCATTATTTCCCACTTGTACTACTGCAACTCTCTCCTCGCTGACCTACCTTTATGCAGGCTATACCCCTTCAGTCTATTATGAATGCTGCTCCTAGACGAACACACCTTACTAATCGATCCGTGACTGCTGCTCCTCTCTGCCAATCCCTTCACTGGCTTCCCCTCCCCCACCATATAAAAATCAAAATGCTAACCACAACATACAAGGTCATGCACAATATCGGCCCCCCATCTACATCACCAACCTCATCTGCATATATGGCCCAAATCGTGCTCTCTGCTCCTCCCAGGACCTCCTGCTCTCTAGCTCCCTTATTACCTCCTCCCATGCTCACTTCCAGAACTTTTTCAGAGCATCTCCCATCCTCTGGAACTCCCTGCCCCAGTATGTCTGGTCACTCCCTACCCTGTCCGCATTTAGGCGATCCCTGAAAACTCACTTATTCAGAGAAGCTTTTCCCGCACCCACTGAAAAACCATCCTGGAGCAACCCCCATCTGACCATCCCCCCCCCCCCCCCCGCAGCTATTACCTTTTGTACCACCTCCTCCTCCCTTTAGATTGTAACCTCCACAAGCAGGGCCCTCCTGTGCCTTCTGCATTGAACTGTATAGTAATTGTACTGTCCCCCCTCTACATTGTGAAGCACTGTGCAAACTGTTGTCACTATCTAAATCCTGTATATTAATAATAATCGATTGAACGTTCTGAAAACTTAAATTTTGTCATGAAATTCTAGAGGTGAGGCCAGCAATCGTGTACCTAGACGGCTCCTATCATCGGGACGGGGCAGCTTTTTAATTTCATGTTATGTCACACCATCATTGTCCTCGTATTGGCTGTTCTATGTTCTCACTTCCTTCTATGATATGAGGAGGTAGATAAGGTCCTCCACCTGGCTGATCACCGGCATTGCTCCACAATCTGCAGCTGTCACGTCCTGCTCATACCTGCCACCGGTCCTGTGCGTGTCCTGGGCTGACTCATAGGTGACTCAGGATTGCCGCACACACAATATATTGTCCATTCATCAAGACATTCACTGCTGTGCAAGTCACCTCCTGGTTCCATCATTTTCACCCAATTCTCACCTCGGTGGCTGGGGGGGGTAATGACGACTAGTGTCTGGGTCAATATCTACAGATCAATATCATACACATGCCCTCATCAGACTTATCTTTGACAGCTTGACTTCCTGAGAAGTGAGAGCCAGTGATCGGAGTGGGAGCATCAGTGGAGCTCCCGGCCCTGCCTCCTCTATACTGGCTGGGGAATACAGAGGTCCGGGGGCACCTGCCCTGGGCCCAATGTTTGTAGGAGGGCCTGCACTGCTACCCGTGAATTGGGGCCCCAATGAAGGTTTTACAGAGCGCACAGAGGACACGGGAGGCTGTATTCCCGCGCTAGCCAGCTGAGAGGGGGCGGGGCCGGGAGCTCCACTGACGCTCTGACCCCGTCTCCATGCAGCCTGTATGCTCAGAACAGAGCGGCTGTAGTGAAAGCCAGTGATCGGAGTGGGAGCGTCAGTGGAGCTCCTGGCCCTGCCCCCTCTATACTGGCTGGGGAATACAGAGGTCCGGGGGCACCTGCCCTGGGCCCAATGTTTTGTAGGGGGGCCTGCACTGCTACCCGCGAATCGGGGCCCCAATGAAGGTTTTACAGAGCGTACAGAGGACACGGGAGGCTGTATTCCCGCGCTAGCCAGCTGAGAGGGGGCGGGGCCGGGAGCTCCACTGACGCTCTGACCCCGTCCCCATGCAGCCTGTATGCTCAGAACAAAGCGGCTGTAGTGAAAGCCAGTGATCGGAGTGGGAGCGTCAGTGGAGCTCCCGGCCCTGCCCCCTCTATACTGGCTGGGGAATACAGAGAGAGTTTTCTGTGGTGGCCGGCGCTCTTCTGTTTGTAGTTGGCATGCTGGGGAAGGAGGCTTAGGATGTCCAACACCAACAGACTCAACAAACCGATTTACAAGGCCAATGATGTTGTCGGATTGGAACTGGAGTCTTTTACAACAGTGTTGGAGAGGAGAATGTTGTTCAAGTTACGTTCATTCTTGGACAACTCCTCCAACCTGATCCACAAAACGCCGGGCAGTCTGCAGACTACCATCAGTGACAGATTGTTACACCCACAATGCACCACAAAGCGACACAGGAAATCATTTCTGCCTGTGGCCATCAAGATATATAATTATTTTCTGAGAGGGCTGGAGGTGAAGATTTCATTCTGGTTTATGATCCGGATTTTGTGTTGTTTTTATAGTATGTTGGTCATCAGCTGATTTCTCTCCCCCGTTCTGTCTCCGGCTCACCACTCCGGTGGGCCGAACCCTACCGCTGACATCAGCTGAGGAGGAAGGGGAGAGAGTAGGGGCAGAGCGCCAAGCCGCGGACAATCAGCTGAGCGGTGGGAGCGGAGCTCATATAGGTAAAATCGTGCAGTTTTTTTTTACAGAAGACACGGAAACTACACATTGCACAAGCAGAGAGGGGAGGGGGGAGGACCATGATGTCAGGGCTCAGCAGCCATGATTATCGTGGTCTCTTTTCCTTGCAGAGGGCAGGGCATAGCCAGGCAGGATCAGCCAGGTATTTCAGGTGATATGGGGGTCCAAATGACACAGCTCAAGCACTGTGCTGTATAACATGCTTTAAGGGAACAAAATCTGTATTGGGGGGGGGGGGGGGGGGTTAACAAACGCTTTAAGTGTGTCTGTGTTGTAACAGTTTCCCAATTTCCCTTTGAGATTAATAAAGTATTCTGTATTCTTTTCTATTCTCTTCTTTTCTGTTCTATTCTATTCTGTTTTATTATATTATATTCTTTTATTTTTTGTTATATTTTAGTATTTTATATTCTTTTCTATTCTGTTTTATTCTCTTATTTTATATTCCTTTGTTTCTATTCCTTTATTTTATATTCTATTATATTCTGTTTTATTCTATTATATTCTTTTATTTTCTATTCTATTATTTTATTTCCTATTCTATTTTTTTCCACTTCTTTTTTTATTTTTTTATTATTTTCTTTAATTTTATTTTACAATCTACTCTTTTATATTCTGTTCTATTCTTTTTTCTATTCTATTCATTTTGTATTATATTCTATTTTATTCAATTTTTTTCTATTCTGTTCTATTCTATTGTTTTATTTCCTAGTCTATACTTTTTTTTATTATTCTATTCAATTCTGTTCTGTTTTATTATTTTCTACTCCATTATATTCTTTTCTATTATGTATTATTCTATTTTATTCCTTTATTTTCTATTTTGTTTTATTCTGTTCTATTCTTCTCTATGCTATTCCTTTATTTTCAATTTTATTCCACTCTATTCTTTTATTTTCTATTCTATTCCTTTCTATTCTATAAAGCAACCTAAGTAGGGAATCATCATCTTATTTCACTTTTATACCTTACTGTTTTTATTGCAGTGTGTTTCAATTTCATTTTCAAATTTGAATTTATTTTCAAATTCATTTTTTGAATTCGGACAGATTTGTTTTGTTATCATTTATTTTGGATTCGTTGAAATTTGTTACTATCGTTGTTCAGAAATTCAGATACATCTGAATCTCTGAATAACAGAGGTTTGGTCCTATTTTCTATTCCTAACGAAATGAATCGCACATGTCTAGTGGTAACATAGCCGGTCCTATTGAGGCACAGGCTGGCTGTTGGTGACTGAAGGAAGAAGATCACCCTAGATAGTCTTATTGAAGAAGGAGACTCTCTTAGATAGTCCTACTGAGGAAAGAAACCCTCCTAGATAGGCTTACGGAGGAAGAACACCATCAAAGATAGTCTTTTTGATTAAGGAGACCCTCCCAGATAGTCCTATTGAGGAAGGAAACCCTCCTAAATCATCTTATTGAGGAAGAAGACCATCCTAGATAGTCCTATTGAGGAAGGAGACCCTCCTAGATAGGCTTACGGAGGAAGAACACCATCAAAGATAGTCTTTTTGATTAAGGAGACCCTCCCAGATAGTCCTATTGAGAAAGGAAACCCTTCTAGATCATCTTATTGAGAAAGGAGACCATCCTAGATAGTCCTATTGAGGAAAGAGACCCTCCTAGATAGTCCTATTAAGGAAGGAGACCCTCCTAGATAGTCCTATTAAGGAAGGAGACCCTCCTAGATAGGCTTATGGAGGAAGAACACCATCAAAGATAGTCTTTTTGATTAAGGAGACCCTCCCAGATAGTCCTATTGAGGAAGGAAACCCTCCTAAATCATCTTATTGAGGAAGAAGACCATCCTAGATAGTCCTATTGAGGAAGGAGACCCTCCTAGATAGGCTTACGGAGGAAGAACACCATCAAAGATAGTCTTTTTGATTAAGGAGACCCTCCCAGATAGTCCTATTGAGGAAGGAAACCCTCCTAAATCATCTTATTGAGGAAGAAGACCATCCTAGATAGTCCTATTGAGGAAGGAGACCCTCCTAGATAGGCTTACGGAGGAAGAACACCATCAAAGATAGTCTTTTTGATTAAGGAGACCCTCCCAGATAGTCCTATTGAGAAAGGAAACCCTTCTAGATCATCTTATTGAGAAAGGAGACCATCCTAGATAGTCCTATTGAGGAAAGAGACCCTCCTAGATAGTCCTATTAAGGAAGGAGACCCTCCTAGATAGTCCTATTAAGGAAGGAGACCCTCCTAGATAGTCCTATTAAGGAAGGAGACCCTCCTAGATAGGCTTATGGAGGAAGAACACCATCAAAGATAGTCTTTTTGATTAAGGAGACCCTCCCAGATAGTCCTATTGAGGAAGGAAACCCTCCTAAATCATCTTATTGAGGAAGGAGACCATCCTAGATAGTCCTATTGAGGAAGGAGACCCTCCTAGATAGTCCTATTGAGGAAGGAAACCCTTCTAGATCGTCTTATTGAGGAAGGAGACCATCCTAGATAGTCCTATTGAGGAAGGAGACCCTCCTAGATAGCCTTATTGAGGAAGGAGACCCTTCTATATAGTGTTGTTGAGGAAGGAAACTCTCCTAGATAGTCTTACTGAGGAAGGAGACCCTCCCCGATATTGCTGGATAGCCTAAATATGATCTTTACGAAGGCCATTGTTCCAGGGGGTCAATGTATTGGACTTGGGCTACATCTTGTCAACGGTTTAGCCTGGTTTTGCAGGAATGACCCAAATTCTGACCCCCTATAACTGGTCACCTAATCCACCTACTTATTTACCCTATATCTGAACATTGTCTCCTGTGCTGACCTCCACCGGTATGGCCTCATAGTAGTGCCAAACAATACAACCTCTCCCAATAGTAGTATATTTCTAACCTAACAATCTAGCACCATCCAACAATATCCTACTATATATTCTGACCTCCCCACTTCCTCCATAGTACATTTCCAACTTAGCAATATATCTACTGCCAGTAATATATACCCCCCCCCCCCCAGCAATAAAAAAATTATAATCTCATGATGTACTTTTCTGCCAGGTTCTGCCCTAAAATCAGATGGCCCAGTCACATGAACATTCCTGTTTAGGGCATTTGGGGAGGGAGAGGGGAGAGGAATGTAGGTGGTCATACCACCAGTAGCAATACAACAGCAATTAGGTGAGATATACTAATCCCTCCGATCCCTTTGATCTCTAAAAGTAGAAAATGAAAATTAAACTTTGGCGCTAGAACCCTATGTTTGTGCATCTAAGTGTGTACAAATGAGTGTCTTAAGGTTATTAGAAAAACTATACGTATTTAGCAATTATATATCCAATGTCGGTGTTGGTTTGCTAATTGCTTATTACTTGTGTGCGTGTTTAACAGAAAATGTATTACTTATAAATCCAGTGCAGATACTGATTTTCTTATTACATACTATATATCAATGTGGGTGCTGGTTTGCCATATATATAACTGTGTGATGCTGTCTATATGTTTTCTGATGAAATACACACAGGCAGGGCAGGACTTAGGGTGGTGGGGGCCCCTAGGCTTGAGTCACTGTCGGGCCCTATCTTCTATACATTATCGGATTTATCGCCATACGTATAACACGCACTCGAAGTTTAGGAGGGGATTTTAAGGAAAAAAACATTTAGGAGGGAAGTTTAAGGAAAAAACGTAAATGCCCATCAATGCGCCCTTATCAGTGTCCATCTGCAGCCTTGCCCATCCATCTGCAGCCTTGTCCAGTGTCATTGCAGCCTTGTCAGTGTAGCCTTGTCATTTGCAGCCTTGCCCCAGTGTCATTTGCAGCCTTGTCATTTTAAGCCTTGTCATTGCTGTCAGGTCATCTGAAACCAGGTGACAGATGCACTCCATAGGAGTCGGAAGTGCACCGCTAGGTAGTGGACCTTAGGACTGACTGCTGCAGATTGTATCGAGGGAGATTCAGGACACAGGTCTACTGGATCACTAACACAGATCCCAGTAGGAGCTAGAGCATAGATTCCCCAGGGCGCGGAGTCTAAGAGCCAGCAGGTGTTCACCAGAGCCTCCAGTGGTGAGGATGGACTTCGCTGCAGTCTGGCTCCAGGTCGCGGCCCCTAGGGTCTCACAGCTCACGCTCACAGTATACTACAAGAGAAGGAAGCAGCAGGCTGGAATATCAAGAAAAGTAAGGGGATAAGGCAGAGGTCAGGGCAACTAGCAGACAGGAACAACAGAGTACACGCCAAAGGTTCAGGGTCACAGGCAAACAGGGATGGTCAGGGACATGCCAAAAAGGTCATGGTCACAAGCAGACAGGAATCGTTGAGAACACGCCGAGGTCGGTAACAGAGACAAACGTAGAGCACACGGCAAGCAGGAAACAGGAAGCCAAATACACAATGAATACACAATGGTTAATCAGCACCGCTGGCTTGCAGTGCACAGGTTAATATAGGGTTCCCTGATAGGGCCTGGGGTGGAGCCACGCTTAGAGGAGAGGTTATAAAAACCACCAGGTGGAAGTGGCTGGCCTCTTAGTCAGAACACATGAGGGGAGGTAAGCAAACAGAGGAAGATCACTGCATAACCATGACAATTGCAGTCTTGAAGTTTAAAAATGGCGCCGCCGAGATACAGAGTCCTTTGTATCTCGGCGGCTCTCGGGTCCTCTCGGCGGCTCTCGGGTCCTGGCGCAGTCCCGAGCGGAGCAGAGAGTAGTGTACTCAGCTTGGCTCACGGTCATGCCCAGTCCCTGTGTTATGTCCATCATAGGGCGGGACTGCACATGACTGTTGAGCGAAACTGAGCCAAGTACACTTGGCTATGTATCTCAGCGGGGGGCCCCCTGTTTGGTGGGGCCCATGGGCTTGAGCCCAGTCAAGCCCAATGGTAAGTCCTGCCCTGCACACAGGCACCAGATAAACAAAGATAAACAACAAAAGATTATTTTACAATTGTGCAAAAAAGTACTGATTAATAATCTTAAACAAGTGTCATGCAACTACTAGTGCAAAAAAATTGGTAGTGCAAAATAATCGTGCAAAAAACAAGAAAAAAGTCCTTCAATACGCAAATAAATTTTCAAAATCGCATCCTTAAGTTGCTAGAAAATCGCACGCTGCTGTATCTCTAGAGCTGATAGTGGAGTAAGGTGACTAGTGCAGGAAGACGAAGGACATTCCTCCCCGGTGCGCCACTCAGTGTTGTAAAGATGTATTTGCGCTCACCAGATAAAACACCCTCAGAAGGGTTAGCCGAGCCTTCACAGTATAAGCCACTGTGCTGCTTTTTGGACTCTGCTACTGATGTGCTGGGGGAATATTCGCCCTTCACTTCCAAATGTGTTCCATAGTTAGATGCATGAAGGAGGAGAAAAAAGGATATCCATAGTGCAAAACCGTTTTATAACCTTTTTATTTCGTATAAAAGAAAATTACTCACAATGCAGTTAAAATTCGATCGTGTTTACAACAGCTCCGCCAGCCGCTGCTGCTGACAGGGTAAAGGTGCACGTCTTTGGCCACACCCTACGCGTTTCGTCAGAGCGACGTCATCTTGAGCTTTGATCTCTAAGACTGGTCATTCAGGGCCACAGGCGTCTACCACATAATTAATAGGAAGCTGCTCGGGCTGGATAAAAACCTCTGCAGTGCATACGGTGCAATGAAAGTTCGGTAATACTGCAGGTGGTCTTTTCTAACTTCAGATCAAATTAGCAAGAACAAGACCCCTCTGGTGGCAATACATGGGCTACTGTGACAATTTCCTGACAGGCTTGACAAACTCCCTCCACCTTCCCTAATTACCTCTAAGGGCACAGCAGTACAACTTACCCTGCAACCAAACACTTCATAGCAGGAGAAAGGTAGGAGGAGGAAGAAGCACAGTGCCTGTCACATCACATTCGGCTACCCATCACATTTTTGCTACCCGCTGGAGTGAGCATGTACAGCGCCGCCCATATGAGTTCCAACACAGGACCCCTCGCGGGCTCGCTTTGCTCGCCATGCTTCTGGCACAGCCTCGCTTCGCTCGGCATAATTATCATCTGACTCTATGTCCACTTGGATGGTGGGGCTTGAACATGGACTCAGGGATGGAACGCATATGGCGGCGGCGCGCATGCGCAGTCCAGCGGGTAGCCAAATGTGATGGGTTGCCATATGTGACGAAACACCACCATTCCGTCATGCTGACCTTCAGCAGTGTGTGACATCACTACTCCTGTAAGCCCATGTTGGGTGAATACAGTGCGTGAATCCACATCTGCACGGTGCCATAAGAAAGGCCTGCTTGCTGCATCTTTGATGTGGTTCCCATGTTACATTCAATTTCAATTGTAACACATCTAAAACACATAAAGCGCATATAAAAGCATGGTTTGAATGCAATCCGATGCTTATATGTGAATGAGACCTTACTACATAGTCAAACAGCTTGAAAAACGTTTATCTAATCCAAGGCCATCTTTAATGTTGATTGGACCCTGGGCAAAAATGTTCTTGGGGGGGCCCCCCCATGCAATTTTGCTCTCCACCTGCTCTGAGACATACAATAAATAGCAGCTAGACTTAAAATCAGTTTACTGTATCAGATCAGGCAGCAATTGTGATTGGTTGCCAGTACAGCGCACTGATTATTTGCTAGAGGTTACAGCAAATGATTTCTGCTTGTTAATTGGTAACTAAAGATTACTGTAAAGTAATACTGATCACTGATTGGTTGCTGGAGGTTACAACACATCATCTCCTCACTGCAGGGGAGCATGATACACATATGAATGCCACCTTTATTTACATATCAATGCTGCCGGCCGCATCTATTTACTTAGTAATGCCACCACTATTTACATTTGAAATGCCAGTTATTTACATGTAAACACAGGGTCTGCAGATGAGTTATCTGTACACAACAATAGGGCAGAGCTGGGCAGCATTAGTACCATCACTTCACACTGAGATATTGGGACACAGCACAGGACTAAAACTTCAAGGGACAAGGGAATTTACACTGGGATAGCTGGCAAGTATGAGGCAGCTGCATATGGAGGAATTGATCTTTCCATATTCCTTCTGCAGCCGCTGAATGCCTGCTCTTCTGCGGGTGTTCATTGGCTGCATAAAGAATATGTAAAGATACATTTCTCCATATGCAACTGTCCCCACCGCTCCTCCTATCCAACTTATTTTACTGCCCCTGTGCTGGTCCCCTCTGTGATCCCTGGCTCCCCCCATGCCTCCCACTGCTCCCTAGCTCCCCCCAGTGCTCTGTCCTGCCTGGCTCCCCCCCAGTGCTCTCTGGTCCTCCCTGGCTCCCCCACAGTGCTCTCCCCCCCCCACAATGCTCTCTGGTCCTCCCTGCCCCCCCACAGTGTTCTCCCCCTCACAGTGCTCTCTGGTCCTCCCTGGCTCCCCCCCATACACTCCCCCAGTGCTATTTGACCCCCCCGTGCTTCCTGGCTCCCCCCAACAGTGCTCTCCAGCCCCCAGAGCTCTCTGCTACCCCTGTGCTCCCTAGCCCCTCCCAGTTCTACCTGCCCCCCCAGTGATCTCTGCCCCCTGTGATGCCAGGTCCCCCCCCCACTGTTTTATGCCCCCCCCATGATCCCTGGCTCCTCCTGTGCTTTCTAGCTCCCCCCACAGTGCTCTCCAGCCCCCACGGTGCTCTTTAGCTCCCCCCATGCTCTCTGCCCCCTTGTGCTTTCCGGCCCTCACTTTTCTCCCTGGCTCCCCACATGCTCTCCACCCCACTGCACTATCCAGCTCCCCCATAGTGCTTTCCAACTCCATCCACCCCACTGCTCTTCTGCCCCTTCCCCAGTACTCTCTGCCCCCCATGCTCTCCACCACCCCTGTGCTCTCTGCCCCCACCAGGCTCTCTGTTCCCGCGAGTGTGCTCCTCTAGTGCTCTTCACCCCAGTGCTCTTGCCCCCCCCTTCTGCTGCTCTCAGATTCACTCCCATGCTCTCCACCACCCCTGTTTATTTTTCTGGCCCCCTCACCCCCTGGCAGCTCTGCTAGGTTCCCCCCTCCTTTCCCTCCGGCTGCTGTGGGGGGTCTCTCAGGCTGGAGGACGGGGAAGGGACCGATCAGCCTATTTTTTGTCCCAGTCCGGTCTGTGCTGTAACCTCTAGCAACCAATCAGTGAGCAGTATTACTGCACATTAATCTCTAGAAACCAATTAACAAGCAGAAATCATTTGCTGTAACCTCTAGAAACTAATCAGTGAACCGTAATATGTACTGTAACCTCTAGTAACCAGGCATTAAAGTGGAAGTAAACCCATCGATTTAAACAGTTTAAAAAAAGGCATGCCAGGAATGCTAACTGCACATTGGCTGTGCTCTCAACCAAACTGTCAAACCACCCAATGGCTGGTGTCATAACGGATCACATGTGCAGCACCGTGGCAGCTGAAGATTAAACAGAGGCAAAGATGGCAGCTTCCGTGGATGAAAACGATAGGGGAGTTTACTTCCACTTTAAGCAGTAATGATATGCTGTAACCAATGACAACCAATCACAATCGCTGCCTGATCTGATACAGTAAACTTATTTTAAGTCTAGCTGCTATTTATTGTATGTCTCAGAGCAGGTGGAGAGCAAAACTGCATGAGGCCTAAGAAAATTCTTGCCCAGGGTCCAATCAATATTAAAGATGGCCCTGGGGGGGGTTGGCGCTACACTTTAATAGCCAGCTATATTCTGTGCATTAAAGAATGCATCAACATTTATTGATGGTTCCAATCTCTCCCCATCAAAAAGCCAGGACCACCTAACACAAACTCTTATTCACAGCGGTGTGAACTTGGAGCCCCATCCCACCCATACCAAATCTTTGGTTGAATCGGGAGGTACTTCTACTTTTGAGTAAATTTGAATAATTTGGTGTTCCGGCATATAATACGTAAAACTATCATTGGGATTACCTCTTTTAAAAACATCTTACAAAACATTTAAACGCAATTAAAGTCCCTAGGTATACATGGTACTATGGTGCCCACCACCAATGGAGTACATGGTAAGTTCCCAGACATTATTAATGGGGTGCATACACTGAGACACATTGGGGTATATTGTATACTATGGGGATACGTTTTACAGATGGACTGCGCTAACACTGAGTACTGTGTCATATCGTGTACCACGGTACCTTCCCGATCACGTGTGTGCAGTCTTACCGGATGACTAATGCTGACTCTGTAAAGTTCACACCTCTACCAGTAACCATTGCTATAACTTGTACATAGTCTCCATTGATTCATAAGTATGAATGAACAAACATTGGATTTTGTATACTGAAAAGAACAAATTCCTCACCTAAATTCCTATCATATCTGACACATAAACACGCTCCTAACCTACAGTACAGGCAGGCTGCCAGAGGTGACATGAGGTTCATAGAGTCCTCCTGGCCCTTTCTGTGCATCTATGGGTTAGGGTTGCCACCTTTTCTTCAAGCCAAACCCGAACACTTTAGCAGCCTGTGACACCTTTGGGTGGCCCCAGGAGAGTAGTAATGCGGGACACATAGCGTGCTGCAGTGAACAGTGTGTGACCAAATTGCTCTTGCTGACATCATCTCCCTGCCCCCCCCCCCCCCAACGATGCCGAACCTGCCCCCAGACAGCCGCCTGCAGCTCCCGGACGGCTACAGATTTGTGTGTAACTATCTTGGTTTCTTGGGGAGCCACAGCCTGGTCTGAATAATGTGTACTGGTTTCAGTCCGCCTGAAACCTGGATTTTCTGGGTGAATCCCGGACAGGTAGCAACCCTACTATGGGTGCTTGCATATATCAGGGAGGTGACAACAGGAGCTCCTCATCAAGTGCCAACCCTACTATGGGTGCTTGCATAGATCTTGGAGGTGACAACAGGGGCTCCTCATCATGTACCAACCCTACTATGGGCGCTTGCATAGATCATGGAGGTGACAACAGGGGCTCCTCATCAAGTGCCAACCCTACTATGGGCGCTTGCATAGATCTTGGAGGTGACAACAGTGGCTCCTCATCAAGTACCAACCCTACTATGGGCGCTTGCATAGATCATGGAGGTGACAACAGGGGCTCCTCATCAAGTGCCAACCCTACTATGGGCGCTTGCATAGATCAGGGAGGTGACAACAGGGGCTCCTCATCAAGTGCCAACCCTACTATGGGTTCTTGCATAGATCAGGGAGGTGAAAACAGGGGATCCTCATCAAGTGCCATCCCAACTATGGGTGCTTGCATAGATCAGGGAGGTCCTCATCAAGTGCCAACCCTACTATGGGTGCTTGCATAGATCAGGGAGGTGACAACAGGGGCTCCTCATCAAGTACCAACCCTACTATGGGCGCTTGCATAGATCGTGGAGGTGACAACAGGGGCTCCTCATCAAGTGCCAACCCTACTATGGGTGCTTGCATAGATCATGGAGGTGACAACAGGGGCTCCTCATCAAGTGCCCTACACACGTCTTAATTCTCAGTACAGAGCTATGACAATCTCCCCAGCCATCCATCATCACCAGAAGCTGTGCGGATTACTATAGGTAGCCCCTGATCTACCCTGGCCCCCTTGCTGACCCGATGGGGCCCAGACCCAAGATGAGAAGACTGCCTGTAACCACCTATCAGCGGTCCTGGATATAACTAGACAAACCATTCTCAACTCTAACAACAGAGAAATCCTAAAATAGCTGTGGGTCTGATCATTTTAGTTGGGGTACCCTGAGACCTGACAATTATTTTAGGATTTCTTTGATGTTAAAATTTGAGACTGGCATTAGCACAGAATAAATAGGGGTTAACTTAATAATCACAAAACAAAATTAGTAACAATGGCCATAAAAAGTGGGAATTGAAGTGCCACGCCACTGCTAAAAGGCCCAGACACGACTTTATTCCAATAAAAGCCAGGGGGACAAGCCAAAAAGTGCCCAAAGTGTTTTGGGGGGGTCCCTCTGAGATTGATTGACAACATTGTGAATAGAACAGAAGTGAATAGAACAAAAGCCTAAACCCTGAAACGCATTGGTACTTTTTAGATTGTCCCTCTAACTTTTATTGGAATAAAGTTGTACCTGGACCTCTTAGCAGCGGTGTGGCGCTTTAATTTACATTTTTGATGCATTACACTACAAGCCAAGGAGACCATGGAGATCCTCTGGGGCAGCCTTTCTCAACCTTTTCAACACAGAGGAACCCTTGAAATAGTTCTCTGGTCTCGGGGGGAACCCCCTGCTAAAAATTAGAAATCTACAACTCATGATACATTAGTGTGATGGTCAGTGGGAAGAATGGTCCTTACACTTGTGATCATTGGGAAGAATTACCTCCTTACAGATAGCTAAAAAGATCAATGGTGTGAGTGGGAACTTATCTGAGAGGCAGAAATTGCCCAATGCTGAAGGAACCCCTACAACCTCTGGAGGAACCCTGGTTGAGAATCAATGCTCTGGGGTGTAGAGGCCACCTGCCCAGGGCCCAGATCATTCACACCAACAATAATACTTTAGAGTACTAATTCTGGTGAGATAACCCTACAGGTCCAGCACTATTTCTCCACTTTCCTCACAAAAACAAACCAGACAGTGAACATTGTAATGCCCCCTGACACTGGTGGTCAGTGCAGGCAGGAGATCAATTTGCTACTACTCTTTTCTCAAGGAACCCCTAGCAACCTCTGGAGGAACCCAAAATTTCCACCGAACCATGGTTGAGAAACGAAACACTTTCAATGGTATATTTAACACCTTGCCGTCCGGCCTATAACAGTATGACGGCTGGGCTGGGGCTTTATCGTTCTGACTGGACATCATATGACCTCCTTCAGAACCCGGGGGGCACACACCGTGGCAATCAGTGGTGAGCTGCGGCCTTCAGACACAGCGCATCACTGATCAGGGTAAAGAGCCGATGACACAGACTCTTTACCATGTGATCGGTTGTGTCCAATAACAGCTGAACAAATGCCGGTTATTAGCATTTCCTTTCCTCCGCGCTATCAGTGTAGGAAAGAAAAGCCGAAAACTGGCTTTCCAATTACAGGGGGCATTTACAGTAATAACTAGTCAGTGTCCATCAGTGCAACATATCTGTGTCCACCAGTGCAGCATTTCAATGCCCATCAGTGCAGCATATCAATGCCACCTATCAGTGCCCATCAGTGCAACCTCACCAGTGTCTATCAGTGCAGCCTTATCAGTGCCCTTCAGTGCAGCCTCAATGCAGCCTCATCAGTGCCCTTCAGTGCAGCCTCATTATTGCCCATCAGTGCAGCCTCATCAATGCCCATCAGTTTAGCCTCATCAGTGCCCATCAGTTCAGCCTCATCAGTGCCCATCAGTTCAGCCTCATCAGTGCCCATTGGTGCAGCCTCATCAGTGCCCATCGGTGCAGCATATCAATGCCACCTATCAGTGCCTATCAGTGCAACCTCATCAGTGTCTATCAATGCAGCCTCATCAGTGCCCATCGGTGCAGCCTCAGCAATGCCCATCTGTGCAGCCTCATCAGTGCCCATCTGTGCAGCTTCATTGGTGCCCATCAGTGCAGCCTCTTCAGTGCCCATCAGTAAAGAAGAAAAATGTACTCTTTTGCAAAATTGTATAACAGGAAACGTTTTTTTTTTTCCTAAATTTTTGAGCTTTTTTATTTGTTTAGCAAAAAATAAAAAACCCAGTGGGGATTAAAGAGGAGTTTCGCCCCCCCAACCCAAAAAAATGTATAGTCAACAGCTACACACATACTGCAGCTGCTGACTTTTAATATGCGGACATTACCTGTCCTGGAGTCCAGCGACGTCGGCATCCCAGCCAATGTTTCCCCTATTTGTTTCCACACTTCACAGCCGACTCCCTGCTGCGCATGCGCAAAGCACACTGGGCTTTCTGAATTGCACAGCAGCGGGGGAAGGAGGAGGGAGCCGAGTTTCTGAGTGATCGGGCCACAGAGCGATCTTCCAGGAGTGGGCACAGGTACCCAGGCATGTACTGGCCATTGGGACTACCGGGAGTTTCCCAGTGGGCCGATGGCTCAGTGGGCCACTCTGATGTAAGGGGGCTGCTCATGGGACACTCTGATGTAAGGGGGTTGCTCATGGGACACTCTGATGTAAGGGGGTTGCTCATGGGACACTCTGATGTAAGGGGGTTGCTCATGGGACACTCTGATGTAAGGGGGTGCTGATGGGACATTCTGATGTAAGGGGGTGCTGCTGGGACACTCTTATGTAAGGGGGCTGGTAATGGGACACTCTGATGTAAGGGGTGCTGATGGGACACTCTGTTGTAAGTGGGCTGGTGATGGGACACTCTGATGTAAGGGAGTGCTGATGGGACACTCAAAATGTAAGTGGGCCAGTCTGGATGAAGTCCAGGGCCAAATTTCTGTCCCAGTCCAGCCCTGCAGGTACCTGTCATAAACAGGTAACTGCCTTCCCGCCCGAAAGGTGCCAAATCTGGCAACGGAGGTGGGGGGAGGAGTCAGATAAGCGGGGCTTCCACTTTTGGGTGGAATTCCACTTTAAATATCACCAAAAGAAATCTCTATCTCTACATAAGAAAAATTGAATACGGGTACGGTTTTGCTTGACCCCGCAATTGTCACACACCCACCTAACATGTCCCGGAGCCACCCCCATCAAATCATTCTCTGCAGCTATTACCTTTTGTACCACCGCCCCCTCCCTTTAGAATGTAAGCTCTACGAGCCGGGCCCTTCTGTACCTTTTGTATTGAACTGTACTGTAATTGTATTGTCCGCCACTATACATTGTAAAGCGCTGCATAAACTGTTGGCGCTATATAAATCGTGTATAATAATATAATAATAATAATTTTGAGTAGGCTACCAACTCACCCCAGTATGTCCAAAGGTAGACATGACCATGCAATACTGTGCAGTACTACAACGCAGGTACATTGGATTGCCATTTAATATGATTGGCACAGCATCACGCCAATGCACACAATTCGTGTTACCATGCATTTGCAGTAATGCAAACGTGAAATTTGTCCCTTTGCGGGTTTGTGGGGCCCTGAATGCAGTGCAGGGGTAACGTTAAAATGATATCCATGCAATCATTAGCCTACTAATTCAATATCCATTGTTGATTTCATTTATCTGATTGTAAGCTTCTGTGCATCACCCGTTGGCTCTGGATTACATAATCACACAGGAAATGTCTGTCAGCTCCTTGAGCCCGGCCTCTCGCTGCTTACATAGTAGTAACACGAGTGTTGTGTTTACCCGCGGTGATAAAGCCAAGTCCCATCCCAGAAAGGTAAATATTAGGGCGAGAGCACACCCATCCAACCCCTGCTATTGTACATGGCGGGAATGCTGCAGGGTGATATTGGGACAAGACGAGGGAGACTCAGGAGACGACTCTTGTGCCATTCTAAATGGAGAAGGGGATTATGGGTAATGGTATCAAAGAAAAGAATTGCAGAGAGTGCAGTCACTTACCTACCCCCTGGGGTACACACAGTGATGACCATCATGATAGTGTCAAAAAAATCTGCTCAGCCAGTGGCGGCTGGTGTTTTTTTTTTGGAGGGGTGGCAAACAATCACCCCCCCCTCCCCGTCCTCTCCTCCATGGCGGCTTCCAGCTCCTCCCCTCATCCTCTTAGCCCTTGTACACACAGTGGGAAATTCCGACATAAAATGTCCGATCGGACCGCGTTGTCGGATAATCCGACCGTGTGTGGGCTCCATCTGACTTTTTCCATCGGAATGTCTGACCAACCAAGTTTGAGAGCTGGATATAAAATTTTGACTTTGTCCGATCGTTTGTAGAGAATTACGATCGGACAAAGTGCCACGCATGCTCAGATCAAATTACGAGACCAAACCTATTGGCTACTGGCCGCAACCTTGTCCCGTCATAACGAACGAACGCCATCACGTTCTGAACGATCGGATTTTCCGACAACTTTGTCCGACCGTGTGTATGCAACACAAGTTTCGGACGAAATACGTCGGAAAAAATCTGACAGATTTTGTGGTCGGAATGTCCGACCGTGTGTACAAGGGCTTAGACGTCCAATAGGATCGCCTGTCCTTTCGGGTGACTGGTGTCAAAACCGGCTTCCTGATTGGTCGAGAGGAGGATCAGTGTTGCAACAGCTTTACTGAAGCCTATTAGAACCTCTGGTTCTAATCGGTGCTTAAAAAAAAAAACAACACTCCCCTCGCATTGGAATCCATGTGTTGGTGTCCTGAAAGGGGCCGGACTCATGGATGGGGGGGGCAGGGTTAGGCAGGGGGTGGGGGCAGCGCCCATGCGTCTTTAATGGATGGGCCGTTCCTGTGTTCAGCCAATATACAGTGCCTTACGAAAGTATTCGGCCCCCTTGAACTTTTCAACCTTTTGCCACATTTCAGGCTTCAAACATAAAGATATAACATTTTTATTTTTTGTGAAGAATCACCAACAAGTGGGACACAATTGTGAAGTGGAACGAAAAATTGGATTTTTGAAACTTTTTTAACTAATAAAAAAATGAAAAGTGGGGCGTGCAAAATTATACGGCCCCCTTGCGTTAATACTTTGTAGAGCCACCTTTTGCTGCGATTACAGCTGCAAGTCGCTTGGGGTATGTCTCTATCAGTTTTGTAAATCGAGAGACTGAAATTCTTGCCCATTCTTCCTTGCAAAACAGCTCGAGCTCAGTGAGGTTGGATGGAGAGCGTTTGTGAACAGCAGTTTTCAGCTCTTTCCACAGATTCTCGATTGGATTCAGGTCTGGACTTTGACTTGGCCATTCTAACACCTGGATACGTTTATTTGTGAACCATTCCTTTGTAGATTTTGCTGTATGTTTGGGATCATTGTCTTGTTGGAAGATAAATCTCCGTCCCAGTTTCAGGTCTTTTGCAGACTCCAACAGGTTTTCATCCAGAATTGTCCTGTATTTGGCTGCATCCATCTTCCCCTCAATTTTAACCATCTTCCCTGTCCCTGCTGAAGAAAAGCAGGCCCAAACCATGATGCTGCCACCACCATGTTTGACAGTGGGGATGGTGTGTTGAGGGTGATGAGCTGTGTTGCTTTTACGCCAAACATATCGTTTTGCATTGTGGGCAAAAAGTTGGATTTTGGTTTCATCTGACCAGAGCACCTTCTTCCACATGTTTGGTGTGTCTCCCAGGTGGCTTGTGGCAAACTTTAGACGAGACTTTTTATGGATATCTTTGAGAAATTGCTTTCTTCTTGCCACTCTTCCATAAAGGCCAGATTTGTGCAGTGTATGACTGATTGTTGTCCTATGGACAGACTCTCCCACCTCAGCTGTAGTTCTCTGCAGTTCATCCAGAGTGATCATGGGCCTCTTGGCTGCATCTCTGATCAGTCTTCTCCTTGTCTGAGCTGAAAGTTTAGAGGGACGGCCAGGTCTTGGTAGATTTGCAGTGGTCTGATACTCCTTCTATTTCAAAATGATCGCTTGCACAGTGCTCCTTGGGATGTTTAAAGCTTGGGAAATCTTTTTGTATCCAAATCCGGCTTTAAACTTCTCCACAACAGTATTATGGACCTGCCTGGTGTGTTCCTTGGTCTTCATGATGCTCTCTGCGCTTTCAACAGAACCCTGAGACTATCACAGAGCAGGTGCATTTATACAGAGACTTGATTACACACAGGTGGATTCTATTTATCACCATCAGTCATTTAGGACAACATTGGATCATTCAGAGATCCTCGCTGAACTTCTGGAGTGAGTTTGCTGCACTGAAAATAAAGGGGGCCGAATAATTTTGCACGCACCACTTTTCAGTTTTTTATTTGCTAAAAAAGTTTAAAAAATCCAATAGATTTCGTTCCACTTCACAATTGTGTCCCACTTGTTGGTGATTCTTCACAAAAAATACAAATTTTATATCTTTATGTTTGAAGCTTGAAATGTGGCAAAAGGTTGAAAAGTTCAAGGGGGCCGAATACTTTCGCAAGGCACTGTAAGCACACAAGTGAAACACATCCGGCTGCGTTACACTGCTTTGAAAAAGTATTCATACCCCTTGAAATTCTCCACATTTTGTCATGTTACAAGCAAAAACGTATTTTATTGGGATTTTGTGTGATAAACCAACACAAAGTAACACATAATTGTGAAGTGGGAGGAAAATCATAAATGGTTTTCCATTTTTTACACAAATAAATATGTGAAAAGTGGGGGGGGGGGCATTTTCATATTCAGCCCCCTTTACTCTGATACCCCTAACTAATGGAACCAATTGCCTTCAATTGGCTTCTGTTGGATGTTCAGGGAGGTTGATTTGGTCAACCCTGGAAGTAAGGGGGTCTCCTCTGTCCTGCCCACCTACCCCCCATCCCTACACACCTCCCTCTTATCCCTACACACCTCCCTGATTGCTCCCCTCGTTCTGTGGGACCCCAGTGCAGTCGCACTGTCTGCACCAGCAGTATATTATCTACCTCTGCCTGAAGGAGGTTGAATGTGTCTGAATGTCTTTGGGGGGGAAAAGAGTTTTTACCCTTCTAGAGGAAATTTGACCACATTTTATCATGTTTTGCCTTTTTCTGGATCGGCTCCGGTGGTTAGGGTTGTGAGATGCTGCAAAGTGTATTCATTTATTTTTGTTCTTTGGTTTTCTGTGTAACTATGTCAAGGAAAGCGATCAGTCAAACTGCCCGGGGTGCGATCCATTTGTATATTTAGAACTTAGGCCAATCCCAGCAGGTCCAATGTATACAATGTATATTTGCCATTTGGCAAAGTTCTTCTTTGAACAAATGAAATCTGATCTGTGATTGGCTGGGTTGTTCCTTGCTCCATGTTTTTTTTATACAGCCCATTTTATGTAAGACTTGTGCAGTCGGATTAGATGGATATATATATATATATATATATATATATATATATAAACAGTGTTTTCATGGCAGGGTACTTGTCCGCACATGGGGGGAATGTGAGCAGTGGCAGAGAAGAGAGCTTTTCTGGCTGATGTGATAATAATTCATCCTGAAGAGGAGGTTCTGCCCCGCCGTGCCAATGTTTGCTGGCTGACAAACTACAAATATATTCTTTGCCACCACAGATTCCTGACTCCGCTCCAAAACCCCGACATTGGAGAAATGAATACACATGTGCCCAGTGCTATTCCAGGGTATAGTGTGTATCCAGGTGTCCTACTGTCACACTTCACCCTCTTGCCCTGCACAGGTGTCCCCCTTCTCTCACTATGCCCAGGTACCCCTCTCCTGTCACTTTACCCAGGTGCCAGTCTACTGTCATTATGCCCAGGTACCTCTCTCCTGTCATAATGCCCAGGTATCCCTCTCCTGTCAAAATGCCCAGGTACCCCTCTCCTGTTATAACGCCCAGGTACCCCTCTCTTGTCATAATACCCAGGTACCCCTCTAGTGTCATTGTGTCCAGGTACACCCCTCCTGTCATAATGCCCAGGTACCCCTCCCCCGTCATATTACTCAGGTACCCCTCTCCTGTCATAATGCCCAGGTACCACTCTCCTGTCATAATTCTCAGGTACCCTTCTCCTGTCATAATTCTCAGGTACCCTTCTCCTGTCATAATGCCCAAGTACCCCTCTCCTGTCATAATGCCCAGGTACCACTCTCCTGTCCTAATTCTCAGGTACCCTTCTCCTGTCATAATTCTCAGGTACCCCTCTCCTGTCATAATTCTCAGGTACCACTCTCCTGTCATAATGCCCAAGTACCCCTCTCCTGTCATAATGCTTAGGTACCACTCTCCTGTCCTAATTCTCAGGTACCCCTCTCCTGTCATAATGCCCAAGTACCCCTCTCCTGTCATAATGCTTAGGTACCACTCTCCTGTCCTAATTCTCAGGTACCCCTCTCCTGTCATAATTCTCAGGTACCCTTCTCTTGTCATAATGCCCAGATACCCCTCTCATGTCATAATGCCCAAGTACCACTCTCCTGTCATAATGCCCAGGCACCTGTCCCCTGTTATAATGCCCAGGTACCCCTCTCTTGTCATAATGCCCAGGTACCCCTCTCCTGTCATGATTCTCAGGCACCCTTCTCCTGTCATAATGCCCAGGTACCCCTCTCATGTCATAATGCCCAAGTACCACTCTCCTGTCATAATGCCCAGGTACCCTTCTCCTGTCATAATGCCCAAGTACCCTTCTCCTGTCATAATGCCCAGGCACCTCTCTCCTGTTATAATGCCCAGGTACCCCTCTCTTGTCATAATGCCCAGGTACCCCTCTCCTGTCATAATTCTCAGGTACCCTTCTCCTGTCATAATGCCCAGGTACCCCTCTCATGTCATAATGCCCAAGTACCACTCTCCTGTCATAATGCCCAGGCACCTCTCTTGTCATAATGCCCAGGTACCCCTCTCGTGTCATAATGCCCAAGTACCCCTCTCCTGTCATAAAGCTCAGGTACCTCTCTCCTGTCATAATGCCCAGGTACCCCTCTCTTGTTATAATGCCCTGGTACCCCTCTCCTGTCATAATTCTCAGGTACCCCTCTCCTGTCATAATGCCCAGGCACCTCTCTCCTGTTATAATGCCCAGGTATCCTTCTCTTGTCATAATGCCCAGGTACCCCTGTCCTGTCATAATGCCCAGGTACCACTCTCCTGTCATAATTCTCAGGTACCCCTCTCCATTCAGTAACTTTTCCCAGACTGAGATGATGTCATCAGTTTGCTGCGGGCAGGAGGCAGCATTTCCACAGTCTCCCCTCCCTCATTAATCAGGTTGCAATATTGTAACTTTGTAGCAGATCACAAGGTAAGAGACGGAAGTAGAGACTGATCTGTTTCTGACAAGGGAGTACCTACCGGGGTCGCAAAAGGCACCATTACAATTCGGACCCATGCTCCAGGTGGCCCGTGTGACCCCCAGGTCTCTGCAAGCGCATCCACTGATCCATGAGCCACTCTGATGCAGACAGTTGATGTAAAGGGGCATTCTGATGGGGATAATCCATGTAAGCGGGCACTCTAATGGAGACACCTAATGTAAGGGGCACTCTGATGAGGACATCCGATGTAGGGGGCACTCTGAGAAGGATAACTGATCATATGCAAGGGGGCACTTGGTTGGGGACACCTGATATATGGGGGCACTCTGAGAAGGATAAAAGATCATATGCAAGGGGGCACTCTGTTGGGTACAATTGATGTAAGGGGGCACTCTGATAGCAACACATGATGTAAGGGGGCACTCTGTTGGGTACAATTGATGTAAGGGGGCACTCTGATAGCAACACATGATGTAAGGGGGCACTCTGATGGGGACATCTGATGTAAGGGGGCACTCTGATGGGGACATCTGATGTAAGGGGGCACTCTGATGGGGACACCTGATGTAAGGGGGCACTCTGATGGGGACACCTGATGTAAGGGGGCACTCTGATGGGGACATCTGATGTTAGGGGGCATTCTGATTGGGGACACATGATGTACAGGGTGGACTTTGATGGGGACTCTGATGTAAGGGGGTAATCTGATGGAAACTCCATGTAAAGGGCGACTCCTGATGTAGAGGGAGACTATGATAGGGACATCTGATATAAGGGGGCACAGGTTCTATTTAATCATCCTAATCCAATGATAGTCTAATACAGTGATGGCGACCCTTGGCACCCCAAATGTGTTGGAACTACATTTCCCATGATGCTCATGCACTCTGCATTGTAGTTGAGTATCATGGGAAATGTAGTTCCAAAACATCTGGGGTGCCAAAGTTCGCCATCACTGGTCTAATACATACTATTGTTTGCCAGGTGTTGACATTATGCCCCCTGACTTCTTTACTGCACCCCCCAGATTAGATCCGGTCCTGCCTCATGCTCCATTCAGTAACTTTTCCCAGACTGAGATGATGTCATCAGTTTGCTGCAGGAAGGAGGAAGCATTTCCACAGTCTCCTCTCCCTCAGTAATCAGGTTGCAATATTTGTAGCAGATCACAAGGTAAGAGACGAAAGTAGAGGCTGATCTGTTTCTGACATGGGCGTACCTACCGGGGTCGCAAAGAGCACCATTACAACCCGGACCCATGCTCCAGGTGGCCCGTGCGGCCCCCCCTGTACACCTGAACAGGAGGGCGTGGCATGTACTGGAACTGATCCCTCCATGCAGCCACTGAATGGCTGGCTTCTCCTTCTTTCCCTCCTGCAGACATTGAGGGGCTGCAGGAGGGAAATGGTGAGATCTGTTCCTCCACATGCCGTTCCAGCCATCTCCCTATCCCTGTCCTGCTGCCCAGGACCCCTATGTGCTTCCCTGGGCCCCCCCATGCACTGCTGGGTTTCAACCTCCTATCTCCCACTGCTGCGGGGATGTGTCAGGATGGACAGCGGGAAAGGAGCTGGTAAATTTGTAATTTGCCAGTCCCTTCCTTGTCTTAACCACTTGACCACTGGGCACTTAAACACTCTTAATAACCAGACCAATTTTCAGCTTTCACTGCTCTCACATTTTGAATGACAATTACTCAGTCATGCAACACTGGACCTATATGAAATTTTTTTCCTTTTTTCACACAAATAGAGCTTTCTTTTGGTGGTATTTAATCACCGCTCGGTTTTTTATTTTTTGTGCTATAAAAGAAAAAATACCGAAAATTCTTTGTTTCTGTTATAAAATTTAGCAGATTAGTAATTTTTTCTTCATAAATTTTGGCCAAAATTTATACCACTACATATCTTTGGTAAAAATAAGTACAAATTGGTGGATATTATTTGGTCTTTGTGAAAGTTATGGAGTCCACAAGCTATGGCGCCAATATCTGAAAATTGATCACACCTGAAGTACTAACGGCCTATTTCAATTCTTGAGACCTTAACATGCCAGAAAAGTACAAATACCCCCCAAATGACCCCTTTTTGGAAAGAAGACATTCCAAGGTATTTAGTAAGAGGCATGATGAGTTTTTTGAAGTTGTCATTTTTTCCCACAATTCTTTGCAAAATCAAGATTTTTTTTACTTTTTTTTTTTTTTTTTCACAAAATTGTCATATTATCAGTTTATTTCTCACACACAGCATATGCATACCACAAATTACACCCCAAAACACATTCTGCTATTACTCCCGAGTATGGTGATACCACATGTGTGAGACTTTTACACAGTGTGGCCACATACAGAGGCCCAACATGCAGGGAGCGCCATCAGGCGTTCTGGAGCACCCAGGACAATTCTGACATTTCTCTCCTACATGTAAAAATCATCATTTATTTGCTAGAAAATTACATAGAATCCCAAAACATTATATAAGTTTTTTTAGCAAACACCCTAGAGAATACAATGGTGGTCGTTGCAACTTGCACGGTATTTGCGCAGCAATTTTTCTAATGCTTTTTTTTGGAAAAAAAACTGTTTTGTGCTTTAAAAAAAAAAACACAGTAAAGTTAGCCCAATTTTTGCATAATGTGAAAGATGAAGTTACGCTGAGTAAATAGATACCTAACATGTCACTCTTCAAAATTGCACACGCTTGTGGAATGGCGCCAAACGTCACTACTTAAAAATCCCCATAGGCAACGCTTTAAATTTTTTTTACTGGTTACGTGTTTTAAGTTAAAGTGGAGGTCTAGGGCTAGAATTATTGCTCTCACTCTAACGTTCGCAGCGATACCTCACATGTGTGGTTTGAACACCGTTTTCATATGTGGGCGGGACTTGCTTACGCTTTTAAAAAAAAAAAAAAATGTTATTGTTCATTTTACTTTATTTATTTTAGTTTGACATTTTTTTTCCCCAAAAATAAATTTTTTGATCACTTTTATTCCTATTACAAGGAATGTAAACATCCCTTGTAATAGGAATATGGCATGACAGGTCCTCTTTACAGTGAGATATGGGGGGTCAATAAGACCCCGCATCTCACCTCTAGGCTGGAAAGCCTGAAATAAAAAAAAATAAAAAAAAAAGATTCTGGCTTTGATTGTATTGGCGAGTCGGTAGAAGCACCGGAGGGTGGCGGGAGGGGGGGGGGGGGGGAATGTCTATGGCTGGGTATTGCAGGGTATCACCGACTATGGCTGGGTATTGCAGGGTATCACTGACTATGGCTGGGTATTGCAGGGTATCTCCGAGTATGGCTGGGTATCTCCAAGTATTGGCAGGGTATTGCAGAGTATTGGCGGGTGTTGCAGAGTATTGGCGGGTGTTGCCGAGTATTTGCGGGTATTGCAGAGTATTTCAGAGTATTTGCTGGTACTGCAGAGTATTACAGGGTATTGCAGAGTATTGCAGGGTATTTGCTGGTACTGCAGAGTATTGCAGGGTATTGCAGAGTAATGGCAGGGAATTGAGGGGTTAAATTTCGGTGAGCAGCGATGTGGGCACTGCAGATGCAGCCCACAGCGCTGCTGACACCGATCTCTTCCCCCTCCGCTGTACCAAACGGTACAGAGAGGGGGAGGGAGGAACCGGCGTCATAGCATGACGCCGGTTTGTTTACAAGTGATCACTCCGTCATTTGACGGAGCGATCACGTGGTAAACAGCCGCGATGAGCGGCCGTTTACCGTGATCCGTGATGCGCCGGGTCCTGTGGACCTGTCGGTCACGGATGCTCTCGAGTGTGCGCCCCAGGGGGCGCGCGAGAGCGGAATTCTGGGAGGACGTCATAGGACGTCATTCGGCTATGGGAAGGTTGTTAAGTGGTTAATGAATAGACTCAGTGGTTGATACCGATCACTGACTCTATTTTTTTTTCTTTTTTTATTCATTCATAGCTGGGACATAACAAACTATACCTCAGTTTATGAATAAATGGGAAGCTCTGTACCGAGCTATGCCTATTGGTTCATTCTATGCAGCTGAGGCTGCAGAGAAAGGGACTGATGAATCTGTCCTCAGTTCTTTTCTCTGTCTCAAAAATGAGACAACAGGGGTCTGTTTGGACCCCTGATATTTCACCAAAGGCCCCCCCTCCCAAACAGGGGTACTAAAATATATGTAAAAACTTATAAAAAATTAAATTGTAAAAAATAAAACAAAAATAAAACACTACTGACACCAGTGGTGGAACTACCAGGATCTCAAAGGTCGCACTTGCAACTACGCTGCATGGCCTCCCTGATCCTGCAAAACCTGCGGAAGGATCCTCGTATTCTTCGGATCAAGGAGAGGGACCATTACTGGCTGGCCACTTTCCTTGATCCGCGGTACAAGGGTAAGGTTGCCGACCTTATCTTGCCATCGCAGAGGGAGCAGAGGATGAGACATCTCCGGGAGGCCTTGCAGAAAGCTCTGTGCAACGCGTTCCCAGAGACTGGGAGGTTACAAACTCCTGGTCCTGGACAACGTGTTGCTGAGGCATCGGTCAGAAGGAGTGGTGGAGAAGGTGGCCGTGTGACCGATGCACTCTGCCACCGTGGGGGGGGGGGGGCAACACGGCAGGAAGGTGGCCCACTGTGGGGGCCCTTTATGGTTTCTTGCACTGGCGCCTCTGTTGCCTGACATTTGTGAACACAGCCAAGAACTGCACAGACTGGAGGATTTACATGATTGTCTGACCTCGGCATCTCAGTTCAAGAAGTAGGTGACCTTATGTTATATTTTTTATTAAAGCAGTTGTTAAGTCATATTTGTAACTTTGACCTACAGGTAAGCCTATAATAAGGCTTACCTCTAGGTAAAAGTAATATCTCCTAAGCCTGTACAGTTTAGGAGATGTTCCCCTCGCAATGAGCCGCTGGCTTCAGCGGAGCATGCGCTCCGGGGATTCTCGGTTGAAAGTCCGGCAGACGCCAGACCCTGCCGGGAAGAAAACTCCCACGCGCATGCGCGGGAGTGACGACATCGCGGCTCCGGGCACTCACAGCGCTGGAGCCGCGATACCCGGAAAACACGCCGAAGGAACATGTCAGCTCCCTCGGCGTGGACCGAGTGAGATGCCGGCACCTCGTTCTAAGGTAAGTATTTCATAATGAGCTAGTATGCGGTGCATACTAGCTCATTATGCCTTTTCCCTTACAGGTCTAGAAAAAAAAAAAAAAAAGTCAGCGGGTTTACTCCTGCTTTAAATGGCAATTATGATAAACCACCACATGCAAAGCAAACTAACTGTCATCCGGTTAAGGTTTATGTCTGCTTTATATCTGCAGATATTCCCAATGTTGCCAAATTTGATTGCTATGACTTTCAGAGCGCCTCGTTGGAAACACGTAGCCCAGCTGGAGAATTGCGGCATCTCCTTGACATTTTTCCACATTGTACAGAAAAGCGTGTCTCCCTTTTCACGATTTAGGTGGCATTTCCTGCAGGGAGCAGAGAAAGTCTATTAGAGCGGAGGAGAGGAGCGGAGGCAGCTGCACGAGGACGTGCGTGGTTCAGCTCTCTTGCAGGATTCTCAGCTGACATCATCACTGGATGAATGAAGACACAGAAGGGTGTCGTTGTTCAAAGCTTTTTGCTGCCTGAGCTCCCCCGGACAAAAGATCTGTTAAACGGAGTCCAGGGAACGTGTTCCACGCACATGTCATACCCACCTGTGGACGCCAACAGCCGCCGAGGGTTTCCGGGAGCCCCAGGCGCGACGATAAGGACCATGGAATGGAAGGCGGAGGGCTGCTCGCCACAGTCAGTGTGAAGCCTCAGCAAAGTATCCGTCACCTCAAAGAAATAATAAGAAGAAATAAATGAGCTGCTACAGCCAGCCAGACAATGTTGCAGCCATGCTAAAGTCACAGATTCCACCCAAAGCTCTGCTTGTAAAGGTCCAAATTCCTATTCACAGTATTTTACTGACAGTTTTAGCCCTTTACACACGGTCGGAGAATCTGTCGGAATGAGTCTTATCGGACCGCGTCATCAGATAATCCGACTGTGTGTGGTATGCATCGGACTGATTCCGTCCGAATCTCCGTCCGATCCAAATTTCCAACATGTTGGAAATATTTCCCGACCAACTGGGCCGGACGGACCTAATCCGATCATGTGTAGAGCATTTTGATCGGACCAAGTGCCACGCATGCTCAGATCAAATTCCTACATCAAAGCTATTGGCTACTAGCCTGAACGTAGTCCCATCGTAACGAAATTACATCATCACGTTCTGAAAGATCGGATTTTTCGCCAACTTGGCCCAACCGTGTGTATGCAACAGTTTCGGACACAATCCGTCGGACTAAATCCGACGGGCAAAATCCAACGAATTTGGTTGGCAAAATCTACGACCGTGTGTACGTGGGCTTACAGCTTCTATATTTGGGAAAATAGATTTTAGGTGCATGTGAGAAATGGCAACCACTCAGCTCAGAATATACCCAGCAAAAAGGAGGTGCCCAGTGTGGAGGGGCGGGGGGGAATACATCCAACAATATAAAAATGTACCAGTCTTCAGTCTAGCACCTCTGTACAGTGCATGCCCTAACTATAAACAATTTTATTTCCCAACTTAAGCCGCGTACACACGGGCGGACTGTCTGTCCAACTTAGTCCGCTGAAACACATTTCAGCGGACAGTCCGCTCGTGTGTGGGCTTCAGCGGACTTTTTCAGCGGACAATCTGGCAGACTAAGTCTTTCGGAATTTCCGTAATATTGTCCGTCCAACTTTGGTTTCAGCAGACAGTCCGCTCGTGAGTAGGCAAGTTGGACGGACTAAGTATGACGCATGCTCAGAAAGGATTTACACGGCGAAAGGTTGCATTGCTGTGTATTGGACGTCGTATTTCTAGTCCCGTCGTACGTGCTGTACACGTCATCGCGCAAGCTTTCAACAGACTGTCTGTTCATCGTGTGTGGTCAAGTCCGTTCATTCAAAAGTAGGACGGACTGTCCGTCGGATTGTCTGACGGACTTAGTTGGCCAGACAGTCCGCCCGTGTGTACGCGGCTTTAGGAACATCTAGCTTTATACATTTATATATTATGCAGTGCCAGGACAAGGATCTCCAGCACCCAGGGGCAAAGTTGAGTAACTGTGCTCCCTCCCCTGCTGCTAACCCATGATGTAGATGGATGTACCTTGTTCTGGTGCACCCATTCTCCACCACTTCCTCTACCACCCAGGGTGCATTGTGCATATGTAGTCATCAGCTTGTTTTCTAGTAGCTAGGGTAGGGTGGTTGCGCATGTGCAGTGGGCAGATGACTTCCTTCAGAACTGTAGCCGACTTCCTCCTGAACTGTAGTTGACCTTCTCCTGACCTTTTCCTGACCTAAAGCTGACCTTCTCCTGACCAGCAACTGACATCCTTCTGGCCTGCAGCTGACCTCCACCCAACCTGCAGCTGACTTTCTCCTGAACTGCTGACCTCCTCCTAAGCTGCAGCTGACTTCCTCCTGAACTTCTGACATCCTCCTAAACTGCTGACCTCCTCCTGAACTGCAGTTGACCTCCTCCTGACCTGAAGCTGACTTTTTCCTAACCTACAGCTGACCTTCTGCTGACCAACAGCTGGCTTCCTCCTGGCCTGCAGCTGACCTCATCCTGAACTGCTGACCTCCTATCCTGCAGTTGACTTCCTCCTCAACTGCTGACCTCCTGAATACAGTTGACATCCTCCTGAATTGCTGACCTCCTCCTGACCTGCTGCTGACCTCCTCCTAAACTGCAGCTGACCTTCTCTTGACATGCAGCTGACCCCCCCCCCCCCCCTCGGCATGCAATTAACTTCCTCCTGAACTGCTGACTTCCTCCTGGCCTGCAGCTGAACTCCTTCTGACCTGCAGCTAACTTCCTCCTGCATTGTTGACCTTCTTCTGACATCTAGCGGATTTCCTCCTGAACTGCTGACCTTCTCCCGATATGCAGCTGACCTCCCCCTGACCTGCAGTTATCTACCCCGAAACTGCAGTTGACTTCCTCCTGACCCACAGCTGACCTCCTCCTGACCTGCAGTTGACCTCCACATGATCCTCAGTTGACCTCCTTTTGACTTGTAGCTGACCTTCTTCTGACCTGATTTTGACCATCTAAGCCAGGGGTGTCCAACCTTTTGATGCACAAGGGACACTTAAGCCACTTGGTAACCGGTCACGGGCCACAAGGAGCAGAGCAGGCAGATGGCAGGTCTGTGTCTGCTCTGCACTAAACTCTTTATTTTTTTAGTGGATTGGATTGGAGGTAGGACACAAGTCGGTTTACATCTGCCACTCCATAGAGGTGAATGGAGAGTCCTATTGGGTCAGACTGACCGTGTGAAAGAGTCCCAAGGCTGCTTTCACACTGATGCACTGTGGTTTTCCAGCACCGCGGGTGCAACGCAGTGTACCTTTGGCTTTCCTGCACTTTGCAATATACTTCTATTATATTCTGTAGGTTTGGTGCACTTTCAGAAAGCTCACCAAACTCGTAAGTAATAACAGAAGTCTATGGCTCAGTGCAGCTAAGCCCCGCAGGTTCACTGCACTGCATCTGCGGATCAGTTTGAAAGGAGCCCAGTAACCACCGCAGAACAGATATGCCTGTATATACACTGTGAATTTTAGTGATAAACTGAGCTTTAATAACAGTATTCTATTCTATTCCATCCCAGAGCAGGAGGTCGCGGGCCATATCAAAGTGCTCCATGGGCCACATGTGGCCCCCGGGCCACTGGTTGGGCACCCCTGATCTAAGCTATATCAATGTGCTTCAAGCAGATTTGCATTTTGATTATCTTGTACGGGGGTTCCCTATTCCTGAAGCTCCTCTGACATCTTCTTGACCCACGATTCTCAAAATGTTTCACTTTAAGTGAATGAATAATATCCACGATTTGTAATGAATTTTTACAACCCATAAATCTGAAGGAATCTGGTATGGAGGCTGCCATTTCTGACCTCTCCTGAAAATGCTACTTGCATGGCTCTCTGACCTCAACATTTTCCACATCGCTGATCTGGAAATTTTTTTTTTTTTTAACAGAAGCTACATTAGGCATTGCTAATATATCAGATGGCCACATCATATATGCTCAAATCACAATTTGTATTGTGCAAGGTACGTGTGCAAAAATATGATTGTGAGCATTGTTGAGCCACACCCCCCTCCCCAACAGGAAAAATCAAAAAGAACAAAAGGGAAAAGAAATGCAGCCTGAATGAATGAATGAACGAATGAGTGACTTGTATAGTGCTACCTATGCGAACTGAATCGCCTCAGGGCCTGGCTCTAATTTGGTCTATGTACCGGGCCCAGAATAGACTGTAATGGACACCCTGGACCAATTTTGCCAAATGTAATGGGCCCAGTCATAGAGGGTAATGGGCAAACTGGACCTTACTTAGCACGTGCTATGAGCCCAGCCATTGAATATAATTGTAGCACCCTGGTGTTTAGGCAAGGTTGCTCCTAAATGTACCTGGCAGGTATAGCTATCTTGGCTAATTACATAGTTACATAGTAGGTGAGGCCAGGGGTCAAGTCCTGGGAAAAAAAGTGTGGGAACTCCCACCCAAGATCCATTCCCCCACCAAAAAAAAAAAAAGGTACGCTCATATGCATATATACTGCACAGAAAATACAGTACAACATTTATTGTAAAGTGGCAGTTTACAAAAACAAAATAACGTGTCAAACAAAACAATCAACACAATGGGTGATGATCTTTCCCTCGCAGGGAATTTCTACCACAAATACACCCTGTTCCAAATTCTGTTACACAGCCCATTAGAAAATATCCCACAAACAGGAATAAGTATTGGCAGAGTATTGAAGAGTATTGGCAGGGTATTGCAGAGTATTGATAGGCTATTGCAGAGTATTGGCAGGGTATGTATTGAAGAGTATTGGCAGAGTATTGCAGAGAATCGGCAGGGTATGTATTGGCAGGGTATTGCAGAGTATTGATAGGGTATTGCAGAGTATTGGCAGGGTATTGCAGAGTATTGATAGGGTATGTATTGTAGAGTATTGATAGGGTATTGCAGAGTATTGGCAGGGTATTGCAGAGTATTGGCAGGGTATTGCAGAGTATTGGCAGGGTATGTATTGGCAGGGTATTGCAGAGTATTGGCAGGGTATTGCAGAGTATTGGCAGGGTATTGCAGAGTATTGGCAGGGTATGTATTGGCAGGGTATTGCAGAGTATTGATAGGGTATTGCAGAGTATTGGCAGGGTATTGCAGAGTATTGGCACAGTATTGCAGAGTATTGATAGGTTATTGCAGAGTATTGGCAGGTTATTGCAGAGTATTGGCAGGGTATGTATTGTAGAGTATTGGCAGAGTATTGTAGAGTATTGGCAGGGTATGTATTGGCAGGGTATTGCAGAGTATTGGCAGGGTATGTATTGCAGAGTATTGATAGGGTGTGTATTGTAGAGTATTGATAGGGTATTGCATAGTATTGGCAGGGTATTGCAGAGTATTGGCAGGGTATTGCAGAGTATTGGCAGGGTATTGCAGAGTATTGGCAGGGTATGTATTGCAGAGTATTGGCAGGGTATTGCAGAGTATTGATAGGGTATTTATTGCAGAGTATTGGCAGGGTATTGCAGAGTATTGATAGGGTATGTATTGCAGAGTATTGGCAGGGTATTGCAGAGTATTGATAGGGTATGTATTGCAGAGTATTGGCAGGGTATTGCAGAGTATTGATAGGGTATGTATTGCTGAGTATTGGCAGGGTATTGCAGAGTATTGGCGGGGTATGTATTGCAGAGTATTGCAGAGTATTGGCAGGATATTGAAGAGTATTGGAAGAATATTGAAGAGCATTGATAGGGTATTGCAGGGTGTGTATTGGCAGAGTATTGGCAGGGTATTGCAGAGTATTGGCAGGGTATGTATTGCAGAGTATTGGCAGAGTATTGCAGAGTATTGACAGGGTATTGCAGAGTATTGGCAGGGTATTTATTGGCAGAGTATTGGCAGGGTATTGCAGAGTATTGATAGGGTATTGCAGGGTGTGTATTGGCAGAGTATTGGCAGGGTATTGCAGAGTATTGGCACAGTATTGCAGAGTATTGATGGGGTATTGCAGAGTATTGGCAGGGTATTGCAGAGTATTGGCAGGGTATTGAAGAGTATTGGCAGAGTATTGGCAGAGTATTGGCAGGGTATGTATTGCAGAGTATTGGCAGAGTATTGCAGAGTATTGACAGGGTATTGCAGAGTATTGGCAGGGTATTTATTGGCAGAGTATTGGCAGGGTATTGCAGAGTATTGCAGAGTATTGGCACAGTATTGCAGAGTATTGATAGGGTATTGCAGAGTATTGGCAGGGTGTTGCAGAGTATTGGCAGGGTATGTATTGCAGAGTATTGGCAGGATATTGAAGAGTATTGGCAGAGTATTGAAGAGTATTGGCAGGGTATTGCAGAGTATTGGCAGGGTATGTATTGGCAGGGTATTGCAGAGTATTGGCAGGGTATTGCAGAGTATTGACAGAGTATTGCAGAGTATTGATAGGGTACTGCAGAGTATTGGCAGGGTATTGCAGAGTATTGGCAGGGTATGTATTGCAGAGTATTGGCGGGGTATTGCAGAGTATTGCAGAGTATTGAAGAGTATTGGCAGGGTATTGCAGAGTATTGGCAGGGTATGTATTGGCAGGGTATTGCAGAGTATTGGCAGGGTATTGCAGAGTATTGACAGAGTATTGCAGAGTATTGATAGGGTACTGCAGAGTATTGGCAGGGTATTGCAGAGTATTGGCAGGTTATGTATTGCAGAGTATTGGCGGGGTATTGCAGAGTATTGCAGAGTATTGGCGGGGTATTGCAGAGTATTGATAGGGTAGTGCAGAGTATTGATAGGGTAGTGCAGAGTATTGATAGGGTAGTGCAGAGTATTGATAGGGTATTGCAGAGTATTGGCAGGGTATTGCAGAGTATTGATAGGGTATTGCAGAGTATTGATAGGGTATTGCAGAGTATTGATAGGGTATTGCAGAGTATTGATAGGGTATTGCAGAGTATTGGCAGGGTATTGCAGAGTATTGATAGGGTACTGCAGAGTATTGGCAGGGTATTGCAGAGTATTGGCAGGGTATGTATTGCAGAGTATTGGCGGGGTATTGCAGAGTATTGGCGGGGTATTGCAGAGTATTGATAGGGTAGTGCAGAGTATTGATAGGGTATTGCAGAGTATTGGCAGGGTATTGCAGAGTATTGATACTGATAGGGTATTGCAGAGTATTGATAGGGTATTGCAGAGTATTGGCAGGGTATTGCAGAGTATTGATAGGGTATTGCAGAGTATTGGCAGGGTATTGCAGAGTATTGATACTGATAGGGTATTGCAGAGTATTGATGAGTACTGGCAGGGTATTGCAGAGTATTGATGAGTATTGGCAGGGTATTGCAGAGTATTGATGAGTATTGGCAGGGTATTGCAGAGTATGGATGAGTATTGGCAGGGTATTGCAGAGTATGGATGAGTATTGGCAATTTGGCAGGGTATTGCAGAATGCAACTTACTTACACACTAGTGACTGACCTCCTGGTATTTATTCTCTTCCCTTCTGTTCTGGGGGGAGAAGAAGTAAACTTGAAAAGTGCAGCGGCTGTGGCAACAGGAGGCACTGGGTAGAGGGGAGCGGGAGGACAGTCCGGCGCGCTGCGTGTGTCACACTGACTGACGGTCTCGTGCCAGTGCGTGCCCACGTGCACGGCCGAAGTCATGTGACCGGTTGCTAGATGCGGAGCGGCCCCTGCCTAGCAACCAGTCACTCGCGGCTGAGGAGCGGCGCGGACTACGCGCTGCATAGCCTCAGCCCGGCTCAGACAGCCAGGGCTGCTGATAGAAACCATGGGGCCCCGTACAGCCTACCTGATGGGGCCCCCTTCTGCCCCAACCTCAACCCCACCTATCCATCCAGCGAAAGGGCTGATATAGGTGGGAAGGGGTTAATGATGCCAAGAGGTGCCCATGTCTTACTTTGTAAACTTACAATCTTTTTTTATTTATGTGCATTATATTAAAATATGCAGCAAAGTCAGTATAACTGGCAGAAGATGCGGGGGGTAGGTCAGTAGAACAACGGTCCCCCATTTCATATCAGAGTCCCCTCCATCACAGAAGAGCCCCCTCCATCACAGCAGAGCCCCCTCCATCACAGCAGAGCCCCCTCCATCACAGCAGAGCCCCCTCCATCACAGCAGAGCCCCCTCCATCACAGCAGAGCCCTCTCCATCACAACAGAGTCCCCTCCATCAGAGCCCCCTCCATCACAGCAGAGTCCCCTCCATCACAGCAGAGCCCCCTCCATCACAGCAGAGCCCCTTCCATCACAGCAGAGCCCCTTCCATCACAGCAGAGCCCCTTCCATCACAGCAGAGCCCCCTCCATCACAGCAGAGCCCCCTCCATCACATCAGAGCCCCCTCCATCACAGCAGAGCCCCCTCCATCACATCAGAGCCCCCTCCATCACATCAGAGTCCCCTCCATCACAGCAGAGCCCCCTCCATCACAGCAGAGCCCCCTCCATCACATCAGAGCCCCCTCCATCACATCAGAGCCCCCTCCATCACAGCAGAGTCCCCTCCATCACAGCAGAGTCCCCTTGTATCACAGCAGAGCCCCTTGTATCACAGCAGAGCCCCCTCCATCACAGCAGAGTCCCCTCCATCACAGCAGAGCCCCCTCCATCACAGCAGAGCCCCCTCCATCACAGCAGAGCCCCCTCCATCACAGCAGAGTCCCTTCCATCACAGCAGAGCCCCCTCCATCACAGCAGAGTCCCTTCCATCACAGCAGAGCCCCCCTCCATCACAGCAGAGCCCCCTCCATCACAACAGAGTCCCCCCCCATCACAGCAGAGTCCCCTTATATCACAGCAGAGCCCCTTGTATCACAGCAGAGCCCCCTCCATCACAGCAGAGTCCCCTCCATCACAGCAGAGTCCCCTCCATCACAGCAGAGCCCCCTCCATCACAGCAGAGCCCCCTCCATCACAGCAGAGCCCCCTCCATCACATCAGAGCCCCCTCCATCACAGCAGAGTCCCCTCCATCACATCAGAGCCCCCTCCATCACATCAGAGCCCCCTCCATCACAGCAGAGTCCCCTCCATCACAGCAGAGCCCCCTCCATCACATCAGAGCCCCCTCCATCACAGCAGAGTCCCCTTATATCACAGCAGAGCCCCTTGTATCACAGCAGAGCCCCTTGTATCACAGCAGAGTCCCCTCCTTTTACAGCAGAGCCCCTTGTATCACAGCAGAGTCCCCTCCATCACAGCAGAGTCCCCTCCATCACAGCAGAGCCCCCTCCATCACAGCAGAGTCCCCTCCATCACAGCAGAGCCCCTTGTATCACAGCAGAGCCCCTTGTATCACAGCAGAGCACCTTGTATCACAGCAGAGCCCCCTCCATCACAGCAGAGTCCCCTCCATCACAGCAGAGCCCCCTCCATCACAGCAGAGCCCCTTATATCACATCAGAGCCCCTTATATCACATCAGAGCCCCTTATATCACATCAGAGCCCCTTATATCACAGCAGAGTCCCCTTATATCACAGCAGAGCCCCTTGTATCATAGCAGAGCCCCTTGTATCACAGCAGAGTCCCCTCCATCACAGCAGAGTCCCCTCCATCACAGCAGAGCCCCCTCCATCACAGCAGAGTCCCCTCCATCACAGCAGAGTCCCTTCCATCACAGCAGAGTCCCTTCCATCACAGCAGAGTCCCTTCCATCACAGCAGAGTCCCCTTATATCACAGCAGAGCCCCTTGTATCACAGCAGATCCCCTTGTATCACAGCAGAGTCCCCTCCATCACAGCAGAGTCCCCTCCATCACATCAGAGCCCCCTCCATCACATCAGAGTCCCCTCCATCACAGCAGAGTCCCCTTATATCTCATCAGAGCCCCTTGTATCACATCAGAGCCCCCTCCATCACATCAGAGTCCCCTCCATCACAGCAGAGTCCCCTTATATCTCATCAGAGCCCCTTGTATCACAGCAGAGCCCCCTCCATCACAGCAGAGTCCCCTCCATCACAGCAGAGCCCCCTCCATCACAGCAGAGCCCCTTGTATCACAGCAGAGCCCCCTCCATCACAGCAGAGTCCCCTCCATCACAGCAGAGCCCCCTCCATCACAGCAGAGCCCCCTCCATCACAGCAGAGCCCCCTCCATCACATCAGAGTCCCCTCCATCACATCAGAGTCCCCTCCATCACAGCAGAGCCCCCTCCATCACAGCAGAGCCCCCTCCATCACAGCAGAGCCCCCTCCATCACATCAGAGCCCCCTCCATCACAGCAGAGCCCCCTCCATCACATCAGAGTCCCCTCCATCACATCAGAGTCCCCTCCATCACAGCAGAGCCCCCTCCATCACAGCAGAGCCCCTTATATCACATCAGAGCCCCCTCCATCACAGCAGAGCCCCCTCCATCACAGCAGAGCCCCCTCCATCACATCAGAGCCCCCTCCATCACATCAGAGTCCCCTCCATCACATCAGAGTCCCCTCCATCACATCAGAGTCCCCTCCATCACAGCAGAGCCCCCTCCATCACAGCAGAGCCCCCTCCATCACAGCAGAGCCCCCTCCATCACAGCAGAGCCCCCTCCATCACAGCAGAGCCCCTTATATCACATCAGAGCACCTCTCAACATCAGTCCCCATTTCAGGTTGGTGGGGGAGGGGGCCTCTCAGGAGGTGTTAGGATCGTTTACATTACAAAACATTTCTTACTGTTCGTGTTGTGTCTGTGCTGGCAGGCCAGATGCAGTGTCAGTGGGCCTGTTTTAATCTGTGCCAACATGAGAGAACTCTCCTGCACAGCAGCATGTCTCTTACCTAAGAAGCTCCCATCCCCGGCTGCTAATCCTTAGACTTCTCTCCACCAACCAATGAGAGCAGCGGAGGGGTGTGGTCTTGGGTCTGTGGAGAAGGCAATCTAGAAGCTCTGGACTGGATTACAGAGCTCAGCTGAGGTCCTGGGAGACACAGATTCCTGGATTCTGTTTCCAGGATTTTGTAATGGAAAGATCCAGTGTGTAGTGTACAATGAGCGCAGGGAGCCTCTTGTAAATTAGAAAGCGTTTTTTGGGTTTTCTCCACTGAACTGTCTTTGAAGCTGCACAGGCCCCCCCTGCTGGCCGGGCCCGGTACAACAGGGCTGGCTGTACTGGCTTATCAGCGGCCCTGCAGACAGCTAATGGGAACGGCGTTCCCGCTGTGGAAATAGTACGGGAACGCCGTTCCCATGCGTTCCCGCAGCACTCGAGCCCTGGGTGAGGCTGAAAAAAGACACATTAAGTCTAACCTATGTGTGTGATTATATGTCAGTATTACATTGTATATCCTCCTGTTGCAGTCATTCAGGTGCTTATCTAGTCGTTTTTTGAAACGATTGATGCTCCCCGCTGATACCACCGCCTGTGGAAGGGAATTCCACATGTTTGCCACTCTTACAGTAAAGAACCCTCTATGTAGTTTAAGGTTAAACCTCTTTTCTTCTAATTTTAATGAGTGGTCACGAATCTTGTTAAACTCCCTTCCGCAAAAAAAAAATTCTCCCTATTGTGGGGTCACCAGTATGGTATTTGTATATGGAAATCATATCCCCTCTCAAGCGTCTCTTCTCCAGAGAGAATAAGTTCAGTGCTCACAACCTTTCCTCATAACTAATATCCTCCAGACCCTTTATTAGCTTTGTTGCCCTTCTTTGTAGTCGCTCCATTCCCAGTACATCCTTCCTGAGGACTGGTGCCCAGAACTGGACAGTATACTCCAGGTGCGGCTGGACCAGAGTCTTGTAGAGCCGGAGAATTATCTTTTTATCTCTGGAGTTGATCCCCTTTTTAATGCCAATATTCTGTTTGCTTTGTTAAAAGCAGCTTGGCATTGCATGCCATAGCTGAGCCTACTAGGACCCTCAGGTCCTTTTCCGTCCTAGATTCCCCCAGAGGTTCTCCCCCCAGTGTATAGATTGCATTGAGATTTTTGCCACTCAAATGCATTATTTTACATTTTTCTACATTAACCATTTCAACCCCAGAAGGATTTACTCCCTTCTTGACAAGGCCCTTTTTGCGATACGGCACTGCATCCTTTTTTTCCCATAAATAGAGCTTTCTTTTGGTGGTATTTGATCACCTCTGCAGTTTTTATTTTTTGCGCTATAAACAAAAAAAGGGCAGCTTTTACTTTTTGCTATAATAAATATCCTCAAACATATAAAAAAAACGAATTTCTTCCACAGTTTAGGCTGATATATATTCTTCTACATATTTTTGGTAAAAGTTTCCCCTTAATATACATACCAGACCTGAAGGACCTAGTATGGAATTTGGGGGGACCCCCACGCAATATGTATTTTAAAATTTGGGTGCGGGGTTCCCCTTAATATTCATACCAGACCCAAAGGGCCTGGTAATAGACTGTGGGTGAATCCCATGGCGTTTTTTTCAATGACTTTTATGTGTATTGCCGGGACTGACAATTCATTATACCCGCGAGTTTTAAATGACCTTTTTTCCTTTAGAAATGTCATTTTGTGCAGGGACTGTTCTAAGCACAGGAAACACGTGCGACTTTACAGGCATACTATAGACACCCCCCAGGTATGAAATTTAAAGGAATATTACACTTTTATTGTTTCACTTTAAGCATTATTAAAATCACTGCTCCTAAAAAAACAGCCGTTTTTTTTTTACTTTTTTTTGCATTGATACATGTCCCCTGGGGCAGGACCCGGGTCCCCAAACACTTTTATGACAATAACTTGCATATAAGCCTTTAAAATTAGCATTTTTGAGTATTCATGTTCGTGTCCCGTAAACTTTAACGGTGTTCGTGTGTTCGAACAAATTCTTTGCTGTTCGCATGTTCTGCTGCGAACCGTCTGGCTCTGTGGGAAGGTGGGAAGTAACATCTATAATTGTAATAGACTGCGTTGTCATGTGTACTATCACTGCGGGGAAGAACCAACAAGTCTCATTGCTCATGGGAAAGGATCAGCCAGGTCTTTTTACACTTCCCGCCAGTGCTGTAAGGGTTAACATACACTCCAAAATGGAGTCCATTACAGTTTTGGTGCGCCACAGCATGAAGGAGGCGGGTGCCACAGTTCCCAGAGATCATCTGCACCAATCCGTTGGCAGGGGGAGGAGTCTCCGCTCTGCAGAGGAGGATAAGGAAGTGCTGCCACGTGTGTCTGATTGTGGGTTGAAGAGAAGGATGGCACAGTTCATGAGTGAGATGGCGGATTGGAAAAAGCATGCTCAGGGTGTTTGTGTTTGTTTCGATCCGAGTAATGCGAAACCTGTCCTGACACCGGAGTGGGGTATACACCGAAGGGAAAGCTTGCCCTGTATATGGCTGGAGGCTATGAGGCTTTGGGACTGATCGGTGAGAGATGTTCCGGCTTGACCACATAGTTGAGCCCTTGGATCATCTGTGGACAATGTGGAGTGCACCTCCACGGATTCTACAAGTTGATTGGGACAAGAGTGTCGTTATCCCAGCTGGGAGTGATATTCAGAGCCCACCTACCATTAACAGTCGTGCAGGAAGCTGCTACCTCTGCATCAATGACCACTCCAGGACCCAGAGCACCAGTTACTCCTCGAGGTTTTGGTCGGGCCCAACTGCTTGCACTAATGTCCGAACCACCGGGGAAAAGAGTACCAGAACCGGGTAGGCCAGTGAAGAGTGCAAGCAGTGTGCCTGGGGGGGAGGTGATGGCGGTGACCGTTAAAGGGGATAATGTTGTTGTGCCAGTTAAAGCAAGCACCAAGCACAACTATATCCCGGCCGAAGAGTATTCTACCATTACAGATTCAGACATTCCATTTGACGGTCTATCTGAACTCTTTTTGGATACTTTGTCTTGCACCAGGAAGTGGAGTGACAGCGATGAGGAACAGATGAGTGACGAAGAAGGTGAAGTTACCTCTGTTGCTGCTGCCAGTGTAAAAATGTAACTGTTTGCCAACTAGTATTACTAGATCCTTTGTGCAGCTCCGCTGATAAGTATCACTAGATCCTTTGAGATTGTTGGACTCAATGAGTTCCCATAGTTCGCCCTACCATGCCCATACCTATAATCAAGCCTGATCATATGCCGGATGTGGTCGCTGGGTGCTCGGTTCAGTGTGCTCCAGACTCCTGGGTTTCACCCAGATATGGAGATCCCAAAACCTGCCTTGGCTGTCAAAGGTACAGCGGATAATAATAAAGAAAGTGGCAGAAGAATATGGGTACCTATACCCCTACATACCTGTTCACTTGGAAGAGGAAATCTCGGAGAAGGAAACTCAATGGGTGGATGAAGCTATGCGCAGTTTCCTCCAGATTCCTCTCAACGCAGACTTTATGAGATTGTCACCCAAGATGGCTGGAAAATACCTGTCAGTATTAAACACCTGGGGCTAAAATTCATTTGGACAGCGTAATCATCCGCAGACCAGACAAAAAGGACATCAAACGTTTTGTCACTACGATGAATGCAAAGGGAGAGTCTATAATTCTGCCCCATCCCGGGTACTATTGGTAAATGACATTAAGATGCTGCTATTACCCTTACCATGGATTACAAATATGTGTTGTGTGATATCAAGGACGCTATGCTGACTTCACACTCACATTCAAGTTGTTGCTAGTGGAGAACATTCCAGAGAGCTTTACTGCCAGGATTATACTGGACTGAATGCTGCCGGAAGATACAGGGAGTGCCCACCTGAGCCATGTTGGCTAAAGTTAAAGTTGTTGGGGTGATCCATCCTGAAGTGTGACCTGTGATCTTCAGTAAGTTTTTGTGTCTTGAGTGATGAAGAAAATCTTCTTTGTCCACGGCTGTCACGTGGATAAACTGAGGATATCGTTGCAAGGGAACCTGTGTCCCAAAGTGCGGTCCCTTGCACTGTGGCCTGGCTGCTGGTTGTCTGATCCTTGCACTGTGGCCTGGCTGCTGGTTGTCTGAACCTTGCACTGTGGCCTGGCTGCTGGTTGTCTGATCCTTGCACTGTGGCCTGGCTGCTGGTTGTCTGATCCTTGCACTGTGGCCTGGCTGCTGGTTGTCTGATCCTTGCACTGTGGCCTGGCTGCTGGTTGTCTGATCCTTGCACTGTGGCCTGGCTGCTGGTTGTCTGAAATGCAGCTGTGACTTCTTGTCCCTGGAGTTGTCCCTGAAGAAGAAGGGAAAGTGCTGGGAAGTATTGTTCACCCCGAGTGAAATTGGTGGACTGTGACACGTCATGGACACTGGGTGTGTAGTTAGTTAGGCTGTGATAAAGCGGCAAATTGTTACCATTCATGTGAATAATGGACTAACCAATGCATCAGAACTGTTTCTAGTGTTGGTCACCAGGTGGCGTGAGTGGTGCTGGCCTGGGTGAACTTTATTCACATTATGAACATTTGATAGAATGTGCTTGACTATTATATAACAGATGTACCTTGTGAATGCCACCAGGCCTAACACTCCAAACTCCCCCACCTTCTTTGAAATGAGAGCCAAACAACTTCTGGAGTAAACCGGCCGTAGCAGCCTTAATTTTATTAACAAACGTTAATATATAAATATAACAATTAACATGAACAATTAACCAAAAGACATCTGTTATTGAAACCATTAATCCCCCCTAGCGTTGGTCTTTTCAGGTCCACCATCCACCATATGTATTACAATATGACACTGTGGAACCTCTCAAGTGAGTTATACGGCCTCAAGCCGACAAGCTGACTCAGAGACACCCACTTGCCACAGTGCCCCATAACCAATCTCCCGTTAACCTCCGTTACCTGGGATACCATCCTCAGGACCCATCCCACCAACAGGTCCTGAACTCCTCCTTCCACAAATCTCTTCCTTCCCCCGCAAAGACCAACACCAGCCACTGCCACGACATCCCATTGTCCGAAACCTGCAATGAAAGAAAAAACACACAAACCAACATCTTCCTTCCTACCCCCTTACTAAAACTAGGGAGGGTGGACAGGAAACTTCCTAGTCTCTCTGAATGAGCGGGAGGAGGGGTCCGTCCCCCTATATAAATATCGACCCCTCCTCCTCTCCTATAGCCAATACCACTCCACCTAACAACTACCAATACACATTCCCCTGTCACAATGTCATGCCAGCCCTTCGCCCATCTTGTTGCACTCCTCAGCTACAGGCTTCTCTAAGTGAAAGTTTTTTTTCAGATTAACGGAAAGGGGGTGGCATTCTCTGTTAAGGATGGGGCCTGCTTTCACTATGTAAATAATGCAGATATTTTATAGGATGTATTTACACTGCTATGCGGTCTTCGGCTGAGGACAATTGAAAACCATTCAATCACGTATGTATATATTGCACCATGCTACAAAGGGATAGGATGCATTTGCATTGCTGTTGATCTTTCTCTTTCAGGTGTTGCTGTATCGGTACTTTTTCCATGGCTAAGGAGAGACAGGGGATCCAGCCTGACAACACTGAGCCCTTGTACACACGGTCGGAGATTCCGACGTAATGTGTCCGATCGGACCGTTTTGTCGGATATTCCGTCTGTGTGGGGTCTCCATCAGACTGTTTCCATCAGAGTATCCGACGGACCAAGTTTTCCAACTTGTTGGTAACATTTTCCGACAAAATGCTCTGATCGGACATACTCCGATCATGTGTAGAGAATTCCAATCGGACAAAGTGCCACGCATGCTCAGATCAAATTCCTACATCAAAGCTATTGGCTACTAGCCTGAACGTAGTCCCGTTGTAATGAAATAACGTCATCATGTTCTGAACGATCAGATTTTCCAACAACTTTGTCCGACCGTGTGTATACAACAGTTTCGGACAAAATCCGTCGGACAAAATCCGACGGATTTGGTTGTCGGAATGTCCGACCGTGTGTACAAGGGCTAACTGTTTTATACTTATTATCCTTGTATATATTAGATGGACAGTTAGGAAGTAAGGTTATTTCTTATGCTTGCTTTTAAAATTGTATATAAATATTTTTGATATTTCATTGTCATGTGTGATCTACCATGTCATGTGTCTTAACTATGTTATACCTTGTGGTACTCCACATATATTAACTTAGGCTTGAGAGCTCAACTTATTTTTCTTCAAACTCAGAGACGTAGTTTTGTAGGCAGGGGTAGGATGTAGCACCCTGGTGTTCAGCCAGGGTTGCTCCTAAATTTAACTGCCAGTTAGAGCTACCTTGGCTAATTGTTGAGGATCAATTGGTTTCACTCTAAGTTTATAATTGCTGCACTTCTCTCTTTTACCGCTAGGTGGCCTGGGTATTTGGTGGCATTAGATATAAGAAGGGCACTGCAAGCTTGGATTATGGGTATATGGGGTATCTCAGCAAATGGGCAGTAGACATATGCGCCATCAATAAATTTGTTTTGTTTAGTTCCGTATTGGCTGTTAATTCGTATTTTGCAATTTGTGTCCGAAATTCAATTTGGATTCGTACGAAATACGAATTTTCGGTAGGTTCGTTAACTTTTCGTAGCAATTACGAACATTTCTTATGATGAATTTAAAAAGCAAAAAATACCTTTCTTAATATGGCAGTCATCGACTCATTAAGCTCATTATGAGGGGCTCCCACCATCCCTGTGCTGTGCTGACTTCCTGGGTTTGTACCCCTGCTGTGCTCAATATGAGGGGCTCCGACCATCCCTGTGCTGTGCTCATTATGAGGGGCTCCCACCATCCCTGTGCTGTGCTAACTTCCTCCTGGGGATGTACCCCTGCTGTGCTCATTATGAGGGGCTCCACCATCCCTGTGCTGTGCTCATTATGAGGGGCTCCCACCATCCCTGTGCTGTGCTCATTATGAGGGGCTCCCACCATCCCTGTGCTGTGTTGACATCCTAGGTTTTTAACTTCATCATAACGAATAATCCTAATTATTATGACAATAATAAAACGATATTAACGAATATTCTTATTTTGTCCAGTTCTGAATCTCCCATCGACTACCGGTAACAGTCTCCCACTCCCATATTAAAAAAGGTAATTTTCCCAACCCTCACTCAGTAGCAGAAGAAAACCTCTGATTGGTCAATAGGGATGAGCCGAACACCCCCGGGTTCGGTTCGCACCAGAACTTTCGAACGGACCCCAAATTCGTACGAACTTTAGAACCCCATTGAAGTCTATGGGACTCGAACGTTTGAAATTAAAAATGCTAATTTTAACGGCTAATATGCAAGATACTGTCCTAAAAAGGGTTTGGAGACCTGGCTCCTGCCCCAGGGGACATGGGTCAATGCCTAAAATGTTTTTAAAAATGGCCGTTTTGGCGGGAGCACTGATTTTAATGACGATTAAAGTGAAAAAAAAGTGAAATATTCCTTTAAATATGGTGCCTGGGGGGTGTCTGTAGTATGCCTGTGAAGTGCCTCATGTTTCCCGTGTTTAGAACAGTCCCTGCACAAAATGACATTAAACGGAAATAACATCATTTAAAACTGCTTGTGGTTTTAATGTTATATCTGGTTCCTGCAATATGGTTGAAAATCATTGAGAAAAATGGCATGGGTAGCCCTCCCTGCCCATTACCAGCCCCTTTGGGTCTTGTACGTATATTAAGGGGAACCCCGTACCCATATTAAAAAAAGGAAATGCGTGTGGCCCCCAGGCCCTATATACTCAGAACAGCAGTATACAGGCGGTGCAAACAAGACAGGGACTGTGTAGGTTTGTTGTGTTAAGTTGAATCTGTTTGTAATTTTCAACTGGTACATTTTTAAAGTGTAGCTCCAGTCAAAAAAACTATTTTTAAGCTTTTTGGAAAACATAGGGAAGGGTTATCACCCCTGTATAATTTGTTTTGTCGTCCATCTTTTTTCATCTCACTTGCTGGTGTCTCCTTCCGTTTGCAAGTAGGAGATGTTTGTAAGTTGGATGTTTGAAAGTAGGGGCCTGCCCTATATGCTCTGCAGAAATGGCGGAACAAGGTGTTGGTTTTGCCACAACATTGTAAGCCCTGAAAGTGACTCTTGGTGGGCGCTGGAGCGCCCTGCTGTGAACGATTATATCAAGAATTGTAATTACATGCCATTGTTGAACAGTGGTAGAAAAATTGACCTTTGGTGGTTGTGGTGCTGGTGCCACAACACTATAAGTCCTCACCGTTACTCTGGGTGGGCACAGGAAGGGGCCCTCCTGTGAAATATTATATCAAGAATTGTAATTACATGTCCCTGTTAAACAGGGGCAGAAAAATTGGGCCTTAGGCACTGGTGCTGGTGCCACCACACTGCAACCTCTCCCATATACTCTAGTTTTATTGCAGGAATTAGCCCTGCTGCAAAGCATTGCATCAAAAATTGTAATTAAACGCCCCTGTGAAACAGGGGCAGAAAAATTGGGCTGATGGCATCACCCAGAACCAGAAATGTTCTTCCAACATATCAGCGGAGGAGGAAGAGGATAGACAATCAACATAACAGGACAGTCACTCAGCATCAGCATAGGCAGTCTTGAAGGGATGTGATATTTCAAAAAAAATTATTCGGTTACATCAGCTTCAGGTGCTTGGTAGCTGTGGGTGATCCAAGACTGATTCATCTTGATGAAGGTCAGTCGATCAACTGATTCGGTGGACAGGCGCACCCTGTGATCGGTAACAAAGCCACCAGCAGCACTGAAGGTGCGTTCCGAAAGAACGCTGGATGCAGGACAGGCCAGTAGCTCAATTGCATACTGTGCAAGCTCTGGCCAGTGATCCATCCTCAAGACCCAGCAAGCCAGAGGATTTTTGGTGGGAAAGGTGTCCAAGTCTGACCTTGCCCCTAGGTATTCCTGCACCATGTAAATCAGATGCTGGCAATGGTTGCTGGAACCGATCATACCTTGGGGCTGCGGACTAAAAAATTGTCTGAAAGCATCAGTCAGACGGCCACCTTCTCCACCGCTCCTTCTGACCGATGCCTCAGCAACACGTTGTCCAGGACCAGGAGTTTGTAACCTCCCAGTCTCTGGGAACGCGTTGCACAGACCTTTCTGCAAGGCCTCCCGGAGATGTCTCATCCCCTGCTCCCTCTGCGATGGCAAGATAAGGTCGGCAACCTTACCCTTGTACCGTGGATCAAGGAGAGTGGCCAGCCAGTAATGGTCCCTCTCCTTGATCCGAAGAATACGAGGATCCTTCCGCAGGCTTTGCAGGATCAGGGAGGCCATGCAGCGTAGGTTAGCTGAGGCATTCGGTCCGGAGTCCTCTGGGTCACTAAGGGCAACAGGATCCGCAGCTACCTCCTCCCAGCCACGTACAAGTCCACGTGTTTCTTGGGACTGTAAATCATCCCTACAAGACTGCTGCTGCTGATGCTGAGTGCCAGCCTCCACCTCCATGCTGACACAATCATCCTCCTCCTCCTCTTCCTCCTCCTCATCCTATTCCTGTGTGATGGGTGGCACAGCAGGAACACTGTCTGGATGAAGGGGGCCTTGAGAGGCAAGGAAGTCCTCCTCTTCCTGCCTCTGTTCTGCCTCAAGTGCCCTGTCCATTATTCCACGCAGCGTATGCTCCAAGAGGTGGACAAGAGGTACAGTGTCACTGATGCATGCACTGTCACTGCTCACCATCCTTGTGGCCTCCTCAAACGGTGACAGGACAGTGCATGCATCCCTGATCATGCCCCACTGGCGTGGTGAGAAAAAACTCCCCTGACCCTGTCCTGGTGCCGTAGTCGCACAGGTACTCATTGATGGCCCTCTGCTGCTTGTGCAGCCGCTGCAGCATGGCCAACGTTGAGTTCCACCTGGTGGGCATGTCACATATAAGGCGGTTCTTGGGCAGGTTCAACTCCTTTTGGAGCTCAGCCAACCGAGCACAGGCATTAAATGATCGGCGTAAATGCACACAGACTTTCCTGGCCTGCTTCAGGACATCCTGACAGGGCACATGGGTCAGTTGTCCCTGTCGGAGGGCGGAGAGGAGGTTGGTGCCATTGTCACAAACCACCATTCCTGGCTTAAGCTGGCGTGGCGTCAACCACCTCTCGGCCTGCCCCTGCAGAGCTTACAAAACATCCGCCCCAGTGTGGCTCCTGTCCCCCAAACAAACCAGCGCAAGCACGGCATGGCATCGTTTTGCCTGCGTACTTGCGTAGCCCCTGGAACGCCTACGGAGCACCGCTGGTTCTGAGGACAGAGCACTGGAAGAGGCCATGGAGGAAGAAGAAGAGGAGGGGTGGAGGAGAGAGGTGTGTCACAACCAATAGTAGCATTTTGGAGGCGTGGTTGGCGGAACAACCTCCAACACTACTGCACCTTGTCCTGCATCCTTCCCAGCTGCCAGAAGAGTGACCCAATGGGCCGTGAAAGACAGGTAACGTCCCTGTCCATGCCTGCTGGACCATGAGTCAGAGGTAATATGCACCTTACCGCTGACCGCCCTGTCCAGCGAGGCAAGGACATTGCCTTCCACATGCCGGTAGAGAGCCGGAATCGCCTTCCGTGAGAAGGCGATTGGGGACCTGCCACTGAGGAACCGCACATTGTACAAACTCACGGAAGGGGGCCGAGTCTACCAACTGAAAAGGCAGCAGTTGAAGTGCTAGCAATTTAGCCAAGCTAGCATTCAACCTCTGGGCATGTGGATGGCTGGGAGTGAACTTCTTTCGCCGGTCCAGCAGCTGGGGCAGGGACATTTGCCTGCTATAATCGGACGTGGGTGTACTGCTAGCAGAGTGCCCAGAAGCACTTGGCTGTGACACACCTAATTCTACACCTTCATTCCTCTCAGAGCAGGTTTCAGAGAGGACTGAAGGTCTAGTGGGGTTGGAGATGCCAGCTGATGAGGAGCAAGGAGAGGTCCGCTTTGTTCTTTGGTGTGGGTCTTTGAGGTACGCTTGCCAACGAGCTGCATGGCAGGTCAACATATGTCTGGTCAAGCATGTGGTGCCCAAGCGGCTGATGTTTTGGCCACGCGAGATACGCTTGAGACATATGTTGCAAATAGCAGCGGTGCGATCTGATGCACTCGTCTCAAAAAAGGCCCACACCCTGCACAGGCGAAGCTCTGCGGTGTGATTCAGTCGGTGTGCTGCCCCTAAGCTGGCCCCCGGAGGGCATCCTACCTCGTTGGACATGTGCCTCCTTCTCCTCCTCTCTCCTACCAGGCACCCACGTGGAGTCAGTGCCCTCATCATCCCCTCCCTATTCATCGCTGTAGCAAACCTGGCAGTATGCTGCAGCTTGTGGAACATGACTGCCAGATTGCTGTCCTTCTTGAGCATCCCCTCTCTCTGCATTCACGCTACTGCCTTCCTCTAGCTGAGTGTCATCATCAGAGCCTACAAAACACTGGGCATCCTCCTGGAGCATGTACCCAACACTGTGCTCAAAGAGTTCAGGAGACTCCTCAGGAGGACGTGGTGGGTCTAGGGAAGGAGTCACTGATGATGGCATTGAGACGAGGGAAGACGATGCGTTGGCAGCTGCTTTGCTAGTACCCTGAGACTGGGTGAGAGAGGATGAGGAGGATGAAGAGGGCTTGGTCATCCACTCTACCAAGTCGTTGGCATGTTGCGGTTCAACATGTCCAGCTGCCGAAAAGAAGGACAAGCGTGTCCCATGGCCACGTGCTGATGACAATGCACCGCATCCACGACCAGCACTGTTGTCTCTAGAGACAGAGCCTGCTTGCCCTCTTTTATCGGCTCGCGCCTGTCTGCCTCTCCTTGCTGGCCTTCCAGACATGGTAATGGCCTGAAGGGAGTTGGGTAAAACAGCAGTTGGGTAGTGTATATTGTGCTGGAGGCACACAACACCCACTAACTCCTGCAGATGCCTTTATTATAGAACACCAGAGATAAAGGGGTATACTGTAATGGAGTCACACAACACCCACTAAGCCCTGCAGATGGCTCTATTAGAGAACAGCAATAAAGGGTAGATACAGGTGTATATTGTGCTGGAGGCACACAACACCCACTAACTCCTGCAGATGCCTTTATTATAGAACACCAGAGATAAAGGGGTATACTGTAATGGAGTCACACAACACCCACTAAGCCCTGCAGATGGCTCTATTACAAAACAGCAATAAAGGGTAGATACAGGTGTATATTGTGCTGGAGGCACAAAACACCCAATAACTCCTGCAGATGCCTTTATTATAGAACACCAGAGATAAAGGGGTATATACAGATGTATACTGTGCTGTGCTGGAGGCACACACAACTTCCAATAACTCCTGCAGATGGCAAGTGGGCTCAAATAGAGAAGAGCTATGTAGGTGGATATAGCGGTGTGTACTGGGTACAGAGCACGCAGACAGCACGCACAAGCTCCTAACACTACTGACTGCAAGCTCTATTATAAAAGATAGATCACTAGCTATATAGGTGAGGTGAATATAGCGGTGTATACTGCGGTCAGGGCACGCAGACAACAACCACTACAGAAGAGCAAGATCGAAAATCGGGCTATAACGATCGGTGTATACTGTGTTGAAGGTACACAGAACACCCACTAACTGCTTCAGACGCCAACACACTACACAAGGCCGCCGCGCTGGCGGCCTTATATAGTGTGGGGCGTGTACTACACAGCCTGAGCTATGATTGGCCACAGGCATCCTGCCTGTGGCCAATCATGGCTCTCCTCGCTGCTGGCGCTGTGATTGGCCAAGCATGCGGGGTCACAGTGCATGCTTGGCCAATCATGAGCCAGCAATGCACTGCGATGACGCAGTGCATTGTGGGCCATGAGCGCCACACGAATTTGGCGCGAACGGCCCATAACGTTCGGAATTCGCCGAACGGGCGAACAGCCGATGTTCGAGTCGAACGTTCGTTCGACTCGAACACGAAGCTCATCCCTATTGGTCAACAAAACTGGGCCCACATGCAGCCAGGGCCAAATTGGGTGTATGTGTTAGCTTAAGCCATTGAGTGTAATAGGCATCCAAAAAAAAGTTGGCTTATCTGTCAGGTCCAGCCATTGAGTGTCATGGTCTATCTTCTGGGCCCAGCTATTGAGTTTAAAGGGCAGCATGGACCTAACTTGTCCTACAGTATGTGCCTGGGCACCCATAGAATGTAATGGGTAGCCTGGACCTAATCAGAGTTATGTGTCGGGCCCAGCCATAGACTGTAATGGGAAGCCTGGATCATGCCCAGCCATAGAGCATATCGGAAAGCTTGGATCTAGCTTGCTATAGAGAGTAATGAGCAGCCTGGACCTAACGCATATGTCACAAGCCCAACCATACTGGGCAGCGTGGGCCACATGTTTTGAGCCCAGCCATTGAATGTAATGAACAACATGGACCTAACTTGGTGTACGTACCATGCCTAGCCTTAGACTGAAATGAGCAACCTGGACCTAACAAGGCATATGTGCCGAGCCCTCAGGTAGCCTGGACCTAACTTGGTGTATGTGTTAGATCAAGCCATTGAGTATAATGGCCATTTTGAACCTAACTGAATGTAAAGGCCACTGAATGTAAAGGGCAGTATGGACCTAACTTAACCTGCATACCCATAGAATGTAAAAGGTAACCTGGACCTAACGTGGCCTAAATGCCTAGTCCAGCCATAGAAACGTAATGAGCAACCTGGACCCAACTTAGGGTATTTGTTTGGACCTAGCCATAGAGAATAGCTGCCAGTCTGGACCCAGTCTGGCCTATGTGCTGAGCCTGGCCATTGAGTATAATAGGCTGCCTGGATCTAACTTGGTGTATGTGCTGTGTCCAGCCATACAGAGTAATGACAAATCTAGACCTAGCTTGATATATCTGCTGGGCCTAGGCATGGACCATAATGTACAGCCTATACCAAACTTGGCCTAATTATGTACAGAGCCCAGCCGTTGAGAGTAATGGCATCCTGGTCCTAACTTGGCTTATGTAGTTGGCCCAGGCATACAGCACAATGGGAAGCATGAACCTAACTTGGAATATGTGTCAGGCCCAGCCAGTGGCAGCCTGTCCATAATTGGCGACGTCCCGCTAATCCAATGCGTCCGGCATCTAATCCACATGCAGGCCTGAGGCTCTAATTGGCTTAAAAAAAGGGTGGGCTTGGGGTGTAGATCACTGCGCCCCAAGCCCACCCAGTTGTGTGACATTAGCGAATTAATATTCGCTATTGTCTTCCTGATTCTCCTCTCGGCCAATCAGAAAGCGGGTCTTAAGTCCTGATTGGCCAAGATGAGTAGCAATCGTATTGGCCGCTGATGGAAGGAGAAATGAAGACGCTGTGAAGCCGGAGATGCATGGTGAAACCACCAAGGAGTAAGCTGAGGAGGAGACGCAGGAAGGAGCCAAAGCTGTCTGCGACCTAGATGGGGTAAGTGCGGGCTGGTTGGGGGATGAGCGAGCGACGGGGGGGGGGGGGGGTTTGACTTAGCACCAGCCACCACTGGGCCCAGCCATAGACAGTAATGAGCAGCCTGGACCAACCTTATGTCCCAGTCCCAGCCACAGGCCCTAATGGGCAACCTGGACCTAAGAAGGCATAGGTGCCGAGTGTAATGGGCAGCCTGGACCTAACTTGGCAAATTGTTCTAGCAATGATTTTGCTCTGGATATGGTATGTTTGTCCAAATAAACTCAGTAGATTCAGAAGCTAGTTAGACCATGGGACCACTGGACCTGCCTTCAGATATGATATATAAATACAGCATGGTCAGTAAAGTATCAATGTAACACTTACCAGTGCAGTTCTTGACTGTGTTCATAAATCTCTGACACAGATCAGACCCTGCTGTGGCCTCTCACCTTGTGACTTGCTACAAAGTTACAATGTACAATGTACAATGTGTCTGATCACTGGGGAAGAGGAGACTGAGGAAATGCTTCCTCCTGCCTGCAGCAGACTGAAGGCATCATCCACACCTCCCAACATTTTGAGATGGGAATGAGGGACACCTACTATCAAATGTATGTAGGCATAGGAGATGCCCCCTGTCACGCCCCCCTTAAAGGGTAAATAAAAAAAAGGTTAATTAAATCCACAAGTGCTTTTTTTTACCACTACTATTCCTTTATATTAGCTTTTAAAATTGGAAAATGCAGCAATTTAGAATTTGGATGAAAGTTTTAGCACTTGGGGAAACACTTTTCGAAAGATAAAAAGTGCATTTTATATACAACTATAGAAATCAGACCAACATGAGGGACAAATTAGAAAGAAAGAGGGACAGAGGGACATTGCTTCAAATCAGGGACAGTCCCTCGAAATCAGGGAGAGTTGAGAGCTATAGAAGCCCTGTACTAGAGCATAGCTGTGGGGCCCTAGGGCAGATCGAAGCTGGACTTTGTTGAGGATATGATAATATGACAGGGAGGCTGCAGGGGCCCCCTAGAGCTAGGGGCAGGGTTGCGATTGTGACCCTTGCAACCCCTTATGCTATGCCCATGACTGTACCCATATGACATTTTTTATCACACAAATAGAGCTTTCTTTTAGTAGTATTTCATCACTACTGGGGCTCCAAATCAGGGACAGTCCCTCGAAATCATGGACAGTTGGGAGCAATGCATCATCTCAACCTAGGTAACATTACTGAATGGAACTTGAGGGTGGCTTCTCCCTCTATAAAGTTGCAATGTTGCAGTCTGATTCCTGAGGAAGGGGAGAATGGGGAAATGTTTCCTCCTGCCTGCAGCAGACTGATGACATCCCTGCCTAAGCAAAGTCACTGAATGGAACATGAGGGTGGCTTCTTCCTCTGTAAAGTTACATTGTAGCAGTCTGATTACTGGGGAGCGGAAGACTGGGGAAGTGCTTCCTGCTGCCTGCAGTAAACTGATGACATCATCTCAGCCTAGGCAACATCACTGAATGGAACATGAGGGTTAATTTTTCCCTCTATAAAGTTACAATTTAGCAGTCTGATTACTGGGAAAGAGAGGACTGTAGAGAGAGCAGACTGCAGGGGAGTGTAGCGGAGGGCCGGGCCTGACAGTGTGTCTAGTGACACACTTGGTATGACGTAGGTGGGCGGAACAAAGGGGCGGGGTTGTAGTCGGGGGAGCGGCATTAGAAGAAGGGGGCAGAGCTGATCAAGGCAGTTCCGGAGAGCGGCACACGAGGAGGCAGGTTTTGGCACTGCTCCTTGTTTGGGCGGAAGAGCGGCAAGATGGCTGACGTCGGAGATCTTTTATCACGGTTGCGGGAGGCGGCGGCATCTAGAGGGCCCAACTAGCTCCAGAGCCAGGCCGCGGCCGTGTTAGCGTAAGGTGGCAGTCCCACGGCAGGAGTCAGCGAGGCGGTGCGTGGCAGGATCTCCAGGCTGCCTTCAAGGTAATCGCCTGGGGCGGTCGCAGGGACATCTAGGGTCACCAGGAGCCCAAGGGGGGAGCTCTACACCCCTTCCTGCAAAACGGAGCCAGTATTCACCCTCGGCGGGGCCTAGGCGGCCTGCACGCCGTGGGTTCAGCATGGCACCGCTTCCTAGGACAATGTTGGAGGCCCAGCTACAGACACAGTACCCCCAGCAGCTCTGCACGAGCTGAGGGGGGCGATGAGGCGGGGGGGCCAGGGATCCGGGGGGGGCAGGCACGGACAGGATGGTGGACAGAACATTGGGTGCTGCAGCAGTGGCGGTCCCCCCAGCAGCTCTGCACGAGCCGAGGGGGGAGGACAGGCGGCCGGAAAGCGGAAGTGCAGCTTCAGCCAAGGGGGGAAAAGGGTCCTCAGCAGCAAGGCGCACAGCAGTGACGGTCCCCCCAGCAGCTCTGCACAAGCCGAGGGGGTTGGACAGACAGGAAAGCAGGACACAAGCCACAGCTGGCCGAGCAGGAAGAGGCGCAGGTCGGACGGTGTCATACTACAGTAGTGGTGCCAAGGCCGACCCATCGCCGCAGGACTCAGGGCGGCATGGGGCTATGGGCAGCAGTGGAACGGAGGACGGTAGAAGAATCGCAGTACAGAGTCGCACAGCATCAAGGAGTTCCTCGCTTGAGGGGCTTCCGTTGGTATCCGAGCGGGAGGAGGACAGCCGATTCGAAGGGGAGATATCGGACGAGGAGGAGGAGGAGTCCAGACAACCGCTGCCGTCGAGGGAGGTCAGCACAGCGGCTGTGGGGAGGTCGCCCAGTCAGCCCGGTAATTCAAGTGATAATGTTGCTTTTACCAATGCTTTGCAATGTTTGCTGGGGGTTGTGTCTGCTGGGGGGAGGGGGCAGTCCCTCCCGCACCGCTGTTGGAGACCGCTGACCAACCGTGGGCTGGGATCGGGCCTACAGGAGGGGGGTCTGGGGGGCAGATGCAGTAGTTACTGGAAGGTCTGCCGGTTTTGGTGGGGCACTTCGGGGGAGGGCAGGGGCAATCCTCGGCAGAGGCGCAAGGGGTTACCAGTGGGGGGGCATCCGGGGTGGCTGGGGGGGCGCCACCCAGGGGGGAGGAGGTGGTTGCAGCCCAGGTGACTGTGCCGGCCACCACAGTGGTGGCAGGAGCAGAGAAGGGGACTCAAAGGGTCCACGGAGCCGTCTGCGAGGGCTGACATCGTGAGGATCGCAGATGCAGCGAAATGCGAGGTGTATGTACAGTGGTGTGAAAAAGTGTTTGCCCCCTTCCTCATTTCCTGTTCCTTTGCATGTTTGTCACACTTAAGTGTTTCGGAACATCAAACCAATTTAAACAATAGTCAAGGACAACACAAGTAAACACAAAATGCAATTTGTAAATGAAGGTGTTTATTATTAAAGGTGAAAAAAAAATCCAAACCATCATGGCCCTGTGTGAAAAAGTGATTGCCCCCCTTGTTAAAACATACTATAACTGTGGTTGTCCACACCTGAGTTCAATTTCTCTAGCCACACCCAGGCCTGATTATTGCCACACCTGTTCACAATCAAGGCATCACTTAAATAGGAGCTGCTTGACACAGTAAGGTCCACCAGAAGATCCTTAAAAGCTACATATCATGCCGAGACCCAAAGAAATTCAGGAACAATTGAGAAAGAGAAAGTAATTGAGATCTATCAGTCTGGAAAGGGTTATAAAGCCATTTCCAAAGCTTTGGGAATCCAGCGAACCACAGTGAGAGCCATTATCCACAAATGGCGAAGACATGGAACAGTGGTGAACCTTCCCAGGAGTGGCCGGCCGCCCAAAATTACCCCAAGAGCGCAGCGACGACTCATCCAAGAGGTCACAAAAGACCCCACAACAACGTCCAAGGAACTGCAGGCCTCACTTGCCTCAGTTAAGGTCAGCGTTCATGCCTCCACCATCAGGAAAAGACTGGGCAAAAATGGCCTGCATGGCAGAGTTCCAAGGAGAAAACCACTGCTGAGCAAAAAGAACATCAAAGCTCAATTTCTCCACAACACATCTTGATGATCCCCAAGACTTTTGGGACAACATTCTGTGGACCGATGAGACAAAAGTGGAACTCTTTGGAAGGTGTGTGTCCAAGTATATCTGGCGTAGAAGGAACACTGCATTTCATAAAAAGAACATTATACCAACAGTAAAATATGGTGGTGGTAGTGTGATGGTCTGGGGCTGTTTTGCTGCTTCAGGACCTGGAAGACTTGCCGTGATAAAAGGAACTATGAATTCTGCTGTCTACCAAGAGATCCTGAAGGAGAATGTCCGACCATCTGTTCGTGTACTCAAGCTGAAACGAACTTGGGTTCTGCAGCAGGACAATGATCCTAAACACACCAGCAAGTCCACCACCGAATGGCTGAAGCAAAACAAAATGAAGACTTTGGAGTGGCCTAGCCAAAGTCCTGACCTGAATCCTATTGAGATGTTGTGGTATGACCTTAAAAAGGCAGTTCATGCTCGAAAACCCTCTAATGTAACTGAATTAGGACAATTCTGCAAAGATGAGTGGGCCAAAATTCCTCCAGGACGCTGTAAAAGCCTCATTGCACGTTATCGCAAACGCTTGGTTGCAGTTGTTGCTGCTAAGGGTGGCCCAACCAGTTATTAGGTTTAGGGGGCAATCACTTTTTCACACAGGGCCATGATGGTTTGGATTTTTTTTCACCTTTAATAATAAACACCTTCATTTACAAATTGCATTTTGTGTTTACTTGTGTTGTCCTTGACTATTGTTTAAATTGGTTTGATGTTCCGAAACACTTAAGTGTGACAAACATGCAAAGGAACAGGAAATGAGGAAGGGGGCAAACACTTTTTCACACCACTGTATGCTTCGAGGGCCCGTTGGGAGCACACTTGAAGCAGGAGGTACGGAACAAAATTTGCAAAGGGGAATGCGTGGAGATTTTCTCCTTATTACCTCTGGAAAAGTTTAACTTAGATAGGGTCAAGCCGGACGACTCTAAAAAGGAGGACGAGGAAAAGAAGAGATACCGATTAATCCCGCTGACGTTTGCCAATTGGCTGCAAGTGTTCTCCATTATGGCTAGCGTCATAGGCGAAAAGAACCCCGAGCATTGCTCGTGTTGTTTTGTTATATGGATGCTATCGGGGAGGCGCATAGGGTTTATGAAGGCTCGGCTTGGCTGTGTTGCAACGAGCAGTTCCGCCAACGCAGGGCAGTTTCTTCGGTGGGACCATAAAGACATTAGGCTTTTTTGGGTTAAGCAGGCTTTAAAGGGGTGCCGGAAGGAACATAGGAGCAAGGATATGCGGCGGCCGGTGACGTTTTCGAATCTGTTGGCCATATGTGCTCAGCTGGAGTTGGTGTGCTCCTCAGACTATGAAGGTTTGCTGTTTTCGGCTGCGTTTTCACTGGACTTTTTTGGGGCGTTCTGCATTGGAGAACTTATTAGCCCTTCAAGGGGAGTGGTAGGTGGGATGTTGGTCCAGGATGTCCAGGTTTCTGAGGGAAAGGTGTCGTTGAAGTTGAGAAGGTCCAAAAGGATCAGAAGGGGCGAGGGGTGTTTGTGTGGTTGTACGCGTTGCCTGGCTGTGCAGTTTGTCCGGTACAGGCGGTTGTGGCTTTTCTGAGCGTTAGACCGGGTGGGGGTGGGCCTTTCCTAGGGCATGCAGATGGGTCCCATTTGTCCAAATTCCAATTTGTGGCGGTGTTACGGAAATGTTTGGGGAAGATAGGCTTGGATGGTTCCGCATACGCTTCACACTCCTTCCGCATTGGGGCGGCCACGGAGGCCGCCAGGTGCGGGTTGGATGAGGCAGCTGTGCGACAGATGGGGAGGTGGGAATCTAAGCGATTCCGCACCTATATTCGGCCTCATTTGGTTTTGGAATGATAAAAAAATAAAATGTGTTTCATACTGTGTAAAGGTTGGGGGGGTCGTTCTTGTTTGTTTTTTATGGGAATGGGGTCTGACGGGAATCACGTTGTTTTTCATTTCAGATGGAGGGCCTCCATGCCTCGTCTGGATTCTTGGGCACTTGTATGTGTGTTGGGGTGCCAGGAGAGGGGATGTGAGACCAGACGGGAGGCAGTTGGGGATCTCCAGGAGAGAGGCATACATAAGGTGGTTGGGGAGACCGGGAATGATGTGGGGCAGGGTGGTCCCGATGGAAAGGTACGCTGGGTTAGACAGACCACCAGACATGTTAGTCATCCACGCGGGTGGTAATGATTTGGGAGTGAGGACGGTCAGGGATCTGATCATGGACGTAAAGTCGGACTTGGTCTACTTGCGTTCGGCGTTCCCGAATACACTACTGCAGTGGTCTGATATGGTGGCGAGGATAGCATGGCGCATGGCCCGGTCCGTAGACAGGCTTAATAAAGCCAGGATATGGGTTAACAAGGTGGTGGGGAGGTTTTTGGCCCGGGAAGGGGGTATGGTTATTCGCCATAGGGAACTAGAGACGAACGTCGGTCTTTACTTAAGGAGGGATGGGGTTCACCTCACGGATGTGGGCATTGACCTATGGGCCCTGGGACTTCAGGAAGGGATTCAGGTGGCCCTGCGGGTGTGGAGGGGCCCTCAAGGTTGAGGTTTCATCCTTTCAGGCTGTGGCAGTGTTTATTTGTTGGTCAGTGATGGTAGCAGTAATGGATGTGGTAAAAGGGGTGGGGGGCTCATCGGTAGTATGGCCCCTCCGGTGTATTACATCAAAAGGTTGATGAATACTGGTTGGTTATACTGCGGGAAAGGGGGTTGTCTCCGAGCGGTACAGCTGGAGGCCTATGATGTTTGGTAAACGGTCCCGCAGTGTACTGGTGAGATATCCAGTGGAAAAAGGAGGTAGCTCCGTCACTGACCAATAAATTGGGTTGAAACATGTTGTTTCTCTGTTGTTGGTTATATATATTGAAGGTTATTTGGAGTTTTTACTTCAGTTTGTTTAATAAAGGCTGTTATGGCCATTATACTCCATAAGAACGGTGTGGTCTCTCATTTAAGGTAAAAGAAAGGGGGAAGGGAGTATAAAGGGGATGTAACAGGAAAGTGGGGATATCTGGGCTACACTGGTCAAGGGAAGACTGGGGAAATGTTTCCTGCAACAGACTGATGACATCATCGCTGCCTAAGCAAAGTCACTGAATTGAACATGAGGGTGGCTGTGGTCTGGTCACTGGAGGAGGGGGGACTTGGGAAATGCTTCTTCCTGCCTGCAGCAGACTAATGACATCATCTCAACCTGGGTAAAGTACAAGGGTGGCTTCATAATGATAAAAGGTTGAGCTTTTCTGATAAATGATACTATTTCTGTACATCGTGACATGTCAGAAAGGTATTCATGGAGACTTGTAAAGTCCACTTTTAGTATATAATATATAAAGTCCCTTCAGAGTTGATATTCTTTTTAAAATGAACCACTCAGGTAGATGGGATCGATCGAAACCTTCCTTATGCTGATTTCACAGCGACATCCTGCGTCCAGCTATCGTACGGCGGGCAGAATGAGGCTCCTTTCCAGTGATCACATGAACCCATCTCTCTTGGGCATTTGGCATTGAGAAAAAAAGGGTCATTCTAGTGAGAATCGTCCTTTGTCCCGGCTCCTCTTCCTGCTGCATTCATGTGCCTCTGGCAGCCCGGAGACAAGGGCCTGTGTTACCCTGCCAGACACACAATGCAAATCTTGTTGGTGCGTACGCGGATACAGACACGTAGCATCAATCTGAAACTTGAGTCCCGAGAGCCAGATTGCAGGAGAGCGCCGCAAAACGAGGGAGACTTAACCCGTTCATCGCTCGCCCATCTACACAATTCATCCAGGAGACCTCAAACGCTTTGCTTTTCATAATCAACTGACATATTAATACACCTTTTCGCCTTTCTTTCCTAATTCCCTAGAATACCTCGAGGGTGTCGGGACCTGAAAATTGTTATGTTATCTTCTGAGCAGGTGTTTGGTCTCAGATTATGAATACAAAATGAGAGAAGTCCGAGCAAGTTAAAGGGAATATGAAATTATAAAAATTTAGATCCACACCACCATCCCTGAAAGCCTGATCAATGTGGTAAACCGTATCAGTGACCTCTAATGCTAATTGAATCATTGGCAGCGTTCCATCTTCTCCTTTAGTTCATACTCCAATCGTTATCCAAAGTTTGTAGAATTCACCTCCTTAACATCTCTAAAATTTGCCCCTTTTTAACAAATGAAACCACCAAGCTCCTCATTCACTGCCTCGTTATCTCTCGCCTTGACCATTGCAACTCGCTTCTCATTGGCCTACCTCTCCATAGGCTGTTCCCTCTTCAGTCTATCATGAATGCTGCTGCCAGACTTATCCACCTTACCAATCGCTCAGTGTCTGCCAACCCTCTCCTCCAATCCCTACACTGGCTCCCAACCCCCCAGCAAATTAAATTCAAAAATACTAACCAACAACATACAAAGCCGTTCACAACTCTGCCCCCGAGCTACATCACCGATCTTGTCTCCAATTATCACCCAAATCGTCCTCTCCGCTCTTCTCAAGACCTCCTACTCTCAAGCTCTCTCGTCTCCTCCTCCCATGCTCGTCTCCAGGATTTCTCCAGAGCCTCTTCCATCCTCTGGAAATCGCTACCTGCACCGGTCCGGTTATCCCCTACTCTTGCTACCTTCAGGCGATCCCTGAAAACTCATCTTTTTAGGAAAGCCTATCCTACCACTTCCATCAGCTCATTCCCCACAGTTACAACCTTTTGTATCACTACCCCACCCTATTAGATTGTAAGCTCTTCTGAGCAGGGCCCTCTTAATCCTCTTGTATTTTATTGTATTGTAACTGTATTGTCTCTTTTTTATATTGTAAAGTGCTGTGTAAACTGTTGGCGCTATATAAATCCTGTATAATAATAATACTCCAGTCGGTATGTGAGTCCAGCAATAGACCGTAATGGGCAGCCTGGGCCCTTCTTGAAGGTGTGGTGGGCCCAGCCATAGAAGGTAAGGAAAGCCTGGGTCTAACATGGAAAAAGTGCCAGGGCCAGCCCTAGAGGGTAATGGGCTGCCTGGGCCTAACTTGCAAATGTGGTGGGCTCTGCAAAACAGAGTAAGGACACCTTGGGTCCAACTTGGAAAATGTGCCAGGGCCAGCCTTAGAGGTTATTTGGGCATCCTAGACCTAGCTTGGCATATGTGCTGAGCCCCGCCATTGAGTGTAATGGGAAGCCTGGACTTAAGGCTCCTTTCACACTGGGGTGGGAGCAGAATCGGCGGTAAAACGCACTATTTTTAACAACGCTTTACCGTCATTTTAGCGGCAGTATTCGGTCGCTAGCGGCCACGAAAGGGTTAAAACCACCACAAAGCTCTGCAGCAGCACTTTTCCATCAGTATAGCTGCGCTGCCCCATTGATTTCAATGGGCAGGAGTGGTGTACACACTGCTCCTTCACCGCTCCAAAGATGGTGCAGCGGCTGTTTCAAGTCGGTTTGCAGTCGCTATTTTTAGTAGACATGAGCAGACTGAAATATTTTGTTTCGGAATTTCGTTTTCTTCCGAAAAAAAAATGTATGGAACCGTGTGTCAGAGGGGGGCAGAGTCACCGGGTGGCCCCGCCCTCCATTATAAAAGAACTGTCAGAAGAAGAGAAGCGTCACACAACGGGAGCCTCCCATTGCGCGGAGCAGCCCGTGAACCAAGAAGAGACGCCGTGGAGGAAGATGCCGGAAGACAACACCGGATCAAGAAGAAGCAGATCGGAGGAAGAAGAAGATCGGAGGAAGAAGAAGATGGAGGAAGAAACTGAAGGATGAAGAAAAAAAGAAGGAAGGAATAAGATGAAAGAAGATTTTAATAAAGGAATTGTCAAAAACCGTCTCCTGTAATTTTTAACACTTTGTCCCTTTTTTGGTGAAATGGTAGGGGTACTCTTGTACCCCCTTACCATTTCACACGGGGGGCTGGTATCTGGGGGTCCCTTTGTTAAAGGGGGCTTCCAGATTACGATAAGCCCCCGCCCTGCAAACCCCCACAACCACCAGCCAGGGTTGTGGGGATGAGGCCCTTGTCCTCATCAACATGGGGACAAGGTGCTTTGAGGGGCTACCTCAAAGCACCCTCCCAATGTTGAGGGCATGTGGCCTGGTACGGTTCAGGAGGGGGGGCCGCTCTCTCGTACCTCTCTTTTCCTGCAGCCTGCCAGGTTGCGTGCTCGGATAAGGGTCTGGTATGGATTTTGAGGGGGACACCACGCCATTTTTTTTTTGCCGCGGGGTTCCCCTTAAAATCCATGCCAGACCTGAAGGGCCTGGTATGGATTTTGAGGGGGACCCCCACGCCGTTTTTTTTTATTATTTGGCACGGGGTTCCCCTTAAAATCTATGCCAGACCTGAAGGGCCTGGTATGTATTTTGAGGGGGACCCCCACGCCATTTTTTTTTATTATTTGGCATGGGGTTCCCCTTAAAATCTATGCCAGACCTGAAGGGCCTGGTGTGTATTTTGAGGGGGACCCCCACGCCATTTTTTTTATTATTTGGCACGGGGTTCCCCTTAAAATCTATGCCAGACCTGAAGGGCCTGGTATGGATTTTGAGGGGGACCCCCACGCCATTTTTTTTTATTATTTGGCACGGGGTTCCCCTTAAAATCTATGCCAGACCTGAAGAGCCTGGTATGTATTTTGAGGGGGACCCCCACGCCATTTTTTTTTTGCCGCGGGGTTCCCCTTAAAATCTTTGCCAGACCTGAAGGGCCTGGTATGTATTTTGAGGGGGGCCCCACGCCATTTTTTTTTTGCGTGGGGTTCCCCTTAATATCCATACCGAAGGGCCTGGTATGTTCTTGAAGGGGAACCCATGCTGTTTTTTCTTTTTTTTTTTTACATTAAAGTCGTGTTGTAAGTCGCGCTGTGATTCACACTCAAGTCGTGTCCAAGTTGCCTCCCAAGTCGTGCTGGAAGTCGTGTTGCCTCTGTGTGAATGAATGGACTGTTATGATACAAGTTCAATAAACACAGATTGTTATTGTTTCACGTCGAATCTCCTATCTGTATCGAACTGTGTCAAAACGAAAACAAAAATAAAGCATTTATGTTGGATCTTTCGTTTTTCGGACTCTGTGCTTTCGTTATCGTTTGTCAAAACGATAACGAAAATACCTGAAATTCGGACGAAAGCGAATGCACATGTCTAATTTTTAGCGCAATAGCACCTGCAAAATGACCCAATGTGAAAGGGGTAACTTGGGATATGTGTTGTTCCCAGCCATACAAAGTAAATGGCAGCCTGGGTCTAAGCCCTTGTACACACGGTCGGAGATTCCGACGGAATGTGTCCTATCGGACCGTTTTGTCGGATAATCCGACTGTGTGTGGTCTGCATTGGACTGTTTCCGTCGGAATATCCGTCGGACCCAATTTTCCAACTTGTTGGAAATATTTTCCGACAAACTGGTCCGATCGGACATACTCCGATCATGTGTAGAGAATTCCAATCGGACAAAGTGCTACGCATGCTCAGATCAAATTCCTACACCAAAGCTATTGGCTAATAGCCTGAACGTAGTCCCGTCGTAACGAAATAACGTCATCACGTTCTGATCGATCGGATTTTCCAACAACTTGGTCCGACCGTGTGTATGCAACAGTTTCGGACACAATCTGTCGGACAAAATCCAACGGATTTGGTTGGCAGAATGTCCGACCGTGTGTACAAGGGCTAACAAGGGGTATGTGTTGAGTCTAGACCTCAAAGAGTAATGACCAGCCTAGGCTTCAGCGAATGTGCTATTTACAGCCATTGAGCTTAATTTGCAGCCTGGCCCTAACGTCGGAATGTGGTGGGCCCAGCTGTAGAGTGTAATGAGCACCCTGGACCTAGCTTTGCAGATGTGTGGGGCCCAACCATTGAGCAAACAAGGCAGCCTGAACCTAACTTGGCTTATCTGCTGTTCCTAGCTATACAGAGTAATGGGTAGCCAGGATTTGTCAAGGTGTGTTCTGGGCCCAGCCCCACAGGTGGCCAGCCTAGTAGGGTTGTCACCTCACCCCTTTAAAACCAAACACATAATAAATACACGGGTTCTGTGGCTGATTAAGATGGTAAATAAATTCACTTGGTGCCTTATCTGCATTAAATTAGTCTCAGAACTTTTGTAATTCACATGTGTTTGGGTTTAAAGGGATGAGGTGGCAACCCTACAGCCTAGGCCTCAGCGTATGTGCTGTTCCCAGCCATTGAACATAATGGACAGCCAGGACCTATGCTGGACCTAACTTTGCAAATGTGTTTGACACAGCGATTTGTGTAATAGGCAGCCTGACCCTAACTTGGCGCATGTGCTGGGCCCAGCAACAGACCATAATATGCAGCCTGGACTCACCTTGGCATATGTGACATGTGCCAAGTGTAATGAGCAGCCTGGACCTAAATGCACATATGTGCTGGGCCCAGCAAAAAATTGTAATGGGCAGGTATATGTTGAGGTATGTGTTCCAACACATATGTCAAGTTAGGTCCAGCCTGCCCGTTGCACTCAATGGTTGGGTATGTAACATACTCCAAGTTGATTCTAATCTGCCCATTAAATTTAATTGCTTGGTCAGCACATTTGCCAAGTTATGTCCAGGTTGATCTATAATGCTTTATAACTGGGCCCAACACATACATCAGATTAAGTCCAATCTGCCCATTACATGTAATGGCCGAGAACACCACATTCGCTGAGGTCTAGGTTGGTAATTTTTTTGAAATAATGGGCCCAACACATGCACCCTGTTAGGTCCAGTTTGCCCATTATGGTTCACGGCCGGGCCCAGCACAAGTTAGGCCCAGGCTGCCCATTACAGTCAATAGCTGGGCCCAAAGCATGGCCAAGTTAGGTCCAGGCTGCTTATTATTTTCAATGGCTGGGCTTGGCACATACACTAAATTGCACCCAGAATGCCTATTACAATTTTTTGCATGGCCCAACAGATATGCCAATTTGGGTTCAGGCTGTTTATTTCACTTGCCATTTGTCACAAACAAAGGTCAGTCCATGCAGACCGTTATGGTCTGTTGCTTGGCTCAGCACATACACCAAGTTAAGTCTAGGTTGCACATTATACCTAATGGCTGGGTCAAAGACATTTGTAAAATTAGGTCCAAGTTGGACCCAAGACATATCTCAAACTTCGTCCAGACTGCCCATTAGACATGTGCAATTCGTTTTGGTCTGAATACAAATTCGGTCAAATCTTTGGTAATTCAGAGATTCGGATGCATCTGAATCTCTGAATAAAATGGTAACAAATTTAGTTGAAATCCACTAAAATTAATTTAGTTTTTTCGTTTTCTAACAAATTCCAACTTTTCAGAACAATTAGAATTCGGATTGGTCTAAAAATGACCAACGACTCTAATTCTGTGTGAAGAAATAGCTGGTTGTTAAGCAGCGGGCTGAGAAGCCGGCCACTCACGTCCTTAACCAAGAGTCATCATCTGTCAGCTGGCTTCCCCACTGATAGATGAATGTAAAAATAAAGAATGCAAGCAATAGAAACAGGTTAAAAAAAATGGCATAGGGTCTCTCCCCCCCCTCCCCAATCCATACAAGTCCCTTCGGATTTAGTATGGATTTTAAGGGGAACCCCCTAACATAAAAAAATAAAAAAAAGTTGTGCCCCCCCCAAAATCCATACCAGGCCCTTATCTGTACATGCAGCCTGGCAGGTCAGAAAAGGGGGATGACAGCCGAGCGCCCCCCCCACCCACCGAACCATAACAGACCACATGCTCTCAACATGGGGGGTGGGTGCTGTGGGGAAGGGGAAGCTCTGCTCCCCCACCCCTCTTCCTGACAACCCTGGGCTGTGGTAGTTGGGGTTTGTGGGTGGGGCGGCTTATCAGAATCTGGAAGCCCCCAGAAACCCCGACCCCTCCCATGTGAATGGGTATCTTGTACCCGTACCCATTCCCCCAAAAAAGTGTCAAAAAGTAAGAAAGACAGGAAGCAGTGTCAAGGGACACTATTTTTTTCTTCTTTTAAGATTACAATAAGCCCCCCACCCACAGACCCCGAAAACCACAGCCCAGGGTTGAAGAGGGCCTTGTTCCCATCAACATGGGGACAAGGTACTTTGGGGTGGGGGCTCAGTCATCAGTTTTCATGTTCACATGGTCTAGACTTAATTGACATGTAAGTACCGTATTAATCGACGTATAAAACGCGCTGACGTATAACACGCACCCCAAGTTTAGGAGGGAATTTTAAGGAAAAAAACTTTTAGGAGGAAAATTTAAGGAAAAAAAAACTTACATTTAAATGCCCATCAATGCAGCCTTATCAGTGTCATTTGCAGCCTTGTCATGCATCCTGTCCATCATTGCAGCCTTGTCATGCAGCCTGTCCATCATTGCAGCCTTGTTATGCAGCCTGTCCGTCATGCAGCCTTGTCATGCAGCCTGTCCATCATGCAGCCTTGTCATGCAGCCTGTCCATCATTGCAGCCTTGTCATGCAGCCTGTCCATCATTGCAGCCTTGTCATGCAGCCTGTCCATCATGCAGCCTTGTCATGCAGCCTGTCCGTCATGCAGCCTTGTCATGCAGCCTGTCCATCATTGCAGCCTTGTCATGCAGCCTGTCCATCATGCAGCCTTGTCATGCAGCCTTGTCATGAAGCCTGTCCATCATTGCAGCCTTGTCATGCAGCCTGTCCATTATTGCAGCCTTGTCATGCAGCCTGTCCATTATTGCAGCCTTGTAATGCAGCCTTGTGCATCATTGTCCCCTTGTCAGTGTTCATTTCAGATTTTAAAAATGGCGCAGCCGAGATGTCCTGTGTATCTCGGCGGCGCCCGGTAGTACTCGGCCACCTTTGGCCATTCTCGGCAGCTTTCTGCCGCCTTGGCCGTTCTTGTCAGCTTTCGCCCGCTCTCTGCCTTTCTCGCAGTTTTCGGCCGCCGAGAAGGGCCGAAGGTGGCCGAAAGCCGCCGAGAATGGCCGAAGGCTGGCCGAAAGCCGCCGAGAATGGCCGAAGGCGGCTGAAAGCTGCGAGAAGGCCCGAAGGCAGCTGAAAGCCGCCCAGGGCTCCAAAATCGCACAAAAATCGCAGAGGATCGCCGTATAACATGCACCCACGATTTTCCCCTGGTTTTAAGTTATACACCGATAAATACGGGTACTTAGTGGGATGAGTTCATTTCTCCCCTCTTACAGAATAAGACTCTGGATAAACAAGGGATTTGGTAGTAAATATGATATACAAAGAGCTACAATATATAGTCACCAGTAAGAAGACCTTCCTCCAGCGATTCTTTACTATGGACAATTGTCCATTACCTCAATATGTCATCTCAAAGTTGCTATGATTGTTTTTATGAATATCTGGTCAATAACATGTGATTGTTATGCTTATTTATTATGTATGTACTCATATTGCCATGTCATGTTTTTTAATGGATAAAACGTCTTGTACATTGACTCATCTTTTAGCCATACTAGATCTACCTCATTTAAAGCCCTAAACCCTCTTTTTCTCACCCACCCACTGCCCCAAAGCACCCACCCCCCCCCCTTCATGTTGAGGGCATGTGGCCTGGTATGGTTCAGGAAGGCCCCCCCCCTTTCCTGACCTGCCAGGCTGTATGCTCAGATAAGAGTCTATTATGGATTTTGGGGGGGGGACCCCACGCCGTTTAGTTTTTTTAATTTTGGCCTGGGGTTCCCCTTAAAAATCAATAACAGACCCAAAGGGCCTGGTCAAGGCTGTCTTTAAGGCAGGGCAAAAGGGGCAGCTTCCCTGAGCCCTGTCATTGTTGTGGGGCCCAAAGCAGCTGTCTCATACGTGCCAACTATCCCAGTTTAAATTCCCTTGTCCTTTGAAGTTTTAGTCCTGTGCTTTGTCCCGATATCTCAGTGTGAAGTGCTGGTACTAATGATGCCCAGCTCTGCCCTATTGTTGTGTACAGGTGACTCATCTGCAGACCTGTGTTTACATATAAATAACCGGCATTCATATGTAAATAGTGGCGGCATTCATAAGTAAATTGCTGAGGACGGCGGCATTGATATGTAAATAAAGGCGGCTTTCATATGTAGATCATGCCCCATGTAGTGAGGAGATGATGTGCTGTAACCTCTAGCAACCATTTAGTGAGCAGTAATACTGTACAGTAATCTCTAGCAACCAATTAACAGGCAGGAATCATTTTCTGTAACCTCTAGCAACTAATCAGTGAGCCGTAATGTGTGCTGTGACCTCTAGCAACCGGTCAGTAAGCAGTAATGTTATGCTGTAACGGTTGGCAACCAATCGCAATTGCTGCCTGATCTGATACAGTTAACAGAGTTTAAGTCTAGCTGCTATTTATTGTATGTCTCAGAGCAGGTGGAGAGTGAAATTGCATGGGGGGGAGGGGCCCAAGAAATTTTTTGCCCAGGGTCCAATCAATATTAAAGATGGGCCTGGTATGGACTTTTCTATTGCCGGTATTTTTTATCTTTATATTTATCTGTCAGTGGGGAAGCCCTCTGATGATGAGTCATGGTTGCTAAGGATGCGGACGGCCGGCTTCCAGGCCTGCTGCATAACAACCAGCTATTTCTTTACACAGAATTCGATTCGGTTGATAGTTTTTCCACTGATCAGAATTCTAATCGCTCTGAAAAGTTGGAATTATTTTGAAAATTAATAAAGGAAGCAAATTTTTATGAAAATTAAACTAAATTTAACAAAACCGAAACAAAATAAAACTAATTCTGAAAACAAAACTAAACGAATTCCATAACGAAACGAAATTAGTAACATAACGAATCGATCCAAAATTAAACAAAACAATTTTTTTCCATTCTGCACATGTCTACTGCCCATTACATGCTCATTGGCTGGGAACAGCACATTTGCTGAGGCCTAGGCTGTGGGGCCCAGCCATTAAGTGTGATGGAAAACCTGGACCTAACAAGGTGCAGGTGCCAGGCCCATGGGCAGCCTGAACCTAACTTGATGCATTTGTTAAGCCAATCCATTGAGTATAATGGGCACCCTGGACCTAACTTTGTGTACCTGCTGAGCCCAGCCATTGAGTGTAAGGTGCAGTCTGGACCCAACTTGGCCTATGTGCTTGGGTCAACAATAGAGCAACCTGGATCTAACTTGGCATGTGTGCTGTGCCCAGCCATAGGAAGTAACGACAGGCAGGGCTGGACTTACCATTGGGCTTTACTGGGCTCAAGTCCATGGGCCCCTGGCCAATAGGGGGCCCGCGGGCCCCTGTAGAGATACATAGCCGAGTGTACTCGGTTTTGGCTTCGCTCACAGTCACGCCAAGTCCTGCCCTATGATGGACATTACACAGGGACTGGGCGTGACTCTGAGCCGAGCCAAGTACACTCGGCTACTCTTGGCTCTGCTCGAGACTGCGAGAGGACTCGAGAGCCGCCGAGAGGAACCGAGAGCCGCCGAGATAAACAGGACTCTGGGGTAAGGCTGCAAATGACAAGGCTACACTGACAAGGCTGCAATGACACTGGACAAGGCTGCAGATGGATGGGCAAGGCTGCAGATGGACACTGATGAGGCTGCATTTATGGGCATTCCTTAAACTTCCCTCCTAAAAGTTTTTTTTCCTTAAAATTCACTCCTAAATTGGGGTGCGTGTTATACACTGATAAATACGGTAATGTATAGAAGGTAGGGCCCGAAAGTGACTCAAGCCCCGGGGCCCCCACCACCCTAAGTCCTGCCCTGACGACAGGCCTAGACCTAACTTGGTGTACTGTATTTGCTGCCCTGTGCCCAGCTATAGATAATAATAGACAGCCTGGACATAACTTGGTAAATGTGGCAGGTGGAGCCATGGAGTGTAATAAGCAGCCTGGACTGAACCTGGTGTATATGTTGGGCCAACACAAAGACCATATTGCACACCCTGGACCTAAATTGAAAAGTAGTATATAAACTGTGTTCATGTTATTTTGCATGTAATGGAGGACAGGACTGGGAACTGGGACTTTTTGTGCTTTGGGGGGCAAGGGGAAATTTATGGTTTACTTAAATTACTTATTAATTAATTAAAGTCCTAAAAACCACCAAAGACCACCATCCCATAGTTCCACCTTTCACGTTGACCCCTAAATGACTGAACCTGAGACAAAGTCGTGTGGTATCAGTGACAATGAGTTGGTGGGATTAATGGTCCCAGTGCTACTAGCTGGTTAAACTGGCGCACACGGGCTCTGGAGCTTCATGTAAACACTGGCGCTTTCACTTGTGGTCAGTGATATGTTTAGACACGCGTACACACCTAATTAAACACCCAGCAAAAATTAGCAGCTACTTCTGTGAACGGATCCCTTCAATGCGAAGAAATGTGACACTACTAAACTTCACCCGCAAAGCAAACACGTGTAGCTGGAAATAGCCACAGGATGTATTTTATAGAATTACTGGGTGCTCTGTCCTTTAAGAATTACCCTCCCCTTCCACAAAACGCAGGACTGGTGGAAAGTACTTACTTGGCTTAAGTATTGTGTGGTAAGGTCCAGAATTGGTGACCACCTCTCTAACCTTCATCAATTGTCTTCCAATAAATCAATCCATATTCTGTGCCCCCTCCTTCTCCCTGGTCATTATAATCAGGTCTGAAAGACAGTCTACGCAAATCCAAACAAGAAAAGCGTAATTGGAGAACAAATTAGACTGAGTCCATGGGTAGGGTGGTCAATTTCCCGGGAGTAACTTCGTCCAGGGGTCAAAACAGAAGTGTAAGTCAGGAGGTGGAAGGGCCATGTTTCCTACTAGCCACAGTGCACAGGGGGAAGAAATGATGACAACCAGTAAAATGAACATTTACAAGAACACCTTCACAGGCACAAAGACATACTACAAACAAATTGTGAGTACAACCTAATTTGTACAGTATTGGGAAGGAGTTCTCCTTTAAGCTCAGTATTTGTACCAATCTGCTACAATAAAGGAAATAATCAGACTTGGGGCCTGTGTTAATGGGTTTTTGCATAGCCATAGAAGCCTAAGGGAGTACCCAACCCACTTGAAGAGGTAAAAGGAGGGTGTCAATTGCACCTGTCAACTAATTCTGGTCTTAGAAGCATCTTAAACTGAGGCCCCCAACACAAGCCCAAGCCAACCAACACAAGCCCTTAAAATGGACTTGTCACAAACCTGGGCAAACTGAGAATGTGAAGAAATATTCATAATGGGAGGTTATTAAAAGCATAAAGAATGTAGGCAGGTGCCATCTATTTTCTCCATCAAAGGTGGTGCTCGAGAATCCTCTATGATTTCCTGGATCATTGGGGAAGTTATCTGATTGGATTCTGTTGCCTCATGTGACTCTGGCAGCCATATTGGGTCAGGCAGAGCTAATTTAAGGCCCTGGTTCCCAGGCTTAGCACAAAGTTTGCGTGTGGGTACAGTAGGGACAGGTCACCTGTCTGATAGGGGCAGTAATAGTGGAAGGAGAGGTTCCTGGTGAGTAGAGAAAGAGCAGGGACATGAAGTCCCTACTGGAAGCTTCCCCGTTTGGGCGCAGACTGGCCAGGATGCATTCTATCCTTCAAGACAGATGCTGTCTGAGCATCTGAGACCTGCCACCACCCTGTTCTCTACAACAGCCTGTGAGTTGTGTTGTTTTAACTTTAACAAAAATACAGTTCTGTTATTGCATCTGGTCTCCGAGTGTTTACTGCTGCCTTTACACACACATGAACTTTAATGACATCCCAGTCTTAGTCCGTAGAGTTCAATATTGAGTTGGCCCGCCCTTTGCAGCTATAACAGCTTCAACTCTTACTATGGGGCTTCCATTGTCAGCTGCCTCCTCTGCACCCACCTCAACAGAGAAGCTGCCACTGACAGATCAGCATGGGACCAGACCGGATCGGTTTCAGAAAAGGTATGTATAGCAATCTCTTCTTACCTGGGCTAGATAGGTTAGTCTTAGATTGTGGGTGCGAGTAGATTTAAAGATTTTAGTATTAGGGTGTACTTCTGCTTTAATTCAGTATGCATCAGAATCTCTAAGGAACATTTCCAGCATCTTGATGAACCCATAAATTAAAGAATTCCAAATCTTCTGAAGGAAAAATGGGGTCCAACCAGCCCAACTGCTGGGAAGTATTTTGTAATTGTAGCGGTACCCTCTTGAGAGCTGCTGAGTGTTGTGGTCCGTCCGTTACCCTGCCCAGCCAGGCACACAGTTCTCATTCACCCTCAGGCAGTAAACCAGTCTTTGAACCTTGTTTTGTATTTTTATTGAGGAGAATAAACTTGAATGGGGATTGGGATACTCATGAGATGCCCAAACTGATTGCAGAAAAATATATATGGGACCAACTATATACACCTCTGGTATATTCAACTCAAATCTTCAACTCCAGCACATCACTTGCTTGCAGAATATCTCTCCTCAACACCTCCAGCACATCACTTGCTTGCCAGACCAGCTAGCACTGATTTGTAGGCCTGGCACTGGCTCAGCCAGGCCTAGGGTGAATGCCCTTTGTTGGCAGGGACCATGGGCCCGTTTAGTGTATCAAAAAATGGTAGGTAGTCCCAGTGCTAGCTGTCCATGTGGCTACTGCTCCCAGTACCATCTCTTCAGGCCCTGCCAGCCTCCCTGGCTGCAGCTGCCTCTCTCCACTGTCCATGCCACCACAGTCCACTCCACTGGCTCTGCACCTATCCCAGACTGCAATCTCCCAGTCCCATCAGGCATGCCTCCCCAGTCCTTCCTGACTGTGTGTCACTCACCAGCCCTCTTGGCTACAACCTGTTGTTCCTCTCATGGAGAATTTGCCTGGCAGTGCTCTCCCGCTGTCCTCTCTTGCTCCCGTGCCACTTGTCCAGGACACCTCCATGTGTTGTGAGAAGGGTCCTGTCCGCACCCGGGCGAGCCCCAGGCCCAAGGTCACCCCCCCAAACTGGGGAGCTCCCTCAAAGGCCCCAACAGCCTAACACTCCATCTTCAGCTTCCTGGATTGGCAGGGGCAGGGTATTTAGGGAGGCCTGCCCCTGCCAATCCAGGTTTAGGATTGGTCAGGGCTCCCCAGAACCGCCCAAACAGACAGCTCCACCTCCCCTCTCCTCCTTCCCTTCCAGAAAACGCTAAAATATTCTGGAAAGAAGTGGGAGGTCTCGATGATGCTGCCTGTGAGTCAGCCAGCTTTGCTCTGAGTCACTGCCAACCCAGATCAAAACACACCCAGGCTGCCAGGCCTGGAAACTTAAACTCTCACAAAAACATGGACTATCCTTCTAGCACATTAGAGGCTGCTACATAAGCTTCTGGAACTCATCATGAAAAAATAAATTATGTAAAGATTAGTTTGCGCTACAATAAGTATTCCAGCTGCAAACACACCCAGTGTGTATAGTAATCAAAATATGTGTATGAATTAGTTCTGAGCTATGAACATGAATCAAATAATAGAGGGGGGCCCTGATGACGTCAATGAGACAAAACATGCAGGGCGGTGTTACACAGACAGAGGAGAGATACTGTGAGATTCTGTGTATTCTGTTATCCTTTCATTTCGTGCATTGTGTGAAACTGAAACCTGAGGGGAAGTGACTAAGAGGTAATTTCTGATGAACCTGTGGACACGTTTATCCATGTGAGTGCATGAGTGCACTATGAGATTGTTTTCTTCCTTTTGAGTGGAGCTTTACTGGTGTAATGCTGACTATCATATCCATTGAGGTATCCACCCGCAGCCATTGATCCAACATCTTTGGGTCAGCTATTATTGGGGACCATCAGTGAGGTGAGGTTACACCCTTGGGGGTCTCCTGGTGTTGGTATTACATGGACGATTTTGATATCACTTCTATAAGATCTTTTGGACTTTTTGGTTGTTTTTGTGAATTTTTATTTTTTTTGTGAAATTTTAAATCATTTTAAGTAAAAAGAGTAGTGGTGCACTGTACTGGGGTGGAATTTGCCTACCCCCACGGAAACAGTATGCTATATCCACAATTAGCAATCTTAAAACTAAAATAGGTATAAATATAGATATAAATATAGGTACAACATAAACTCAATTGCTCAAATAAAACATGTGTGTGAATCTGTGCGGCATACTACAATAGCAAGTAGTGATACTTTCAGTGTTCATAAAGTGGTAAAAAACATTAATACGCAATCTACGATAAAGAATATAAAATCTAAAATATAAAAAATATATATAAAATATAAATTAAGAGCAAAATTCCAAAGTGCAACGTGTTGCGATAAGTTAGAAATCGCATAAAGTGCAAGTGCTCTAATGAAATAAAAACAGGCAACCTTTCAAATATATGCAAATATATGATAACAAACAACACTAGTATAAAAGACAAATGTCCATTTAAAGTGCAAAGTGCTGCGATTATTCTCGAAATCGCACAGAGTACTAGTGCTTTAACGTAACAATTGTGATTAAATGTGGAAGAATTGCGATGGGGGGGGGGGGGGGGCAGTGGTGCTAGTGATGGGGAATGTATCCTTCGTGGTTCCGTATAATCTGGTGATGGGTGTCCCCTTACCTTACCGCTGTAAGGTAACAGCGTGTATAATGATCTTTGGGATCCTTGGTGGTGTTTCCCTTTAACATTCCATTGTGGTGTTCCCAGTTCCTGGCAGGTTATGTTGTCCCTTTAAGGGATTTCTTTGGGATTTTGCAGCAATAGGGTCCCTCAGCAGAATGGCATGTGTGTGGGTTCAAGAAGACATGGAGGAAGGATGCCCCATAGTGTAGCATGTTCAAACAATCAGTTTTTATTTAAAAAATGTAAATTATTTTAGGTTTATTCATATTTCATCTGGATTCACGTGCATGGTTTTGGTATTTTACTATCAAACATATTAGGATTAATTTTTTTATGCATGCATATTTGATTCAAGTTCATAGTGCAACACTAATTCATACACCTGTGGTACCCATTATCTAGGTAGGTGCTAGAGTTAGGGCTTCTATAGTGCAGGTACATTTGGGCAGGCCTAGCAAGAAGCTAGGCCTGTTTGTTTTGATCTGCGTGGGCTGGGAGTGGCTCAGTGTAGGCTGTTGACTCACAGTTGGCATCATCTTTTGGTTACCTCCCTCTGGCTTCTAGAGGGTTCTAGAAGAGAGGAGGGGAAGAAAGGTGGAGCTGTCTGGGGGTGTTCTGGGGAGCCTTGACCAATCCCTAACCTGTTTTGGCAGGGGGCTGGCCTCCTTAAATACCCAGGATCAGCCCAGCTGGGGAGGAGAGTTGGGGTGAAAGAACTGGGAGATGGAGTACTAGCTGTCAAGGCCTTGGTGGAAGCTCCTCAGTCTGGGGGGGGGGGGGGTGACCTTGGGGCCTGGAGCTCAGGAGTGGCAGGGACCCTCATACAAACCACGGGGGTGTTTTGACCAGGAGCAGGAGAGGATAGTGGAAGGTACTGCCAGGCAAAGTCTCCAGTAGGGATCCACCAGGTGTCGGTGAGTGGCGCACAGCCTGGAACGCTGGGGAGGCACACCAGAGCAGGATTGGGAGAGAGAAAGAAACAATCTGAGATGGGATGTAGAGCCAGCGAGGACTGTGGAGTCATGGGCAGTGGAGTTTGGGCAACTCCGGCCGGGAGGGCTGGCAGGGCCTGAAGAGGACTAGCTGGGAGCAAGGACCAGGACTGGGAACAGTGAGTAACACGCTTCTGAAACTCACTTTCCCCTGACTTCTACAGAAACACTTATAGATAGAACCCTGGAAGATCTGCATGAGAGATTTTCTCACTTCCCCAGACAATTATATAACTGGGCCACAACTGTCACCTCACTCCCCAGTGGACCTGTCAGCCCTGATGTCTGCCTTCTCTACTATGCTCTCAAAAGGCTTAGCTCAAACAGCAGCCCAGATTACCTCATCCGTACATGCTGACCAGCAACAGCTGGGAGCTAGGATTGAGGGAAAATAAATCAGACCAGGCAGCACGCAGGATTAACCAGAACACCGACAGGATCCAGGACCTCCAGGATCAGTTGGAGATGGCCCTATACAAAATAGATGACCTCGGGAATAGGTCAAGAAGGTATAATTTTAGAATTCGGGGGGTCCCAGAAACAGTTAAAGATGTTCCCACAGCAGTCAGGACAATGCTTAAGGACCTGTTGCTGGACATCCCAGAACACAGGATGGAACTGGACAGAGCACACAGGCCCTGCAACTGCCACGCAAAGACAGTCTGCTCAGAGACATAATTGTAAAGCCCCATTTTTACGTAGCAAAAGAGGGAGTTATAAAAAAGCCTCCAGGGCCGCAGAAAGGATCTTACTGCAGGGTCAACCAGTCCAGATCTTTGCTGATCTCTCACCGTATACAGTCCAGAAATGGCGCGCCCTGAAACCTCTGCTCTGGGCTCTTATGCAAAGAGATATCACGTACAGATGGACCTTCCCCCTGCGCCTGAATTTCTCTTATCAGAATAAACCCTATGGCCGCGTACACACGGGCGGACTGTTGGCTCAACTTTGTCCGCTGAACAGTGTTTCAGCGGACAGTCCGCTCGTGTGTGGGGCTTCAGCGGACAGTTTCAGCGGACAGTTTGACGAACAAAGTTTTTCGGAAATTCCGAAAAACTGTCCGCTGAAACTTGGTTTGAGCGAACAGTCCGCCCGTGTGTAGGCTACTTTCGAAATGAGCAAACTGTTCCCGCTCGGAGGGAAGTCTGCTCATTTCGAGCGCGTGTGCAGGTAGGCGGGGCCCGCGACGGAGACGTCGCGGGCTCCGCCGCCTGGAATGGACTTAAAGGGGAACCCCAACGCCGAAAAAAATCGGCGTGGGGGTCCCCCCAAAGTCCACAACAGACCCTTGTCCGAGCACGCTACCCGGCCGGCCAGGAAAGGGGGGCGAGCGAGCGCGCCCCCCCTCCTGAGCCGTACCAGGCCGCGTGCCCTCAACATGGGGGGTGTCTTGGGGAAGGGGGGCCGCGCGGCCCCCCCACCCCAAAGCACCTTGTCCCCATGTTGATGAGGACAAGGGCCTCTTCCCGACAACCCTGGCCGTTGGTTGTCGGGGTCTGCGGGCGGGGGGCTTATCGGAATCCGGGAGCCCCCTTTAATAAGGGGGCCCCCAGATACCGGCCCCCCACCCTATGTGAATGAGTATGGGGTACAAGCGGCCACTTATATAGTGACAATGGGGCGGTGTCACATGGTATATGTCACATGGGTTGGTCACATGGGTTGATGTCACATGGGGACTATGACATCGTAAGGGGGCGGGGTCACCATGTGACCAACCCATGTGACATATACCATGTGACACCGCCCCATTGTCACTATATAAGTGGCCGCTCAGCGCGGCTCTGGCATTCCGGCCGGAGAGAGCGACGTGTCAACATCTCCTGGAGAAGAACAAGAAGAAGAACAAGAACGGAAGGCGGCGGCGACAGCGGCGACAGAAGACCGGGCCACCGTCTGCAAAAGAGCTATAAGAAGGCGCGGTGGCCCGGCAGAAGAACCGAAGAGGGGGACAAGACCCCCGAAGTCGGGAGAAGAGGCCGGCGGCGGGGAGGAAGAAAGCCGGACTCCTCCGCTAGCAAAAGAGCTACAAGAAGATAGCGGAGGAGTCCGGCGAGAAGACCCCCGAAGACGGAAGACCCCCGGAGCTGTGCAATAAAGTATTTTATCTCGTGTGTTGTGTTTTTTTTTGGGTACTTTTATTTTACAGGTGAATGGGTAGGGGTACATTGTACCCCATACTCATTCACATAGGGTGGGGGGCCGGTATCTGGGGGCCCCCTTATTAAAGGGGGCTCCCGGATTCCGATAAGCCCCCCGCCCGCAGACCCCGACAACCAACGGCCAGGGTTGTCGGGAAGAGGCCCTTGTCCTCATCAACATGGGGACAAGGTGCTTTGGGGTGGGGGGGCCGCGCGGCCCCCCCTTCCCCAAGGCACCCCCCATGTTGAGGGCACGCGGCCTGGTACGGCTCAGGAGGGGGGGCGCGCTCGCTCGCCCCCCTTTCCTGGCCATCCGGGTAGCGTGCTCGGACAAGGGTCTGTTGTGGACTTTGGGGGGACCCCCACGCCGATTTTTTTCGGCGTTGGGGTTCCCCTTTAAGTCCATTCCAGGCGGCGGAGCCCGCGACGTTTCCGTCGCGGGCCCCGCCTACCTGCACACGCGCTCGAAATGAGCGGACTGTTGCCTCGTGTGTGGGCGAGTCCGCTCATTTCAAAAGTTGTGCGGACTTAGTACGACGAACAAAGTTTGCCGTATTTGTCCGCTCAAAAAGTGCCGTGTGTGGGCGTGTTCGTTCATTCAAAAGTTTGAGCGGACTGTTTGACGAACTTAGTTTCGGCAGACAGTCCCCGCGTGTGTACGCCGCCTATGGCTTCTCTATGTTTGGGGAAAGGGAACACCTGCTCCCTCACTTGGGGATCATCACACAACCTGCTGCCACCGGAGGCCCCCCATCCACGAAACGCCCCTCAACACCCAGTCCACTGCTCCCAGCCTGGAAAAAACTACAGCCAAAAAGGTTGAAAGAATCTGGCCCACAAAGATGAGAGTCCTCATCCTGTTAATGTCCTTATAGCCTGCTGACACCCCCAGATCGTATCCATGCATTCACTACCGGGACACCCCAGGTCCACAACACCCCCCTCTCTAAGGGAATTTTAACTTAACTTTGTGGCTTTTTCTTCCATAGCTCTATCTTCCCTGCGGACAAGATGGACAGGTCTATGTTGCCTACCTCCCCACCACACCTCTCCTCCCCTTATGGACTGGTTAAACGTAATTATCCCCTCTGAAGTCCTTATATTCTTTTAAAGGTTCATTGTACATTACTTCATCACTCCTGGATACCCTGTCCACTGGAGGCTCGGGTCCAGCCATAGATTGGGAGGGAGTTGGAGGGAGGAGGGAATAGAACTCATAACTCCATTTCATGGGGGTAGGGTACAATAAATTTTGTGAAAAACAGTGTAGCGCTTATTCGTTTTTACCACATTACAATGTGACCAATGTAATCAGTGCATACATTAGACTGTGCAAACAAATAAATACATTTAAACACTCTTTGCTATATATGATAATTAAAGCTAGAATGTCCAAACAAATATATGAAAAAATATATCAAAAATAGGAAAACAACGTGAAAACAAGTGAAAAGTTCTCCAAATTTTCCAAATTTTCTGTGTATGATACGATGAAGTGAAAACAGTCCTACACCTTCTCCAAGGAATGATCGCACAATCACCGCGTGAACCCTCCACCACATAAAATGGGGGCTTACCAGATTTAATGGATCCTACTCAAAATTATATTTGGAGGATCATATATGCTTGTAGATATACATAGGCTTTTTCGGTGTTGTCCTTTTCTGGAAGACTTTCAAGTGTGGCTATTTCCTCTACAGTATGTCTCCATCCACATAAATCATCATAGGTAATGGGATAGATATAAAAGAAGAAAGCAGGGACCACAATAGTGTAACTCCGTTTTTCGTTTCAAGTAATTTAATAAAAAATTATCAAACTCACGTGTACAAAGAACATAAGCGCTTTTTCAATAAAATCTCAGGCTGCAGTGAAGTCCCGACGCGTTTCGTCTTAAGCAGACATCATCTGGGGTACAACTTCAAGGCAGCCCTCCAGTTTATATAGCCAGACCCCCAATCAGGCCTAGATTTCGTCCATCAGTGTCACCACACATCACTTCCGGTATCCAATATGGCCGCCGGCGTGCGTTCCACGCCTCTTTTTAATAATGTGAAGGGTCTAGTCAGATAACTGGTACATCCCATACTCTTATATGTATTGGACGAATCACTTCCGTGTATCTCAACGACGAAAGCGAACGTCCTAACGTGCGCCATCAACGTCCAAATAGAACGCAGGCGTAAACACTGAAATGTTCAGCCGATCTTTTGACCTCAGCGGAAGTAAAATAAACATGACCCCCGCGTATCTCACGAACGGAAGTGGGCAGCCTGGAACGCACCATCTTAATCCAATGGAGTGCGGACGTATGTCAACATCCCGGCGCCATAACGTCACTTCCGTGTCCCCGTACTCAAAAAATAAATAGACGTGTAAAAAAACGCCATCTCTAGGGTGAAATGCAGATCGGTACAAGGTAGAACAAATCTCCTATATATATTAAATGAGGAAAATATAGAGTATATACTCTGAGCTGAGGGATATATCTAATAGAAAAAATTGATAAAAAATATATAAATAAAAAACATTAAATATTCGGACGCTGCATCCAATAGGAACACAGTGCCTATAATCGCATATTAGCTTTTCTAGCCATATTTCACAGGAATAGTAAATTAAGAAGGCAAATTTCGAAAATGTTTTTTCCAGTAATTTTACCCAAAGGAGTTAATCTACCTAGAGATATTAACTGAAAAATGAATAGGAAAATAAATATGACCGAATCTAATCGGATGGGCGATTATTACATCGTGACACCCTATATAGATAATGACCTACGCAACATCAATCCAAAAAGATTTTTAATCTAATTTAAAAATTGAAATTTTTTTTAAAAAAATATAAAACTTATAAAAATCAAATGTAGTCATAAGTTTTGAGATATATATAAAGAGACTTAACCAAAAAAATATATATATACTCAAGAATGGCGCTCTATTGATATTATGGCCCAATCGAAAAGAGACCGAAAGTCATATGTGTTGACATATTAGGTGGACCAAACCCAAATCGCCTTTAACCATCTACTAATACTCACAAAATACGTTTCCCCACATATTCCTACCATGTATAACCAAAAGAGAGGAAAAGAGGAGAATAAAATAAAATAAAGATATAGATGTAAGAGATAGACAGACCTCAACCATCATCAATAAATACATCCATATCACACACCACGCCCAAGCCAAACGGGGAGTGGGACCCAACGCCATGTGTCAACCGTCGTTGATGAATGCATTGATGTCCCACTCCACGTTTAGACCAAACGGGATGTAGGGGCGTATCCAGATTAGAGACCTATTGGATATACACCATCAAATCCTACTTCCCGTTTGGTCTAAACGTGGAGTGGGACATCAATGCATTCATCAACGACGGTTGACACATGGCGTTGGGTCCCACTCCCCGTTTGGCTTGGGCGTGGTGTGTGATATGGATGTATTTATTGATGATGGTTCGGTCTCTTTTCGATTGGGCCATAATATCAATAGAGCGCCATTCTTGAGTATATATATATTTTTTTGGTTAAGTCTCTTTATATATATCTCAAAACTTATGACTACATTTGATTTTTATAAGTTTTATATTTTTTTAAATTTTTTTTCAATTTTTAAATTAGATTAAAAATCTTTTTGGATTGATGTTGCGTAGGTCATTATCTATATAGGGTGTCACGATGTAATAATCTCCCATCCGATTAGATTCGGTCATATTTATTTTCCTATTCATTTTTCAGTTAATATCTCTAGGTAGATTATAATAACTCCTTTGGGTAAAATTACTGGAAAAAACATTTTCGAAATTTGCCTTCTTAATTTACTATTCCTGTGAAATATGGCTAGAAAAGCTAATATGCGATTATAGGCACTGTGTTCCTATTGGATGCAGCGTCCGAATATTTAATGTTTTTTATTTATATATTTTTTATCAATTTTTTCTATTAGATATATCCCTCAGCTCAGAGTATATACTCTATATTTTCCTCATTTAATATATATAGACATTAAGATTATGACCAAAGTCCTGGCTAACAGAATGTCTGAATTTATAGTAAAGTATATACATAAAGATCAGGCAGGCTTTATACCGGGGAGACAGGGCCGGACCAGGTCAGAAGAGCCATAAATGTGATATCACTACTGAACTCCAATTGGGATGGAGGGACCCCACAAGGTTTTCTGGCATCTATTGACCTACAGAAGGTCTTTGACACGGTGTCCTGGCCTTATCTCTTTAATATACTGAGAAGGTGGGGTTTTGGCCCCAACTTTTTGGGCCTCATACACTCTCTATATTCCTCCCCGAGCACACAAATTCGCCTCATGGGATACTACTCAGACGGGTTCAATATACATAAAGGCATTAGACAGGGCTGTCCTCTGTAACCACTCATATTCACGATCACCATTGAATCGCTAGATATAGCCATTAGATCCAACCCGAACATTAAAGGAGTTCTATGCGGCCCCCAGAAACATAAGTGTGCGCTGTTTGCGGACGACATGCTTCTCTTCGTCACGTCCCCCCTAATTTCTACCCCCAATTTATTACAAACGCTCAAGGACTTTGGTTACCTCTCGAGTCTCACAGTTAATCTATCCAAATCGATGGCTCTTAATATTTTTGTCCCGGACCACCGGATGGATCAACTTAAGACATTTCCCCTTTCCTTGGGCTAAGGACTCTATACCATACCTGGGAATCACACTCCCTGGTAGGGTGGAAAGACTCTTTGCTGCAAACTAGCCCCAGATGTTCAAAAAATTAGAGGGGGACCTCGGGGTCTGGTCTAAGTGTGGTCTATCCTGGCTGGGTAGGGTCAATGCGGTCAAGATGACACTGATGCCGCGTATATTATATCTCTTCCACTAACTCCCCATCCCCATACCAAAAACGAAACTGAACAAATTCCAATCACACATCATATGCTTTATCTGGGGGAAGCAAGAACACTGATTCTTAAAGGAAGTCCTTTTTCAGCTCAAAACGCAGGGGAGGACTGGGACTCCCAAATTTATGGTGGTACTATCAGGCGGCTCAACTAATCCAAATTTCTTCAGTATATTCAAAGGGGCCCAAGCTGAACTGGCTCTCTATGGAGAGACAGGCAGTCCCGCTCCACACGATTGATTACTTGATGTCGTGTCCCCGGAAACAGAGACCCCCTACACTGGCCCCGACCCTCTCACATTCGCTGGCGCTTTGCGACACAGTCCATTAGCAGAAATTGATGGTTTCCTCCATTAGACCATTATCCCATATTTTCCAGAATTTATACCAGGGTTGAACATAACAGCTTTCAAGTGGTAGTTGAATAAAGGCATGTTCAGAATAGGACACTTCTCAGCGTCGGGCCCACTCACGCCGACTGACTGTCCCAACAAACTTGAAATGCCAAATGCTGAGAAATTTCCATTTAGTCAAATTAGGACCTTTTTAAACACCCTATGGACAGACAAACTCATCCTCCCAAAAGCAACAGCTTACGAACAGTTGTGTGGTACCTTCATGGATCAGAGGGGTGGTATTTCGCTTATATACGCCTTATTGGCGAGTAAACATAGCTTGCCTCCCTATGCTCAAGCTTGGAAATTGGACCTGGACCCGTCATGGGATCCAGATAAATGGCACTGCTACTTACAAGGGTGTCCTCAATACAAGCCTAATATAGGCAAACGTTAAAATTTTCACTAGATGCTATTATGTTCCCTCCAGACTTGCTAGAATATGCCCAGACGCCTCCCCCCCCCCCCCTCTTCTTTCAGGATTGTAAGCAGGTGGGTACTATGCACCATACATGGTGGACCTGCCAGAGGCTTCTGGAATAGGTTCTTCCATCTGGTACGGAAAGTCACAGGAATTGGAATCCCACAAAACCCCACTATTGCATTACTGAACCACAGAATAGGCAGTGCCCCCAAACACACCAATAATTTAATTCTCTTTATGCTCTTGGGAGCAAAATTTACCGTAGCAAGGGCGTGGAAAACGAACAAGGTCTCGTTAATGGCCGCGAAGCGCAAAATTTCTTGGATTTTGACCCAAGAACAAATCACTGCAAAACTGTTAGCCCCTGTACACACGGTCGGAGATTTCGACAACCAAATCCGTCGGATTTTGTCCGTCAGATTTTGTCCGTCGGATCTTGTCCGAAACTGTTCCATACACACGGTCGGACTAAGTTGTCGAAAAATCCGATCTTTCAGAACGTGATGACGTAATTTCATTACGATGGGACTACATTCAGGCTAGTAGCCAATAGCTTTGATGTAGGAATTTGATCTGAGCATGCGTGGCACTTTGTCCGATCAAAATTCTCTACACATGATCGGAGTATGTCCGATCGGCCCAGTTGGTCGGAAAATATTTCCAACAAGTTGGAAAATTGGGTCCGATGGATATTCCGACGGAATCAGTCCGATGCATACCACACACAGTCGGATTATCCGATAACACGGTCCGATAGGACACATTCCGACGGATTCTCTGACCGTGTGTACAAGGCTTTAGACAGGGTGACCAGGTTTGAAGCAACTTGGGAGCCCTGAGCACGTTACATCAAGGTTCCCTTGTATTCGGGTCATTTGATTCCCCTCGAAGACTGACCCGGATAACTGGCTCCCTCCCCTGCTCTTCTCTCGTCATACCACAGATGTGCTCCCTCTTTCTTTTTTCTTCCTTTACTATTCTTCTCTTTTCTTACCATCTATCATGGCTTCAATGTAGCCTTACAGGGCCTATCCTGTGTTCCACAGCTTACCTACCCCCTGAACGGCTGAGTTTATTTAAGTTAAGATCACTTACGGTGTTCCTCCCTTTTTTTTTAGTTGCCTTTGCGTTCAACATGATCAAAATCATCTATTACTAACAACAACATTTGGAAAACTGTCGCAAGGCAGTTCCC